>NC_141691.1:53556520-54279103 GCF_964263255.1 Lissotriton vulgaris | reverse complement strand
GGAAGCTTGAAGCAGGAAACTGAGAGCTATCTACGGATAGGGCCAGAGCCGCAGGGGCCAACCAAGGCTGTCCTGGGCCTAAAGGCATTCATGGCCCAGCTAGTGGTACTCTACCAAAGAGACAGCTATAACTGGGATGCAGTGCCCCTACGCACCCGTGGGCCCGGTGCCACTGCACCTGCTGTGTTATTGATAGCGGCCCCTGACGCAGTGAGGGTCCCTGGAGAGCTCTGGCCCTGTTACCGTTTATCTGTCTCAGGTGCAGCCCGTCCCCGATGACGCGTGTCCCCTACGCTCACTTTTAATCGCGTGGGGCGAGTGTGACCTTGGGCGAGTGTGACCTTGGGCAGCTGTGCGCTTGAAACAGTCCCAGTGCCTCCGATGCGTCCAGCAAGCAGCCACCAGCGTGGGCCAGTGCGTCCTTGCATACAATTGGAGAGGACTGGGCGGCGGGCACATAGTTCTTCAGACATCCCTGACATTGCCAGGCCTTTCTTGAAGCTTCCCAGCTCTTTCCTTAAGTATTGTGCAGCTCGGTGGGTTCATGTTAATGTTGCGATCTCTTTGTGGGACGTGTCAGGGAAAAAATGCAGGCCTTTGTGCGACAGTTCGTCGTCTATGGAAGAACGTACTTCTGCTGCTCGGATCACTTTTGACCCAAAAAATCCCATAATGCCGGTTTCTTCGCCAAACTATCGCGAGTCGATCTGCATATTTGTGTACTCCGAAAATACCCTCTCAAAGTAATTTGTAAGAATTGTTATACAGAAATAAAGTCCTTGGCCTGCTGGACTCATCCCCCCCCTCCCCCCTAGTGGGGGAAGTAATCAATCGACAGCTATGATGTGGTTTGTGGGAACGGGGTGGGGGGAGGAGGGGGGCGCAGCACACAGGGCGCAGCCAGGCGGCCCTTTCAAGCATTGACGGCAGGTGCCTGACATTTTATTTAATTTAAAATGTTATATAGCGCTAGCTTGACCCGTGGGTATCAGACCGCTTTACATACACAGAGGAAAAGAAGCATTGCATTACATCGCAGGCTTATAAGGAAGCAAAAGGACATAAGTAAAACATAATAATTAGGCAAGCAGTGCAGGGGAGGGAGAAAAACGCATTCAAGTAGCCCCCTGTCGTGTCCATGCTGTGTGCAGGGGTGTACACCATACACAGGACACAGGTTAGTTTAACTCTTCTTTATTATCACATCATGCAGTTGCTCGTCCCCACGTCCGTCCACGTCTCTGTCCTGGTCATTGTCCGTCCCCTTCCTGTCCCTGCCACCGGATCTGGTGTCCGGGACCTGGTCACTCTGCCTGAGGACCCACAGGGTCCTACTGCCCTACTGTCAGTCGCCCACACTGTCGGATCCCAACCTCTCCGTCACGACATCTCCCCCTTGTTGCAAACAAAAGTTCGTGACACATCTATCATAGTCCTCATTCACAGTTATATTGATGAAGGTGAAAGAATGAGAGAGAGAGAGAGAGAGAGAGAGAGAGAGAGAGAGAGAGAGAGAGAGAGAGAGAGAGAGAGAGAGAGCTTGTCACTCTACATCTCTTCAATGAGTCTCTGTTATTTACTGAATGTCCTTCGTGATCTAGTGTCTCCATCGCTTCCTTGTCCTCTATCTTCCTCCTTCTATGTGGCTGCAGTTGCCGCTGCCATTTCTTCTTCATCCGCCTTTAGCTCCTTGACACGCTATCTTTTCCTTGTTGTTTGTTGTCGGTCGGAGACAGCCATTATCATCAATCCTTTCACTTTCGTCACCGCCAGTGAATCTTTGGAGAACCGGTTGTCTTAATATCGATATTGTTTCTGTCTCACCACCTTTGGTCCTGGCCGTGCGGTGTCTCTTGCCTTGATCTTCCTTGGTGGCGCCTGTCCGCTCTGCTCATTGTATGTCTTCGTCCTTTCCTTTTGTTGCTGTTTCTCCTGCGCCAAAGTCCTGTCACGTTGCTCCTTTTTACCCATTTTATTTTCTTTGTCTTTGTGTCTTTCCTTTTGTTTTCTTTTCTTCTATGTTCTCCTTTTCTCTTTTCTGTTTCTTTGGTGATCTTTGTCCCTCTTTTCTTTGTTATTTCTCTTTTTCTGTCTTTTCCTCTATTTGGCCTTATCTCTGGCTTTTCCTTTATTCTTACTTCTTTCTTATTCGTCCTTTTTTCTTTTCTTATTCGGCCTCTTCTGGGCTTTTCTAGTCTTCTTCTTCTTTATTTCCTTGTTTTCTTATATTTGCATCCTTCCTGCGTCTTATTCTTATATTTATGTCTTTCCTTTTGTTTTTTTCTCTTTGTCCTCTTTTCTCTCTTCCTTTCTCTTTCTCTTATCTCTTTATCTTCTTTCTTCTTCTTTATTTTCTTCTTATCTCTTTATCTTCTTTCTTCCTCTTTATTTTCTTCTTTTCTCTCTATCTTTTTTTCTTCTTTTCTCTATATTTTCTTCTTATCTCTTTATCTTCTTTCTTCTTTTCTTCTTCTTTTCTCTTTATTTTCTTCTTATCTCTTTATCTTCTTTCTTCTTCTTTATTTTCTTCTTATCTCTTTATCTTCTTTCTTCCTCTTTATTTTCTTCTTTTCTCTTTGTCGATTTGTATGTTCTGTCTTCTTGTTTACCTTTTATCGTCTTTCTCGTCTTCTTCTTCTTCTTGTGTTGTGCTTTGATTTAACTTTTTCTACTTTCTTTTCTCTTGTGTCCCCTTTTTCCTTGTCCTTTTATTTATTTATTTATTTTTTTCTTCTTCTTTCTCTTTCTGTTATTCTTATCCTTCTCTATGTTTTTCTTGTCCTTTTGTTTTCTTTTTCTTGTCCTTTCTGTTCTTTTGTAGTATTCCTGTTACTGTGACACTCTTTGTTGTGCCTCCTATTCATTTTCTTCTTCTTGATATGTTAGTTATTCTTTGCTTTTGGGCGATCTCTCTTTGTTTTCTCCCCTTTATTCTTCACTTTTCTTTGTTTTCTGCTCTTTTCTTTGTTTTTTCTGCTCTTTTCTTTTCTTGCCTGCCCTTGCAATGGCCGCTGTCCTTTTCTTCTTGCTATTAGTGCTTTTGTCCCATCTAAAATGGCCGCCCCTTGTTCTCGCGAGATTTCGCGCTCTAAATCTCACTTTCCTGACTTCAAAATGGCCGCCACGTTATTGCTGTGCTCCCATTGGCTTATTCTGCCTGATCCAAAGATGGCCGCCGGGATTTCCACGTCTCACGAGACTTCGCGTTTAAATGCGCGAGCGCGATCTCCTCGCAACTTTGCTCGGCACTAACGCTGCTCCGCTGCTCCTGAGCGCTCCTTACCGCGCTTTGTCACTCTGTAGGACGCTGATCGGGGTGGGCTCCCGTGTAGCTCCTGGCGTCACCTTGATGTTTCCATGATGCTAATCCACACACGACGATTTTCCTCGCACGTCGTGACGATCGTTTCTTCCCTCGTCGCCAGTTGTCGTGTCCATGCTGTGTGCAGGGGTGTACACCATACACAGGACACAGGTTAGTTTAACTCTTCTTTATTATCACATCATGCAGTGGCTCGTCCCCACGTCCGTCCACGTCTCTGTCCTGGTCATTGTCCGTCCCCTTCCTGTCCCTGCCACCGGATCTGGTGTCCGGTGACCTGGTCACTCTGCCTGAGGACCCACAGGGTCCTACTGCCGGAAGTCTAGGTTCGTCGAGTTGGTCCTGAAAGTATTTGTTGAGGAGAAGGAGTTTCAGGTCCCTTTTGAAGCAGGAGAAGGAGCGGTTGCATCTGAGGTCTCCAGGGAGTGCGTTCCACATCCTGGGCTCGTTACCAGAAAAGGAGTGGTTTTCCTTTTCAATTTCGGAGGCGTGCAGAGTGAGTTGGAGCTTCTCAGAGTTCGGGATTTTCCTGCTTTTACCCGTTTGCTGTTTAGGTAGATGGGGAAATGTGAGTGAAGGGTTTGTGTGTGTGATGCAGGCACGTTTGTAAATCCATCTCCCTTCCATGGGAAGCCTGTTGAGTGTGTTGAGGGTTGGTGTGATGTGTTTGAATCTTTTTGCACCAGTTATGAGTCGAGCGGCCGTGTTAAGGACTGACCTTAGTGGGGCTAGGTGAGCTTTTGGTGACCCTGTTAGGGTGGCATTTCCATAGTCCACTTTAGAGAGGACCAGGGATTGAACAATTGTCTTTAGATCATCCTGGGGAATGAAAGGTTTGAGATTCTTTAGGTGTTTTAGTGAGTAAAGCCCACCTTTTGCAGACTGTTTGATGTGGGCCTTCATTGATAAGTCTTGTCCAGGGTAGCGCCTACTGACTTAACTGAGTCGGGTAGGACGAAGGGGCAGTTTAGGGCATCAAGATTCTTGAGCCAGTCTTGAATTGGTCAGTGGTTACTTTTCAGCACAAAACAAGTAGTGTACGCATAAATGCCCTACTGTCAGTCGCCCACACTGTCGGATCCCAACCTCTCCGTCACGACATCTCCCCCTTGTTGCAAACAAAAGTTCGTGACACATCTATCATAGTCCTCATTCACAGTTATATTGATGAAGGTGAAAGAATGAGAGAGAGAGAGAGAGAGAGAGAGAGAGAGAGAGAGAGAGAGAGAGAGAGAGAGAGAGAGAGAGAGAGAGCTTGTCACTCTACATCTCTTCAATGAGTCTCTGTTATTTACTGAATGTCCTTCGTGATCTAGTGTCTCCATCGCTTCCTTGTCCTCTATCTTCCTCCTTCTATGTGGCTGCAGTTGCCGCTGCCATTTCTTCTTCATCCGCCTTTAGCTCCTTGACACGCTATCTTTTCCTTGTTGTTTGTTGTCGGTCGGAGACAGCCATTATCATCAATCCTTTCACTTTCGTCACCGCCAGTGAATCTTTGGAGAACCGGTTGTCTTAATATCGATATTGTTTCTGTCTCACCACCTTTGGTCCTGGCCGTGCGGTGTCTCTTGCCTTGATCTTCCTTGGTGGCGCCTGTCCGCTCTGCTCATTGTATGTCTTCGTCCTTTCCTTTTGTTGCTGTTTCTCCTGCGCCAAAGTCCTGTCACGTTGCTCCTTTTTACCCATTTTATTTTCTTTGTCTTTGTGTCTTTCCTTTTGTTTTCTTTTCTTCTATGTTCTCCTTTTCTCTTTTCTGTTTCTTTGGTGATCTTTGTCCCTCTTTTCTTTGTTATTTCTCTTTTTCTGTCTTTTCCTCTATTTGGCCTTATCTCTGGCTTTTCCTTTATTCTTACTTCTTTCTTATTCGTCCTTTTTTCTTTTCTTATTCGGCCTCTTCTGGGCTTTTCTAGTCTTCTTCTTCTTTATTTCCTTGTTTTCTTATATTTGCATCCTTCCTGCGTCTTATTCTTATATTTATGTCTTTCCTTTTGTTTTTTTCTCTTTGTCCTCTTTTCTCTCTTCCTTTCTCTTTCTCTTATCTCTTTATCTTCTTTCTTCTTCTTTATTTTCTTCTTATCTCTTTATCTTCTTTCTTCCTCTTTATTTTCTTCTTTTCTCTCTATCTTTTTTTCTTCTTTTCTCTATATTTTCTTCTTATCTCTTTATCTTCTTTCTTCTTTTCTTCTTCTTTTCTCTTTATTTTCTTCTTATCTCTTTATCTTCTTTCTTCTTCTTTATTTTCTTCTTATCTCTTTATCTTCTTTCTTCCTCTTTATTTTCTTCTTTTCTCTTTGTCGATTTGTATGTTCTGTCTTCTTGTTTACCTTTTATCGTCTTTCTCGTCTTCTTCTTCTTCTTGTGTTGTGCTTTGATTTAACTTTTTCTACTTTCTTTTCTCTTGTGTCCCCTTTTTCCTTGTCCTTTTATTTATTTATTTATTTTTTTCTTCTTCTTTCTCTTTCTGTTATTCTTATCCTTCTCTATGTTTTTCTTGTCCTTTTGTTTTCTTTTTCTTGTCCTTTCTGTTCTTTTGTAGTATTCCTGTTACTGTGACACTCTTTGTTGTGCCTCCTATTCATTTTCTTCTTCTTGATATGTTAGTTATTCTTTGCTTTTGGGCGATCTCTCTTTGTTTTCTCCCCTTTATTCTTCACTTTTCTTTGTTTTCTGCTCTTTTCTTTGTTTTTTCTGCTCTTTTCTTTTCTTGCCTGCCCTTGCAATGGCCGCTGTCCTTTTCTTCTTGCTATTAGTGCTTTTGTCCCATCTAAAATGGCCGCCCCTTGTTCTCGCGAGATTTCGCGCTCTAAATCTCACTTTCCTGACTTCAAAATGGCCGCCACGTTATTGCTGTGCTCCCATTGGCTTATTCTGCCTGATCCAAAGATGGCCGCCGGGATTTCCACGTCTCACGAGACTTCGCGTTTAAATGCGCGAGCGCGATCTCCTCGCAACTTTGCTCGGCACTAACGCTGCTCCGCTGCTCCTGAGCGCTCCTTACCGCGCTTTGTCACTCTGTAGGACGCTGATCGGGGTGGGCTCCCGTGTAGCTCCTGGCGTCACCTTGATGTTTCCATGATGCTAATCCACACACGACGATTTTCCTCGCACGTCGTGACGATCGTTTCTTCCCTCGTCGCCAGTTGTCGTGTCCATGCTGTGTGCAGGGGTGTACACCATACACAGGACACAGGTTAGTTTAACTCTTCTTTATTATCACATCATGCAGTGGCTCGTCCCCACGTCCGTCCACGTCTCTGTCCTGGTCATTGTCCGTCCCCTTCCTGTCCCTGCCACCGGATCTGGTGTCCGGTGACCTGGTCACTCTGCCTGAGGACCCACAGGGTCCTACTGCCGGAAGTCTAGGTTCGTCGAGTTGGTCCTGAAAGTATTTGTTGAGGAGAAGGAGTTTCAGGTCCCTTTTGAAGCAGGAGAAGGAGCGGTTGCATCTGAGGTCTCCAGGGAGTGCGTTCCACATCCTGGGCTCGTTACCAGAAAAGGAGTGGTTTTCCTTTTCAATTTCGGAGGCGTGCAGAGTGAGTTGGAGCTTCTCAGAGTTCGGGATTTTCCTGCTTTTACCCGTTTGCTGTTTAGGTAGATGGGGAAATGTGAGTGAAGGGTTTGTGTGTGTGATGCAGGCACGTTTGTAAATCCATCTCCCTTCCATGGGAAGCCTGTTGAGTGTGTTGAGGGTTGGTGTGATGTGTTTGAATCTTTTTGCACCAGTTATGAGTCGAGCGGCCGTGTTAAGGACTGACCTTAGTGGGGCTAGGTGAGCTTTTGGTGACCCTGTTAGGGTGGCATTTCCATAGTCCACTTTAGAGAGGACCAGGGATTGAACAATTGTCTTTAGATCATCCTGGGGAATGAAAGGTTTGAGATTCTTTAGGTGTTTTAGTGAGTAAAGCCCACCTTTTGCAGACTGTTTGATGTGGGCCTTCATTGATAAGTCTTGTCCAGGGTAGCGCCTACTGACTTAACTGAGTCGGGTAGGACGAAGGGGCAGTTTAGGGCATCAAGATTCTTGAGCCAGTCTTGAATTGGTCAGTGGTTACTTTTCAGCACAAAACAAGTAGTGTACGCATAAATATGCATGTACATCCCTGGATGAGGCACTCCGTAGGGGATCAAAAAAATGATTCCAATGTTCGTAGAAGAGTACTGTTTATTTTTTGATGGTAATCATGTAAAGTTTCTTAGTGATATTAACATCATATCAATAAAGTTTTTAGATAATTCAACACATGGATGGTAAATATGAACTCCAATGCATTTCGGGCGAGAAGCCCTTTGTCAAGGAGAGCTGAAAAGAAGAGACGAGCCAG
The DNA here is from genome assembly GCF_964263255.1 of Lissotriton vulgaris. Lineage (NCBI taxonomy): Eukaryota > Metazoa > Chordata > Amphibia > Caudata > Salamandridae > Lissotriton > Lissotriton vulgaris. Next base: position 54,271,459 of record NC_141691.1, on the reverse strand, counting down.
TATCAGGGTGGGGGATTTGTAAACAAGGACATGATAAAACGAAAAATTAAAAGAAGATAGCGTGGGGGTCCGCTACTTTAATCGGCATGTCCGGATATTCCAGCTGGGTCAACACGGGAGCGTGTAGGAAGGTTAAATGCAGAAGTGTAGTAATAGAGGGAGGACTAATCAGGTGGAAGGAGAGAATCGAAATAGAGAAAGGTAGTAGGGGGAAAAAAGGTGGTGGCCATGTTGGAACAACATCAAAATTACCGACAAAGGATTAACCACCGACTTACATCGAAAAACAACCGATCGTAACAACACACTACACTACACTAGCTTCCACCAGGGATCACTTAAGAAGCACCTGCCGTTTTCTCAAATGTTACGCGTCAAACGCATAGTATCTGATGAACAAACCTTTGACACCAGAATTAAGGAAATGCATGATCGCTTCTTAGATAGAGGCTACCCCGAAAACATTCTTAAGGAAGCTTATTCCCGTGTGGCAACCATCAGCAGACAAGAAAGCCTTCTCAAAAAACCCAAACAAACGGAACAACGCACGGTTCTAGTATCCAAATTTTCCACGGCAAGCGCAATATTCAAGAAAATCATTCTTAACCATTGGCCCATTCTACAAATGGAACCCGATTTTCGGGACATCTTTCAAACCCCTCCACTGTTTGCCTACACCCGTAGTAAAAATATGAAGGAAATCCTCACCAAAAAATTACCCACAATCAAGGACTATAAAGGAACCCAGCCGTGCCTGAACTGCAACAACTGCAATTGTATAATTAAGGGTAACATCATCAGACACCCTATGAAAGGCAACCCCATCAAACTTCAAGTAAATGCCACATGTGACTATGAACTTGATCTACGCCCTGAAATGTCCCTGTGGAAAATTGTATGTCAGCAAGACCGAGAAAAAAATTAAAGTGCGCATGAATGAGCACAAATCTAACATTCAAACTAAAAATGAGCAATCCAATGTTGCCATGCATTTCCATGAATCTCACCACACCATCTCGCAACTACAATTCACAGTATTGGAAATGATCACCAAAACTGAAGGCATTGACAATCGCAAGTTACTACTTAAAAGGGAACTTAAATGGATATACCGTCTACAGGCACTTAAACCTCATGGACTCAACGATCGCATTGAATACAGTTGTTATTTATAGCTACCATTTGTGACAAATGTACCTCATTGCTCTTTATACCTTGCCACTTCGTTTCAGTCTTTCACTTTCCACCCTATAATCTTTTTTCTGACCGTTCCAACATGGCCACCACCTTTTTTCCCCTACTACCTTTCTCTATTTCGATTCTCCCCTTCCACCTGATTAGTCCTCCCTCTATTACTACACTTCCGCATTTAACCTTCCTACACGCTCCCGTGTTGACCCAGCTGGAATATCCGGACACGCCTATTGAAGTAGCGGACCCCCCACGCTATCTTCTTGAAGTAAGTTCTCCCTTCCTAGTGCAGGTTCCCGCGGCGGAACGCGACAGAGTTCAAACCTTCCTATTCGCTCACTCTCCCCTCACCCGATTTAAATCCCTATCACTCCCTTTCACCAACCCCCGATCCCGTTATTTTCCTTAATCTCACTAGGTCACGACACGAATCACTTCCCACACCCGCTATTGTACATTTAGGCATCTAACCCTTCATCTCCATTGATAGGCACTTAATTTTTAATTTTTCGTTTTATCATGACTTTGTTTACCTATCCCCCACCCTGACACTGGCTCGTCTCTTCTTTTCAGCTCTCCTTGACAAAGGGCTTCTCGCCCGAAATGCATCAGAGTTCATATTTACCATCCATGTGTTGAATTATCTACAAACTTTATTGATATGATAATATCACTAAGAAACTTTACATGATTACCATCAAAAAATAAACAGTACTCTTCTACGAACATTGGAATCATTTTTTTGATCCCCCACGGAGTGCCTCATCCAGGGATGTACATGCATATTTATGCGTACACTACTAGTTTCTCATTTTCATGGGCGTTTGACGGAAACGCCACCCATGAGAGCACCCATCCTTCCTAAGAACTCTTTAAACTGCGTTTAACCGAGCAGTGCACCACCCATCTCCTTCTTGTACTTTTCAGCACGAACATTATTAATTCTGTTTTTTCCGGATTCAGCTTTAAGTGGTTTGTGTTGAACCAAGTTTGGATCTTGGTTAGTGTGACATTGAGGTGTCGGATGTCGCTGTGTGATTTGATTTTGTAGTATATTTGTGTGTCGTCTGCATATAGGTGGTAGTTAACTCCTGCTTGTTTCAGAATGATTGTAAGGGGCTCCATGAAGAGAGATGGTGACAGGATCGAGCCTTGAAGGACCCCAAGTGTGAATTGTGTTGGCATAGAGACAGGAGTTGATTTTAATTTGTTGCAAATGGTGCTGAAGGAAGTGAACCATTTTAGTACTTTGCCGTTAATGCCAGAGCGCCTCTTCAAGGTTTCAAGCAAATCTGGGTGATTTATTGTGTCGAATGCCACTGATAGGTCGATGAGGAGACAGGCTTCACCTTCATCTAAGGCTCTGTGGATATCAGGCAGGGGCACCGAAGGTTAACAGGCTGGTCGTGGCCTGAAGACCTATTTGATTAATCTGTACTGTTTAATGGAGGAAGTACCTAATTACACCAGTTCATATAAAGAAATGTTGCGCGCCTGGCTGACCGTGGCTGAATGTTGACGCCGCGCCAGCAGATGATTCACACTGTACCCATGTTCTATGATGCAACAATAAAAACAAATAATAAAAAAAAAAAAACAGGCAGGTCATGGCAGATGATGCATCACCACCACCTTCTAAAGGAGGACCCAAATCTTTTGGGTCCGAGTGGTTCGGTTTCACATTTTGTGAAACAAGCCAGCAGGTTTTTTCAAACTGACACTGGTATGCCCGACTTCTGCTCACTCACCCTGCCCTGCATTCACTCCTTCCTGTTCTTTGTGGTGCACACCTAAAGTGGCTTTTGTCTCACAGGTGCGGGGGAAGGGAGAATAGCTGAGGCCCGGACAGGCGTGTAGTATGTACTCACCCATCAGACCAGGTTTGGTGTGAGTGGGGGGCAGTGACAGTAGCTACGATGGGTGACCATATAGGACGCCTACTCCAGTGAAGAACTTACACTGGTGGACTCACAGATGTTCACACTGCTGAGCAAACTCAGTAGCTTGCACTGAAGTGGTGAAGTCAAAATGTTAACACCGCTGTGTTTACCCATCTGGGTACGATGAGTAGCTTCCACTGCACTGGTGGACTTGCAGATGTTGAACAACTGGGCACGTTGAGGAGGTGGTACTGCACTGGTTGACTCGCACGTGTGTGAACATCTGGGAACATTGAGTAGGTTAAAGGGGACGGCATTTACAGACTTCACTGTGCTACCAGAAGGAGGGATCGGCTGCTGCTGCTAAGGCAAGGATTCTCAACCAGCACCTCGCGGAACCCACTTCGCGGGTCCCGCTTCGCTGTCCTCTGCCCATCCAAAGCTTGGCCCCTGCAGGGTGAGTGCGCGAGCGACAGGGCTGCGAGCGTGGGACCGGGACTCACTCTCCCAGGAGTCCCGGCAACCCAGAGGCCAAGTCACCTGGCCCGCTCTCCCTGACCGCCCCGCCCTGCATTTCTCCAGAAAAGGACTCCGCCTCTGCTGCTGTTTGGGACACCATTTACAGACTTCACTGTGCTACCAGAAGGAGGGATCGGCTGCTGCTGCTAAGGCAAGGATTCTCAACCAGCACCTCGCGGAACCCGCTTCGCGGGTCCCGCTTCGCGGGTCCCGCTTCGCTGTCCTCTGCCCATCCAAAGCTTGGCCCCTGCAGGGTGAGTGCGCGAGCGACAGGGCTGCGAGCGTGGGACCGGGACTCACTCTCCCAGGAGTCCCGGCAACCCAGAGGCCAAGTCACCTGGCCCGCTCTCCCTGACCGCCCCGCCCTGCATTTCTCCAGAAAAGGACTCCGCCTCTGCTGCTGTTTGGGACGCCATTTACAGACTTCACAGTGCTACCAGAAGGAGGGATCGGCTGCTGCTGCTAAGGCAGGGATTCTCAACCAGCACTTCGCGGGTCCCGCTTCGCTGTCCTCTGCCCATCCAAAGCTCGGCCCCTGCAGGGTGAGTGCGCGAGCGACAGGGCTGCGAGCGTGTGACCGGGACTCACTCTCCCAGGAGTCCCGGCAACCCAGAGGCCAAGTCACCTGGCCCGCTCTCCCTGACCGCCCGGCCCTGCATTTCTCCAGAAAAGGACTCCGCCTCTGCTGCTGTTTGGGACGCCATTTACAGACTTCACTGTGCTACCAGAAGGAGGGATCGGCTGCTGCTGCTAAGGCAAGGATTCTCAACCAGCACCTCGCGGAACCCGCTTCGCTGTCCTCTGCCCATCCAAAGCTTGGCCCCTGCAGGGTGAGTGCGCGAGCAACAGGGCTGCGAGCGTGGGACCGGGACTCACTCTCCCAGGAGTCCCGGCAACCCAGAGGCCAAGTCACCTGGCCCGCTCTCCCTGACCGCCCCGCCCTGCAATACCATCATCTACATTGACGCCTATAAAAAGCGACGTACACCGCTGCGCGGGAGTGCCCGGGGCGAAGCCCGGGCAAAGGGCGGGCCCTCTGTGGCCCTCAGAGGCCAGAAGAGGCCGGGCAGGGCCACAGACTCTGGTCGAGTACTACTATCCCATCTCTGCCTAGATTCCCTGGGTACACGGGCTATGTCCACTCGTAAAACTAGAAGTATGGCTGTGGCTGTTGCCGGCGCCAAAAAACTGACCGGGACCCTGGACGACTTTATTACCCGCACTCATGCCTTAATCGATGAGGGAATCATACTCATGGACAGGAGAGTTTCACAAGACCTGGCCATGGCCAAGCGCTCATCACTGGGCCTGATAGCACAGGCTCAGACACCCAGCACTGACTCTCGGCCACAAATTCAGGCCCTGGTACATAGTCATGGGGAAAACGGGGACATGGATGCTACAAATACTGTCCTGGACCTGGAGGCTTCACCCAATCTTAACCTCCTAATAGAGAGTGGAACACAACCTCTAGCGTCAAATACTTGTGATACTACTGCCGCTATTAATGAGAGGGGCAGGATCGAAGGGGCTTTCCCTAAGCAAAATCATAAGGGCAACAAACAAACTACTTCCAAACGAAAGAAGGCCCAGACTCCCCCCAACCCCCCTAACGGTGATAAGCTCCCAGACGCTCCATCCTGCTCAACAGGAGGGTTACTTTCAAATAAGATCAGTCTACCCTTGAATCTTCTTGATGACACTTTAATTGATCAAAGTATGGAGGAAATTTTAGAGCTTAGTGTTGATGTTGGAAATCCACCCACAGCGCCTCCACAGGAGGTGGTTGGTGCAATCACTAGTAACTCCGCAATTTTTAACATGCTTAAAATAATGTTAGAACCCATAGAGGCTAGACTACGTTGCCTGGAAACTGTCCTAAAAAATATACACAAGGACATAAGCGCACCCAGTTTTACTTTAAATCACAAAACCGCCCAGGCCACTAATCAGACTAAATCATCTAAACCCCAGGCGACCGTTAATAAAACCTTGGAATCCAATAAAGTGGCGAAGAATCGCTGTAATTCTTCAAATCAGACTGTCCCTAATACTAAGCCTCCTGTAGCAGAGAGAACTAAGAAAACCGATCCCGCCCAAACACCCTCCAATAATAACCCAACTCCCCAGGTTGCATCCAGGGATGGCCTATCCCAGCCTGTTAACCCTGAAGCACCTGATAAAGTGAAATGTAGGGCTCGGAAAAATATTCACCTTCCTCCTGATGCTTCTCCCTATGTGGTGATTCTCACTGGGGTCACTGAAATCCCTGCAACAGAACAAGAGTCGTATCAGGCATTAAAAAATAAAGTATGCCATTGGTTAGCCAACAACTATCCCCTTCCGCCAAACATTCCTTGTAACATCCTGATGATAGAGAGAGCTCCATGGGTAGGAGATAATAGGAAAAATCTCCCATGGGATTGTGTAGTGGTTACCTTCGAGAACACCGAGGTCGTAGACTTTATTTGTAGCAGTAGGGCTCCGAGATATCAGGCGAGCACGGTGACTGCTAGACCACTTTCATATTTCTATCTCCCACAAAATCAAGTCGACAATCGATGGAGCTGGTTTAAGGGACCTAACGGCCGTAAACCCAGACAGAAATCCAACTTTCCCTGGGAGTCACAAACCCCTGGTCGAGAGGAGGATTGGGACGGGGGATGGAATTTGGTTAGGAACAGAGGAGGCAGACCACCGCATGGTGGACCTTTTTTTGGCCCGCATTTCATTCAACCCTATCATTACCCCCAACAGCTGAATGGTCCTGTTAATCCCCTGTATTTCCCTATGGCGAATCGCTTTGAATGTCTCTCAAACACAGACTGGGTTGACTGACATATACAGGGCTCCCCAAAGGGAAGGGGACCTCAGACCATCTTAACTTCTCCCTGTGAGGTAGTGACAACAATAGATCCGCCCATAGGTAATCTTCCTTTTACCCCTGATAAGAGTCTGGCAGAGTTTGAGAGCCAGAGTATACCTATTCCCCCCACCGATCCTATGGCGCCTTGTAAAATTCTCACCTGGAATGTGGCAGGTTTAAGTTCAAAGGCTCTAGACCCTATATGGCAAGGGTTTGTAAAACAATACGACATTATGGGATTTCAAGAAACATGGGATACCACAACAAACTTTGCACTGGATGGCTTTTGCAGTTTTTTCATTCCCGCAGTTTCTGGTGCAAGAGGAAGAGCAAAAGGCGGTCTATTAACACTGTGTTCCTTGGATCTGGTAGGAGTATTTAAATAAATAGAAACCGTATCCGCGAACACGCTAGTCGTGGAGTGGACCCTACCTGATTCCCAAACTTTTTTATTGGTTAACTTTTACAACTCAAAGGAGTCCCCCTGTGCGAATGAACATTTGACTTTGTTATTAAATTTCTTGTCAGCCTATAGATATGATTGCACCCCTGCCCCAGAGATGATAATCCTGGGTGATTTTAACATCCACCCCTGCGAGGGAGATTGTCTTAATGATAGATATGGGGGCCTACCAACAGAAGCCATTCCCCATTTCGAGCACACAATGGAGGGTGAGTGCCTCGAGTCTCTCTTAGCGAATCTTAACTTATTTGAACTTGATCAAAGTAAGAAGGATCCCAGAGCCCCAACTTTTGTGGGCAAAGATGCCAACACCATCATAGATTTTATTTTTGTATCTTCTGGGGTTTTGGCAAAGGCACGCGAGTACATGGTGGTCACCGCTAGTTTCAGTGATCACAATCCTGTTCTCTTGTTGCTGGATCTAGATTGCTTTCGGACCCGTATATCGACAGACGTGGTAGCCCCAAAGGATTTGAAGACTAAAGACCAGGGAAGGCGACTAAAATGGGAGCAAGTAGTTCCCGAACAATTCTTTCAGTTACTCGCCCAAGAGTCCGAAGCCGACATGGCAGTGTGTCTGGATCCAACTGCCCAGGGATCTGAGGTCGTGGCTGCCTATGAGGAGATTTGTGCAAGGATCTCCAAGAATTTGGAGTTGAGGTCTGTTGGGCAAAGGAACAAGAAAACTTATAAATGGTTTAACAAAGAATGTTCGCAGAAACACACTGCCCTGCTGAAAGCCCTAAAACAAAAACCTAGGGACAGGCTTTTAGTGGCTAACCTAAGGAAGGACTATAAAATCGCAGTCCTCAATCATAAATCTCAAATTAAGGAGGAAGCGTGGGAAAACCTATTATCTTTGGATGTTTTGCGAGATAGCAAAAAGTTCTGGGCCACTGTTAACCAGCCTTTTTTTTTCCGAAGATGGAAAAACTGACTTGGATTGTGTGATAGAAGATGGCCGATGGTTAGGCCACTTCGAAAATATTTATGAAGCCACAGCATCTGGTTCACCTGATAGTGCCCATGACTCTCCCAACTTGGTAATGGAATTCAGCACTTTGGAGGTCGAAAGGGCGATTAAAGACACAAGTAAACATAAAGCCCCGGGCCCTGACGGGGTCCCTGCAGATCTCTATATCCAATACCCTCAATTTTGGTCAAAGATATTAACGAACGTTTTTAACGCTATACCCACAGGTGGCTTCCCTTCCTCTTGGTTCACCTCCATCATCGTGCCTATATTCAAGAAGGGGAACAGGGGGGATCCGGCCTGCTACAGGCCAATCTCCTTGCTGGACTCTGCCGTCAAGATCTTGGGCAGAGTCATCTTGCAAAGGCTCGGGGGTTGGCTTGAGGAGAGCGGGATCCTGTCGGACCTACAATATGGCTTCAGGGCACACAGAGGGACTATGGACCAGTGTCTTAACCTTCACCTTATTATTAGTAAGTACACTGTGGTGAAGGAGGGGGCTTCTTTACTTAGGTTTTATGGATCTATCATCCGCCTTTGATTTGGTCAACCGCTCAAAACTGTGGATTATTTTGCGTAATATGGGTTTGGACACAACTCTGGTCAATTTTTTTACACGATCTTCATTTAAATTTGTATGCTTCTGTTAGGGTGAACAGGGATGGGAGGTGCACAGCGAAGTTTAAGTCCGGGAGAGGTGTCAGACAAGGTTGTATCCTGGCACCTCTCCTTTTCACATTGTACATCAACTCCCTGGGGAAATCATTGAATTCAGTCACCCCGGATATTCCACGTATGGGGGGGGGGGGGGGTACCTATCCCGGTCCTCCTCTACGCGGACAACGCTGTCCTCTTAGCTCGGACTGGCACAGGCCTCCAAAAACTACTAGATCATTTTGGCCTCTTTATGGAAGCACTGGACCTTAAGATCAACACTGCCAAATCCCATGTCATGGTTTCTGGTTCGCGAAAGAAACACACGAAGATCAGGTCCTTTAGCTGTAACAGCTCACCAATCTCCAGGGTCCCTTTCTTTTGCTACTTGGGCGTCACTTTTGACGAGAAAGGCACGTGGGGCGCACAAATGAGGCTAAAACAGAACGGAGTTACCAGATCCACCACAGCCCTTCTGCATTTCGCCAAAAGATTGGGCTCAAGACCTATGGAAGCCATGACGCGTATCTACAAAGCTAAATGTCTGGCAATTGCTTCCTATGGAGCCGCCATATGGGGCTATGTTGCAAGCCCAGGTATTCAAATCGCAGAAAACAACTTCATACGAGCCTTGCTATCTCTCCCAAAATCATCCCCTATACATACAATTCACAATGAAATAGGCCTGGGTCACGTCACTGACCTCCTAAAAATGTCCCCAGTGTTATGCTGGGTTAAAACCTGGACAAATGAGGATATCAGTCTAAATCATTGTATTCTGAAAGACTGTATGTCTCTGGACAAAGCCGATAACATCCCGTGGCTGGCGTATGTTAGAGCGGCATGCGCGAGGCTAGGACGTCCAGAAATGTACTCTCTGCCACATAATTTGAAAAAAGAGGATATAAAATGGGTCAAACTGCATTTCCAAAATTTGTTGGAGGGTGAAAGGGAAATGGTTGAACTTGGCAAACCGATGGTACGTTCACTCTTCCAACTTTCTTCAACTACAGCCATGGAACCTTATCTGAAATATGTCACCAAGCCCTATCATCGCTTTTTACTTATAAGGTTCAGGTTCAACCTAATACACCTTGTGCTTGGCTCGCAGTCAAAGTGGGGTTCACCAGAAAACTTACCCCCCTGTTCCTGTGATTGTTTTTCTACACAGGACACCCTTCACCTAGTTATGCTCTGCGAACATTACCTGGTGGCTCGGAAAAAATTCCTGGTCCCTATCCTGAAAGATCTGAACTTTGTCCAGGTTCGGCCAGCTTTACTATACTTACAGATGCTGAGCTCGGTACAGGTCACATATGGGGTTGCCTGTTTTCTGGTAGCAGCTGCCAGACAAAATAAATTAAGATCTGCTGCTACTATGAATCACCTAAATTGATATTTGCTGAAATGGACACTTACCACACCTATCTTTCTTTTTTAAACTTGGTAAATTTAAAAAAAAAAAAATCTTTACTGTGTTCTTATGAAGGAGTTGCAATCTTTTTTCATACATGTTAAATTGTATTTTAACTTGGTATCATGTACGATGTTCTGCTTTTATGGTTTTAAATAACCGAATAAAGTTTCTTTGACTGACTGACTGAGTAGGTTAAACTATTGTAGTGGATTAGCAGGTGTTCACACATCTGGGCATGCTAAGTAGCTTGTACTGATGGACTCATGCTCACACTGCTGGGCACATTGAGTAGCTTGCACTGCAGGACTTGTGGAGGTTTCCACATCTGGGGATGTTGAGTAGCTTGCACTGGAGGAGTCACAGGTCTTCACATATCTGGGCACGCCGAGTACCTTAAACTGTGCTGGTACGTTCTCACATCTGGGCATGTTGAATAGCTTGCACTGCTGGACGCTCTGATGTTTGCGCTGCTGGGCACGTAGCGTGCGCTGCACTGCTGGACCCAGTGGTATATACTGCAGTGCATGCTGAGTAAGTGGCACTGCACCGGTGGACCTACAGGTGTTCACGCATCTGGGCATGTTGAGTTTCTTGCACTGCAGGACTTGGATGCTCACTGCTGGGCAGGATGAGTAGGTGGTGTATAAAAGTATGATCTGCCTCATGGTTACCCCCACTTTTTGCTGATGTAGGACTGTATGACTTATACTGACTGGGATCCTGCTATCCATAACCCCAGCCTATCTACTTTCTCCTCTAAATTAATTGCATGTACTTTAGGTACGCTCCAGTTGTATACTGGGGTACCCATATCTGTCCCTAGTATATGGTATCCTATATACCTAGGGCATAGGGACCCCAGAGGCCTCCCAGGGGCTGACGCATGTATTGTGCCACCCCTGAGAGACCATTCTAAATGGCACCACAGGTCTGCTACTGCAGCCTGTGTAAGGTGGTGCATGCACACCTTACTTAGATATAGGATACCTATATCTATTCTATATCACTGCATATATAAACCTATCAGTCACCCCCATGGCAGGCCATATCAGTCCTGAAGGCAGGGTGCTGGGTTTTGTGAGAGGGTGCCCATGCATGAGCAGGACCCCTCTGCAGCCTTCAGAACCTATTCTTCGGGGTTATGTTATGCAGCCAAACCATACATATATATTAAAGTGCATTATAACCTCGCAGTAAATGCTAACTTCAAAATGGCTGCTTAGAAACATGACATGTTTGGTGTCAAACACCTTGGAATCATACCTCCACACCAGTAACTGGTGAGGGAGGTATGATTCCTCCCTTCTAGAACCACTACTGTGGGTCACCGGTCTACCTGGTACCAGCCTTCTCGACCTGGGCATCACAAAATGGATGCTGCCAGCCACAGACACAAGTCTGCCCTCCTGCTGCTGAGCCAAGCTCGAGCAGAGGAAGGCCTGACAATAGGTTTCCCGTCACAGGGAGGTTCAAACACCTCCCAGACAGGCTTTAGTGTATTGGGGCTGGGTGGGGGCACTCAGAGTGCCAGAAACTCTGCACTGGGGGCACATTTGGTGTCCCTGTGCATAGTCCAGCTCAAACCGGTTGCAGGAGCCATTTGCTCCTGCTCTGGCGCGAACCTGGACAAAGGAAAAGGGTTAGGCACCCCTCTGTCCTGTCCCTCCCCTAGGAGGGTCCCCAGAGTTTGTCCAACCCCTTCCTTGGGTATACAGTAGGAAACCGGACTACAACATTTTAGATTTTACCTGGACTAATCTCTGCAAGCAGAAACCAAGTACTTCGACTGTCTACACTTTGCTGGACTACAGAAGAATCTCCCTTTGAGTAAAGGAGTTAATCCCCTGCAGCAGCAGGAACCTTAACGCATCTGACCGGTTTGCATCTCCCGAGCTCCTGAGGACTTCGAAGATTTCTGCAACACAGGAGGTGGGTTCCCGAGCGTCCTAGGTCGATCTGCTCTCTCAGCAATCCTGAGACCAGTATCCCTCATGGGGCCCGTGCAACTTGAACCTCTGTGCACCGTGTACTTTTGCAGCAGCATATGCTTTTTGGCGATCCCCGAGGCTGTGCGTTGGGCTACGTGTAGTCCTGACCCCAAGCAGTATTTCCACCGATTTCCGGCCTCCACTCCACACGTGCTCTGTGGGCTTGTACTTCGTGATTCAGCTTGAGATCCTTTCACAATCCCTGGTCCGATGGCCTGTGGGTCCCTGCGAGGGTAACTGATTTTCCGTGGGCTTTGCTGGTTGCTCCAGACGTGCCCAGACTCCCTATAGCTTGGAGAGTCTCCTGGACCTTGCTGGTCCTCACTGTAACTGGTTTTCTCTGCCCGCATGGGTGCATTTGCAAAGGCTTGTTGGTGTTCAATCTGGACATTGACCCCTCAGCACTCGACATCCTTCGAGGGACAACTCTCCTCCGGACTTTGGTTATCGTCAATGTCTCATGGTCCTCGTGGCTGCAGAGTCAAACATCCTATCTTCACACCATTCGTTTATCGTGCCCTTGGTCACTCTGAAGTGACCCAGACTCTGTCCCCTCTTCTTTCAGGTTCTTCTCACCTCGGATCCAGGCTTGTATTCCACCGGACACTTAATCTTCCCAGCAGCAGCACTTCTTCACATGACGCCATTAAAAACGACAAGGGTTTCCGACACCACTTGACCCTTTTGCACCCGCTCCTCTGGGATAGGAAACATGGGTACCTCGGTACTCACAAGGGTGCTGCCCTTAAAACCTTCTATGTTCCAAAGGGTTTGTGTGAAGTCCTCTCCGTAGTGTCCTTAAACTGTAATTTTCCAACCACGACTTTCCCATAGAGTTGTATGGAACAGGCGTCTGTGTTTTTACACTGCACTCGTCCTCCGCGGGCCCCCTGTGTCACTCCTTTGAGTGGTTCCTTGGTGTCCTAGAGATTCTACGTGCTCTAGGCACTGTCTAGTCAAGTCGTTATACCATTTTTTTTAGTATATGGTTCGATCTCCCCCTGGAGCCCGCTGTGCATTGTGCTATTTACTGTCGTTCTATTGATTAAGTATTGTGTGCCTTGTGCTCTAATCTCAAAGAGTTTAGTACAGAGTGTTTAGTAATAAATACATATATTTTATATATACCTCTTGTGTGGTTCTCCTTTCATTTGGTCATTCAGGAGGTTCTCATCTTGTAAAACAAGCTGCTTTACTTTCCTTCAAGACTTTGCCGGACGGCTGCTCTCCATAGCACCCACTAGGATAGCTTTCATAAAGGTTATCTTTAACCTAATCACCATAAGGGTTGTTTGGACTAGTACAGGGTGCCCACTTTAACTAGTGGACTACATATACCAGGCCAACTTCTCACAGGTGTTAACGCACCGGTGGACTCACAGGTGTTAACGTATCTGGGCATGTTGACTATCTTGCACTGGTGGACTCAGATGCTCACTGCTGGGCAGGATGAGTAGCTTGCACTGCACTGGAGGACTCAGAGGTATACACTGCTGGGTACGTTGAGTAGGTGGTACTGCACTGATGGACTCGCAGATGTCTGCACATCTGGTAACATTGAGTAGGTTAAACTGCATTAGTGGACTCAGGTGTTTGTGCATCTTGACACGTTAAGTAGATTGCACTGGTGGAGTCACAGGTGTTCACACATGTGGGCATGTTGAGTATCTTTCACTGGTGGATTCAGACGTTTACACTGCTGGGCACGTTGAGTAGTTTGCATGGCAGGACCTCCAGGTGTTGGCACATCTGCTGAGTATGTTATACTACACTAGTGGAATCACATGTGTTTGCACATCTGGGCACGTTGAGTAGCTTCCCTTGGTGGGCTGATGTATACACTGCAGGGCACATTGAGTAGGTGGCACTGCACTGGTGGACTCACAGATGTTTGCACATCTGGGAACAGTGAGCAAGCTACACTGCACTCGTGGACTCGTAGGTGTTTGTGCATCTGGGCATGTTGAGTAGCTTGCACTGGTACATTCACACATCTGGGCATGTTGAGTAGCTTGCACTGGTACGTTCAGACATCTGGGCATGTTGAGTATGTTATACTGCACTGGTGGACTCGCCAGTGTGCACATCTGGCACATTGAGCAGCTTGAACTGCACTGGTTGATTTGCAGGTGTTTACACATCTGGGCACATTGAGTAGCTTGCACTGGTGGACTCCCAGCTGTTCTCACTGCTGGGCACATTGAAGAGCGCACACCGCTGGCGCTGTGATGAGCAGGCACTGGGGAGCAGTGTTGATAGGCTTGTATGGCACGGTTGGTAGATAGCCACCCACTTTTTTAATTTCATGACTTTAGTTTGTATGGCAGAGCCATTGTTAACATATTAGTCACCTCGGCTCCCTTTCAACTTCAGTTTATTTGGGGACCGTGATCATTCGCTGGTTGCGATCATTGGGATCGGGTGTTCATAACGGTCCTAGTGGTCTTCATAATGGTGGTTTTGATAACTCTGGTAGGGTGGTGCCAATGGTAAAATAAAAATGAATTATGTGAGCGGAGGAAGAATATGAACTATCCAGTCAAAAGGATAGTAAGAATCTGTGCTCCAGGAGAGGGACACAAGAAGAGGAAGATCAACCATCTGATAAGAGGCATGCAAATGAGTGACAAGAAAGTTATCCAGTGGTAAGCGATGGGCTGGATCAAAGTCCACTGTGGGTATTGTTAAAGTCCACAATAGGATTTAGACAGTCGAAATGTGTGTGTAGCAGAGGTCTAAGACAGACAGGTCTGGCTTCTCACTCTTTGTCAGTCACCACAGCCCATCCATATAGCATGGGAGGGCGACGATTAGAACAGAGAGGGGGTGGGGCAGGAATAACTCCTCCACACAACATCCTGTGCAGGAAATAACTTTTATTCGTCAGATTGTTAGTCCTGCTACCACAGCTGTGCAACCAGTCCTAGAGTCCAGAACCCCCCAACAGTAAGAGAACATGTAAAGTACTCAAGGAACAAAATGGTTACTTACCAGTAGGAGTAGTTTTGCAGCTTGGAGAGTTTTCTGGATTCACATGTGGTGCATTATTCCGCCATCTAGTGGTTGGGCCTGGAATTGTCATTTATTTTTATTTCAGCGGGGAATCGTTGACCACAATTTGGTGCTAGGTCCATCCCTTGTGTGACATCCAACAGCACCTCTGTAGTTCCTGTACATGGTAGCCATCTTCAGACACTTTTTTCCCTTTTCTTTCTTTGCTAAAATTGGCTTAGTCTTCACTTTGATCTTTAGTTCTTAGTCTTCTTTTTTCGTTATCTTTTCTCCTACCTGTTTGCAATTCCTGTTCTGAGAGGACGGTAGGTGGGTCGCATGTGAATCCAGAAAACTTCAAGCTGCAAAACTACTCCTACTGGTAAGAAATACATTTTGTTTGCAGCATGAATCCTTTTCTAGATTCACATGCTGTGCATTAGATTATGTAGCAGTATCCCCCTCCTTGGGGTTGTTGTGGTAAGATGGGGAATACTTTCCAAACTGATGTTTTGACGTACTTTTTGTCCCACTTGAGCTTCCTTAATCATGCTTATATCCATGCAGTAATGCTTGGTGAAGGTTTTTGGAGATACCCAGGTCGCTGTTGTATATAGTGTCTATTGGCACATTGGCCATGAGGACCAGGGTTGCCCCTTATTTTCTTATTGAGTAGGTTTTTGGCCAGTAGTCTAATTTTTCCTGCTGAGGAATAGCATACCTGAATAACTTCTACAATTCAACGAGGAATTGTCCCCTTTGTCACAGGTCTTCCATTGTTGGACTTTGAGTAAGAGATGAACAATTGATTCCCCATAAGGAATTGTTTTGTTTCCTGTAGATAGTATAGTAAAGCCCTTATTACGTTCAGGGTAGGAAGGCTTCTTTCTAGTCGTGTTTGTGGGTTTTTTGAAGTAGCTGAATGCTTTGATTCATGTGGAATTTGCCTACCACCTTAGGTAGGAATTGAGGTTGGTCCTTAGGATAACCTTGTCCTTCTGGGTTTGCATTTATGGTTCCTCAATAGTTAATGCTTGTAGCTCACTTACTCTCCGTAGAGATGTTATAGCTATTAAGAAGGCAGTCTTTATCGTGATTTATCAGAGTTCTGCTTTGTGCATAGGTTCAAACGGTGCTGTCATTTGCGGTGTTAGAATTGTGTTTAAGTTCCATATAGGGGTTGGAACATTCCTTGGGGGTGCCATTCTCTTGGAACCCTCCAGGAATCTTTTGATGAAAGGATGTGAAAGAAAACATTTTTTTCATGACTTTCCTCTGGTGTATGCTACAATTGCTGCCAGGTGCACCTTGAAGCTTGAGTAGTTGATCTTGCTGTCTAGTGTGTAAGATATATGAGCACTGTTTCCTGCAGGGATATTGAATTTTGGGTATGGTTCTCCATATAGCATATGATGTACTGTTTCCGCTTAACTGCATAGCATTATCTTGTGGTTTGTTTTCTTTCCACTTTAAGTATCTCTGTTGTTCTTTGTGGTAAGTTTAAATCTCCGAACTCTATGTACTCTGGCACCAGGCTGCATGTAGCTGGTTCCGAGTGAAATATTTGACCCGCATGCACTGCGAGAAGGTACATCCCCTGCCTTGAATTTGATCATTTGTCCCTTGGACAGTTTGAGTAGGCTTGAGTACCAAGTTTGCCTTGTCCATTGAGGGACTATGAGAATCAGGTCCTCGTTGAGTTCCTAATTGTCAGTGAAATTGCTCTCCCACCCTCACAGCTCCACCATTAAGCGAGGTCTGCCCCTGCACTCTGGAGTGTTGGTTCGAGGCCCTCCTCCACAGGCAGGTCTCCCTGCGCCTCATCCCTGGTGGTCTAGTGGACCTCCGTCTCCTTCCTCTCGCCACGCTTTTCTCTCATTTTCACTAGTTTTTTTCTACTCTCCTTTTTCTCACCCTTCAGCCCTTTGCTATTTTTTGCCTTATTTATGCTTTTTTCTTTCCCTTTATTTCTCCCCTTTCCCGCCCGCTTTTCCCGCTGCCCAATGCCACCTCCCCCCCAGCACGACCTGCACGACCAATCCAGCTCCCCTCCCGCTCCCAGACCCCTACTTAATGACTGCTGCTGTGTGGCCACGCTGAAGACTCACCAAAGGCAAGCCCTCTTGAGCTCATCCGCAGTCCGACCTGACCGCGACCAGCGCTAGGAACCCTGGACCTCTGCACTGCCAACTCTACTGCCCAACAGCACTCCGCAAACTCAACCCATGCCGCAACAACAACTGCAAGCTAGCTTCGCAGGCCGACACCCACGGACCCTTCAGCTGCCCCCGCTGCCATCAAACCTACAACACTGCCAGGAACACGGAACCCAGCACAACCCGACCGCGAGAACACAACCGAACTGAAGGCCCTGCAATGCATCCCACTCAATTTCCGATCCCTCCACAAACACGGCAACGAAATCTGGGTCCTCCTAGACAGCACCACCCATGAAGTAGCATTCTTCAACGAAATCTGGACCAACACCACCTCAGGACCGGATATCACCATTCCCCAAGGGTACAAGGTCTCCAGAAAGGACCGCTACACCCGCCCGGGAGGAGGAATCGCCATCGTCCACACATGGTCTCATTCTCACATTTTCATTTGTGTGCACACATACAAGCATATTCTCACACACATGCAGCCGCAAGCATGCACGCAACATACATCAAAAATCTATTTTTTTTTTTTACTTCCTCAGATGCCAGCAAAGGATTTGGATATAGTTTGAAGTTGCCCTAGGAATTTCAAAGTATGCACCCTGAGCCTCCCCTGCTTTTTCCACCCTTGAAGACAGAGGGTACCAAAGGTAAAGCTAGGAATTCCAAGGGATGAACGAAGGGATGCATGACATCTATGCAGTCCGTGTTAGTCATGAAGACCAGGGAATCGTGCTGCTGACCAGAGATTGGCTCTACCAGCACCAGGGAATATCTGGAGGTAGCCAGCCTGCTGCACCAGGTACGTCGGCCATTGGAAACCACAGCAGAGGTAAGGAGATAGCGGCTCAAAGGTGCTCCCAAGAGCTGCGTCACCAACCCAGGAGGAAAGACCTTTCTGCTCTGAATGGTGACCCTGCAAGTTTTGTGCCTCACCTGGACTTGGAGAACAGAATCAAGGAAAACTAATATCCAAACTAGGAGGCATAGCATCACCTGGTCTGCATTCGGCTATAAGATCCTCAGGTTGTTTCTGGAGCACAGATAGAGAAGTCAAACAGTGTGTTGGAGGTGTGTGTGTGTGTGTTTTTGGGGGGGGGGAGGGGTGGCGGGGGGGGGAAGGGGTGTTGGGATGGGATGTTAGTGGGGTGTCCCTGTAGGGATCATTTTTCTATTCCCAAATCATCGTAGGCATTGTTGGTGTGCAAAACTGGCCTGACAAATTAAGATTATTCACATTGTGTGAATCAGATGGTCCAGTGGACACAGTAACAATTGTGAAGAAGAGTTTGTGTCAAGCACGCATTCACAAGTTCCAAGGACCAGAAATCTTTGGAACGTGCCAATGTTGAACAGGCTGAACTGGTTACAAGTGCAGTAACTGGTAAACCAACATAACCTGCCGCTGTAAAGCAAGTTCACGCGTCCATGTACCAGGGAACTCCACTGCTAGGAGCAGAAAAATGTAAACTAAGATTAAAAAGTCTATGAAAGAGGGAGACCACAAATCTACGTTCCTATGAGCATTGCAAGTCAAAGGATCCAGATTCAACAGAGACAGGGCAGTTCACTTATACCCCTGAAGACACCACGACCGCACCAGGGAACATACAGATCACTGGTCCAGCAATATTGTGGTAGCGGGTATACAAAGGTGGAACCTCCTGCACAAGCCTCTGAAACGACTGTTGTTCCATACGTTGACAGCTTACGAAGCAGGATGAAACCACCACCTTATAGTAGAAGGACCAAAGGCTGGGAACTGTTGGAAAGCTGTCAAGCCATGGCCATAAACTCCATCCTTGCACAAGCGTGTGTCCTCGCCAGCGCTCTTTAAAGATACTTGTTGGTGTGAAGTGATGCAATAGCAGAGAGGTAGGAGGCCGCAAGTATAACGGAAGCAAACATATCAGTAACTTTATCCTACTCTGCTTCTAGGGTGGATGCAATTCCCAAACCACGGGCAAATTTCACAAAGAATGGAGAAGTGAAGGCGAAAGTTGTCGATGTCCCAGAGAACCAGGGAGCGAAGCAATCGGGCCTCCTGGCAAGAGTGCTTTGCTCCTTGAGGTGAAGCATCCCGAGCACAATATTCGTAGAATAGAGTGGACCAAATGTCTACAAGTTGTGAGCTTGGACACAGGATTGCCCGAATCCATAGAGATTGAAAGATGAGACTGAGTGTAGAATCCGATGTACCTCCTTGAACCTTCAGTCTGCAAAAGAGAAGAAGGCAATAAGAAAGGTTCAAGGCTCTTTATACTATGGAAGCCTATACATAGCTGATGGTATGAACGCATTGCATTAGATGCTGTAACTAGTACAAGCGATGCTGACCGACTCATGAATACTTTAGATATTGTGGCAAATGTGGGAAACTGTAAGGAAATTGTTTGTGCTTTCCCCATATTTTTGCTCTTGAAAGCTAGATTGTTGACCTTTGCAGTGGGCCTGGCCTGCTCATCAGGCCTCTGCCACGTGTGGTGTATAGACAACTTATTTGCAAACTGACAACATGGAACCTGATAAACCAAAATGTATTGTGCAGAGATGCTGCACAGAGCATGGACATGGGTGCGAACACTTCATGCTTTCCTTCACCCCATAAGTATAAGATAAAATACAATTTTAGATTACATTTTTTCATAGAAGCACGCTGCAGAGTACATTTACGATATGTAAATTGCAGTAGAAGCTAAAACGTAACATTTAGTAGGAAAGTACTATCAAGCCTAAATTAGCAGCCTATGGGTGAGCGGAATGAAAAAAACTGGTTAAGTGAGATCCTTATAACCAAAGTTTCAGAATATTAAAATATCTGCTTGAACTCAGTTAAATACATTGTTGCACAAGTTACTACTTGTGTAACAATATATCTGTAAGAGACATTAGTTTGTGATAGATTTCTTACCGTAGAATATTCCCAGGAGTCAGACTGGATCCGGAAAGCTTTGCTAGCAGTACCTCTGCGTCACAGTAGGTGGCGTTGTGCGGCTCCGCGTCCGTCACTGGGGTCATATGCGCTGAAATGCCGTCACGGAGACTACTTAGGCGCCACCCCTGCACGCTGACCTCAGTTCTGCACACAACTTTCCATGCCAGGAACGCAGCCATGCCAAAACCTGACCACTGATGCAAAGAAACTAGGGCCCTGAAAGGAATGTCCTTAACCCTAGAAATCCGGTCGCAGAACAAGGAGGATGGGTGGGGCGGTAAGGAATCTATCACTAACTAATGTCTCTTACAGTTATATCGTTACACAAGTAGTAACTTGTGCATCTGAAAGAGACACGTTAGTGATAGATTCCTTACCTTAGAATAGATACCCCAGCAATACCAACCCCGGTGGTGGGTCAGCGATCATTACACTAGAAAGTTACGGAGCACAGAACGGCCAAAGAAGCAGTCTCTACAGACTGGACTGTCAAGGCAGTAATGCTTGGTAAACGTGTGCAGCGAGGCCCACGTAGCTGCCTGACAAATGTCCTGCAAAGGAACGCCGCGTCCCAAGGCAGTAGTTGCTGCCGTTGCCCTGGCGGAATGGGCTTGCAGCCCTACAGTAGGCTCCTTCTTAGCCAACGAGTTACAGGCTTTGATGCAGAGAACGACCCACCGAGAGCTGGTCAGTTTGTGCATGGCCCGACCTTTTGTTCGCACCCACGTAGCCAACAAAGAGCTTGTCATCCACCCGGAACTGCTACGTGTGCTTCAGATGGAATGAATGCGCATGTTTTGGGTCCAGACGGTGGAGCCTCTCTTCCTCTTCCGAAGGATGCGGAGGCGGAAAGAAGGTGGGCCCGATGTGGAAGGGCGTGAAAACCTATGGCAAGAAAGGAGGACGGGTCCTTAAAACCACCTTGTCCGGATGACCAGAAAGGAAAGGAGGCTTAGAAGAAAGAGCCTGGAGCTCACTCACTATTCTGGCAGAGGTGATCGCTACCAGGAAAGCTGTCTTGAGCGTGAGAAAACGTAAAGGGCAGTTATGAAGAGGACAAATGCAGAAGGATGGGAAATGGGGTTTACAGCACGATTGCACCTATCCTGTTTAATGCCCAGTTTGTTATGTGGTGACACGGATCGGAGATTCCTTTCCCTAGATCTCCTAAGACAAGAAACTTGTTCTAGCAAACAATTTTTTAGCAATTGATCCAGCACACACGTCAGTATTTTAGAGATCTGTTACACTAATAACCATTCCACAACAATCAAAAATTATAAAGTTGAATAGCAGAGTCTTCAGATGTTTTTTGAAGTTTTAATCTTTATTCATTTCTTCAATCCAGTAGCCAACGCGTTTCGTCCTCCATGGACTTCTTCAGGGCTACAAACAATATATATACACATATACACACAATTAAAATATATACAAGGAATGTAATACAAAACATTACTTTTCACATCTCAATTACTAACACGTTAAAAGAACCACAACCTCAATCTTGTGGCAGTTGGTAAAAAATATATATATTTTGAACCAAACCCTGTTGAGTTCCAATTACTTAAATATCATTTATTTACACAATGTTAACACCTATTTACAAATTTACCAAAAGCACATATTAGAAACACATTATTATACAATCAGACTCTGCTACTTGCTTAATTACATAACCTAAATAGTCTGGGAGATGGTGGGCCTATCAACCTCATAATTCTAGAAGCTGTTGGTGGGTAGATATCATGTATAATACATGCTGGACGGTTAGAGACACTAGGGGTGTACCCGGGTTGGATCAAGAGTCTATATGGGGGCAGTTTAGCATAGTAAAACCTATAGAGTTAGCTTACCAATTGGAGTGAGCTCTTCTTAATTTAGGTCAAGTAACTAATTCCATCCGGAGAAGATTCCAATTTAAAATCAGATTTGTTCTAAAATAAGGGATTTGAAGCCATATTAATATTTCATATATTATGTGACTAATGATTTCACGAGTATTACCTCTGATTCGAATGCCTACCGTTTATTTTATGAAGAGACAATCCAATTTCGTTAGGTTTTGTGCAGTAAGGGTCAGATAGCCCAAGAGCAAGAATCTAAAAAGACGAAAAAAGAAGTGCTAAGAGCTTTTATCTATAGCTACAGCTGCATTTAGTACGATGCCAAGGCTAACGTGTGGCATAAAAATCATACTTGCCAGCATTTGCATGGCATCTAAACATATCTTTACTACCAAAGAGAAAACCCCATGTCCTGATCCTACATTATTTCAAGTGTATTACCATTCTAGTCAGTATATGTAAAAGGTTCAATACCAGCGTCTAATGGTTAATTATATTAATGACATCCATGATATATCTTCAAGGAACTAAATTTATCTCCCATTTTTTACCCTGTCCCATGTTTGAGAATTCTATATTCCAGGAAAGCTACTCTTCAAATCACTATGTGGGGAGCAAGAGCTGCTATGTTGTAACATCGCATCCCACATCAGTATAACAGCTAAAGCCCCTGAAGAGCGTGCTGTTAAGGCTCCAATGTTTTAATCAAACCCACAAAGTTTGGTGAAAATAATCCCAATGTTATCTCGAGGAACAAACACAGTGGGGCATCATCCCGATTTTGGAGAGAGCTGTACTGGCGGCTTACAACTTACTTGAGAATGTAGATCAGGCCGGCTCCATCGCGTGGCGTCTTCTCGTGTGATGTCTAAATCACCGAGAAAGTTGCGTCTTTATATAGTGATTAAAATTGGAAAATTATTGGCACCTGAAGCTTGTTTGGGTTGTAGGGTTGGGGTAAACGATCGCGAGAGTCAAGTTTCGGCGGGCGCCATCTTGGGCGTCCCGACTTTATCAGTGCAGAAACTATTCGTTTTAGCATTTTAAAACCTATATAGTTGAAGTCGAGCTGAATATGAATTAAAGTGGTAATATAATACTAAAGAGTCGTCTCATAAGTTACAGTATCGCTCGACCACATTTATCATGAAAGTTTAGAGAAATTGGGGAGAAAAACTATTGTCGTGTCTATTATCATGGGTCATTATACTATGGGTAATAACATAATTTCTTTAAACATACCGGATTTTCTTGACAAATGTGTACCTTATTTGATATAAACACGGCAGCTCGTATTTGAGCGCCATGTTGGTTTGGGATCGAATTTAGATAAAAAGCATGATTTGCAGGCGCCATCTTTTAAAGTCTTGACGGCACTCGCATTTGTTGATGCCGTCAGCCCAATTTCTTGGAGCTCAACTTTAGGCGCCATCTCTTAATGTGCAATTCCTCGGATTTACACAAGAGATGGGAAGTGCAATGGGCGCCATCTTTTAATGTGTACTGCTAGCGGTTATCGGTGCTATCAGCCCAATTTTTTTTTAAGCTCGACATTGGCACCATCTCCTAATGTATATACATTGGAGTTTACAAGTGAGATCAATGCCATATTAGCGGATATGTTTGTGGGTAGATTCTAATCAGGGCACCATAGTGCAATGTACTGCAGTCATCATATCATATATTAATTTTAGGCATTTTCAAGTCCCATATAATAAATATAATAAATATACGGAAACTCATACTTAAGGGGAAAATTAATAAAAGAAAAACAGTATTTAGGAGTAATTAGTATAAAAATCAAACAATGTAAGAATTTTTTTTTTCTGATGTAAATTATTTCTAATAAAGGTGATTCCAATGCCAAGAAAATACTAATATTAGAATTTTTTTTAAAAACCCTTTTCGAATTTGAACTTCTATTTTGCAGACAATCATTAATCAGAAACGTTGTTGTTGGAATTACAACCGTGATACAGGAAAGAAGAAAGTGTCTAATACAGAAATGCATCATTTCCTTTAATTCAGGACGAAATTGGATTGTCTCTTCATAAACTAAACGGTAGGCATTCGAATCAGAGGTAATACTCGTGAAATCATTAGTCACATAATATATGAAATATTAATATGGCTTCAAATCCCTTATTTTAGAACAAATCTGATTTTAAATTGGAATCTTCTCCGGATGGAATTACAGTTACTTGACCTAAATTATGAAGAGCTCACTCCAATTGGTAAGCTAACTCTATAGGTTTTACTATGCTAAACTGCCCCCATATAGACTCTTGATCCAACCCGGGTACACCCCTAGTGTCTCTAACCGTCCAGCATGTATTATACATGATATCTACCCACCAACAGCTTCTAGAATTATGAGGTTGATAGGCCCACCATCTCCCAGACTATTTAGGTTATGTAATTAAGCAAGTAGCAGAGTCTGATTGTATAATAATGTGTTTCTAATATGTGCTTTTGGTAAATTTGTAAATAGGTGTTAACATTGTGTAAATAAATGATATTTAAGTAATTGGAACTCAACAGGGTTTGGTGCAAAATATATATTTTTTTTACCAACTGCCACAAGATTGAGGTTGTGGTTCTTTTAACGTGTTGTTAGTAATTGAGATGTGAAAAGTAATGTTTTGTATTACATTCCTTGTATATATTTTAATTGTGTGTATATATATTGTTTGTAGCCCTGAAGAAGTCCGTGGAGGACGAAACGCGTTGGCTACTGGATTGAAGAAATGAATAAAGATTAAAACTTCAAAAAACATCTGAAGACTCTGCTATTCAACTTACTTAATAACATTTGATTGTTGTGGAATGGTTATTAGTGTAACAGATCTCTAAAACACTGACGTGTGTGCTGGATCAATTGCTAAAAAAAGCAGTTATGAAGAGGCTCAAAGGGAGAGCACATCAGATATGTCAAGACAAGATTCAAGTCCCGTTGAGGCATTATGAACGGCACGGGAGGAAATGTGTACGTAATGCCTTTCATGAAATGGTTAACAACTGGGGACTTAAAAAGAGAAGGCTGATCAGGAAGCCGTACAGGGCTCGACAAATCATATAAAATGCTCTAGACCTGCAGGTCTAGTAAACTACAAAATCTCCTCGACCTAACTTAAATGAACTTGACCTCAAACTCTAAAAACTGAGCAAATGTGACAAGTTAGCAAGATTTAAAAGCATTTTTATTGCTCATTTACTTTGTGAGCAATAAAGATGCCTTTAAATCTTGCTTTCTTGTCACATTTCCTCTGCTTTCAGAGGCAGAGGTCAAGTGTCAAGTTTGTATTCCTACTCGCCAGAAAGGGCGAGTAGGACCTAAAAATAGCTCGTCCTTAATCAATCTCACTCACAAATGCGAGCGGTCGAGTGAATTTCTCGAGCCCTGCCGTAGAAAGGCGGAGATGGCAGAAAGAGAACACTTGATGGTGCCCAGAGCAGAGCCCTGCTGGGCCAAGTAAAGAAGAAATAGAACAACTTCAGAAAGAAGGGCAGAAAGGGGATCCACAGACTTATCTGTGCACCATGCCACAAACTTGTTCCACCTGCTGGCATATAGCTAGGCTGTGGGGTTTTAGGTTTAAACCTATAATAACTGATAAAACCCCACTGAAAGAAAATAGCCCTCACCGGTGAAAACATATAAACACTGAAAAAACACCTGCACAACCACAAACTAAATGCCATTCAAAGAAAGGAAAAAGAAAGTGAAAGAGTAATTTTGTTCTTACTGAAGAGGTCAATAAGATGTAACTTTGTTATAGAAGCTAGCAGTAAGAATGACTGGCTAACATTATCCTGCTTGAGTTTTGTTCTTTAATATTGTTTCTTCTTCCTTTTACTTTTTTCAGTTTTATGGCCTTTGGTCTAAAGATGCAGGGATTAGTTTCATGTTTTAGGTCTAGTTTAATTATTTTATAAACTGTAGAGAATCAGGACATTTCAAACTCATATTTGGCTGCATTTGATTCTTTCACTGATAGGTAAAATGGCTAGTTTCATAAAAATCTTTCCTAATATGTGTCATCACATTTAGCCACAGAGAATGGGTAAAAACCCCTAATACATCAGACCATAGTTTCTAGTGTGTCAGTATTGATAGTAGGTGAATTGCCAACACCTCAGACATTAAACATGAAATGCAAGGTATAGTGACAAGTATATATATATCACCAAGCATCTGGGACAGTGGTGAAAACATGACACCAGACTTTTGGAAAACATGGAACGCAGTGTCACTTGTTCTGCTCTGCAAAAAAGGTTCTTTCCAAGTTCAACAAAGTTTGGAGTGATATTGTTTATATTTGCAGTGATTCAGCTACGTATATAAAAAATGTGTGTAATGACCTGTCAAAATTGATACCCGAGCTGAAGTGAAGAGATCCTTGCCACTTGTTAGATGGTATGCTGAAAGCATCTTTACAATCTTCAGAGTTAATGAGGGATGCTATGGACTTCTTAGTCCATTCTGGTGCACTGTTTTCTTATGCCCAGGAACTAAAACGCAAATATTTATCATTTTGTGCTTTATGTGGCATCAAGGAAAGAGTCATCCCAACTGACGGTTCTCAGCCCAAGGGGCTATGAATGTTGAGAGGGCCTTTTCACAAAAATGTACATGGGAAGGAAGTGCACATGACCAAAGTCTCACTGAAGAAGTATTGTATGTATGGTGTACTACAATAAGATTAATTTGCAAAAATCTTTTTGCAACTCATATACACTATACGTACAGTCTATATACCATGTTCTTTCAGTGCAGAAAGCAAGCAATGATGCAAAACATTCCATAAACACCGGAAAAACACTTTTTCTGTTTTTAGTGGCGTGAAAATGTGTAACCACTGATAACTGTTTTTTAAAATATTGAAAACACTGGAAAAACCCCACCAGAATTTACCAAAAATAGAAACTGAAAACAGGACAGCCTACATATAGCGTTTTCGTGGAGGGACGCCTGGCTGCCAGAATGACATCACAGACTTCGGGAGGAAGAGCGAAAGCTGTCAACTGCGGCTGCTCAATCTTCACGCATGGAGGTGGAGGCTGGACAGGTTTGGGTAGAGGATCATTCCCTGCTGTTGCGACAGAAGATCCTCCCGAAGAGTCAGTCGGATTGGGAGATTGATCGCCATGTTAAATTGCTCGGGATTACCAGTATCTTCGTGCCCAATCCGGAGGCACAAGGAAGATTTGAGCCCGGTCGAGCCTTATCTTCAGCACTCTGGGCAGAAGTGGTATAGGTGGAAAAGCGTACAACAGACCGCAGCTCCAATCGCAACAAAAAGCGTCACCAAGCGAGTGCCGCCTTGGAAATTCCAACGTGCAGAGTTGATGACATTACACGTTCTCTTCGGTGGCGAATAGATCTAACCAAGGCTCTCCCAACTGCAGAAAGACCTTGCGCCACGTCAGAGTTCAGACGTCATTCATGATCCATCATGCTCCGACGGCTGAGTTTGTTCGCCCTGGCGTTCAGAGAACCTGCCAGGTGTTGAACCACCAGGGTAATTCTTTGATGTTCCAGCCTTGTCCAGAGGCCCAGAGCCTCCTGACACAGGGTCCAAGACCCCACCGCGCTTGTTGCAATAATACATGGTGGTGGTGTTGTCCCTGAACACCTGCACTACACTTCCCCGGACAGAGGGAAGGAATGCCTTCAGTGCAAGTCGGATCGCCCAAAGCTCTAAAAGATTGATGTGGAGCCAGGACTCCACCGGAGACCAGAGGCCTCTGATCTCCACCTCTCCCAAGTGGCCTCCCCATCGCAGGAGGGACGCATCTGTCACCACTGTGCGCTCCGGTTGGGAGAGGGATCTGCCATTGACCCAATCGTGATTCGTGAGCCACCACTGCAAGTGTCATGCAGAGCCCTCCGAGATCTGGACATGATCAGACAGGTTGGCCTGATGCTGAGCCCACTGAAACTTCAGGTCCCACTGCAGAGCCAGCATATGCCATCTGGCTGTACTAGCAGGATGCAGGAGGCCATCAGGCCCAGGAGCCGGATGATCATCCTGACTAAAACCCATGATAGAGGTTGAAAGATTGGAATCATAGCCTGAATATCCCAGACTCGCTGCTCTGGAGGATAAACCCAAAACCGTGTCGAATCCAGAACCGCTCCGATAAAACAGCTTCTGAGAGGGACTCGGGTGTGACTTCGGCACGTTGATGAAGAACCCCAACGAATGCAGGTCGGCCGTAGTCTGAAGGGGGGTGACGACTGCCTGGAGCGACCCCCCCTTCAACAACCAGTCGTCTAGGTAGGGGGAGACAGACACCCTTGACCTGCGCAGGTGAGCCGCGACCATGGCAATCACTTTCGTGAACACCCGAGGGGCACTGGTAAGGCCGAAGGGGAGCACAGCAAACTGAAAATGCTCCTGGCCTACCGTGAACCACAGGTAACGCCGGCAGGACGGGAATGTGAAAATATGCTTCCTGGAAGTCCAACGCCACCACCTAGTCTCCAGGGTCGAGAGCAGCCAAGACCTGAGACAGAGTAAACATCTTGAAATTCTCCTTTCAGAGGAAGCGATTGACATCCCTGAGGTCAAAGATGGGGCGCAAGCCCCCTTTGTCCTTCTTTGGTACCAAAAAGTAGTGGTAATATCAACCACGTCCTACTTCCAGCCCAGGAAGGCACTCTATGGCCCCCTTAGCCAAGAGGGCCATAACTTCCTGCTGGAGAAGCGCAAAGTGATCCCCCGATCCCCCGACATGTGGTGGAACTGAGGTGGCATGCCCGGGGGGGCTCGAGGGGGAGGGGCAGAGAGGGGGGGAAGGGTAGACTCGAAGGGGAGGGAGTAGCCACTCCGGAGGAGTTGCAGCACCCACTTGTCACAAGTGACAGAACGCCAATGAGGAAGGTGATGACAAATCCTGCCACCCACTGGCGTGGGGTGTGACCCAAAGCTTAGACTAGGAAGGTTTTGAGGAAGACGTCGCGGAGGTGGACTGACCCTCACGCCATCCCCCAGAGCCAGCCGGCGGGCTCCACGTCCACGCTGAGTTTGGTTCTGCACTTTCGACTGAACAAGCGGTCAAGGGTGCCCCTCCAATGGCCACCAAAGGAATGAAAAGTAGACGTGGCTGGGCGCGTGTCAGCAAGGCCCAAGGACCTGGCTGTAGCACAAGTGTCCTTAAAACACTCAAGCGCACTTCTGCCTTCTCACCAAACAGGCTAGTGCCATCAAAGGGCATGTCCATGAGCGAGCTCTGGACGTCCAGGGATAACCAGGTAAATCTGAACCAGGCGTGGCGACGAAGCGCCACAGTCGTGGAAATTGCCCTACCGAGGGAGTCCGCGGTGTCTAAGCCACAACGAATGGCGAACCTAGCCGCGTCCTTACCCTCGGCCACAGCCTGAGACAGCACAGCCTGAACCTCCTCCTGGCACTGAGATAACACCTCAGCAACGGTATCCCACACTGTGTGGGACTAGCGGCCCAACAGACATGCAGTGTTCACCGACCGCAGCCCCAGGCTGGGTGAAGATATCAACCGCTTGCCGAACTGCTCTAGCTTCTTAGAGTCCTTATCCAGCAGAGCTGTGGGAAAGGCACTCTGGGACGTCAAAGCTTGAATGACCAGACTCTCAGGCGTGGGGTGAGTGGTCAAAGGCAGGGTCGCCCGGCGATGACAACTGGCGACGTTCGCGCCCAGCGGTGACACCTGGCGATGTTCTTATCCACAGGGGCCCCTGTGGTCAGCCGCGACCAAGTGCCCGACAAGTCGTCAGTGAGGGCGTCATTAAAGGGCAGTAGTGGCTCCGCAGAAGTGGACGCCGACTGGAGCACCTCCGTGAGGAGATTAGTTTTGAGGGCCACCGTGGGGAGATCAAGGTTAAGAACCTCAGCAGCCCGACGGAGCCGCAACGTGTACGAGGCACCTTCCTCCATAGTGGGCAGGGGAGAGGCAAACCCCGGATCAGAGGAAACATCAAAGCCGCTGGCCTCCTCCAAATCATCCGCCCAGTCCTGCTTAGAGTCACACTGGGTATGACGACTGGGAGGGGCCGTCGCACCCCTCAGTCGTCCTCTACCTCCGCCGTATGTGGCACAGACCACAGCGGCGTGGAAGGGATCGGGGAAGGAACAAACGGCGCCAGGAACGGCGCTGGCCAGGGCCGAACCAGCGCTGTGTCCCAATTTGGATCCCAGGTGCGGACAAAACTGCCCGGGAACGGGGGCAGAGGTGGAACCAACGGCATCCACTGCGGCACCGCGGAGGGTGGCGCTGGGGCCGGAGCCGGAAGCGCTGGACCTCTTGGCGCCATGGCCGGAGCCAGCGGCGCAGGATCCAGTGGTGCCGGATCAACTGGAGGGGGTCGACGGACCAGCAGGATATGGACACAGGACCGCAGGGCCTGAAGTTGCACTGGCAGGAGCCTGAGGCCTAAACAGGCGATCCATGTCAGCAAGAAACTCTTGCACCTGTGCGGGAGTCGCCGACATACCCTGGTAAGGCAGGTAGGCCGCAGAACTCCCAGGCTCCAAAGGAGCCACAGGGGCGGAACACCCCTGTCCCCCTCGTCCGCATCCGGTGATCGACGGGGGGACGTCTGAGAGCGACAACGCTTCTTCAACTTTTTTTTGTCATCTCTTACCTGAATCAGAGGGTGGAGACTTGCATCCAGAGGAGCGGTGATGGTGGCCCCGCGAGCGTTCTCTGGAACAGCCCCTGGACCACGAACGGCACTGGGACAAGTGCATAACTTCAAGCAACTTTTGGCGCCGCTCCCTCAAGGCCTTTGGGGCCATGGCCAGACAGTCCATACAGGACCAGGGGTCGCGCTCCAGGCAGTAGACATTGTGTGGGTCTGCCACCGACATATTGCGATGGCAGGCCCCGCAGGACTTAAAACCAGGCATCACTACTCGCACCACAGCAGACCAAAAAGAGACAAAAGTCCCAAAAAGATAGTCAAAAAGTGACTAAGGTACATGCTCTAACCGGATCTGCACTTACTGGAATCAACATCAGCGCACAGGGGTTGCACCCAAGTAGTCTCCATGACGTCATCTCGGCGCATACGCCAGTGACGGACGCAGAGCCGTACGACGCCACCTACTGCCACGCAAAGGTACTGTTAGCAAACCTTTCCGGATCCAGTCAGACGCCTGGGGATATTCTAAGGAAAGTAATCTATCACTTAGTGCCAGGCTGGAGTTGAGAATAGGAGAACGGTACACAGTTGAGGACTGGAATTTTGATACTGTTATTGGCAATTTGGGGAATTTTTTGTTGGCCACAAAAACATTTCTGGATACTTAAATTCCCCAAACGGCTGAAAAACTTGCACTAGGAAACCAAGAAATATTATTAGGCTTGGATAGGCCCACGTCAATATTACCCTAGTTTCCCCTATTAAGTACAACATTTTACCCACATCAAGGAGTAACCATTTCAGGAACTTCAGAGTACGAACGACAGTCCTAACTGACTGCACTGAAGTTTCCTGCTTGCATGTGTTTCATCTGTCAACCCACAGAGCTACAGGGGTCAGTTTGGCAGCCCCAGTGGAAGTTGTACTCTGCTATATCCAGGAGATACCACAGGCTCCAAGAACAGAGGAAGCTGATGCTACCAGCTAGGAAGGATTTCACTGGACCAGTTGGAAATGGTTAATATCTTATGGACCGGAAAGCAGAGTTGTGATCAGCCTCATGCAACTTTGCTCCAAAAGTATAAACTAGCCATCTTCCAAGCTAAATCTCACTTCCTCACTAATAAGATCCTCGCTGCAGACCATCCTTCTTGCATGCTCCTCAAGGTGATCAAGGAGATCTCCGAACCTTCCGGGACACAAGCGTTGCCCCTTCTCAAGAGCTGTCCGACAGAATAGCGGCCTACTTCGAGGAGAAGGTCCTTAAAATCTTTCGGGAGCTCGACCATATGGAAACGGAAGAATTGGAGGTCGAGGAGGTCGTGCAGAACCAATTGATGGGGAGCCCCCTTGCTACCCATGCTACTTTTCCCTAGATCACTGCTCAACAAACTCTGGCTCTTCTCATGGGCCTTAAGTCCGGCTCCCCCTCGGACCCCTGCACGCCCCTCACTCTCAAGATGGTCCCCAACCAGATTGCAAACTTCCTATGTAAGGTGTTCCTCCAGTCTGGCTGCTATACGGATACTTGGAAAGAGGCTATTGTTACGCCTCTACTTAAGAAACCCAATGCCGACCCCTCTGAACTGAAAAATCTTCGCCCCATCTCACTTCTCCCTGCCCCCGCAAAAATCCTTGAGAAGTTCATCAACATTGAGTTGATGAACTATTTGGATTCCCGTGAGATTTTAGATCCGTGCCAAAATGCTTTCCACGCCGTCTACAGCACTGAAACCGCCCTTATTGCTGCCACTGATCACATACGCATGCAGGTCACCCAGGGTGGCTGGGTGGTGCTGATTATGCTTGATATGTTGGCAGCTTTTGGCACCGCCTCATCCTCTCAGATGGTTCAACATCTGCAAGAGGTGGGAATCTTGGGTAAGGCCTTGCAGGTCCTCCACTCCTTCCTGACAGAGATAACTAATACCGTTAGCTGTGGGGCTTTTAGATCTAGGGCATTCAGCCGACCCTGTGGCGTTCCCCAGGGCTCATCCCCAAGTCCCACTCTCTTTAATGTATGTGTCCCCGCTGGCCAAATGTTTTGTGTTCCAGTTGATTTCCTATGCTGACAGGCAGAACATTTTCTCCATCGCCCATGATCTGCAATCGGTAGCAGGAAAATGTAACCAGTGCATTGCCAGCATTATCAGATGGATGCAAAATACCTCCCATAAGATCACAGAAAACTGAGGTCCTAGTTTTTGGTCCTCAGACCTCAATCTGGTCGAGTGCCTGGTGACCGGGTGATTGTGGTCCCCTCTCTGTTCCCGTCAAGACAGTCAAAAACCTGGGATTCATTTTTTACGTGGGCTTGACCTTCCAGTCTCAGGTCAGCCGCATTGTCAGCACTTGCTCGTACATGCTGAAGACTCTCAGAAAGGTACTCCCGTATATTCCACCAGCACTGCAACAGCCCATGATCATTGCATTAGTCACCTCCTGGCTTGACTACAACGATGCCTTGTATCTGAATATCAGCGCAGCCACCCTGAACAGGCTTCAGGTCGTATAAAATCCGGCTGCGAGGCTGATCCTTAATATCCCCAAACAGCATTAAGCAAAAGAGGGCCTTTGTCCTCTGCATTGGCTCCCTATTAGGAAGGGAATTTCTTACAAAGCCCCATGTACGGTTCACAAGGCCTTGCATAACAAAGGCTCGCAGCAACTGAAAACCATGTTTAAACGGTATATCCCTGAGAGGGCCTGGAGATCTTCCTCCCAGAGAATACTGGTCGCCCCTAGAGTCCGCAAAGCCAGATGGGGTGGCCGTTCGTTCTCTGTGGTGGCCGTAAAACTCTGGAATACCCTACCTTCTTCAATCGCCCATGTAGAATCGGTCCCGGTGTTCAAAAAGCTGCCGAAGACTTGGCTTTTTTCAGTTTAGTCCGCTGCTCTGCACTCATCTCTTCTTCTCTACCGCCCAGCGCCTTGACACCTACTAGGATAGGGTGAAGATTTATAAAGCGCACTAATACCAACTAAGAAAACTGAAAGAACTTGTCCTGAGGATACAGAGCTTCTTTAACCACAGGGAAAACGTTTTTTTAAACCTTTCATTTCTAGCAACACTGAGCTCTTTACCGAATTCTTTTCAGTGCGATTACATTTAACTTTTATACCTTGTAATCATATCAAATGTATAGGTCCTCCTGATAATTTTCTTATCAAATGTTTCTTTTTAGCCAAAAGTTTGGCCCTTTTAGGCTCATTTGAGACATTGCCCTAGAGGAAGGTGTAGCGCCTTGTGCTGCCTTACCAAGGATGAGCCTTCAAGGCACTGTACCTTTGTGGCTCAGACTGCGGGATCTCCTGGGAGCTCAGCCACTGTTCACACCAAGAGTCTGGCCTCCTCCTGCTGTGGCCTCACACACCGGATACTTGAACCATCTCTGCAGAGGAAGGAATACCTCTAGGGTAACAGTAAAGAGACAACTGCTGGATGGTGCCTGTATTGATGAAAAGGCATGAACTAAGGAGACCGTCAATCCGTGTCCGCGAAACCCAACAAAGGAAAGTACACTGGGGCCCACAAAACTACAAGAGAGGAGTGTGTAAGCGTCCACACCCTGTTGAGTGGTGTACAATTTGGACATTTTGTGAACAAGACGCAAGAGAAGATGTGTGGTTTAGGACCATGGTTTGGCATCTTTGTTTGTTGGACAAGGTCCAAGGAGAAGGAAGAGGCTGTAATTTTGCTTGTCGGCTACTGTGCTCTTGAAAAGTGAATACATTTGGATAAAAAAAACTGCCCCCATTGAAAGGTCTGAATTGTACTTTGGCGAATTCACATGCCGGGTCCCTATAATGACAGGAAAACACCTATGAGAATAATCGTAATATTTTATTTTAATTTCCATCAATAAATTCATTTATTATAAATATACTTACACAACTACCGTGAGATATTTAAGTATTGTGTACACGTAAAATATACATAAATTTAAAATACATAGACATGCAGACAGACAGACAACACGTGCAGATCTGATGTGAAGGTGCAACTGGGAGCCCCACAAGCTGTCCACGTGGCCTCCGGGAAGGCCAGCGCCACCTTCACCCCGTTTGCAACCCAAGATGGCCGATCCAAGCATACACCATACTCTGCCAAGGGGCACCCGAAAGTTGGCTTGGCTGTCCAAGAGGTCTGTGCAATGGAACCTCAGTCACCGCCAACCTCCTCTTAAAGAACCTCGTTGTCTATTTGCCTCAGCGATGAGTGCTTAGTGCTCAATTAACATGCAGAAAATCTGTAAACCGTTTCAACTTTCTGTAGCCTCCACTCTTTTCAAAATACTGCTGCTCCCATGCCTTAAATAGCTTTTCAGGTAACGTAAAGTCTTGCATCGGACCCTGGATTCCTCCGTAAGCCCGGATGATTTCACATTCGTCATGAACGAGAATCTTTTGCATGCGATTTACAAAAGAGGATCTTCATCACCACCACCTGAAGGAAGAAAAAGGAGACATAAGCAGAAGGTAAACAGGCAGGCAGGGTGTTAGTGAGCCAGGTAAATGGTCACACCAAGACCACTCAACTTGGTTCACATGTCGCAATCCAGATACAAAACATTTTTATGAACGAATCCCAGACCCTCATCTCTCTCCCATCTTTTGACTCTAATCTTCAACAGAGGTCAAATTACCAAGGGCAATGGAGGTCCTTCCACCCTAGTCGTTTCAACCACTTCAAGAGTGGAGCCCTTCCTGCCGCCTCACCTTGATCCTGCCCAATGACCACCTCGGTCTCTTTCCTCTTGGATTCCCTGATATTCCTCAGCTCTCTCTGGTCTCCTTTATGATTCCATTGCTCACCGCGTCACTTCCGTTTTTCATACTTCTCGTTTAACTCAATAGGCGCAGCCTGTTCTTGTTGCGGCAGACCTCTTCCTGTGCAATCTTTGCACCTGAGCTACTGCGCTGCCCTTCCTCCAGGTCTCTCAGTCTGGTCTCTTGCTGAACTCCACTCTAGTATTTTATTCTTATATTGCGCCTTTTCTATTAACTCACCCCAGTTCAATGGCCCAGAGCTCTCCCCTCTACTGACTGCACTCCCTTCCTGTCTTTCTATGTAGTTTCGACTACACTGTCTTCCAGTGTCTCCCAGGGTTTTGCACCCTATATTATATTTTTCACCTCTTTTTGGGGTTTACACTCGCCAGCGTAACTTCCGCTCTACTAGAAGTATGTTCTCCAGCCAGAAAAGAGGACAGTGCTTAATTTGAGCCGGTGGCTGCCAGTCACATGTTTATCCTCATTCGAATTTCACCCAGAGCAAGAGAGAAACTTAGAAGAAAGGAGGAGGGAGAGAAACACAGAAAAGCAGCGCTGAAGGGAGAAAGCTGGGATGAAAAACCTGAGAAAGATGTAAGAGCAGGGAGCCTCAAGTGGCGGATGAAAGTGGCATGAGGGGTAAGACTAGGCTGCCTTAGTACTTGGCACTCCGATATTCGTAGCGCCGGTCAGAGGCTTCTCAGCACAACTTTGGGCACTGGCACTTATTTTACAAATTAAGCACTAGGGTTCCCAAGTTGGGCCACACAGGAGCAGCGAGAAGGAGGAAAAGGCCAGGGGGTGAATTTAGGTTCTGGCAGAGGACTGAGTTACAGGGAGAATACACCAGGAGGGGCCAGGACTGAGGTCAGGGTGACAAGGAGAGATTTATTACTATGTACCATGTGGCTGTGTGTAGTAATGATAGCAGGCAAGTTGTCAGGGATTGCCTTCTACAGGAAGTACTTTGGGGGTTCAAGGGCTCGGGAGGCCAGGCAAGAGAATTTTACAAGGCTAGGCCAAAGAGCAAAGGCAACCAGACAAAGGAACCCATTACAGAACTGTTGGGACTGCTGGTTTGGCTGGGCTCGAGTTCTGCTTTTTCAAACTGCAGGTTGTGGTTGTTTTTCAGAGAGGAGTGTCTGCATTGGGTAGTCGGAAGGCAAAAGGGACAAGTGTGAGAAGTTGGCCTGGTATATGATGTTCACTATTCTAGTGAGCACCGTGCACCAGTCCAAACAACCTTTATGGTGATTGGTTGCAAGTCAATCTTATAGACCAGCTATCCTAGGGGTAGCATGGACAAAAGCAGTCTTAGGCTAAACTCAAGAGGGCATGTGAAGCCAGCTGTTTTACCATATACAATCCTTTTAAATACCAAATGAAAGGACACCACACAAGTTATATATTACAAAATATATGTATTCATTTCTAGAATAATCCCCTATACTCTTTATGAGCACAGAAGCACAAGCGTTAAACAAAGAACACAGTATAACATACAATAAGCTGCACAATTATGGATAGGCCGGGTGGCCACTCAAATCATATATTAAGAAAGTGGTATAAGTATCACGTCACGAACAATGAACAGGCCTAGGGCCTTGGGAATCGCTGGGCCTACACTGGACTAACGAAGGTTAGGCCCTAGGAGGCCCACAGGATGCGGGTGCAGTGTCTATAGGCAACCGCGTTTACCATACAAGTCAATGGTGCATGAAAATCAGAAAGTGTTAGGTTTCAGAGACTTGCGACTGGACTAGAACTTAGCCAACTAGGACACTAGAGCTGTAAACCACTATAGGAGCACCGGAGTTATATTGTTACCTCACCCACAGGAAGCGGGTGCATAGGTGCCAAAGTGTGTCGGGTTTCGTCGTGAAATTCTATGGAGCCTGGAGGAAAAGATGCTGCAGGCGGCCAGGAGGGAACAGTCCGGTTGGATCAAAGGGTGGATCGAAGATGTAGAGTACCTGAAAGCAGAGGGGACAGAGTCTGGGTCACTAGCCAGTGACCAGGATGGAACCAGGCAATGTCTGGTTGCGATCAGGTGCTGTCGAGTAGTTTGTCTCAGCTGCCACGTGGACCAGGAAGGATAGAGTATGACAAGCTGGTGAACACGAGCTGTCCCACGAAGGCTCTTGCTGTCGGCGGTCTCTGTACTCGAATCAGAGTCACCAAGCCTTGGCAAAGGCAACCCACGCAGAACTCGAAGAGGTCTTCTTGATCAGACAAGGAAGGTCAAGTCGATGGCTCCTTTTCAGGGGAGCTGGTGCCAGTCTGGAGCAACCAGACCAGCAGTGTAGTTTCGATGATTCGTCGTCACAGAGGCCACTAGCCAACGGGCAAGCGACCGGACAACGCGTCGAGCAGGAAAAGTGCAAAAGGGCCCCACGCAGCACTCAGAGTGTGGAGAGGTGATCTTTGGTGCCCAGGCTGCTCGGGGCTGGGGCTTCTCAAACCCCAAAGCACAGCGTCTAGGGAGCCTCGGGAGCTGCACAGGAAAGCACTTCGTCGACTTTTCAAGATGGCCGGTCCCACGTCACCTCCACGGGTCTAAGCTTTGCTAGGACTGTGGATCGGGCGGTTGGAAGTCTGGGAGTCCAGGTCTTGTCCGTCTATCGTTCGAGCTCCGGCGGGAGCAACGGCAAAGGAAGGCTCGATGCACTGATGGTGCCTGCTTGCACAGGGTGGCCACTCCTTGACCACAAGGGGGATTCTTCAGTCTTCTACGTTGAGTAGGAGGTTGAAGGGTCCAGAGTTTTGTTTCAAAGTTTAGGTCAGGATGATCTAAGTTGCATTGAACAGCTCCTACCTTTATTCCAAATCAAGGGGCTGGTTCACCTGCTAGGTCCCTCCTATGGGTGGGACCCAGGAAGTGGGTGGTTACACCCCTTTCCCTTTGTCCAGTTTCGCGCCAGCGCTGTGACTGGAGTGCCCCAGCACCGGTTTGAACAGGACTATGCATGGGACGCAGAGTGCGCCCCAGGCAGTGTCTAGTTTCATTCAGCCCTCCCTGCCCCAATCCACTATCTCCTGTCTGGGGTGGTGAAACACCTCCCTGTGACAGGATACCATTTGTCCAGGCCTCCCCTGCCGGAGTTTCGGTCAGCAGCAGGAGGCCAGACTCATGTCGGTGGCAGCAGCATCCATTTTGTGATGCTGGGGCTCTGGTTAGATTTAACCGCGTTTAAGCAAAGTAACATGTCTTCTCCCTCTAGAAGGGTGGAATACTACCCCCGTTGCCAGAACTGGCGAGGGGGTAGTATTCCAAAGCGTATGACACCTTACACGACATGTTTTGATAAAACCAAACCAAAGTTAGCAAGTAACCGCAAGGATTATAATGCACTTAAGTGTATATGGTATGGCAATATCCCATAACAGCTAAGGGAGTTGGTCCCGAAAGCTGCAGACAGGCTCAGCTCATGCTAGAGCACCATCTCACATAAAACCAAGCACTCTGCCTCCAGGATTGTTAAGGCCTGCCATAGGAGTGACTTATAGGTGTACATGTGTCCAGATATAGGTTTAGATATAGGTATACAATAACTAAGCAAGGGGTGATTACACCACCTTGCCCCAGCTGAGTGATCAGCCAGTTGTATCAGATTGGATAGCCAGCCAGTGGTGGCAAAAGATATGCTGCAGCCCCTGGTAGGCCGTGGATGCACCTATGCCCCGGGTACCTATAGTACACTGTAGGTACAATTGGAGATGTACCTAGGGTACATGGAGTCCATTTTACAGAGAGAGCAGATAACCTGGGGCCCTGATTAGCAGGATCCCAGGCCACCCAAGTCGAAAACCAGCTAAACACTAGGCAAAAAATCTGGGGTAACCATAGTCAGGTATCCATCTTCCTACAACAAGTGCTTTAGAGTTTAGAATACAAGATGATGCGGCCTGTAAACTGTGGCTACGGAGGTCTAGGACGGATCAGTGAGGCCAGGGTAGGGTAGGGGAATGGTAAAGGAAGGGTAAGGGAATGATGGTTGTGAGAAGATTGCCTGATATGCAGTGCTCACTATTCTAGTGATCACTATGTATCAGTCCAAACAACCATTATTGATGATTGGTTCTAAGTCAACCTGATAGAACAGCTATCCTAGTAGCATGGACAAGAGCAGTCTTTAGGCTAAACTCTAGAGGGCGTGTTAAGCCAGTTGTTATACCACCACATATACCCCTTGAACACCAAGTGAAAGGACACCACACAAGTTGTTATGAAAATAAAGTATATTTATTTAGAACACAACAGCCCTGGACTCTTTATGAGGACAGGGCGCTAAGCACAATACAAAGCTCTTATGAAAATACTGAAAGTAGCACAATTTACACACCAGGATACTCTGTAGTAGCAGAGCGCGTAATAAAATGTTTTATAACATATAACAAATGCCAGAGGGGCACGAAAAACCATATACTCTAAAAGTGGAATGCGAAATTACTAGCAGGTAAGTACTAATCTAATAGACTTTAGGATCGCTAGGACTGGACTACTGAACCTTCAGATTACTAGCAGGAGGCCTAGGGAGATCGGGTGCAGAGTGTGCACTCTCACGCGGGATGCGGGACAAAGTCTATGGATGCTAGATTTCGTAAAGTTAGTGTTTTCGGACGAATCCGACTAGGTAGAGCTGAAACGAAAAAGGATCTGGACCCTTGGATAGTTAGGCTATGCTGGAGCACCGAAATGCTGAGGTTACCTAGCCCAGGGCCTGCGGATGCATGGGTCTGAAAAGACGTCGGGAATCCTCGTTGCAGTCTATGGAGCCTGAAAGAAGAAGTTGCTGGCAGGCGACCAGTGATGAAGTTCGAAGTGATCCAAGCCTGAATCGAAGATGGAAGACACCTGTAAGCAGAGGGGACCAAGTTCTGAATCACAAGCCAGTGATCAGGTGGGCACCAGGATGGCACCCGACGAAGTCACCTCGACCAGGTGAGTGGGCGACGCTGGGCTCTGCAGTCTCACGGACCAGGAGGCGTTGTCGGCAACCAGGATGGAGGTGCGAGCTGTCCCACGATGGTATCTTCTGTCGACGTCGCTGGACCCAGGATTGGGGCAACAAATCGTGGCAAATTCAAGCCCACGCGGTGGACTCAAAATGGCGTCTGGAGTGGACCAGGAGGGTCCGGAGTGCTCCTCTGTTGGAGGGGAGCAAGGGCCAGTCTGGAGCAACCAGACCAGCGGTGTTGTCGTCGTGGTGCGTCGTCAAGAGGGCTACAAGCCAGCAGGCAAGTAGCCGGACAACGCGGTGAGCAGCAAAGAGCAGAAGGGCCCCACGCAGATCTCGTGGATGCTGGGGGGCTGGACTTCGGTGCTGGAGCTGCTCAGGGTTAGGGCTTCTCAAACCCCAAAGCACTCACTCGAGGATCCCTCGGCGGTCGTGCTGGATAAGCTTAGTGCAGTTCTGAAGATGGCCGGTCCCTCGAGGTCTCGTCACACCCATGAATCTCAGCTGGGCTGATGATGCAGGTTGAGGTCAGAGGTGCCAGGGAAGCCGGGTCTCGTCGTGCTGGTCGGTCGGATTCCGGAGGAAGGACGTGCAGCTAACCGCAGGTTACTTAGTTGGTGCCCGCTGATGCAGGGTGACTACTCCTTAGTCACAAGGGAGAAATCTTAGGAAGAAGTCTTGAGTTCCTTTCGTAGAAAGTAGTTTCAGGATTCAAAGATGATCTAATTTGGAAGGGTCCCCGCTCCCACCTTTATACTAAAGAAAGGGGCTGGTACGGGACTAGGTCCTGCCCATGGATGGGACCAGGAAGGGGGGTGGTTACACCCCTCTCCCATGCCAGACTTTCCCCAGCTCAGGGGCTGGTGTGCCCCTGGAACTGGTTCAAACTGGCAGATGCACAGTGAGCACCGGGGTGCCACTTGCAGTCACCTTCCTATTCAGCCCTGCCTACCTAGGATACACAAAACCCTGTCTGGGTCGGTGCTAGCACCGCCCCTGACAGGAAACCCTTTGTCCAAGCTCTCCTCGCTGGAAAGACTCCCAGCAGCAGGAGGTCAGACTTGTGTCTGTGGTGGCAGCATCCATTTTGTGATGCTGAGGCTCGAGTTAACTTTAACCGGGGTTCACAGTTACATACATGTCGTGTCCCTCTAGAAGGGTGGAATGCTAACCCCGTCGCCAGAATTGGCAAGGGGTTAGTATTCCAATTCGTATGACACCTTACTCGACATGTTTTGATAAAGCGATACCAGAGTTGGCATATAACCGCAAGGATTATAATGCACTTAAGAGTATATGGTACGCGTTGCCATAGAACAGCTATTAGGACTTGGTTCCGCAAGCTGCAGACGGGCTCAGCTCATGCCAGAGCACCATCTCACATGATTCCACGCACTCTGCCTTCAGGATTGTTAAGGCCTGCCATAGGAGTAACTGATAGGAATACATGTGTATTTTAGGGTTAGATATAGGTATACTATATCTACAGCAAAGGGTGATTACACCACTTTGCCCCAGCTGTCTTGCAGCCAGTTGTGTCAGATTTAGATGGCCAGCCAGGGGTGGCATAATACATGCTGCAGCCCCTGGTAGGCCCTGGGTACACCTATGCCCTGAGTTACAGGGTCTGATAAGGTGGCCCAGTACCAATTGGATATGTACCTAAGGTACATGGAATCCATTTTATAGAGAGCAGCAGGCCTGGGGTCCTGATTGGCAGGGTCCCAGGCCAACTATGTCAAAAACCAGCTAAAACACAGGGCAAAAAGTTGGGGGCAACCATAGTCAGGATCTACCTTCCTACATAAACCCCCCCTCCCCGCCCCCCTCCCCCCCCCAAACGAAAGGAGATAAGGCTATCCTTGTCCAGGTAAGCCTCTATTGCCTAAGTGGCCATATAAGGAAGGACCAGCTCTGGCTTGGTTTCCCCCTGTGTCATTGTCCACTAAGCAACCCCTCACCCTAAGGGTATCTGAGGGTCTCCACCATAGGGAATCTCTGTCTCTGGTGTGTCTTGGGAAAGTAAAAGGCTGATGTTGGGATGGAGTACTGAAGTGAGGCTCCTCTACCTTGGGCTCAACTTCCCCCAATCACCATCCATCATGTTTGCCTTTCTTTCTGTAGCTGAGATGCACTGTGCTCTCAGGGTCAGCCTCTGGCTACCTAAAGCTGGAGGCTGGGTCCCTCTGTTTGGCTTACTGGAGGGACAGGTCAGCTTTGGGGTTTTTAGGCCCCAGGTTTGGCTGTGCCCAACAGTGTCCAGCTGTGGGAGGTCCCTCTCTAATTTTAAGGGGGATCCCTCAGGAGTTTGTTTTATTTTCACTGGGCTAGGATTACTAGCTTCAGTGACCCTAATCTGCTGATTGGGGAGTTCTTTTGGACAGGGGGCCCTTTGGGGTCCACGACTGGCCTCCTTGACCTCTTCAGCCCTGGGCTGACTGAGGCAGGGTAGAGAGGGGCAGGTTACCTGCTCCAGACTGGGT
Source organism: Lissotriton vulgaris (assembly GCF_964263255.1). Lineage (NCBI taxonomy): Eukaryota > Metazoa > Chordata > Amphibia > Caudata > Salamandridae > Lissotriton > Lissotriton vulgaris. Next base: position 54,228,736 of record NC_141691.1, on the reverse strand, counting down.
CCCACCTTGGAAGGGTCCACTGACATCAGGGGCTCAGCCAGGCTAGGCCTGACTACCTCTGGGGCAGTTCCTTCACAAGGGGTCAGATCAGTTCCCTGAGGAGGCTGATCCTTTCCTAGAGTCTGGTGGGAGGGAGATTTCTCTTCCTCCTCAATGCTCTGTCTGAGTGGAGTGATCCATAGTTTCAGGCTTCACAACACTATCTGTTTGAGTAGAGGCTGAGACCATTACAGCCTTACCAACCTTTTCAGGAAGGCACTCACTTTGTGTTTGGGCTGTGACTGTCACAGCCCTCCTATTCTGTTCTGGAAAGTCTGTCTGAGCCTGGGCAGTGGCTACCACTGTCCTTCCAACCTTTTCAGGGAGGAATGGTGCTTGGACTGGGGCTGTAGCTATTACTGCCCCACTAACCTTTCTGGGTAGGCCTATCATCCTGGAGTGGGTTTCTTGCTCCACCTCAGCCCATGCTGAGAGTTCCAGGTCATTCCCCAGTAAGCAATCTACAGGTAGGTTGTCTGTCACTGCCACTCTCATAGGCCCTAAGACATTACCCCAGCTGAGCTCGATTATTGCCATGGGATGCCTTCTTTTCACTCCATGAATGTCTGTCACCTGATAAATGAAACCAGGGGTGAGTTGAGCAGAGGGGACCAGATGGTCAATCACCATGGTGATGCTGGCCCCTGTGTCTCTGAATGCCTCAACCTTCTGACCATTGACAAGGGGCTCTTGTCTATACTTTTCAAAAGTGTGGGAACCAGTAGTGAAGTTGGCAAACCCCATGCCAGTCTCACAGACAAGAGTTGTGTTAGGGGATCTGGCTAGGCCATGATCCACCTGGTTTCCCAAAGTAATGCCCACCACATTCTTGGGGGCACTCCCACCACCTGGGGGATTACCACTAGTGGTAACAGGAGGTCTGGGAGTAGTACCTGGGGGTATGTTTTCCTTATTGTTGTTGGCCTTTGGGCAACTGCTGTCACTTTTGTAATGGCCTACCTGTTTGCAGGTATGACAATAAGGTTTCTTTTGTGTGTTGGGAGAAGTTTGGGACCCACCCTTTTCAGAGGAATTTTGGGGCCCTGTGGTTTGATCAGAATATTTATTCCCACCCTTCTCTTGAGGCTTGGTTGATTCCTTCTTTTGGTCACCACCCTGGTTCTTAGGCCTGACCCTGGTTCTGACCCATTTGTCTGCCCATTACCCAATTCTTGTGGAGAGTTCAGATCAGAGTCTACCAGGTGCTGGTGTAATAACTGGTTCTGACAATTACTTAAGATTTGCTCTCTCATAATTAGATTGTACAATCCTTTGAAATCAGTAACCTTACTTCCCAGTAGCCAGCCTTCAAAAGCCTTAGTGGCACAATCAACAAAGTCAGCCCAATCCGGAGACTGAGTTTTCTGGATGTCTCTGAACATCAACCTGTACTGTTCAGTTGTTAAGCCAAACCCATCAACCAGTGTATTCTTCAGGACTTGGTAATTGTTAGCATCCTCAACTCTAGTAGTGAGGAGCTTATCTCTACCTTTGCCTTCAAAGGAGAGCCACAAGATAGCTGCCCACTGACTATGGGGGACACACTGGACAGTGCAGGCCCTCTCCAAAGCAGTTATCCATTTGTGGATATCATCCCCTTGTTTAAAGGGGGGCACTATCTTACTCAGGTGTCTAGTGTCTAAACTCCTGTCCTTTTCTCTAGGTAAAATGCTGCCACCAGTGGGATCTAGCCCACACAATTTTTGCTCTCTAGCAAGGGCAAGTCTTTCTTTGGCCAGGGCACGTTCTTCCCTTTCAATCCTCAGATTGACTTCCCTCATCTTAGCTTCATGCTCTCTTCTCTGAGGGGGATGTCATCCCTCTGTGAGAAGAGGTCCGAGAGCCATTGGTTCGAATGGATCTGTTAGAGCCTCTGGATAGAGACCTGACTCGTCCACTCCCAATGTTAAGCCTGCCTGAGAGTGGGCCTGGGGGTCCCCCAAGTCCATTTTCATGCCTGCTTAAGTTGGACCTGGTGAGTCTACGGACTTCTACCTGTCCCTTGTCTGCCTCATCCCCTGACACTTCCTGATCCTCTTCCTCTCCTTCACTCACTGTTCCATTGAGGTTGAAGTCAGGGTCCCCAAGGGTTCCCTCTAAGGGGGGCATGTTCCCATCTGGATGAGAAGGGTCTGTGTTAGCAGTCCTCCTAGCATCATAAGTCTCTAAGAGACCAATCAGAAAGAGAATGGTAGGGTTAGAACCCTGTTTTAGCTTCCTGGATGTACAGATTTGCCTCATCTCCTGGAAGCTAAGAGCAGCATATCGTGAAGTGACCTGTGGAGGGGCCACTGACACAAGGGGGGCTTCCGAGTTCCCTCCTTTGTACGACATGCTTCTAGTGTGGTGTAAGTGATGTACCTACCTACACTATTTGTTTGCCTACTGATCCCTTGCTAAGAGTTGTAGTCAGGGTGTGCTAGGCCCTGTTAAACTACAACAGCTGGTTCAGTAGAATTCAGAGTATTCTAAGCTAAGTTATATGTACCTTGGTACTTATGTGATCTTTCAAATTATATTCTTAGGATACGTGTGGTAAAACAACAGCAAGATCAAATCCCAACCACTGCTCACCAATGTGAGAAGTTGGCCTGATATGCAGTGCTCACTATTCTAGTGATCACTATGTATCAGTCCAAACAACCCTTATTGATGATTGGTTGTAAGTCAACCTGATAGACCAGCTATCCTAGTAGCATGGACAAGAGCAGTCTTTAGGCTAAACTCTAGAGGGCGTGTTAAGCCAGCTGTTATACCATCACATATACCCCTTGAACACCAAGTGAAAGGACACCACACAAGTTGTTATGAAAATAAAGTATATTTATTTAGAACACAACAGCCCTGGACTCTTTATGAGGACAGGGCGCTAAGCACAATACAAAGCTCTTATGAAAATACTGAAAGTCGCACAATTTACACAAATACCCGAGGGGCACGAAAAACCATATACTCTAAAAGTGGAATGCGAAATTACTAGCAGGTAAGTACTACTCTAATAGACTTTAGGATTGCTAGGACTGGACTACTGAACCTTCAGATTACTAGCAGGAGGCCTAGGGAGATCGGGTGCAGAGTGTGCACTCTCACGCGGGATGCGGGACAAAGTCTATGGATGCTAGATTCCGTAAAGTTAGTGTTTTCGGACGAATCCGACTAGGTAGAGCTGAAACAAAAAAGGATCTGGACCCTTGGATAGTTAGGCTATGCTGGAGCACCGAAATGCTGAGGTTACCTAGCCCAGGGGCTGCGGATGCATAGGTCTGAAAAGACGTCTGGAATCCTCGTTGCAGTCTATGGAGCCTGAAAGAAGAAGTTGCTGGCAGGCGACCAGTGATGAAGTTCGAAGTGATCCAAGCCTGGATCGAAGATGGAAGACACCTGTAAGCAGAGGGGACCAAGTTCTGAATCACTAGCCAGTGATCAGGTGGGCACCAGGATGGCACCGGACGAAGTCACCTCGACCAGGTGAGTGGGCGACGCTGGGCTCTGCAGTCTCATGGACCAGGAGGCGTTGTCGGTGACCAGGATGGAGGTGCGAGCTGTCCCACAATGGTATCTGCTGTCGACGTCGCTGGACCCAGGATTGGGGCAACAAGTCTTGGCAAATTCAAGCCCACGCGGTGGACTCAAAATGGCGTCTGGAGTGGACCAGGAGGGTCCGGAGTGCTCCTCTGTTGGAGGGGAGCAGGGGCCAGTCTGGAGCAACCAGACCAGCGGTGTTGTCGTCGTGTTGCGTCGTCAAGAGGGCTACAAGCCAGCAGGCAAGTAGCCGGACAACGCGGTGAGCAGCAAAGAGCAGAAGGGCCCCACGCAGATCTCGTGGATACTGGGGGGCTGGACTTCGGTGCTGGAGCTGCTCAGGGTTAGGGCTTCTCAAACCCCAAAGCACTCACTCGAGGATCCCTCGGCGGTCGTGCTGGATAAGCTTAGTGCAGTTCTGAAGATGGCCGGTCCCTCGAGGTCTCGTCACACCCACAAATCTCAGCTGGGCTGATGATGCAGGTTGAGGTCAGAGGTGCCAGGGAAGCCTGGTCTCGTCGTTCTGGTCGGACGGATTCCGGAGGAAGGACGTGCAGCAAACCGCAGGTTACTTAGTTGGTGCCCGCTGATGCAGGGTGACTACTCCTTAGTCACATGGGAGAAATCTTAGGAAGAAGTCTTGAGTTCCTTTCGTAGAAAGTAGTTTCAGGATTCAAAGATGATCTAATTTGGAAGGGTCCCCGCTCCCACCTTTATACTAAAGAAAGGGGCTGGTACGGGACTAGGTCCTGCCTATGGGTGGGACCAGGAAGGGGGGTGGTTACACCCCTCTCCCATGCCGGACTTTCCCCAGTTCAGGGGCTGGTGTGCCCCTGGAACTGGTTCAAACTGGCAGATGCACAGTGAGCACCGGGGTGCCACTTGCAGTCACCTTCCTATTCAGCCCTGCCTACCTAGGATACACAAAACCCTGTCTGGGTCGGTGCTAGCACCGCCCCTGACAGGAAACCCTTTGTCCAAGCTCTCCTCGCTGGAAGGACTCCCAGCAGCAGGAGGTCAGACTTGCGTCTGTGGTGGCAGCATCCATTTTGTGATGCTGAGGCTCGAGTTAACTTTAACCGGGGTTCACAGTTACATACATGTCGTGTCCCTCTAGAAGGGTGGAATGCTAACCCCGTCGCCAGAATTGGCGAGGGGTTAGTATTCCAATTCGTATGACACCTTACTCGACATGTTTTGATAAAGCGATACCAGAGTTGGCATATAACCGCGAGGATTATAATGCACTTAAGAGTATATGGTACGCGTTATCATAGAACAGCTATTAGGACTTGGTTCCGCAAGCTGCAGACGGGCTCAGCTCATGTCAGAGCACCATCTCACATGATTCCACGCACTCTGCCTTCAGGATTGTTAAGGCCTGCCATAGGAGTGACTGATAGGAATACATGTGTATTTTAGGGTTAGATATAGGTATACTATATCTACAGCAAAGGGTGATTACACCACTTTGCCCCAGCTGTCGTGCAGCCAGTTGTGTCAGATTTAGATGGCCAGCCAGGGGTGGCATAATACATGCTGCAGCCCCTGGTAGGCCCTGGGTACACCTATGCCCTGAGTTACAGGGTCTGATAAGGTGGCCCAGTACCAATTGGATATGTACCTAAGGTACATGGAATCCATTTTATAGAGAGAGCAGCAGGCCTGGGGTCCTGATTGGCAGGGTCCCAGGCCAACTATGTCAAAAACCAGCTAAAACGCAGGGCAAAAAGTTGGGGGCTACCATAGTCGGGATCTACCTTCCTACAATGGTGTTATAACGTTCTTGTAAAGCGCACATACACTGGTTGGTTTCATGGCGCTATTTCTAGGGCTTGCTGGACCCAGTTGGAGTTTATTCATATGCTTGGTAAACATCCATTTTTTGAGTGATTTTTTTTTAAGCTCAGCAGGTCAGTACAAGATCTGATTTCCAAGGGAAAGGAATTCCAGAGTCTGGGTGCCAGAGTGGCAAACCTGCAGCCCCCTTGCTTCAGTTTGAAGGCGGGAGTTGCCAGAAGATTGAGGTAGGCAGACGGTGGTGTTAATGGCTTGTTGCTAGGATACGCACCTGGTGGGGACTTTGGAAAGAACGTGCTCAAGGTAGGGGTGATCGAAAGGAGTGGATATGGGTTATAGATATGTGGGTGGCAGAAGGAGGTCTCTTTCAATTGTTAGGAAATGATGCAGAAGGTGCCACGCACCTTAGTCTAGCCATTGTGGGGCACATCTTTCTCAAGCAGACTCAGCCACGGAGGCAGATAAGCTGGGATTGTCACTGGACACTACAAAGACTCGGCAGCCGGTCATCAAATTGTTGCATTAAATATATTAGGCACTTGGATGATGGGAATTGTTGGTAACTGATTCTTAGCTATTGTCTGTTCTTTCCAGGTTGCATGTCAGAACCTTACTCTGCAATATTTGTAATATTGATCATTCATTCATGTAGCGGGCGGCGAGGCAGGCAGAGAAAAGATATTCCAAAAGGTCTCTGGTATTGCGAACCAATGGTTTTGTGTTTGAACAGTACTTAAGTGGCATGCAACGGCAGCAGTTGCTGCTATGGTTGACGTGATTGGCTTCTTGCAGAACGTCCTGTTGGTTCTCCTCGGTGTGGGTTGTCTTTAAGAAAAATTATGGCCGATTGAGAGAACACGCAAGTGATGATCACAGACTTATTTGGCACAGACAGTTATACCACGAAGGCTTTTAGGCGGGTCGATGGTCAAGCATAACCTGATGGATGTAGGAAGATAGGATACTTCAGCACGGTCACCCCCACTTTCTTTTGGTGTCATTATGCTTTACTGACTAGTCTGACTGCTCATCAGGACCCCAGTCTCTGTGCTTCTCCCCTAAATTGGACATGAGTACTTGGGTACACTCCAGATTGGCTACTAGTGTACCCTTATAAGTCCCTAGTATATGGTAGTAAGGAACCAGGTATACCAGGGGTCTCCCATGGGCGGCAGCATGTATTATGCCACCCATGGGAGACCACTCAAACTGTGACTAGAGGCCTGCCATTGCAGCCTGTGTAAGCTGGTGCTAGCACCACTTACAACAGATATATATTTCCTTATATCTGAGGTCACTGCACTTAAAACCTATAAGTCACACCAAAGGCAAGCCTTTCAATTCCAAAGGCAGGTGCTCAGTTCCAAGTGTGATGGTGCCCCTGCATGAGCAGAACACCCCTACAACCTTCGGAGTCCATTCTCCAGGGTTGTAAGCACATACGCCATTAAGATACATAGAGTGGCCATGCGTCATTACGTGATGGCTATCTCTAAACTGGCTGTAACAAACCCTGTTGTGACCAAACCACCACACCGTAAAAATCCATGCACTGTAAAGCTACTATGGGAGGACCTCGGTGCTCCCAGTACCATTCTTTGAGACCCAGACAGCAAACTATGGCTGCTGCCGACCAGAGACCAGATTCTGCCCTCCTGCTGCTGAGCGAAGCTTGATCAGAGGAAGGCAGAATAGGCATCCTGTCACAGGGAGGAGTGATGACCTCCCGGACAGAACTTAGTGTATTGGGACAGGGTGGGGGCGCTTGCCAGCGCAACTCAGACTGCTTGAAGGGCACATTTGGTGCAGTCCTTGCCTTCTCCAGTCCAAACCAGTTCAGGGAGCTGTTGACTCCCGCTCTGGTACGAAACTGGACGAAGGACATGGGAGTATCCTCCCTACTGTCCAGTCCCTCCTCTGGGAATGACCCCTGAATCGTTCAAATCCTTTCCTTAGGGTACCTAAGGGCTTACCTGTGGGTGGGTTCCTAGATTCGTTATGGTACAAGATTCAGATCAAATACCACTTCAACCATCTGGGCACACTGGACCTTGCTGGGCTTGACTATGGGAACTAAGACTGCAACTGGGAAAACTCCTGGTCTGGTCATCCTGCAAGCCTAGTGCAACATCTGTGCCGGTGCTCCATACAGGTTCTCCACAAGGCCTGTGGACATCCAGGACACCCGAAGGAATCTCCCTCACCTCCATGCATCTGAAGGCACCGCAACACAGCTAACCGGTTTGCTGATCCTGAGCTCCCAAGGACTCCAAAAGGTTCAGCAACACAGGTGGTGGTTCTGCAACTCCCACAAGGCCTGTACAGTGTTGTCACCGAGTTTGAGGCTAGTATGCCTTGTTGGAACCCATTTGCACTACATCGACTTGCCATTGCCAAGGCCTGACAACTCTCCCCTCCAGAGATCTTCAGGCTCCAACAAGCCCCAACCTCAAGCATTTCCTGCAACCAAGATGTTCATCTGCACCGTATCCTTTGCATTGTGGCCTTCATCCTTTGGTGAGCTGCTAGAAATCCTTTTGCCACTCCTGTGCTTCCGGCCTGTGGGTCCTCGAGGGTCTTCATTGGCTCCAGTGGGCTCACGTGCTTGCTCGGGCCTCCACCGACTCACCTGCTTGTGCAGAGTCACTTGGACCTTGCTGGTTTTTTCTTCAACTACTTTGGGTGTGGTTTCCATGGCCTGCTGGGGTCCCTGACATCAACCCCTTTGCTCTGGACATCTGACCTGGGACAGCTCGTACACTGCTCTTGGTCAGTGAGCATTCGTCTTCCGTGCCTCATAGTCACTCATGAGAGGCATAGGCTCTGCCCTCCCTGCTTGTGGGTACCTTTCATCTTGAATCCACCTTCGGGTTCCACCGGACACTCATCTTCCCCAGCGGCATCTTTACTGAAGTCCTCCATTGTGGTCTACAGCGGTTTCAGACATCACTTTGCACCCGGGCTTCCCTGGTGTAGGTATCCTGGTTCCTAGGGTATCTACGGGGAGGGGTGACTCTCCAACCTTCCATCTTCCACTGGGTTTCTTCAGGGTCTACTGACCAACACTTACCTATTGACCAACATTGAGCACGCTGTTGTGTTACCACTCTGCACACAACCTCCTCAGACCTTCCTAGATACTCATCTTGGGTGGTTCCATGGGTCCCCAGCTCTTCTATGTATTCTGGGTCCATTTTCAACTTAGGTCGTGGTTCACATTCCTCTATTTTAGTACATGGTTTGGTCTCCCCCTGGGGACCACTGTGTATTCGGTGCTATTTACGTGTTCTATTGACGTATTGTGTTGTATCGCCAGGTAGGAGATAATACATTGTGCTAGGGAGTGTTAATAATAAATACATCTTTTTATAACTACACTTTTTATTTACAAGACCTATACCATAAGATTAAGAACTGGTAGAACAAGATGCTTTATACTCCTTCTGGACTAAGACTGAAGGCTGCTTGCTACAGCTACCACTTCGAGAGCTTTCTAAGGTTGACAGACTAGTAAAATCACCATAAAGTTTGTCTTGATTTGTGCAGGGTGCTACACTTACATAAGTGTGCACCATATACTAAGCCAGCTTCTCAGTGGCGAAGGCCAGGCACAAAGTAAATACAATGTACTTTACTTTATGGCCAATGCATACTATTTGTTCGATATATGTGACATCTTGGCAATGAGGTTGGCGGTTAGGTTTTGGTATAGGTCTTTGAAATGTGCAATATCACCCGCAAGGTTATCCTGTCGCTGAGCTGGTGAATACGTCTAGTCCCGCATTGGGCTGGTTGGTTCATTAAAAAGCTAGGACTTCTGCTAGTGGTAGAATTAAGTAAGCGAGGAAGATTCAGAGTGGGACGTTGTTCCATACTTTAGGAGCGATGTAAGAACGCCCATCCTCTTGATCTGGTTCGATGTATGTATGTGATGTGTGCTTGTAGGAGCTCTTAGAAACATAAGTGCCTTGGTGACCTGTTCAGGCATGTGGAGTCTACCTTGTGTAGTGCCTTGTATGTGTGTGTGAAAAGAGTTTGATGTGAGTGTGTTTGTGTATCAGGAGCCAGTGGAGTTCCCGGAGGTGTGGTCTGATGCAAGTTCCTATTGGGAACTGAGGATTAGCCTGGCTGCCGGGTTGTTTGCAGTGTTCTGGCTTAGAAATCCAAGCGTAGAGGGTGTGAGCGACTTTCTAGTGTTACTTAATAGCGATTTCAAGATCTTCCTCAGCATCTTCAGGGTGTGGCAGCGGCAGGCAGTGACTGCATTGACTTGTGCGGTCATGTCCATTTTGCTGTAAATTAATCTCAAGTTCCTGGCAAAGGTGCTGGGTGTGGTTATTATGGTGTTAATTGTGTTATTGAACAAGATGCTTGAGTGACAGCCAAAATAAAGCTTTTGTGGGAGTGAGGATTGTTGCGGCTTTTTCGAGCGACAGCTTTGTTCCTTTCGGTTTAATTGGATCCACCTGGTGAGGAGGCGGGTACAAGGGGAGGTCAGGAAAACACCTCTGGGTTTTCCTGGTTGATGAGGAAATTTCAGGCTGAGGCACTAAGCCAGAAGGATTGGGACACTCCAGGGCAGATGCTTACAGATGTGACCTATGAAGGCAATGCCTGGTCAGGTTTGACAGGTCAGTGGTTGGACAGTAAGCAGGAAGGGAGTGAAAGTTTGTGGTTTTATTGGGGGGCAGTGGAGACGTCATCATTAGGGGGGGTTTAAGGCTAAAGGAGACATTTTTAAGAACAGATTGGTGGGGACGGTTTTATTGTATTTTGTAGTCATACTGTATGCATTCATAAGAGCTGGCAGAACACATTAGCAAAGCCAATAGGCGTGCATTGTCATCCATAAGGCACGGCCTATTGGCTTTGCCAGGGTGTTTTTTACTCTGGTTTTCACTCGTTTGTGTCTTCTGAAGAAATAGATCATCTTCGTTTTAGTTGAGTTTGTGACGTTGCCACTCCTCCAGTTCATCCTGCATATGTACTAAAGTCAATATTAAGGTGCTTCTGTAAAATAGCGTTATAAGTTCAGTGATATTCAAAGAAATGAAAAGGCGGTGCACGGATTCACAGCTTTCAGTACAAGTTGCTCAGTTACTAGTTCAGAGTACTTCTTAATCTCCATCCAGTCATAGTGAGAACTCAACCATTGAGCCCCTATTTCAGGAAGGTATTGGAGTAAAGGGCCCTACAATTAAAAAGCATGGGCTCCAATGGGCCTCCAAACTCACCCCTACCACGCGTCCTCTCCCCCTGCACTCACCAAAAGCAAAAGTTTATTCACCCAGAGCTGAAGAGACACTGGTTAACCATTTAAAACTTCAGTGTATAAAACAGCACACAAGAGCATTTTCTCCACAGCACAAAGTACTGCGTGCAAGTAAACGTTTGCCGATTCCACACACGTTTATGGGTTCATGCGTGCCATGTAGACTAGGCCCGGCCTTAATTTCAATTACACCAGAGTGATCCGATACATTTGGGGGATTCTGCATTGCTCTGATGCAGAATTACCAATAGTTATGCAATTACTCCTACTCGTGTAATTTGGGGATAAAAGTCCTAGCGCAAGAGCACATTTAGTGAGCGTGAGAGGCTGCTGTCACTCACTGGGTGTTATGCTTCATTTAGTGAGATTTCTTTTTTTTTTAAAGAAATCTTTTTAGTAAACAGTTGCTCAGTACACATCTAAGTATACATTTGCGGACAATAACCTGACATTCCAAGATGGAGAGAAATCCACCATAACAGTTTTAGGCAGTGACAAACAAGTTACTTACCTTTGGTAACAATATATCTGTAAGAGACATACATTAGTTATAGATTCCTAACCTTAGAATTACCCCCAGGCGTCAGACTGGTTCTGGAGAAATATTTCCCGTAGCAGTACTCCTGCGCGTCGGTAGGTGGTGTCGGCCGATCCGTGTTAGTCGTGATCGCTGGGATGAATATGCAGTATCTACTTAGATGCCGTCCTCGCACACGGACGTCAGTTCTTTACCCGACTTTCCACACCAGAAGCGCAGAACCATGCAAGACACTGACCACTGGTGCACAAAACTAGATCCCTGAAAGGGAGTCTGTTACCCTAGAAGTCAGTTTGCAAAACGAGAAGGATGTGTGGGGGGTAAGGAATCTATAACTAATATAGGTCTCTTACAGATATATTGTTAATGAAAGTAAGTGACTTGTTCATCTGAAAGAGACTATTAGTTATAGATTATGCACACCAGAAAGTCCTAGAGAAGCCATCCCAAAGAAGCGGTCTCTCCAGACTTGGCTGTCCAGGCAGTAGTGTTTCATGAACGAGTGCTGGGATGCCTACATGGCTGCCTGGCAGATGTCACTGAGGGAGACTCCACGTCTCAAAGCAGTAGTGGCTGCCGTTGCCCTAGTGGAATTGGCACGCAGGCCTACCGGAGGTTCCTTCTTTGCCAATAACAAATTTTGCATCAAAGACCAACCGAGAGATGGTCCGTTTCTGCACAGCCCAGCCTTTCTTGGCACCCACGTGGCCAAAGAAGAGCTGGTCATCCACCTGGAATGGTTTAGTGCGATCCAGATAGAAAGATAGGGCACGTTTTAGAATTAGACGGTGGAGCCTCTCCTCCTCCTTTGAAGGATATGGAGGTGGGAAGAAGGTGGGCAAAGTCCAATGTTGAAAGAGGTAACCACTTTGGGGAGGAAAGAAGGTAGAGTTCTAAAGACAACCTTGTCCCGATGAACAGCAAGGAAAGGAGACTTCGAAGCCACAGCCTGAAGCTCACTCACCCACGAGCAGAGGTGATGGCAATCAGAAAAGCAGTTTTTAAAGTTAAGAGTCTGAGAGGACGATCATGTAGAGGCTCAAAAGGAGCACACAAGGCAGGTAAAAACACGATTCAAGACCCTCTGAGGCATTCCAAAAGAAATAGGAGGAAAGAGCTGAGTAACGCCCTTAAAGAATCTATTTCCCATCATCATCAAAAGTCTCTATTTTGGCCAATATGGCCATAAAAGCACAGCTAAAAATACAATACATTTCATTCAACTGAATAAAAGCAATCATTTCTCTATTTGAAACACAATTACACAAAAAGAGCATGTGCATTACAGTAGTGTTACATGGAACACTGCTATCCCGCATGCCAGCCTCAGGGGTCCGAAAATTAACCTATAGATATAGGATTCAGTAAAGTGTGTGTGTGCAATAGATGAGCAGCATAAAGGCCTTTGCAGTTTACAAAGACCAGGGTTCATGGTGCATACGTGGCGGCCTTCACCTATTAGCGTTTGAAAGTATATACAAATCGAATATAAAAATAACGCATGCAGCACATTATGATTAAGAAATACTCAATTAAAAATCATCAAACTCATTCATGTTAAAAGAAGACCGAGGCAGGGTTTATAGAATATATATAGTAATATACCAGGAAAACCTAAAGGCTCATCTTAAGATTGGCTCTACGTAAACACCACAAAGAGAATCAAAAACATGATATTGAAAACACAACGGGCATATGGGTGTCACATTTCAATATCCTAAAAACCTCAGTGCAGTGGCTGGTTCCCATATTTCTACAAAGCTTTAAAAGCCATCGCTGCCTTGCCTTATTGTATCCTTGACAGAAAAATATTACATGACATTCCGTCTCCGTTGTGGAGCAGATTTCTTATTCCACAAGTTGCCCCTACCCATGGCCACAAGAGTGTTCTTATGAAAAGCCAGCCATGGTAGTTTGCTCGCACCCTTTAGACTCAGTACTTCACTCAGCTTTTCCCTGTATGGAGCCAATTCCGGGGTACTCCACAGACGTCGCCAGAATAGAAGAGGTCTAAGAACAGCTTTGTCTGCAACTGGTCAAATCCCAAGGTCCATGCGAAGTGGCATGAGCGGGGAGCTAGGGGGAAGACCCAAAAATTGTCTAGCAAAAGAGTTCTCAATTCTCGATACAGAGTCAGATGAACAAAGACCCCAGATTTCAGATCCATACAGGGCGGAACCCCTGGATTTATACATTTTCACTGCCGGGCCAACTAATTTATGGGTACAGCTCCTATATACCTTTGTCAGTCCCCCCATTGTGTGGGCCAGCTTTAAACTTGCTTTCTTAGGTTGAGCACCCCAGTCTATTTTTTGGGTGAGCGTAATATCAAGGTATTCAAGAATGGAACCCTCTCCAGGGTTCCCATCTAGGTTGGGATTTGGGCGGGTACTATTACTTGCATTAAATACCATGCATTTGGTTTTCTATAGGTTGATCTCAGGTCCTCTATTTTTACAAAAAAAACATGTCTTGGGCTGTCCGAATTCCCCTGGGTGACCGAGCAGGAGGGTGTCGTAGGCGAACATCACAGCAGGTATTTTACAGTTCGCCAGCTTAGGGGCATCAATATCCTTCCCTGCAGTCAAAGCCTCAACTAGGCCATTAATGAAAAGGTTTGGGCCAAGATGCAGCCTTGGCATACAACTCTGTCTACAGGTACTGAGGCAGTGAGTTCACTTTTTGCCATACCCAATTTGGGAAAAATTGTCCTAATGTAATTGTTTCAACTGCTAGCAAAGGCATGTTGAAACCCCCATATCCTAGAAGATGGCCCACAATTTGTCCCTCGGTACAGGTCGAATGCAGGTTTTAGGACCACAAATATTAAATAGAAACTGCCACCCTTTATACACACTTATTTCCAATGTAGTAATTGTACACAAACAATTTGGGCTATTATAGACATCTGCGCTCTGAACCCGGCATGGAGGGGGACTAAGAACATTGTGCTTCCCACCTCAAGTCTGGAGTCGTCCCAACAGTACGCAGGGAAATATTTTTTGGGTTACGCCGATGAGGCTGATAGGTCGGGGGGGGAGTTAGTTACTAGCTGGCTATCCACGTCATCTGCCCTTCGATATAAGGATTTGATGTGAGCCTTCCAAACATCCACCCCTGTATTGGGTTCTATAGCCGGTTTTCCTTCCAAGGAGCCTGAATTTACTACATTCCAAGAGGACCTAATATTTCGGGTACTTAAGTCACTTCTCATGGTGTCCTATTTATGACATTCCCCTCTTTTTGCTTTGTCGATGGCACTTTTGTGGGCTGCCACTTTTTCTCTTATTAACAGCCTATTCTTAAGTTTTATAGCAGCAATGAGATCGGACTTGCCATATGGCAGCTATCACTATACCAGCGGTGCCGTTATCTTCTAATCACCGTTATTCCTTTGTTGGGAAATTAAATGCTAGCCATAGTAGATACTAGATCTTGGTGATTATCAAAGATCTTGGGAAACGAAGTTGGAATGCCGTAGTTCAAAGTGAATTGGTTCACGGCCATAACAAATGGGATGATTGTTCAGTATAGGGCGGCCAGCTATACGAGTCGAGTGGTAGTTGTGTTTCAGATACACTCTTAGCACAGGGTGATATCACCTATAAGAGCATAATGGTCACTATCACAGCGGGGCATGATCTTGAAATCTAACACCCTAAGCCAAGATGTTGTACCTACCAGATGTAGTCTATAAAAGAGGCATGCCCCGGGCTATTAAAAGTGTAATCCCCTGCGTGCTAGATTTTGTGAGGCCATTACATGCTCTTAGTGAGATATTCGGTGTGAGGGTATTCATCTGCAGCGCCAGTGGAGTCCAGGCCCGAGTTGGTGGAATGTTGGGCTCTGGGATGGCCCCATGTAGATCCTCATCACTGATGTTACCTGGAATCCGGCCATTCAGTGGGTCGAACTGGCAGTTGAAATCACCACCTATGATAACCCAAAAATTGTCAGGAATGGTGAGGAGAAAGGCGGTCTATTGATCAAGAGTCGTTGACTCTTGGCTGTAGCCAACCAGCAGGGAATCGACATTTATTAGGGCAATTCTGACCGGTTGTATGTTTTAACAACGAATTCCCCAACCACGACTTCCCTAACAACGAGGTCTTAACCACGACCTCGTCTAAACCACGTTTTTTTCCCCACGCATTCCTTTACCACGAATTTTCGTTGTAAAGGAATGCGTGTTCAAAAAAAATGCTTTCCAACTAGAACATGATCCCTCCACCCCTTAAATACTAATTCCCCCCACTCTAAAAATATACACGATCACCCACACACAAGATATGCTTGCACTTACTGTAATCGTGACACCTCAGGTTACATTGCCGGTGTGGGATAGTGCATTGCTTGTCACTAGGTTAACCTACCACATCACCGCCTCTCCCATTTCCTCTTGTCTGAGTAGTTGTTAACACATTGCCTCCTGGTCCGTTTGCCTTGCGCAACAAGTAATCAGCAATTTTTAAATATATGCATTACTTAGAGGAGCGGAGCACTTTGCACTTTCCAGAAGTGTGCGGGGCTGCTGTTCATCTATATTATTTATGAAACAATGTGCCATTGAGTGAATAAGCTGAATGCCCCTCCACTTTTTTTTCCCTCAAAGAATATCCATTTTTCGATTGTTATCCAGCGCTTGGCGGAACATGTGAAAATTAGAGTCGCCGCATCTCAAATACTGTGATGGATGTTTAACTCGTTTACTCTGTTGCAGTTTTTTCCAGTTCCAAAACACATAACCACACATCTTTACGTGTTTTGCTTCATGTTTAAACATTCTCGAGTTTGTAATTTTAAAGAAAACAGAAAAGTGGGGAGGGTATATTAGCTTAAATCCAAAGCTGCCCTCTTTGGAACTTTTAATACAAGTACGAGGCCTGGCACCATCCTGTGAGTCTTGAGAAAGCACTTCATTTTGCGTGTGACTACTTATCCGGAGCTTATAGTTCAAGCAGAATGCAAGCCTGCCATCTAGTGGTCATTTTTTTCTTCATGTATCTTGATCACAGAAGACAAAAGCATTTGTCGTTGTTCGGACTTCGTTGTTCAGGTAAGTCGTAATTTAGACTTCGTTGTTAAGGATGTTTCCCCCCCCCTGAAGGCATTCCCCTACCCCCAGAAATGGTTGCTATGCTAAATGACGCATAGCCTAATCCATGCGTGTCCACCCAAGCCCATCTTTCTTGGAACATGCAGATCTCATGTTCTATGAATGCCTGCCCCCTCTGCCCCCCCCCCCGCCCCTCCGGGTTGTCCAATTTGGTGGAGAGACCTGCAATGTTCCATGGAAGTACCTGCAGCCCAGAAGGGCCCGCACAGTTGTCTAGGATATGAGACTGGTCACCAGACATGATCTTGTGGGAGTGGGCTTCTCGTCTTCAGCCCCATTGGCCTTAAGCCATTGCTAGAATCAGAAGGGTCAGATATGGGTGATCGGGATTTTAAATCTATATACAATAGGGGACTTGAAAAGGCACGTTGATAGTGAACCACAGCATATGCAGGAGGTCTGCCATACTCTGGATGTGGGAAACAACAGCCTGGGGCGATCCCGCCTTCAACAGCCAGTCGTCGAGATAGTGGATGACTGGAACCCCTGATCTGCGCAGATGAGCTACGACCACCGCCATCACTTTCGTGAACACCTGAGGGGTACTGGTAAAGCCAAAGGGGAGCATGGTAGACTGAAAGTGCTCGTGGCCTACCGTGAACCGTAGGCAACGATTGTGGGCCGGCAGTATGGGGATGTGGAAATAAGCATCCTGCAAGTCCAGCGCCACCATCCAGTCTCCAGGGTCGAGGGCAGACAGGATCTGAGCAAGTGTCAACATTTTGAACTTCTCCTTTCGGAGGAAGCGGTTGACGTTAATGAGCTCCAAGATAGGTCGCAGGTATTTGTCTTTATTGGGCACCAGAAAGTAGTGGGAATAACAGCCACAACCTACTTCTTGGGCAGAAACTCACTCAATAGCCCCCTTGGCCAAGAGAGCCGTAACTTCCTGAATGAGAAGGGCCAAGTGATCCTCCGACATGCGATGGAATTGCGTAGGCATGGATGGAGGGGTACTGTCGAAGGGGAGGAAGCAGCCCTTTCGAACAATCTGAAAACCCACCTGTCCGATGGGATTGTTTGCCAGTGGGGGAGGTGATGGTGGATCCTGCCACCCACTGGCAACTGGTGGCCCTGAAAGGACAGACTGGGAGGGTTTGGAGGCTGCTGCAGAGGAGACGATGGTGTACTGGCCCGCCCGCTGGACCCCTGACCCACAACGCTGGTTCCCACATCCCCGACTGAGCAGAGGCTTAACAGTTTACGCAGGCCTGTGCTCTGGTCGGAATGTGGAGGGGCACCCCTTCCGTAACCACGAAGGGGGCAAAAAGCAGACTGTGCGGGGCAAAAGGTGGCAGTGAGGCTCAAGGATCTTCCTGTAGCCCTAGAATCCTTAAAGTGCTTGAGCGCGTTGTCCACTTTGTCGCCAAACAAGCGATGGCCACCAAATGGATGGTGTGTCTAAATGAGTCGATGGGATATATCGCCGAAAAGCCAGTGGACCTCAGCCAGGCGTAGCGTCGCAGGGCTACCATCATTGAAATTGTCCTGCCTAGCGAGTCAGAGGTGTCCAGCCCACACCTAACGGAAACTTCGCTGCATCTCTGTCCTCAGCGACTGCACGGGAGACAGTGGCCAGTTCCTCCTCCAGACACTGTGGCAGCGCCTGCGCAACTGTGTCCCACACAGAGTGTGAACAGCCGCCCAAAAGACATGCAGTGTTCACCAACTGCAGTACCAAGCTCGCGGAAGAAAACGTCTTCCCAAGATGATCCAGCTTCTTGGATTCCCTATCTGGGAAAGCAGTAGGGAACGCCTCCTTGGAGGTAGAGGCTTGGACGACCAAGCTCTCAGGGGTAGGGTGTTGGGAGAGGAAAAGTGGGTCGCCCGGGGCAGAGTGGGGGCATTGGGCAATCATCCAATCAACAGGAGCCCCTATCTTGGGCTTGGACCAGGTCCCTAGAAGGAGGTCAGTAAGGGCCTCATTAAACGGCTATAGGGGCTCGGAAGAGGCCACTGCCGGTTGAAGCACCTCAGTTAGGAGGTTGGTCCTGACCCCCACCATAGGAAGCTCAAGGTTAAAGGCCTCAGCTGCTATCCGCAACACCACTGCGCATGAAGCTCCCTTCTCCATAGCCTCTGTAGGAGGGGAAAGCATACCAGGGTCTGGTGAGGTATCCAGGCCACTGGCATCACCCAACTGCTCGCTTCAGTCAGGGCCACTCAACTGGTCAGCTAAAAGGGTCACCAGACTGCTCCCAGTCCTCCTTGTCCTCTTCTGGCTGCCACTGAGGGCAAAAAGGAACACCAGGATAGAACAAAGGTACAAAAGTACCGCTTAGCGCCGGATCCGGCGTCGGTTGACATTGGTCCAGCTCCGTGTCCAGGTCAGGGTGGAGGTTGGGGTCGATGCAGACTGGAGACACAACCGGCGTCTGAGGGGGAGAGGTGCAGTCGGTGGATTAGACACCAGAGGTGTCGTCATAAGGTCGACCAGCACAGATCCAGGCCTGGATCCCGGGGGACCCTGTGACACGGAAGCCGCTGGGTTCAAAGGCCAAGAAGCCCCAGCCAAGTCCACAGGGAGTCAGGCTGCCCAAAGATAGAGTGAAGGGCTTTGTAAAAACTACAAAGTTGGGCGTGGTTGCTTTTGCTCCTGGAAAAGGGGGAAGCTTTTAGCCGATACTGCGGGCTCCACCTGCGGAGCAGGAGGACGGCCACCATCTTCATCCCGCGCCGGCCCACAGAAGGAGAGAACACAAAGAGCGACAATGCTTTTTTGCCTTCTTTTTGTGCTTCGATTTACTCGAAGAGGAAGACTTAGACCAGGGGTCTCCAAACCGGTCCTGGAGGGCCGGATCCAAGCCAGATTTTTGAAATTACTACATGTATCTCAATGGGGATATCCCAAAAATCTGGAATGGATCCGGCCCTCCAGGATCGGTTTGGAGACCGCTGACTTAGACAATGAGTGGTGGTGATGGCTCTGCGACCGGTCATGCGACCTCCCCCTCTCTGGATCTGCACTGGCTGGCACGGAAAAAGAAAAATAAGTCAGTGCGCGAGGGCAGCGTGTAAGTAGATACCGCAACATCTCGGGGATCATAATGCCGATGAATGCGAAGTCGACCGGCGCCACCTACTGACGCGCAGGGGTAACGTTACCAAAAACATTCTCTTGATGCAGTCTGATGCCTGGAGATAATTCTAAGGTAATAAATCTAGAACTATATCGAATACTCTTTCAGATAAAATCGGCAGTATTTTAATTTTTTTTTTTGTAACATCGTTTTTATTGCAGTTCCAAAATAATTGCACAGACAACACATCTGTAAATAGCATAGCAATACAGCAGTATGGCACATAATCATTCCGCCTCCCCTAACATGCTACTCGAGCCTCCAGGTAGAAGACCAAGCAACGAGTACAGTGAGTCCATTCTTTGCTTCATTGTCCAATGTCCATTTCCAGAAACACAGGAAGACGCGGACTGCTTTTAAGTTTTCGCCCCTCCCCCATCCCCTATCAACCACCCCCCCACACTCCCCAAACTCCCTAAACCCCCCCCCCCCGTGACAGCGCTATAGTAGAATCCTAGGGAAAAGTAAGGTCTGGCGTGTGCAAGGAGGAGTTAAACATTCGCTAAAGGTGTGCTCCTGGTGCGCTAATGGGGTCGGCCGCTTCAGAGTCCGTATCCTCTCCTTCCTCCTCATCATTATCATCCCGGAGCGCCTGCACTATCATTTCCCATGCTGTTGCCCTCTCCATGGCTTTCTCATCAGCAGCCCTCCTAGCCATCTGGTATCGTAGAGTGCTTTCACAGGCTGCCCATCTCAGACATTCACCATACCAGCGTTTGTATTTGGGCCCCACTTTCGATTTCCAATTCCTGGTTATTTCCCTCTTCGCCAATATCAGCCCCATGTCTATGAATCTGCTGGTCGTCTTATTTTTAGACGTGTGTGGAAACCAGTGCAGCACCCCCACTGCTTTAGTGTATTGTATCTCCCTATCCGTGGCGTTATTTAAAGCCCTCCCAACCTCCTGCCAGTATTCCCCCAGTGTAGGGCAATCCCAAAGCATGTGTCCCAAATCCGCCCCCAGTGTGCCACACCTAGGACAGGCCGCTTGTTCCACTCCAAAGTAATGCCTTAGTTTCCCTGGCGTGAGGTATGCCCTATGAACAATATAAAAATGTATGAGTTGGAATCTAGCGTTCCTCGTGCTCTTCCGCGCCCTCCGTAATAGTTGGCCCCAAGTGGCGTCAGGAATCTCCATTTGGAGGTCCAACTCCCACTTGGCTTTTAGAGCTGTGAGCGGCTGCAGGGCCTCCCGCAACATTCTGGAATACAAACAGGTCACCGCCTTAAAAGTTCCCGCAGCCATCATCGCGTATTGGCACGCCATGGAGGTCGCGGGTTCCTGCAGTCCCTCACCCCAGTGGTCTTGCATGGCGCCCGTTACCGCCGCGTGTAGGAGATAGTCACCTCGTGGAAGGTCGAAACGTTCCTGTAGTTCTTGGAACGGAAGCAAAGCACCGTCTTCATACAAATCACCCAGCATCTGGACCCCAGCCTCTTCCCAACCCAGCAGTCTCGACCAGTCCCCACCATGAGGCAGGGCTGTGACCATTCCCAGCGGGATCTCTGGAGCATACATGCGGCGGATTCCCGCCCGTTTGCGCGCCCGGTTCCAGCAAAGTCGGAACGTCTGCTCTTCCACTGTTAGATCTCTGAGCAATAACTTCTGATGTAGCGTGATATACGCAAGCACATGCCGCGGAGTGCCCTCATCTCTAGTGTTCTCCGGGCCTCGATACACCCTCGCGGCCTCCTGTGTGAAAGTCTGCAGCTGAGCCGCTAGGTAATAGCACTCAAAATCAGGCACCGCCATGCCCCCCTCATCCTTGGGCCGCAAGAGGGTATCTAGTGCTATGCGCCGCCGACCCGTGCCCCACAGAAACGCTATAACCAGCGATCTCAGGCGTCGAAAGACTGAGCTGGGTACCCATATCGGGAACGTTCTAAAATAATATTATAGCCTAGGTAATGCCACCATCTTAAGCAAGGAGACCCGACCCGCCAATGAGAGTGGGAGTGTAGCCCAGAAATCCATACATCCTTTCAGGGCGTTAATGCAACGAGTGATGTTGCCATCCAACATGTCAGCTGGGGTGTGGTACACGTAAACGCCCAGATAGTGCAGGCAATGAGGCTCCCATCGGAGCTCTTGTGCCGTGAGGGGGCACGGCTCGCCCCGTCTCAACGGGTATAGGCAAGACTTGGCCCAATTGACCTTCAGACCCGACATCCGCCCGAATAATTCTAACAAACGTCTCGCACCCAGCAATTCCCCCTCCGCATCGGCCAAAAACATCAACAAGTCGTCCGCATACGAGATGACATGTGGCCTGGCCCTGTAGACCAAACCCTTATAATAGCGGCCGGACCTAGCTTCCGCTGCAAAAGGCTCCATTGCCAACGCGAACAAAAGAGGGGGAAGTGAGCACCCCTGCCTAGTGCCGCGTCGCACCGGATACTGACTCGATATCAGTAAACCCACTCTAACTCTAGCCGTGGCTTCAGTATATAGGACTTTGGTCCAGTTGATATAGCCCTCCCCTAGTCCGAAACGCCTCATCACTTCGTATAGATATTCCCACTCAAGGCTATCGAAGGCTCTCTCGATATCTATGGAGAGCACAAAAGGAGTAGACCCCTCCGGCAACCGAGCTCCCAGCAGCCTAGTCAACCTACGGATATTGTGGGTGGTGTTCCGCGTTGGGATGAAGCCGCACTGATCTTTATGGATCAAGCCCGCCATGTGAGTCAACAATCTATACGCCAGGATTTTGCTCAGTATCTTGTAATCCGTCGTGAGCATAGATAATGGACGGTAAGATGAGAGGGCGTCACTCGCTCTACCAGGTTTCAACAACGGGATCATAAGGGCCTCACACATTAACCGCGGGAGTCTACTTCGAGACCGTGCCTCGTTGTAGACCAGTTGCAGTTGCGGGGCCAAGTACTCTAAATATTTGCTATAGAACTCGATCGGCAGACCGTCTAGCCCTGGGGTTTTATTCCTGGCCATCTGTTTCACTGCACACCCTATCTCTCCGACCGTTATAGGCCGACCCAGCTCCACTGCCTCCGATTGCTCTAGCTGTGGTAGCTGCAACCCTCCAAGGAAGGTGTCCAATTCCTCCGCCCCTCCCGTCAGCCCGCTCTCATACAGACCCTCATAATACGCTCTGAACCTATCCATGATCCCGGCTTGGGTGTGGCAAAGCCCGCCCCCCTCCTCCTGAACAGACATGATCGGAGCACCCCTCCTGATCGGATTGGCAAGCCACGCCAGCATCGTCCCCGCCTTATCGCCCTCCGCATGCGCTCTCGTCAGATAGACCTTGTGGTCGAAACTACGCAGCCGTTCTAGCTCCACCGCCATTGCTTCTCTGGCGTCACTAACCCCCTCTTGGAGCTCAGGATGGTTCGGGCGCTCTCTCTCCCTCTCCCTCAACCGCCACTCCGCTCTATCAAGGTCATCTAACAAAGTCTTACGAGCACCTGCAACGCTCCCAATACAGTGACCCCTGACCACCACCTTAAACGCATCCCACTCCACAGCCCTAGTGGAGGCGGAGCCACTGTTCTCTTCAAAGTAGCGTGTCACTCGCTCCCCCCAAGGCCTCCCTAAAAAGCAGATCGTCCAGGGTATCAGGTTGTAGCCGCCATGTTGGGACACAATTGATTTCCACCATCCAGTTCAGGGATAACAGCAGAGGGTTGTGGTCCGACAACGTGCGGGCCAAATACTCCGCGCTTCCCACTGCTGAAAGCACATGCGAAGAGCACAGAAACACATCCAATCTAACATGAAGGTCATGTAAAGTAGAATGGAAGGAGTAATCTCTCGTGGTAGGGTGTAGTGCCTCCAGGCATCTCCCAGGTCCCAACTCTCCTGCCAATCTAATCTTCGTTTCGCTATTCTGTGTATTGGGGAAGAGTGCAATGGGGAATGGGATCTATCCAAAACAGTATCCACCACCGAATTGAAATCCCCTCCCATAACCATCGGCCCTGCCAAATAACTCGCCAGTTTGCCCGAAAGCGCTGTCAGGAAAGCGGGCAAATCTACATTCGGAGCATACACACTACAAAGAGACACTATTCGGCCCCTAAGTCTCCCCTCCACAGCCACAAATCTACCCTCTGGATCTACTACTTTTTTAGTGACCTGGAAGGGAACCCCAGCCCGTATCCAAATCAAGGCCCCCCTCGCAAAGGCCAAATATGTCGTGTTCAATAACTGTCCCCTCCACCTCTGCTGCAGCGCTACTCCCTCCTGCTTGGTGAGGTGCGTTTCTTGAAGGAAAGCTATATGCACTCCCCTACGTTTCAGATACGCATGGACCTTGTGTCTACGCACCATGGTGTGGAGACCCCGCACATTCCAGGTTACACATTTCAGAGCCCCCGTATTAGCCATACCTCCCTGCATCCACAGCCATAACAATAACATCCATCGACCATGCGCTCATGCCAACATAATACTGACCCCCCCTCCCTCTCCAAACAATTGAACCCCACATCCCTCCGAACCCAACCTGAGCATCCCCAACTACTCTCGGTTCCCACCCCCCCAGGACAGGACCCCCACAATTGGAAGTGAACCCATCCAAACTGTCACAACTAAACATCCCCTCAAAGAAAGGCACTAAGACTCGCTGTCTCCACTGCGATGACCGTAAGGGCCAGTAGGGCGCGGACCGCTGCCGAAGGAGTTCATCAAAACAGAGCAATCCCGCTCATCCCGTCCCATGATCCCCCCATGAATAAATCACGAAGACCCATATAGCGGAAAACTGCGCACACGGGCACAGCACCCCAGTGTTTGACCATCATGCCGCTCCCCAAGTCCAGCGTCTCAGGCCTCTACTATCTCCCCAGACGTTTGCGGCGTGACGACGGGGCCCTTGGCCCCTCCGAATTCAGAAAGTTCCGTCTCCGATCCCGTGCCCTGCTCCTCAGAGTCCGTGCCCTTCCCGGACTGGCTCCTCGCCGTACCAGAGAGGTCCACCACCGCCTGTAAGGCAGCCTTCCCCTCTGCCTCCGTCTGTGACATCGATGGTTTCCCAGTCCTCCGCCGAATTTTGCGAATACGTTGCGACTTCCTGATCGGCTGTTTCTCTCGAGAGCCTCCTTCGCCCCGACTCTAGCCCCGTCCGTACCAGCCTTGTACGTGTCCCACCAGGCCCAAGCGCCCGACTAGGTGGTAAAGAAAAGCGACTTGTCGTCCACAATTACTCTCAGCTTCGCTGGAAAGAGAAGGGAGTATTTGATGCCCTCCCCACGGAGCTCACGCTTGAGCGACAGGAAATTAGCCCCGAGTCTCTGGGTCTCAAAAGTGTAATCTGGGAACAGGGTGACTTTGTTATTGTCAACTTGGAAGGGTCCTGCTTCCCTCGCCCTCTGTAGTAGCCAGTCTCGATCTCTGTAGTGAAGCAGCTTAATCACCACCGGGCGAGGCGGCAGGCCCGGGCCAGTGGTCGGGCCGGAACCCTATGGGCCCGTTCAAAGGGAAAGAAAGGAGATAGTCCTTCTGGCGCAACTTCGGTGCGTAGCCAATTATCGAGGTAGCCCACCATGTCATAGCCCTCAATTTTTTCTGGAAGGCCCACCAGGCGAACGTTGTTGCGCCTACTCCTATTTTCCGCATCCTCAGCCCTCCCCTCCAGCACTTTCAACCTGTCCAGAGCATCCGCCATCTGTGCCTTCACCGCCGTGTGATCCAGGGCCAATTCTTGAATAGATATCTCCATATTCTTGACTCTCTCCTTAAGCTTGTCATGGTCCGCTTTCAGGAGGCCTAGGCCCGTCGCCACCTGGGCAATGTCCTGCTGCAGGGCGTCTTTTGTGGTCGTGATGGCCTCTAGTATATAGTCCTGCATGCGTTGGAGAGCAGGGTGGTCACGGTCCGCTCCATCCAGCATTTCCGAATCAGCCGCTCCGTCCCCCTTCCCTTTTGGCTTCACCATCCCGGCTGCGGCAGGCACTGGCTCCTAGGATCTCTATGAATCTCCTCGCAGTCGTCCGCACTGCAGGACCTCGCCACTGGACAGCCCCCTTAACGATAGGAGCAGGGATCGGAGACACCCGCAAGGCACTGAACACTGCTCTGACCTCACCCGTGGGGCCAAGTCCCGGAAGTCCACTGCTTCAACGGGGTCTCGAGGTGCCAATCTATGCGCGGGGAGTTGGGGTCGTCGTCACAAAGCCGCCGCCATTTTGGGGCCTCCCCGGATAATCTGCTTGTGTTCTCGTGTCCCCGTCAACTCGCCACCAGAGCGGAAAAAGGCCACCCGTACTTGCTTACAGGGTTGAGAGAGGCCCTCCGGTCCGGTAATCACCGCTAGTACTGGATCAACAGGAGAACCGGGCCTCAAGCCACCTCCGTCGATTGCGACAGTCGTCCAGGCCTCAGGGCGCCATCTTAGATCAATGTCTATCACACCCGATGCATTTGCTAGAGGTCGATTTTCAGGACGAGGAACAGCTCCAGGTCGCCCACTCTGAACGCCGCTGCCTCCGTGGTGCCTTTAAATCACGGATTTGTCAATTTTCGCTGGAATTCGCGTGGATAATCAGGATGATATCTGGGATCGGGCGCGGAGCTCCGGGCTCACGCAGCCTACCTCCTCGGCATCCAAGCCACGCCCCCCAGAGTATTTTAATATAGATGTAGATGCGGTAAAACATCAATGACTTCAATCCTCATTCAAACCACAATCCTCCCTCACTCTCAAAACGCCATCAGGCCCTTAAGTTTCCCTACGCTCCATTTACCCCAGATTTTCTCACATTTCCGAGGGCAGCCCCAACTTTGATTAATCTCCTTTTCCGCTGTTGACACCAGACTAAATCATTTCCCCAGTATTGAACACTCGGGGGTCCACTCGCCCCCCATGTCTTTGTGACATTACATTTTGCTACCCCTGCCGCTAATATTAACCATATCTTTACGTACCAGAGCCAGGTTTCCTCCCAGGTTATGCACAGCAACAACCAACTAGCCTCAAGTGAGGCTGTGAGCCCTGGAACTTTGGCCATAGTTTACGCAACTCCTTTCAACTAGGTTTGATCAGAGGGCAGTCCCAGAGGATGTTGAAAAAGGAGCCTACCATGCCACAACCCCTGGCACAGAAGGCAAAATCATATCGACCCATGTGGTGTAATGGGGATCTGGAATAATAGTATTTGTGTACTATGCCTAACTGTGTGAGGCGTATATGAGCTTTTATTGCAATTTCTCTAGGGCTTTGTAGGGCCTCCACCCAGTCCTCAATCTTAGGTCTCCCTCCCATACCTCGTCTAGTGAACGTAACAGGCCAGGGGAGCTATTTATTATTTTCATATACACTAGGGCGATAGTCTTGACCAGCATAGGGTCCAGTAACAATCAGTCCTCCAGAGGGAAAGACGCCGGTAGCTGCTCTCCCTCTGGTATATGGCACCTCGGTGCAGGTTTTAACTGTAGCTATATAAAATGTTCCAAGGCAGCCATCTCCTATTCAGTTTAGAGGTCTGCAAATGCCAATGTGCTGCCACCCCCCCCAAATCATCGCAGAGGCAATCAATTCCAATTAGTCTCCATTTAGGGAAACCCTTCAGATTCCCAACTTCCCGAAGCTGCTCGCCGTCCCATAGCGGAGTTGTAGCAGTCCGCTTACCATCCCAGCCCAAATATCAAGTGGCTTTGTGCCATGTCCTGAATTTAGCACCATTTCTTGGCACAAAATGTATCTTCACGTCCGTTTTCGATGCAAGGATGCATTTTGTGCTAAGAAACTGGCGATAAATGTCGGGAGTAGATTAGGGAGCAAATCCTACCCCAAACACATTTAGCAAGCCAGAGTGGCTGGGTCAATTTTGCCCTAATATACATCTTTAAAAACAGAAATACTCTTTGGTAAATCCACTTGATTACACTGCATGGAAATACGCCCATCACTAATTTCGACCTAAAAGGAGCATCCTGAGTCCAGGTAAGGGAGGCCAATTGCAGTGTCCCAAACAGCTGGTGCCTGCACAGGCGGATGAGTGGATCACTTAGAGTAATCCCAAAAGAAGACTTGTGTTAAGCTGAAACCTCCAGTGAAGCACTGCATCAGCAGCACAGGAGGACATCTGTGCGTTCTGCAAACTCAGCAGAAGGAGGACTAAAGAGCAGGTATCACATGCAAACTGTTTGGCTTGATTTCTCTTGAGTTTTCAACTACAAATGTACCATCAGGACAGTGGTTCCAGGAGGTGACATTCAAATATTACAAATGAAACAGAAAAAAGATTAGATCTAGGAGAGTGCCGAACAGGATTATGCAAAAAGGTCATGAATATTAAATAGTGTTTCTTGACTAAGATTAATGTACAAACAATGGCTCCACACTTTCCACTAGACTGACCTATAAAGACAACATACAGTGTAAACAAGGAAACAGGCAAAGGTTCTCAAAATCAATTAGATGGGCCACAAACAACGGAGCCTAACAGTCAATACTTTATCCCAATTTGCCAATGGGGCGTCGATGTTTCGACCCTTACAATTTGATGAGTCAGTGTCAGGACAAACAAAATTGGAGATAAAAAAAACAAGGTTATTGCTAGGCTCAAATCAAAATACGCTACTATCCACAAAACTCCTCAAGGGAATCAGTTCCAACAATGGACATCCAATCCTGTGGCATTTTGGCAAATTAGAAATTGGAGAGCGCAGAGCCCGAATACCAAAAATCCTAAGGTCGCTCACGACCAAATGCTAATAAGTGGGCTTTCAGCACTTCTGCCACACACTTAGAAAGCCCCTTTAAACATGTCTCAGGTATGCCAGATCAGCCTGCATGCAGTTTTCAAATACCAATTTGTCTTTGCAAAATAACCCCTTTGCAAGCCTAAAACTCAATTACTTACAAGTCACCACTAAAGTAGGTACTAAAATCCCCATAAGGCAGGGTGCACCGTGTTTAAAACATTAGACTGTACTTTTACATTTTAAATGCCCTGGTAGTGAAAAACTCCTAAATTCGTTTTTCACTACTGTGAAGCCTATCTCTCCCATAAGATAACATTGGGTTACCTTCCATTTAATTTAAGTGATGACCTTTGTTTGGAAACCAGTAGGAATTTAATGGGTTCGTTGTGAGAGGAATTTTAATTTAAATCCCTTTTTAATGGTAGGGTTGAATTTTAAGTCACTATCCTGAAAATGCCACTTTTAGAAAGCATTTCCATGTCCTAACCATTTGGGGCATGTGTCCTGGGTCACATGACTAGGTGTACTTGGCTTATAGAGGGTGGGGGTGTTAGCAGGATGGGCCATCTTGACTTGATAGGGGGTGGACCGGTCACCTATCGCTTGCACTTCAAAGGCACTGGCCGGGCACACTCTCAAAGATCTTCACCCTAGCCTATAGTGTCCCCCAGACAGACTGAGACCAGTGCAAGGAGGCACGGAATGCCAGACTCCCCTGTAAGGGGCACTCCAGAAGCTTCTCCTACTTTAAAGGGGACACCATGTATACAAATAGGATCCTCCGACCCACTCCAGTACACTCCTGGACCTGTGGATGCAATAGAAGGACTGCCCTGCTGCCATAGGACTACCCTGCTGTCTGAGAAGAAAGTGCAGACCTGCACCCTCCATTACAGGCTAAACTGACGTTAAAGGTAGGCGGGCGGGCCTGTTCTGCGCTACAGGGACACAACAAGCTCCAGAGACTCCTCTGCAACTGCCAAGCTGACCTGCTGCACCGGACCTGCCTGAGCCCTGCTGGAGTGAGTTACTGATCCCCAAGAGGGGTCTCCCTGGTCTTAGACCCTTGGTGTGGCATCAGCTGAAACACTTTAAATAAAAGAATAAATACTGAAATGTTGGGTTATTTGTGACTGTACACTGGCCAGTTTGCGCCAAAATGTTGCTGCCCTCGCAGATTGCCAACACAAAGTTCCGATGAACCAGACTATGTTTCAGCAGCCACCAGCAATGTAAGATCTGCACTTTGTACTACAGGCTTGACAGCCCACAGTGACCGCCAACACGAAGCTGCGGCAACAACCAACCACGATGGCGTCAAACAGGATCTTCATGCTACAGTGAAGATTGCCCGTGACGCCCGGCCTACTCTGCGCACTCCCCGGCCTGCTCTGCACACTACTGCAACGTCCATCCGTGATACTACCTGCTCCTGGGACTTCCTCTACAGCAAATTTGACTTTGTGCTGGAATTTAGAATTTTTACTTTCAGTGGGGCTGAGCTGGTCTTTGCATTTTGCTTTGTGCTTTTAAGCACTATATTTACCTTTAAAATTTTAAGCAGCATATCACCGGTTCTACTGATTAAAGTTTTGATGTTTTGGTGTCTATTTATGAAATGTTATTCAGTCTAAATTGGTGTGGGATTTTTCTTATGTTTTATTTTCACTTTATTACTGTTTGTGTGCTGCATGAATACTTTACACATTGCCTCTAAATTTAGCAAGACTGCTTTTCTACCAGGCTACCTGAGGGTTCAGCACAGGTTAATTCAGTCACTTCTTGTGGTTCACCCTGAGTAGGAGTGTGGCTGTTGCTCAAGTAGGGTTTCATTCCCTCAACCAACAGCCCATTTTATGCAATAGACTACTGGGTGCATCACAGGTACCCATTTAAAAAAAATAATTAGAGATGGGTTCTTATACAGGGATTGGAAAATCTTATTTATTATAATGAGACTTGTCAATACAATGCTTAGCACCAAAAGGGACAAGTGTTTTTTTTGTTGTTCGCAGGACGTGTTGATTTCTGAAGCATCACGTACCTCTGGGAAGTACAGATTTTATAAAATTCCACTCCGGGTCCTTCATCAAGCAGCCCTTCTTATATCGCATACAATCATATATGCAGACCCTAACCGGTCCCTCCATCCCTAGGTTGGCTTCCTTTGAAACTGAGTTGTAAGACTGCGTGCATCACGTTTAAGGTGATGGACCTCGAAAGCTTCGGCTTACCCGTACACTCCCAGGAATCGAGCTGCTGCTGGAGTGCTCAGGCGGGACACTCATTCAGAACTCCCTCTGTTCAAAATGGTGCCTCCCAGGGAAAGACCAAGGATGTGGAATGCTTTTCTGCTAGACATTAGACCACTTCAAATGTTGCTTTCAAGCAGAACCTCATCCAGCACTTTGAGACCTCACAAAATACAGCCATTGCCTGGATTTGGAAAGGTTAAATAATGGTCATTGTTTCTCAGCTGTACTGGTACAATGTCAACATGGCGGCCCACTGCAGCTGTGTTACTCCATTTGAACTGTGTATGTTTATAGTCTTTTGCAAGACATCCACAACCTGTGCCCAGAGTGCTTGCACACTCGACGACTATCCTGAGAGAACTCCTGTGGCTGCCTCTGCCTGCCAGTGCCATCTTAGATGCCAGCTGCATCATTTACAATGGCATTGCGACCTGCAGACCATCTATATGACCAACAAGCTCACCGCCCCCGGTCACTCATGGAAAACTCCAAGCGAAGGCACCATCAGGCTGAAGGCGAAGAAGAATAAAAGACACAAAAACAAGGTAATATGCAGTCTCGGCACCAGTGACATGGAACATCCCCCTGGGTATCCCTCTGCACAGGTCCAAGCTTACGCAAATTTAGGAAAAGGCGGGCGATGCACATCTTTGCCTTCGATGTGGTACAGCCCTCCACTGTCTTTCAGTAAGATTTGTGTAATACAAATACAAACTAGAATATTAAAAACTGAGCCGAAGTCCCCGTGGTGATCATTTATGGATAGTTCTTCACAGGGTCATATTCTGTCTGAAACAGGGCAGTGAGCTTCATCAGTTCAAAGGAATGTAAGTAAGAAGGGCAGATTTCAACCTGCCCTGAACGGTTATGAAAACAAACCGAACATCTTCACAGGTCGAATATACAAAGTAATGTACACAGAAGGCACATCTGAGGCAGGAAGTTGTAAAGCATGGCCTCTGCCTGCTGCAGGAGGAAGGCATGCCCAACGGTTTAGATAAAAAAAACACCCAACACAACAAACCCAGGAATGCTTTGTTGACCTTCTCAATTTCTGCAAAGCTGCTAATGGCCCACAAGGTTTGTGGGGCACCTTAACGCATTCCCGGCTTACTGTACTCAATAGCTAGATATATCTCATCAGTGGGAAACACCAAACATTGTGCCCCAGATTGCCAAGCACGAATGGCAAGATCATCTGGACTGATGGAAGATTGCTTACATGACAGCAGCCACTCGTCAGTTTTGATGCCAGGAGAAGACGTCTTGTAAAGGAAAAAAATGGTAAAGTGAGAGCAGATGCGTGGCGACAAATGCCTGCCGGCCCTTTTCCATCTGTCACTTTTCTGCCCTCTCGCACAAATAGCACAAACATGCAGGCTTCAAAGCGGGAACGGCAGGACAGGCCAACATAATGAGGGACGTGGACCAAGGGGGCCCTAGTATAAGGTTCACTAATGGAGGCAACTTGTTACAGTGAGGTACATAGCTCCTCCTTTAAATCACCAAACCATTCCTGACCAGCCAATGAGGAATTGGCAATTACAAGAGCATTACATTTTTGTAAAGATAACCATCTTAAATTGGGTAATTGTAACCTTGCATTAATAATGCGTGCTGGTGAGGATTTTTTCACCTTAGATCAAACGCCTTTCAACTTCAGCAAGATTTAACGTACAAATTAATAAATAACTGCTAATCGGAGTAAAATTATGATTGACAAATTCAACTGGAAGAGAGGAACCTTTCTGTGGTTCTTTCACTGGAATTACTGGTGCTTCACCGCTTCTAAGGTTCAAGTGTACAGCCTAGCGGAACTTTGCATTGGACACCTCAATTGGTTACCACTCAAGTCCAAGCAAAAGCAGATTTCATAGCTTGACAAACTAACAATGCTGAAGAAACACCTTTTCTAGGACATGCTGTAAGAAGGTCTCTTTATAATGATGTAGGCTTCATTACACTGGAAGGTTTTTGCAA
Organism: Lissotriton vulgaris; assembly: GCF_964263255.1. Classification (NCBI taxonomy): domain Eukaryota; kingdom Metazoa; phylum Chordata; class Amphibia; order Caudata; family Salamandridae; genus Lissotriton; species Lissotriton vulgaris. The sequence continues at coordinate 54,196,463 of NC_141691.1, read as the reverse complement.
GTCTGAATCTCAGTGATAGGCCGTTGCTTGGAGGTCTGTTCCATCAGAGGAAGATCTTTCAACAGGATCTTGCAGGATTAGAGCTGGCTTTATGAAGTGAGGGGGCTTGCTGGTAAATGTTCTTTTGTATCAGCTTAGTTTAGAAAAGGCTGTTTGAGAATGGTTCTTTATTTTTTAATCTAGCGTGTAGTAATCAATATTTTATAACAGAACGTCAAATAGGAAAGTATCACCTATATAAAATCTGGAATGATTGCCACACTACAATTTATAGTTAAAACATAATTAAACATATGACGCTAGAAATATTAATGGCAATGGTAGTTGTAGAGTGCACAGCAGCTCCTGGAGGAGTGTTCTGGCGCTAGCAAACCAGGACTGCCCAGTAAAGAGTAGACGGCCATTTTCTGAAGATCTTTTCTGAAGACGCAGACCGTAATCTAAATGGCAAAGAGTTCCACAGTTTTACTGTCAAGAAGGTAAAAGATATTCGGCCTCGCCTAGCTCTATTGACCAGGAGAATGCAGAGAAGCCTCAGAGTTAGACCGGAGAGATCGAATGCCGATCAGCCTTGAGTCTACATCTCAAATACAGAGATCCTTTATTCCAATCGTTTATGCATAGATTATGAGTTCACAAGTACTGGTGAGGTCCATACACACTTAACCTCATTGGGGAACAAGTACAGTACCATAAGAAAGAAACTATAGTATGCTGATCCAGTGTGCTGAACTTATCCGAGAAAGACAATTTTCCAATTAACAAGATTCACGTGGTTGGTGGCTATGTACATGAAAGAAGGAGGCGCCTAAATATGGCAGATTAATACTCAAATTGCAAACTGGAGAGAGATGTTGATGCAAAGGTGAAGGGATGACTTCAATGAAACAAACCTTAGATAATGCTCTTTCTGGAGGATATTCCAACCACAAATTCCTCACCTTTTGAAAACAAGGAACAAGACTTGGAAATCGCTTCCCCAAGCGGACTTTAAATTAGAGACAGTATTGCTTGGTGAAGGCGTATGTAGACAGCCGGGAAGATGTTGAATATTGGCACACCTCTCACCATTGTCGCAGTCACGGTCTAGACACTAATTGAATAAGTCTGAAGTCCCTCTGTGGTCCAGGCATAACACTTATGCACTAGGCGCTTACTCTGGTTTTTTTTGTGGTTTTTTTAACTACCCATCCTTTCATCACATTGGTGAATTCAACAGATGTGGTCAGCCATCTGGGGCTTTTTAGTCTACGATTTTCTTTTATATATAGAGAAGGGCTTGTGTTTTCAACTGATCAACCCTCTACCCCTCAGACGGATCTGACCGAGGAGAAAAAAGGAGGGATGGGGGGAGAACAGTGGATTGTCCCACATGGAAGGGCCATACCATTTTCAAAAGCATAGAGTCCATAACAATTTGCCAAGGAAGAAGGTTGTATACGTCATTTGTAGGGACAGTAAATGCAGTACACCGACTGTGCTCCGAAGAAACCACAATAAGGAAACCGTCTTATTGGTCAGTTACCTCGAAGAACATCTGTGCATAGGCTCCAATAGCATGCACATCAAGAATGGGAGACCCAAGTTAGGGTCCCAGTGTGGCATGATAAAGGCAGCAGAATGAAGCATGCATGTGAGCCCCTTCAGATAACGCATCACAACCAGTGACTTAAACAAGAATTGGTCAAGCAAATACAAAAAGACTGAAAGGGCCAACAAATAACCTCTCAGTGCCAGCAGCAAAGACTTTCAGGGCCAGTGACATCAGATCGCTCAGCCTGAAGAGGATCAATCACACTGTCTGTCCATCAGGTCGCAAACTATTAAATAGATTTATTATAATAGTTGTGCAAAGACACGCCGAGCTACCAGATTAATGTCCAGCCCATCTGCAGGCAAGTCAAGACCACTCACTTGGTTCCACTCAATATCACTAGATTGTTGTGGATGGTGGGCACAGAACCCTGCCCTCCTGTTCAGACCAGAGGTCCTCCCAAAGAGGCATACATTAGAAGGTTAATGGACAGGCTCAGCAGGTCAGAGTACCACTCTCCTGGCTCTCCCATCAGGATGACAAAGATCCCTTGGAGGTCGAACCACCAAAGTCCTGGCGCAGTACCCATGATCCACCGCCATGTTTGCTGCAATAAGACAGAACAGTTGTGTTTGTCTGGACCTAGACAGGGGGGAAGAAAAATACTTTCCAGGCTAACTAAATGGTGCACAGTTGCAGAAGGTCGATAATGTGCAGTTGTACCACTGGAGACCGAAGGCCCTCGATTTCCACCTCGTCCAGGCGACCACCCCCCCTAGAGAATGATGAATCAGTCACTACTGAACCCTAGAGGGTGAGGGGGCTGAGGGTGGGAAGACTGGCCTGCCACAGCTCAGGTCGGCTGTTGTCTGTCACCACTGAAGGTCCTGAGCTACCTCTTGAGATGCTGAGGTTGTCTAAGAGGGAAAGCAAAGTGCTGAGCACACCACAGGCGAGGCACAAGTTACGTTACAAGAGCCCGCGTGTGCTAATGAACATGGGGTACCAGTAGGATACACAAGACCAGGAGACCAAGAAGCCTCAGAATGCACTTAAGCACAAGAGTGCATCGCAAAAATGATCATAACCTGAATGTCTCAAACTTGTTGCAGAGTTAAAAAGCGCTTTAAAGGCATAGCAACCAGGACAGCGCCTAGGAAGGGAACCCTCTATGTTTGCAGATAAAATTCGGCTTTGTGACAGAGAAGCCCAGGGAGGACAACAAAGAGGAAGTTGTCGGCTGGCGGCCTGTGATGGACTGTGGCAAGTTTGTTTTTAACAGTCAGTTGTTGAGGTGCAGAATACATGAATCGGCACCTATGAAGGCTGACAGTGACCACCTCCACCCAGGGGGTGTCAATCTGAGGCTAATCAAAGACCGAGCTCATAACCCACCACAATGTAAAGGAAGAGACTGTAGGACAGCAGGAGGGGTGCATGGGAGCACACATCCTGCAGGTCTAAGGGCACCATCCAGCCCCCTGGATCCAGGGCAGAGATAACCTGGTCCGGACTCAGAGCCACTAGGGTTATCAAAGTCTAAGTACAGGCCTGCAGAAGTGTAATAAGGGGGGAGGGGAGTAAATTATCTGCCATCATAAGGAATGTTATGAAGGCCCTGGACAGCTTCTCAATCAACACCAAATAAAGTCTCCAACCTCACGAAGCACTGGTGCTCTCCCAGGCCCAAGGCCACACCTTCGTTCTTTTGTAATGAGACATTGGATGGGATCAAGCGGAAGAGTGCCCCAGACTCGAAACAGGAGTCCAGGTTGGGTCCGGGCCAACGTCCCTAGAGCAGAGACCAGCGTCTGAGAGGTCAGAACTGACCGGTCATTTGGTGCAGGGATGGAGCAGTACCAACTGGATCCAGGTGGAGACCCACAGGCTTAGTCTGTGATGGGGCAGTCCATATTGGTGGAAGCCAACTGGGGACCCACCCAGTGGGTCATGGAGCCTGAAGGCAATCCAGAGACCCGTCACTGTACAAAAGAGTTGCAGCATTGCCTCCTTGAAGGCCTCTAGAGGCTGTAGCTGTTGGGAAACAGCACAGGAAACTGGGGGGATGGGGGACTGAAGACAGTTTCACATGTTCAACATCTATACAGCTCCTTCCATTAAATGCAGATAAAAAAACTAGAGATAATTGGGTTATTATATTTTTTAAAATATATTTTAAAAAAACTATATAATTGCCAAAATGGAGTGGAGCAGCTTGGCCTGATAATATACCAGCAGTCACAAAAGAGAATATGGTTGGAAAATTTCAAACTTATTCCAGTGTATAGTAGAAACTGGAAAGATCCCTGAATCTTGTAGGGAGGTACATTTTTAAACCTTAACTGGAGTAGGGGGACGGGAGGATCTAAATACATTATAGGCAAATCAGCCTTTAATATGTCTCCAAGGAGATCTTCTCCAAAACACGGCCTTTCAAGCTCAGGTCTTTAATACAAGTATTTACCTATAAAACAGGGAGGCTTTCGAGCAGGCCACTCCACAATGCATCCCATGCATCCCTGCATTGCCCTATGGCCAATTGTGTAATCCATTGAGACAAATCAGGGGTCATCCTGCTGTATTGTGGACCTCTGTACATTTTATAGGATTGATAGAGGGCGATTATGGGGAAATTGAAATCCTGGAATTCTCCTCAGTCTATAGGCGTTAATACAAGCATTACGTACGTCCAACTGTAATGGAGTAGAAATGGATCCATCTGGTCACCTAACCAGAAATATATATACAAAGGTAATGGATTGCGCCACAGGAGGTTTCTAGCGAAGATTTTTAGCTCATGTGCCTGATTTATCCAGCCTACTAAATACCACAATCTAATTTTCTGCAAAAAGTAGGACCCATCCATATACCTGGTTTAAAGTAAGCTGATAACCCAATTTTAATAGATTACACTCCAAGAGGTCTTCAGAAGAAACTTGACATCTTAACAGATTTTTGTAAGCAAAATACTTCAACGATAAAAATGGAAATACACCAATGTTAATTTTTGGGAGAAAGGCGGGTGATTTGTGCAGTTTTTTTAGATGGGCAAAGATAGAAGAAAAAAATCATAAGCATGCAGGGCTGCTGTTCCCTACAAATTTAAATTAAAATGAACACAAAGGTATTACATTCAGAGCACTTTTATAGTCCAGTTCACTGGCGAAGTTTAGCCTATATAATGAGCACGGTCACTCACCCCCCTTTAGAAAGTATTCTTGCATGAAATGCCAACTATCACTTAACAGATCAGAAATATTTTGTATAGAAAGGATATTTTAGATTTAGTGGAGTGTAATTTAAGAAGAATGTAAACCTACCAAAAGGGTCAATGATCCCAGGCACGTGTTGTGAAATAAATTAATCAGTCGTGGCTGGTGAACGTTTTTAAAATGTTTAACTTTCATCAGATGATGGAGTAACAAAATGATCCGATCTGATGCCTGGAAGCACAACGCAGGGAGCTTAAATGGGCAATGGTTCTTCTGAAATATACAAATGTCAAAAAGGAGGATTTCTTTTGGCCTCCAGTGCATTTGGGGCGGGCACATGTTACATTAAAAAAATCACCAAAATGACACGATTATCTAGCTTTCCAGACCGATATTATTGATCGGTCCCAAACACCCTCAGTCGGGTTACCCTCGCATACCTTGGGTATTCCCCATGGGTTTCCGTATCTTTCATTTGCCAGACCCTGCACTTAAACACAACATTTTAATAAAGTGCAGGTCAAGATGTAAATCTTTATTGGGGCCCATGTGTGGCTTATCAAACTTATAAAAAGGGGAGGTTTCTGTGTATGATCAGGAAGGCGAATTGCTCTATTATCCACTATAAACTTAATTTTTTTGCCATAAAATTTTAAAACCTTTGTTTTTCTAAAATATGGAGTCTACGCGAGATATCAATTTCTTATCCACTTAGCGATTCTTGGATGCTACGGTTGGAATGGGTCACTTTAAGGCCTCTGAGAAATGTGGATAATTTAATGTGTTATGATGGGAAAATGTTATAAATGGTCCTTTGATTTTATGGACAATTGTGTTAATAAACTTTTCTAACTAAGCGAATAGCATCCCTTTTTTTTAAGTGCAGGTTGCAGTGAAAAATACAGCTGTTCTCTTCCACTGCACACACTCAGGCTCTCCAAAGCGGGGGAGAGGAGATTGCCCCAAGCTTGCAAGTGGGTAAAGGGGCTAAAGTGTCAAATCCAAGCAGCACTTAAGACGCGGGGCGGGTGCACACAGTCAGTCCCTCTAGCTTCCAGATGAGCTCTGTGCCCATTGCAGGTGTTTGGTTCCTGCTGCAGGAGGGATGGGGACAACCAAGACCCTCCACACAACGATTAGGTCACCAAAGATATGTTGTAGGCGTTTCACTACAGAAGAAACTGAAAGGGCAACAATGCCCATATGACTTGCAAAAAACCCTATTGCTTTGTGCAAAAATTGGTAAAGGAAATTTGTCCACCTTCTGAACACCAAAAGAATTGCTAGCTTTATGGCAGGAGGCAAATGCAAGGTGCAAACTTCGTTCAGCAAGGGAGCCGGCGGGGAAAGGGGGGGGGCATAAGGGGAAGAACCTGAGGGAGTTTCCACCGCAATCAATTGAAAGAGGTCAACCAAGACGACTATAAGGGGCAGACGTGAATGGGCACATGCTGGAATGCCTGCGGGTTGCATGCGGTATACAAATGTCAATACAATACATGGTGCAAGACTACGGAAGGCGGTATATTTGTTTGAAAGAGTCTAAAGTTCTTCTGGCTGCTGACTACATCTAATAGCAGCAACAATGGTTAGATTATATTGCTCTTACCCTCTGGCAGCAATCTCTTCAGGTCCCCTGGTGATAACGCCTCTCCTTTGCAGTGAGTTACTGGTGACGTCTCCATAGCCTTGCTAGGGGTCTTCAGAGAACAGTCGTCCACCTTGCTCAAGCATTCCACAGGCAGGGCCGCCTCCTGGAAACAGGCCCCCGGTGACTTCTCCATTTCCTTTGTGAAGATCGGGAGAGAATGTTCTACTACCTTCGTCATGCTCCCCAGCGGCTGCTCTACCTCATGGCTTGGGGTCCTTGGTGAATTTTTCACGTCTTCTCCAGGGGAGTGGTGCGAATACTCTGCCGCGGTGAATGAGTTTTCCGGTGGCCTCTTACCTTCCAGACCAGGGGATGGTAAACTGAGCTCCAGATCCTGGCACTCACAGCGGGTCACCAGAAGATGCAGCTTCCGCTTGTACTTTTCACACTGAGCTTCCAGCGTCTTCACTTTCAAGACATATTGCTCGCACTGGATGTCTCGTTCCGCTGCAGAACAGGAAAAAGACAGTGTAAGACATCTTGCTACTGAGGTGTCTGACAAGCAACTACTAGCATCTTTCTCTTAGGCCTTGGAACCATTACCAGCCCTGTGGCTGAACTTTTGAACTAGCAACAACTGCCACAGGAGCTCCAGGGTAAATCAACACACCGTCTCTCAATGGTCACTTTTGTCTTTACATCTCTAGAACACTGCTAGGAACAAATTCATAAACATACAAAAGAAGAAAAAAAAAAAGAAGACTGTTCACAGAGTATTATTTGTAGACATAAGAAGCCCAAGTTTATGGCCATAGATTACAAGATAACATTCACAGCATGGCAACAAACATTCACTTGTGTGCAGCAAAGACTTAGGTGGTTTGTACATGCTGGGGGACAGAGTTACGACGGACAAGAGTGCTCACTCTGATGCAGGCTTTCTTTTTTGGGTGACCTAGGGGAAGTAGCAATGACAGACTTCTGGTCTCATGAATGGTCCAGTTTGACAGCTTCAGTCTGATGCTCATTCACGGATCATGGGAGGTGTGGCTCAGATGTGATGCAGTGGGAAGCCTCCATTAGGGCGGTTTAATCAACCCAACCATCCACCACATTGTATGTGTATATGACCCTGTACAAACCCGCAATCTGGTACAATGAAGCCAACTGAAGGGCATCAAAATATACAAGCCCCTTGGAGAGTTCCATGTTCATTGTGCCAAAAGTGTAGAGGCCTTCATGGTAGAGGGCCTGAAAGCTTTGACCGATACTGACCACGGGGCAGGTGAGAACCAAGTGTTCCCCCACTCACTCGCAGCTTCAAAAACTTTCTGCAAACACAGAGTCCACCAGCCAGCAAAGATGTTGCAGACATCACCGCAATGGCAGAGCAAATGCAGGCTTGTATTTGGACTAGTTAGAGCTTACTGTGGGATCACGTTCCCCAGGGCGTACCCACACCTCAGTCCAAGACACAAACAATGAGACTGCGGTCTGGAACTTGTAAAATATCACATTTGAACGACTAACATTCCAAATGAAATTCCATTCAGAGGACTGCAGAGGCAGCCAATGGAATGCCATTCTGAATACCACAATGTTTGGGAGCACAGTTCTTGGGCACATTATAGGTTTCCATTGACAACACGAGAGCAAGTGCCCTGAACGGTGCTGCAGATACGTATGGTTTCACGTGTTTCTGGCCAACAGGGATATTTAGAGGATCATTTTCTATGTGATGGGTTCAGAAGCCAACATCGTGGACCATTCTCAGACACTGCACGGCTCCAGCTGGAAGCAGACAATGTCGCACCATACGTGCACTTCCACTTTCAATCCCATGGTCCATGAAATGAGACCAGCGGATTTATACGGTAAAAGAAAGTTGAATAGAGAAATGAGCCAAAATAAAATGTTAATTGCCGTCAATCAATGATTGTCTTAAATGTTTGCAAAACCTACAGAATGTCGCATTCCGTAGCAAATAAGATAACACATGCACATTGTTCGCAATAGAAGGTGCATCTCTTTATGGGAGTATTTGTTGGGTTTCCCTCTCTGCGTCAACTTTCAGGGTTTCCCCCCTGTTGACGCTGGAGCATCAGTGGAAGCACCGGCTTGCATTAAACAGCCCTTCAGAACTGTACAACACAATGAGTATTTGTTAGGCTTTACATTGGGAGAAACATTAAAATGTAAGCAAAAAGACCTAAAAAGAGGAAAAGGGTGTTCTGGATTCTTCTGAAGCTCGAGGGGAATCTTTAAATAACTGCAGCTTTAAAAACGGTCTGGTGTTACTGCCTATTTCCATGAAAAGTGAAACAAATATTGAGGATCAACAAAGGCCATTCTTCCACTCAGTTTGAATGACATTTAAATATTTAAGGTTCTTATTTCCTTGTACGGACAAACACCCTTCCCTTCGGTTGTGGATATTAACTCCATCTGGGTAAAATTCTCAGCTGTAATGTTGTAGGAAAGGACTTCTGTCTAGAACAGAAAATAAAGTGCATATTTAAATTGAATTCACAATAGAAAGATGGATTAATGGTTTCATTGTTCATGAAAATTCATGTTTACATCCCTCTGCCTCTAACCGGGGAAACACTTGAAAGAACTCTTGCTTGAACACCAATTGAACCCTAGAAAACTGAATCAGGCACCTTACAACACTGGTCTGCGGGTCCTTCAGAGATGCTGGCTGAGCCCCAGCTACAAAGTGTGAATACAGTTAATGTGAAAGTTAAGGCAAGTCTTAGGCAAAGCTGTAACAGAAAAATACAAAGGAAAAGACGAAAGCCCCTTATTACCAACTGCTTATTTTCAATGCCCAATCCATCTTCGCTCAATCCATCTTCGCTCAAACGCTTTTATGAAAAAAATTCAGGGTTCAACTGGAACCGAATTCTATATCTTTTCTGCCCTGGGCACGAGCTGCAATGTTCACGGGATCTGAGAAGTCGAGACAAGACGCCCACTTATGAGCATGGCACTGCCAATATGTGGGCGCTATGCTCGTACGGACCATAGGATATCTGATTTCAGGTTAATCCCAGACCAGTTAAAAGTGATGCCAAACAAGGGAGACCCCAGGAGGACCGTGATTGCCTGTTGTACTATTATTCCACTTCCAAAAAGTGGTGGTAGTTTATGTACTCACTTTTTGTGACTGGAAAATATTTTGCAAACCAACCTATGTACCAATGAGTCATTAAAAAAAAATACAGAATTGCAAAGGGGAGCGGCGGGGGCGCAGACGGCCCCTCCATTGAATAGATCCAGCGAAGGCTGAATACACTACAACAGACACTGGACACTACCAGCAGCTCAATCGGGGCCACTGAGCAACACTAAAGCAATCGTATCCAAGGGGGTCGGTCCGCCCAGTAGTTATTGGCTGGGTGGGGTCACGGGCCCCCAAGGGGAAGCAGAGGGCCCTACTCCACCCTGGTCAATAGCAGAGGGCCCTACTCCACCCGGGTCAATAACAGAGTGCCCCCTCCACCCCGGGACTATTTAGATGGACAGTGTCAAGCAGCCAACGGGTTTCAATGGCATTATGGCTCTGCCATTTTTGTGGCAGTGAAATGCATTGTGGGGAATCACAAAAACGAGCACATAAAGGGCAACATTTCAGCCACAAAACGAACCATGTGCTGTGGTATCCTACAAATATCAGGATTTGTGGTGTGTTCTAAGGTGATTTTGCTCTGTGAAAAATGCTGAGATTCTGCTGGGATATCATGAACCAGTTTTGAAAGAAATCAGTCCTCATGATTTTCCCATATAAGATAAGAAAGGTGCTCCAGAAGGTAAAATGAAATAACATTTTCTATTAATTCACTACTGCCTTTCTCTGCCATTTGAGAAAAATCTCGGAAAGCAAAATGTACCTCCGACACCAGCAGTGTTCGCTAATTCCCCATGATCTACGGTAGCTTCACCGCAGAGTGCTATTTAACAACTAGAACGCTAACATTATGTTTTCAAAACAAAAGGGAGGCACTCATGAATGCCATATTGCTGTAAAAGGAGTAGTTGAATTTAAACCCTTTGCTGTGGAGCCTGCTGAAGTAAATGAGCAACCAGATGGTGATGCAGGTATGAAGCCGGCTAGTTAAAAAATGTGAAAGGATTTAAATGTTTTAGTCATGTGAAGCATAATGTACTTTAATGTGGGTAAGAACAGTTAAAAATACCCCCACCTACGTCTATCCTGCCCATTGTACATCTGTTGACTAATGCCCCCCTCATTTCAAAATAGTAAAATTTTGGTAAACAACGTTGTTTTACTCTTCCATTGAAGTTTATGGAACTATTTTAAGAGCGTGGAAACCTACTAACAGATTGGATAATTTTCCCTACTCCCTCTTGTGTGTAAATGCATCTCGCGGCAGGAATGCGCACCAGCGTCAAAATAATTTGAGAGTTAAACCTAAGGAAATGCAGAATATATTTAAAATGTATATTGCCTAAAAAAAGAGGTCTCTGTATTCCTAATTTATTGCTATATTCATGGTCTATTAAAACATTTATAAGTAATTCGCACTGTACATCAGACAAAACAATGAAGAAGCTATTTTAAAACAGTGAAAGCTATCAGACACCAAAATGTTCACAGACCAGGAACACTTTAAATATAGAATACCAACACATGGAAATTAATGTTTGCAGGGACTTAGTTCAGAAACTTGTAGCACCAAAAGGGGAGATAAATGTTCATGTACATACTTCGCCTTCCGCACAAAAAAAGTGAATGATTCTAAAGCAGCCTTCTATCTGTGAGCAAGGTGAGCACTCTAGTTCTTTATTAGAACTCGGACCTTCACAGGTGGTTTATATGGGGATATGGTAAAGCGATATCTGGGATAATGAAACTAGGCTGGTCACACGCATAGCTATGAACCACCTGGGTAGACATCGACCGACCACGAGAAAATCACAGTGCAGCATTTTTTGCAGTGCACAGCAGTCAGATTTATACTTGTTTGTAAGAACCAGTGAGCCAGCAAAGCTTCAAGTCAGCCCTGAAACAGTACCACAGGCTCTTAAAAGAAACTAACACGGGGGCGTGGCCAAGATGGCGGGCTGAGAGGTCGCACTTGCCGAGAGCTCCCGGACCCCTGAATTCCCGCACCGCTTGTAACCGCTGATTCCCCCCCGGATCACGCGGCGACTGAGCCTGGTGCCCACGGTGGAGGTGTGGAACGACTACTGAGCCCGGTTTGCGCCGTCGGGGGTGAGATCCTGACCGGTGAAGCCCGGGTCGGGGCCCGCTGCATGGCCCGTGTGCGAGCCGGAGGCTGCGAGTCTCCCGACCCTCGGAGCGTGACGGAGCGCTCAGCCGCCTGTGTGTGAAGCCCGCAGTGGCGCATGAACAGTCGGAGTGGGAGTCAGCAGCGGCTTCGCGACCGGCTCGGAGTTGTCCGACGGCGGTTGTGCGGAGCGGAGCAGAGCGGAGGTGAAGAGCGGAGGCGGAGTCGACATCGCCTCACTACGCCAGCCCGTGGATTGAAGAGGCCCGCTGGGAGAGGCCGCTCCGGCCGGTTGTCTGAGCGGAGCAGAGGAACGGGGCTCCCGGGGCAGATCTCCCCCTGAGGCTACGGGCCCCGGCGACCATCGCACCGTGACTTTGCCCACTGGCCGGATTTTTGGGTTCCGGATCAGAGACGGAGAGGGGTTCTCCATCTTGGGCGTTGGCCCCTCGACATCACAGAGCGGCCATTTTGTGGTCTCCGGCTGGACAGCTCGGCCTTCCTGGTGCTCTTTGTGTGGCGCTGCCCCCGGCTGGCATAAAGCTGCTTTCTTTGCCCTCAACGTCCTCTACTCAGCTGCGATGTCGAACGCGAGAGGGCAGCAACGGGGTGACCGAACCTTGCCGGACATGCTGGGTCGCGGCGCCCTACGCAGCGGTGGAACCCAACCCGCCACGACCTCCCCGGCCCCGACCAGAGGAGCAGATGGCGGAGAACCCCCGGTGACGAGATCATTTCTCGAATCGCTCTTTAGCTCCCTTCGGGAGGACTTTCAAACGTTCAAGCGTGAGGTGGCCGGGGAGGTCCGCGAAGTAAGGAGAGAGATGGACTCCCTGGGGGAACGTGTGAACACAGTGGAGGAAGCGGGTCACTCCAGGGATGAGGAGATCACCCATCTGCAGCAGGAGGTCCTGCGACTGCGGGAGCAGCAGATTGAGCTACAGGCCCACGCCGAGGACCTTGAAAATCGGTCCAGGCGGAACATACGGGTCCGCGGTGTGCCGTCCGGTGAGGAGGGTGAGGACGTGACTGCATATCTGGTCGCCCTCTTTCGTGCGATCCTGGGAGAGTCGGAGGACTTTCGGATCCGCATAGACCGAGCACATCGGGTGGGCCGCCCCCGCAGAGCTACGGCGCCCGCCCCGGACATTCTGGCCTTCCTCCCGAACTTTCCCTTGAAGGAGCGGATTCTCCGAGAAGCACGAGGGCAGCAATCTTTCCGATTCCGGGACCACCCTGTGACCCTGTTTCAGGACTTATCTACAGTCACGCTGCAGAAGAGGAAATCATTCAAGATCGCCACTGACTTCCTCCGGGAGCAAGGGACACAGTACTCTTGGGGGCACCCCTTCCGTCTGATATTTCGATGGAACGGTGTTTTGCATCAGCTTCGGTCCCTCCAGGATGTCTGCGCGGTGTTGGGCCTCACAGCATCGGATACAGATACCCCGGCCCCGCGGCGGAGGCGAAGCACTCGTGACGGATGGCAGCAAGCTGGAGGGGGGACCTCTCCTCCGTCGGAGCGTCCGGGCTCGCCCATAATCAGGGCGGACATGGCGGCCGCCATCCAGGAGGCCTCCAGAGTGGCGGCGAACGGCGAAGTGGCCCTGACGGCCTGAACTCACTCCGGGGGGGGAGTCTACTCTAGCTTATTCCTCTTGCAGGTGCGGGGATCCGGGGGGTGGGCTGGGGGGAATGGAGAGTGCTGGAGGAGGTGGCTGGACGTCCACTAGACTGATTTACCACGGCCCTGCCCGTTACGGGCCGGACTGGGACAATGTCTTTTTTGAAAAGTTTGAGTAGTAGGGAATGGGGTTGGGACAGGCGGGCAGATGTTTTGATTCTGGGGCCTAGAGGGGGGGCCAGTTGCGGGGAATGGTGTAGATTTGGCTGTGTGGGGACAAGGGGGGTTTTTCTAGTTGTGGGGTGTTGGGGTTCGGGGACTGTACTGTGCCAGTGGACGGTTCAAAGTTGCTCTGTTTTGAGGCCTCGAGTGGTGCCTTCTGTGTTTGCCTGCGGGGCTTTGCCTCTTGACACGTGCTCCATTGATCCCCCTCCTTGATGGCTCTATAAGGTGCTTACTCTCAATGTGAAAGGGCTGAATAATCCGGTTAAGAGGCGGGCAGTGTTATCCTTGTTAGAAAACTCACAAGCGGATATCTGTCTGTTGCAGGAGACCCATTTGCTGGCTAAGGACTGCTTGAGGATGCGTACCCCTAAGTTCCCCACGCAGCTGTTCTCCTCTAGCGCCTCCAAGACGGCAGGGGTGGCGATCTTGTTTTCTAGGGGGTTTAGGGGAGAGGTAGTGTGCAAGGTAGCAGAACAGAAAGGGAGACTTCTAGTGTACAGGATCAAGGTGGGGGGTTTAGCACTGACTGTTGGCACCATCTACTGCCCCAATGATCACCAGGACCAATTCTTACACAGGGCTTTGGAGGACGTAGCATCCACCTCTGATAGGCACATAGTGTTGGGGGGCGATTTGAACCTGGTTTTCGACGCGGCGATGGACAGGTCTGTGCAGCGGCGCCACCAGTTGGGTGAGCTTTCGGGCTCGATTCGAACTCGACTTGAGGAGCTGGATCTGCATGACATGTGGCGCCACCTCCACCCCACCACCCGCGCATACTCTTACTTCTCACATGCCCATAGATCTTATGCGCGATTGGATCATCTCCTTGTGTCGGGCCCAATGCTCCCTTTGGCTTCGAGTGTGGACATGGGGGTTCTCTCTCTTTCTGACCACGCCCCGGTGGAGGGCGCTTTCACTCTGCCCCCGGTGGTTCGGCCGAGAGGGGTCTGGCGGCTCCGGGACACGCTCTTGCACAGGCGGTCGGTGGTGGATCAGATCCGGGCGGCCATTTTGGATTTTCAGACCATAAATGATAACGGGGATACTTCTCGCGCGACACAGTGGGCAGCCCTGAAGGCGGTGCTCCGAGGCGAATTTATAGCGATTTCCTCGGCCGAGAATAGGGACCGACAGCTCAAGAGAGATGAGCTCACCCAGCAGGTGAGGGAGCTGGAGCAGGTTCATCACAGGACAGGGGCCCCCAGGGTGTGGAGGCAGCTGAGGGCGGCACGGAAACTCCTGGCGGCCCTTGACACGGACCGGGCGGAGTATGCGATGCTTCGCCTGAAACACAAATATTATACAGGGGGCGATCGGTGTGGGCGGCTCCTGGCTAATAAACTTAGGGTGCAACACCAGCAGCACCGAGTGAAGGAACTGGTGGACCCGACCGGTGGTAGGGTCACGGCTGATGAGCAAATAGCAGACGTCTTTCGCGGCTTTTATGCTGACCTCTACACCGGGGAGGCCCCTTCGGCCCGGGCTGAGATGGCCTATCTGGACTCGGTCCCGCTCCCGTCGTTGTCTCAGGAGCAGGCTCAGTATCTGGAGCGTGACATCCGTATTGAGGAGGTGATCACGGCGATATCCCGGCTTAAATTGGGCAAGGCCCCGGATGGCTTTATCCCGCTGTTCTATAAAACCTTCTGTCAAGAGCTGGCGCCTCTACTGACCCGCCTTTTTAACTCCTTCGCAGAGCCGGGAGCCATCCCCTCCGAATTTCTCCAGGCCACGGTTTCCGTGATTCCGAAGCCGGGTAAGGACAGGACCCCCTGTGGGTCCTACCGTCCCATTTCGCTACTGAACACAGATTTGAAAGTGTTCACCAGTATATTAGCTGCACGCCTGGCGTTGCACCTCCCGGGCATGGTTGACTCGGACCAAGCGGGCTTCGTGCCCGGTAGGCAAACAGTAGATAACACAAAGAGGGTGACGCACATCCTCGAGAAGGCTTCCAGGATCCCTGGGGAGAGGATGCTCCTGTCCATAGACGCGGAGAAGGCTTTCGACAGGGTGCACTGGCCCTACCTAGAGAAGGTCCTGAGCAAATTCGGGATTGGGGAGAAGTTCCGTCATCTGATCTTCAATTGTTACCGGTTCCCCTCTGCGGTAGTCCGGGTGAACGGCGGCAGCTCTCGACCCTTCCCCATTGAGCGGGGTACGAGACAGGGGTGCCCTCTCTCCCCTCTGCTCTTTGCCCTGTACATGGAGCCTTTTGCTCAGAGGGTTAGGCAGAACCCCGACATTGTCGGTGTCAAGATGGGTGAATTCCATCATGCGATCAGCCTGTACGCGGATGATGTCATTCTGACGCTGGATGATCCGCGGAGATCGCTGCCGGCCTGTGTAGAGGAACTGAACTTATTCGCCGACGTGGCGGGCTTCAAGGTGAACCTGGGGAAGTCGGCCGCCCTTGACATTTCGCTTACTACTGCCACTAGAGCGGAACTACAGAGGCTTTACCCTCTGAGCTGGTCCAAGGACCGGATCCCGTACTTGGGGATCCTATTGGCGCCCTCCCTCCCGGAGATGGTCACGGCCAACTACGCGGCTCTGGGCGCGAAAATCAGGGAGGAATTGGGCCGGTGGAATAAGGGCACGCTGTCGTTACTGGGTAGGGTGGCCGCGGTGAAGATGACCCTCCTGCCTCAGGTGCTTTACCTCTTCAGGGCGTTGCCGCTCCAGCCCCCCGTGGGGTGGCTTGCGGAGACACAGACTGCCATTGCGCGGTTCATGTGGCAGGGTCGCAGGCCGAGGATCAAGAGAAGCATCGCTATGCTGTCACCGGAATCCGGGGGGCTGGGGATACCGGACTTGCGGAAATATTTCCAGGCCGCTCAGCTCCGCTATCTAGTCGAATGGAGCCGGTGGGAGTCTGATAAGCACTGGCTGTTCCAGGACCAGGCGGTGGCGGGTAGGACGCTGCAGGAAGTACCATTCTTGAAGCGGGCCCATCGACCCCCCAATCTCTATGCGTCTCTGGTAACGCGGGTCCCGCTCCGGACGTGGGACTCGGTGGCTGCCAGGTGCGAGCTTACCACCTTCCCCTCTCCCTTTACGCCGCTCATTGGCAACCCGGACTTCGGCCCCGGGATGGAGCAGGGCGCTTATGAGCGCTGGCGGGTGGCCCGCTGCTGCACTCTGTATCACTTGTATTGCCCTGAGGGAGTTGTCCCCTTCCCGGACCTGAGGAGGGATTATGGCCTCCCGGAAACGGAGCGCATGCGATACATGCAGGCGCGCCACTGGGCATTACAACCCCAAGTGCGCGACGCAGCACACCGGGAAATCACGGCGTATGAGCGTTGGTTAATTACTCGCACGTCGGACGCTAAACTGATCTCAGACCTGTATAAAATGCTGCAGCCCCCCTCCTTTCATATTCACAACCCCGGTCGGGAACGTTGGGAGCGTGAGCTCGGGCGCGTGTTGAGCCATAAAGAATGGGAACACATCTCCTTCCGCGCACGTCACTCGGCCTACCACACGGGTCTTACGGAGACCTTCACTAAAATCTCGACCTACTGGTACCGTACTCCGGAGAAACTGCACGAGATGGACAGGGCAATACCAGGGACGTGCTGGCGCAACTGTGGCAATACTGGTACCCTAACACACATACTATGGGAATGTCCCCTGCTGGCTCCTTACTGGGAAGAGGTTTTGGGCGAGGTAGACAAATGCTTTGGGATAGAACTGCCTAGATTCCCGGCCTATGTTCTGCTAGGGTTGCCGAATGGGCTGATGTATCCCCTTAGATCTAAGAGAGGTAGACAGATCGCAATTGCGCTGGGGTCAGCGGTGCAGAATATTCTCATACACTGGCGCACTACCACACTTCCCTCTGTAGTTGGTTGGCTGCACAGATTATGGCATGTCCTTGGAATGGAGAAAATGTCCTTAGTAGCCTTGGGGGATACTGATACCTTTGAGGAACTGTGGGAGCCCTTTCACAGCCTGTTATGTTCCGAGTTTCGGGAGATCACCTGCCCTAGATACCTTAGGTTGTTAAGGCTGACACTGCCACCGGACCAGCCTGCTTGATTGGGTGGGGTCGGTACTGTATAGCGGGGATTTTCGGAAAGTTGCATGTAGCGGAGACTGTAGATATTGGCACAGTACAGGGGGTGGGTTAGGGTTAGGTAGTTGGGGGATCAGTTTGGTTAGGTAGGTTCTTGGAGCGGGGTTGCTTCTCCTCCCTTCACCCCTCCCCCTTTTTCCCTTCCCCTCTTCCCCCTCCCCCCCTGTTTGTATGTGACCACGGGTGCGAAAGCTATGCTCCCGAGTCGGATGGGGCCTCTTGCAAATCTGTAACTGCATTACTGTACTTGCTATACAATGCACATTGCTGTGCGGTTCCTGTGGTTTATTTGTTCCTTGCCCCTTGTGTCCTACCCCACCCTGCTTCAATAAAATACTTTAAACCTAAAAGAAACTAACACCACCATAGCACACCGCATTGAAGCCAGCTACAACCGCAGCAAGGAACTCTTCACCATTGTGGAGGAATTCTCCAACCCCAGTGCCACCAAGATCATCATAACACCTTAACAAGCTTGCGGACTTCCTTCCACGACTTAATCTTGATCATCTACAAAAACTTCGAACCCCAAACCATCGCCGAAAAGAGAAACCAACCCACGAACACAAACCTGGAACACCTCAGCACCTAATGGGACCTCCTCACAACCCAAGACACCATCTCCAGCATGAACTCCGTACACGCGGGGGCACCCACACACCCCTGTCCCCACTACATCTTCAACCTTGGAAGCAAGACAATTGGAGGCAAACTCAAAGGTCCTGGACTTATAGAACACACCAGCCTCCTTCCCTGAAAGCCAGAAACACGCAAAAGTGAGGCCCCTCCTGAAGAAGCCCTCTGCCGACCTCGAGCCTAAGAACAGACTCATCTCTCTGCTCCCATTTCCAGCAAAGATCCTCAAGAAGGTGATCAACAAGCAACTCACCCACCACCTGGAGCATCACCACCACCTGGACCCCTCCCAATCCGGGTTTCGAGCAGACCACAGCACAGACTGCCCGATAGCAGCCCCCGAGTACATCAGAACCGTCCTGGACTGCAGCGAAAAGGCAGCCCTCATCCTCCTGGACCCATCAGCCGCATTAGACAGTCTCGCACCGCACACCGACCCACAGACTCCACCACATTGGGATCCAGGGAATCCCCCTCCAATGGATCTCCACATTTCTCTTTGGAAGGACCCAGGGGACCGGTCTTCCACCATTCACATCAGAACCCAAGAGGATCATGTGTAGAGTTCCCCAAGGGTCATTACTCAGCCCCACCCTCTTCAACAGCAACAGGACTCCACCTGGCTCACTCAGTCAGATTACACGGACTCCGCGTCATCTCATATACAGACACATGCGGACTGAAGACCCTTTCACCGCAAGAGCGAACTTCCCCTCAAGCATCACAACACCACCAAATGGATGAGAGCCAAATGTTTGCAATTCAACACTAACAAGATGGAAGCCAACTTTGGGAAGAACACCTCGATCTGGAAAGACTCATTGTGGCTGTCAGTCTCGTCCCACTACCAGCCCAAACAGCCCACGTACGCAACCTCGGCATCCTCCTGGACAGCAAGCTCTCGATGAAAAGAAACAAGTCAGTGCAGTCCCATCAGCCTGTTTCACATCCTCCACGTGGTTCGCAACATCTTCAGATGGCTCCCAGTCAACACCAGATAGATTCACCCAGGCCCTCATCACCAGCAGGCTGGACTACACTCAATGTAGGAACCACTGCACACCTCCTGAAGAGACTAGAGACAATTCAGAACGCAGCAGCAAGACCCACATCAGTCCCCACTTCAAGAAACTACACTGGCTTCAGATCCAGAAGAGATGCCAGTTAAAGATGCTGACCCACGCTTACAAGCCCTACACAACGATTGACCAGCATACCTCAAACTACTGGCCTCCCACCAACCTACCAGACATCTCCAGACGGCCTCCTGAGCCCTCGCAGACACAAAATCGATCCTTCTCTCTCCTGCAGCCAAGACATGGACCTCCCTTCCTTTACATCAAAAGACATCCCCATCGTTCCAGCAATTCAGAAGAGACCGTAAAACCTGGTTATTCGAATGAGAGGTGACCAGCAGCAGCCACAAACGCTCGAGACCCTAATGGGTGAGGTGCTGTGCTATATAAAAAAAAACTGAATGATTGAACCCACCACATCACAGATGGGACAGAAAGAAAATAAATCCACTTTTATAAAGTGTTCCAATAAAAGCTTTAGGGCTAAAAAAACAATTATGACTTAGCCAAGTTATACACAATATTGATCAGCCAATAGCTCACTAATCCTGCAGACTGGAATTTCAACAAAAATAAAAGGTGCTGTTGTCGCCACTAGTTTGAAGTCATCGGAAGCCAAGACTTCATATGGTTTGAGTTGCAGCGCAGTTACCCACTCAAAGCTCAAATCAGGCTGAACTTGAAAACCTTCATCACACCAGACAACGCAGTCAACGGTCTGGCTGAACTCCTCCGGGTGATGAATAGACTGGTACATTCAAGTTTCATGCCCACCAGGAAGGTCAGCAAATTTAATCAGTTCCTGTGCAGAATAGACATAATCAGTGGGTCGGTCCTTAAGCGAAGTCCATCTGTATGGACCCGATGGTAGAACTGGTCCTAAAGGAAATCCACAGCTGCAGCACACATTACACACATGACACATGTAGGCATCCATGCCTAGTTTAATGAACTGCTCTTTCATACACCATCTATATATATTTATGGACCAGATTAAAAAAAGATCCCTTAGGGGTGTACGTTGGCTAAACTCGGTGTAAACGTTGCCCCATATTGGAGCTGCTAGAAGCTGTACAGGGCAGGGCTGGTGGAGTCCAAGGGCTGATACGTGGTGGAATTTGGTGCAGGTCGAAAATTAAAAGCCTGTCTCATGGATTAGCAGAGCTCTTTAACGAATATTTTCACTAGAGATGGAGCATATCTAACAGGACATTTAATACAGAATACAATATGGGGCCTGGTTACTACTGGATGAGAAACCAGAAGGCAAACTGCAGTTGGTATGCAAATATTTACATTACAAATATACTATTAGATGTGGGGAGATCTCACAATCATTAATCTACCAAAGATTGGATTAGAATCCAGGTTTTTGGGACGCAAGATCAGCAACTACATAGCATTGTCACCACAACTTTGAAGTGCAGCCCAAACAATATTCCATAAAACACACAACTTCTTCTGGGAAAATAAAAAGCACATCAGTAGCTTTCATAGGAACATGCAAAAGTTTATTCTGAACTCTTAGAAGAAAGCCAATTAATACGGTCTGTTCACCGTGTTCCCTAATAAAAATAAAATGCAACAACTAACTAAATGTATGGTTGTCAAAGTCCCTCAGGAGTGAGTGCACACAAAATTGAGAATGACCGCTGTTGTATCATAGGACAATTCTTTAAATATGAGCAACCAGGAGAGCTGACCCCATCGCCAACACCCCAGAGGGGACAGCATATCCCAGCGAGAGCACGCCCCACATGCAATAGTGGGCAACTCTGCCTAGAAGATTAGCAACACAGTTGGTTTGAGCGTGCCCTAGAGACCGGCTGCCCGATCAATCCAGCCACAACAGGAAGCACGGCAAGGCTGAGGGTGATGTCCCTATCTGGGGTGCTGCTTGACCTATGCCCCCACGACCACAAGACATACGTCCCAGGGTGTCGGACCCTTTAGGTGAGGCGGGATGAGGTGAGTCACCCTGGGCTCCTGGATACCGCCCAAGATCTTTCACGGATACCGGAATGCCACCCCACTTGCAAGCAGTGGTGTCTGTGCTAGCAGTGTAGACATCTTCCATGCTCACCAAAAAGAAACCCCAGGCAAGAGGCCCGCTCCTTGCCAAGACAGTGCCTGCCCTGACACTCATGGGCTAGCACCGCAGGGCCCACTGTGGCTTTAGCGAAGGCGGATCCCTGCATAGCCTCTGGGTGTTCAAGACTGATCACAGGGATGAACTTAAGACGGATTTCTCAAAAATCCTGGCTGACTCAGGACTTGGACAATCAAATCACTGTCCTCAGAAAAGACGTGGACACAGTGAGGCAACACTGTGGACACTGAAGCACACCTGGAATCAACTGCGGCGGTTCACGCCGTCACGTAGGCAACTTGCTCGGCTAGTGAGGGCCAATTCAGGATGACTTCGGACAGAGTTGAAGACTTCGGCTCAAGACGCGAAAGCCACTGCCTCAAATGCCTGAGTGAGGAAATTGTGGACGCCAACCTGGAGAGCTTTGAGGTTGGGATGCGCGCCTCCTTGCTGGGGGACGCTCACCTCAAAATAATGAGGAAACAGGTGTATCTAGCAGGCCTCCAGAGACCATCACGGCAACAGAACCCTAGGGACATGCTTGGGAAGTTTCTCTACTACTCATAGAAAGGGAAGGCTCTACAGCACTCAAGGAAAGTCAGCGAAGTGTCCTTCCAGAATCTCTTGCCCGGTCTTTCAGGACCATCATGAAAAAGCTTAGAGACAATGTTATCTGCTTCGGGTGGGCTTAGCCCTTTGGTCTTTCTTTTGAAATAAGCAACAAATGTCATACAGTAATATAGGTTCAACGAGCAGCAGCAACTTTGGGAATCGACAATGAAACTCCTGCTAGTAGCCCCGGCACTATAATCCACAACCTGTGCACCCAGGGGGATGGAAGGAGGTCCTCCAACACGAATGAGCATACCTCCCTCTGAGCCTCGTGGACACAGTTGGGCCCTGGGAAACAGGGTGCCGCCTGGGATTTTGGGGCCCGGGCTTTCCACCAGCGGACCCAGAATCAGACATACCCTGGGTGATCAAGAATGGCACAAACTCTCAGTGGTGGACGTACTCCAGCCGAGTGGAATATTCTACTCTGCAGGATCTGGTCGAGCTGCAGAGAGGGACCTCCTACCCCGGTGCTATGAGCATGGCACAATTACCCTCCCTCCTGCTGTGGGTGGACGGAGCGGATGGCCCCTTCCATGTTCATCAAATGAAACATCTTTGGTTACTTCTTGACATTGCTTTTGCTTGTTCTTTCCTTTACAAGTTAAAATGTATTGTTGGGGATGATGGGAAGGGTGCGGGAGAGGGGGGGGCGGGGAGAGGGAGAGGTACATCAGCTCCACCACATTAACCACTGTCTTGGTCCCTGAATACACTCTGTGTAAGCTACAGATAGTGCAAAACTGCACGGCCCGCACACTGCTCGAGCTGCCGCGAAGACTGTCAGCCAAACCTGGACTGCTCAGTCTGCACTGGCTTCCAGTGCGACAAATAATTGTCTTCAAGGCTATGTGTATATCCCACCAAGCCTTTTGGGACACAGGACCGGCTATCACCCGGGATCTAATTACACAGTATCATCCTAGCAGAAATCTTCGTTCTAGCCAGGCGATTATGGCGATTGTCCCTAGAATAAAAAAGGCAAGAGCAGGTGGCAGGATGTTCACTCATTGCCGCCAAGCTATGGAACTCACTTCCCTTGCAACTTAGGTCCAACCCTAACCTTTCCTCCTTTCAGAAACAGCTGAAGACTTTTCTCTTTAAGGCTCCACAGTAACTCTCTAGTGTTTTCTTTCTGTTAAGCAAATCATACCTGTCGCTAGCGCTTGGACGCCTCAGGGCAGCAATCGCGCTTTACAAATATACATTTCATTTCATTGCGGTGCTCCCACACTGGCACACCTCACTAGCAACCCACCTTGATTCAAATGATTTGACTTAATGTACAAGGTTGAATTCCCTGAATAAACGTGGTGCAGTTTGGTGTGCATTCCACACCTGATACAATACGCTTTCAGGAAACTCACCCTCTCCGGAAGGATCGGGGGAAAATTACACAGATGGCATACACCTCAGCCGCCGCCAAGCATTAGGGAGGGTAGCAATATATGAGACAATCTCCACTATTCAGTACCCCAGGGCCACGCAGACCAGGGTAGCGGTTACCCTCATCTTGATGGGGTCCCTCAAGGGCTGTACCACTCAATAGTCATAGCGCATGCTCCTAACTCCGCCCAAGATTATTATTTTATTGGCTTCGAGAAACTGCCAGGCATTGCACAAGGCAATATTGTACTGACCAGGGACCAATTTGGTATGGGACCCTCATCAGAATAGGGAGGGGAGGGGAGAAGGTTGGGGTGTCAGGGTCAGACTTTGTGACAGGGACAAAGACTGAAAAGGGCCCTTGCCGAGCTGGGCTTGCAGTGTGTGTGGAGGGCATGACATCAACATCAGCAACTTTCACTTTTCTACTCCAATGTACACCGCACACACTCCCAGATAGACTATATAATGCTGAGTAATTCCCTTGTAAGACTGACCCGCAATGTGGGCGATCTCAGCATCAGACGATGAGACAACCACCATCTAGTTCAGCTAATATCTGAAGCCCAGGGGAAACTGGAGACTCCACCCATCTCTGCTCACTCAACAGGACATAGGACAACATGTGGATGAGAACGTTCTACATAGTGAAGGAGTGTTGGGGTGCCCCTTTGAGAGCATGAGATACCTTTGAATCCCTTATTCAAGGCCACTTTATAGCGGTAGCTGCAGAACATAAGCGCCTTGGAAGGGAGGAATTTAGAGGATGAGATTCTTGACTTGAAAGAAGAGTAATCGACTGCTGTCGCTCCACATTACTAGGGAACTCACGAGGGCGAGAGGCCGGGCATTATACTAACAAGGTAGAGCTTTCGCTGCTCCATCTTAAAAACCATTCACACTTTGCCGGAGACCAAGCTGGCACCTCCAAAGAGACCCCTGCAGGGTGAGCGAGAGTATGTTGGAGAAATCAGCGCCTCCTCTGGGACCCGATAGGGGCCGGTTTGGGAACAGTCGTGGAATTCTGGACCTATTACAAGACTATGGAGGCTTGTCCCACCTAGTAAGTGAGCAGGCAGCTTTTCTGCAGGGCGTTCACCTCCCAAAACTCACTAATGAACAAGATTCTTTAGAGGGCCCAATCCTCCCAGAAGGTCAAGCAAGCCATTACAACTTAAAGCCGCATAAAGCTACCAAGCGGATGGCCTGACAGCCCAAATTTGCAAAAGTCTTCAGGAATGTAGCATTGTTAAATTTCAAAATCAACTTTGGTATTATACAACAATATGCACCAATTTTCAGACACTCACCTCAAACTCTAAACACTCGCTTCTGTGACTCTAGCATGAGGCTGCTTAGGATTAGATCATATTGACAAATGGTGCTGGACACAGACTGATTGTTAATTCAACAGTACTGGGTCAGTTTCCTTATTCACCAGGTATCCAGCCTTGCAAAACTGCAAACCTCAATTGTCCAAGTGCAGGTGAGGTATGCCTGTCGGTTGTCGAGGGTCTGCTAGCCCACAGTGATACCGAAGCTGGCGGTCTGATACAGAACAGGGATGGTCTCCAAACCATACGCAAACATGATGGCACTGAAGAACAAGTTACTTACCTTCGGTAACGATATATCTGTAAGAAACAGTAGTTAGTATTAGATTCCTTACCTTAGAATATCCCCAGGCGTCAGTCTGGATCCGGAAACATTTGCATAGCAGCACCCCTGCGCGTCGGTAGGCGTCGTCTGCAGGCGTCCCCTGCGGCTCCGCGTCAGTCGTTGGCGTTGTGCGCCGTGATGACGTCGCTGGAGTATATAGACGCCGCCTCCGCGCGCTGTCAGTTCTTTGTACACAGCTTTTCCGCGCCAGAACACGCAGAGCCATGTAAGAACCAACACTGGTGCCAATTGAAACTAGGGCCCTGAAAGGGATGTCCTTAACCCTATGTATCAGTTCGCAGAACGGGAAGGATGGGTGGGGCGGTAAGGAATCTAATACAGATATATCTTACAGATATATCGTTACCGAAGGTAAGTAACTTGTTCATCTGAAAGAAACAGGTTAGTATTAGATTCCTTACTTTAGAATAGATACCCCAGCAATACCAACCCCGGAGGTGGGTCTGCGAACTAATACCAGCTCACACCAGAAAGTCCTGGAGGACAGAACGGCCAAAGAAGCCATCCCTCCGGACTTGACTGTCCAGGCAGTAGTGCCTCGCAAATGTGTGCAGCGAGGCCCACGTAGCCGCCTGACAAATGTCCTGCAAGGGGACTCCCCGCCCCAGGGCAGTAGTAGCCGCCGTGGCCCGAGTTGAATGGGCCCTCAGCCCAACTGGAGGCTCCTTCCGAGCCAAAGAGTAGCACGCTTTGATGCACAGAACGACCCACCGAGAGATGGTCCGTTTATGCACCGCCCGTCCCTTCTTCGCACCCACGTAGCCAACAAACAGTTGGTCATCCACCCGGAACTGGCGTGTGCGATCCATATAAAATGAGAGCGCACGTTTTGGGTCCAGACGATGGAGCCGCTCTTCATCCTTTGAAGGATGCGGAGGCGGGAAGAAGGAGGGTAAGGTGATGGACTGCCCGATGTGAAAAGCAGAGACTACTTTGGGCAGGAAAGAAGGTCTAGTTCTCAGAACCACCTTGTCTGGATGAATGGACATGAACGGAGGTTTGACAGAAAGAGCCTGGAGCTCACTCACTCACTATCCTGGCAGAGGTGATGGCAACCAGGAAGGCTGTCTTTAAAGTCAGGAGACTGAGAGGACAGGAATGAAGTGGCTCAAAGGGAGTACACATCAAGAAGGTTAGAACCAGGTTCAAGTCCCACTGAGGCATCACAAACGGAACAGGTGGATACATGTGTGTGATGCCCTGCAAGAATCTTGTTACAATAGGGGACTTGAACAAAGAAGGTTGATCAGGCAGCCTCAGAAAGGCCGAAAGGGCAGAAAGGTAGCCCTTGACAGTGCCCAGAGCAGAGCCCTGCTGGGCAAGAGAGAAGAAAGGAGAACCTTGGAAAGAGGGTCCACAGCCTTTGCTGTGCACCATGCCACAAATCTGTTCCACAGGCAGGCGTATACCGACTTTGTGGAGGGACGCCTGGCTGCCAGAATCACATCACAGACTTCAGGAGGCAAGTCAAATGGCCTCAACTGTCACCGCTCAGTCTCCACGCATGGAGGTGGAGGCTGGACAGGTTCGGGTGGAGGACCGTCCCCTGCTGCTGCGACAGAAGGTCCTCCTGAAGGGGCAGGCGGATCGACTGACATGCTGAGTAACTCGGGATACCAGTACCTTCGAGCCCAGTCCGGAGCCACAAGGTTGACTTGGGCCCGGTCGCGCCTGATCTTCAGCACTCTGGGCAGAAGTGGTATAGGCGGAAAGGCGTATAACAGACCGCAACTCCACTCGCGCCGAAAGGCGTCGCCGTGCGAGTGCCGTCTTGGAAACTCCAACGAGCAGAACTGATGACATTGCGCGTTCTCTTCTGTGGCGAATAGATCTAACCAAGGCTCTCCCCATCGCAGAAAGAGGCCTTGCACCACGTCCGAGTTCAGACGCCATTCGTGATCCATCGAGCACCGACGGCTGAGTTCGTCCGCCCTGGCGTTCAGAGAACCTGCCAGGTGTTGAACCATCAGAGTCACGCCCTGATGTTCCAGCCATTGCCAGAGGCGCAGAGCCTCCTGGCAAAGGGTCCACGACCCCACCCCGCCCTGTTTGTTGCAATACCACATGGCGGTGGTGTTGTCCGTGAGCACCTGCACTACACTCCCGCTGACAAAGGGGAGGAATGCCTTCATTGCTAGACGAATCGCCCGTAGCTCCAACAGGTTTATATGGAGCCGGGACTCCGCCGGAGACCAGATGCCTCTGATCTATGCCTCTGATCTCCGCCTCTCCCAAGTGGCCTCCCCAGCCCTGGAGGGACGCGTCTGTCACAACAACGTGCTCCGGTTGGGGAAGGGAGAGGGATCTGCCCCTGAAACAATCGCTGTCCGTAAGCCACCACTGCAGTTGTCTCGCAGTGCCCTCCGAGATCAAGACATGGTCGGACAAGTTGCCCTGATGCTGGGCCCACTGAAACTTCAGGTCCCACTGCAGAGCCCGCATCCGCCACCGGGCGTGATGCAGCAGAAGGATGCAGGAAGCCATCAGCCCCAGCAGCCACAGCGTCAACCTGACCGAAACCCGGGATAACGGCTGAAAGATGGGAATCAAAGCCTGTATATCCTGGACCCGCCGTTCCGGAGGATAAACCCGAAACTGCGCCGAGTCAAGAACCGCTCCGATAAAAAGGAGCTTTTGAGAGGGACACAGGTGTGATTTCGGCACATTGATGGAAAACCCCAGCTCGTGTAGGAGGTCTGCCGTCATCTGAAGGTGGTGGACGACTGTCTGGGGCGAGCCCGCCTTCAACAACCAGTCGTCTAGGTTGGGGAAGACTGAAATCCCTAACCTGCGCAGATGGGCTAGGACCATCGCCATCACCTTTGTGAACACCCGTGGGGCGCTGGTAAGGCCGAAGGGGAGCACGATAAACTTAAAGTACTCGTGGCCTACCGTGAACCGCAGGTAACGCCGGTGGGCCGGCAGGACGGCGATGTGAAAATACGCATCCTGCAAGTCCAACGCTACCATCCAGTCTTGCGGGTTTAGGGCAGCCAAGACCTGAGCCAAAGTCAACATCTTGAACTTCTCCTTCCGGAGGAAGCCGTTGACGTTCCGTAGATCCAAGATAGGACGTAGCCCCCCTTTGTCCTTCTTGGGCACCAGAAAGTAGTGGGAATAGCAACCACGCCCTACTTCTGGCCCAGGAACGCGCTTGATGGCCCTCTTGGCCAAGAGGGCCGTAACTTCCTCCTGCATAAATGCCAAGTGGTTCCCCGACACACGGTGGTTCTGCGGTGGCATGGCTGGAGGATTGGTCTCGAAGGGGAGGGAGTAGCCCCTTCGGACGAGCTGCAGCACCCACCTGTCCGATGTGATTGCGCGCCAGCGGGAGTGGTGATGGCGAACCCTGCCACCCACCGGCGTCACATGGGCCTGAAAGCACGGACTAGGAGGATTTGGAGGCAGATGCTGCGGGGGGAGGTGTGGACTGACCTCGCCGTTGTCACCGACCGCCTCCACGGCGGTTTCCACGGCCACCACCGCGTTGATGATAAGTTTGTTACGGCGCGTGGCTGGCAGCACGTGTGGGACCGCCCCTTCCTTGGCCACGAAAGGAGCGAAACGAACCAGTTTGCTGGCGCTGGGTCGAGAGACCCAAGGACTTGGCCGTGACCCTGGAGTCCTTGAAGCGCTCCAGCGCGTGGTCCGCTTTGTCGCCAAACAGGCGACTGCCATCAAACGGTATGTCCATCAAGGCATTCTGGACATCTGCCGAAAAATTGGCGGATCTCAGCCAGGCGTGGCGACGAATCGCCACCATCGTGGACATCGCTCTGCCCAGCGAGTCGGTCGTATCAAGACCACACCGGATGGAGTATTTTGCTGCGTCTCGGCCTTCAATCATAGCTTTGCCGAGTTTTGCCCGTACCTCCGGCGGGCATTCTGGCAGCAAGTCCGCGACCGTATCCCACGGAGAGTGGGTGTAGCAGCCCAAGAGGCACGCGGTGTTGCAAGACCGCAGTCCCAGACTCAGGGACGAGAAGACCTTTTTTCCATACTGGTCGTACCTCTTAGATTCCCTGTCGGGCGGGGCCGACGGGAATGCGGTTTGGGAAGTCGAGGCCTGGATCACCAGACTCTCAGGGGTGGGATGGGTGGACAGGAACTTGGGGTCATCCGTACACGGACGGTGGCGTCTGGCCACGTTCCTATCAACAGGCGAACCTGAAGCGGGCATGGACCACGTGCCCAACAGAACGTCAGTCAAGGCCTCGTTGAACGGCAGCAGTGGCTCCTGTGGGCATGACTGCGGTTTGAGGACCTCAGTGAGGATGTTAGTCCTCACGGTCGCGACGGGGAGCTCAAGGTTTAAGGCCTTGGCAGCCCTCATCAATACCACTGAATAAGCTGCCCCCTCCTCGGAAGCCACGGTAGGAGGCGAGACAAAGCCAGGGTTAGGGGATTCATCTAGACCACTGGCGTCACCCAAGTCACCCGTCCAGTCCACATTGTACTGACACTCGCGTGTCAGAGGGTCCTCAGACCCCTCCCAATCCTCTCCGTAATCTACATCCTCATCATATTCAGGGTCAACATTGTAGACCGGCTCCCCGGGGTTCAGAGGCCCCATCGGCGTCGGACTCGGCATCGGACGACGCCGGTCCGGAGTCGGAGAGGGTATGGGGCGGCGCCGCCCAGAGCCGGCGCCGGAGTACTGGTGCCGCGCGGGGACGGCGTTGGGGGCAACCCCGATTGAATCAGCGCCGGAGTGGTCGGCTGGCCAGCCGGCGCTGATCCGAAAGGCGTCGGCGCCGGGGTCAGAGCACCCGGCGGCGTCGAGGCAGGAGCACCCGACCCGCTAGGGCCCTCGGACGGGGCCACCGGGCCCGAAGGCGCCGCAGGCCCCGGAGGAGACAGTGCCCTCATGGCCATGAGGAACTCCTCTATCTCCTCGGGCGTCGCGCCTTGCCCAGGGACCGTAGGGTATGGAGCAGGCCGCGCCGGCGGCTCACGCGGAGCCGCGAGGGTGGGGCCACCCGAACCCCCCGGCCCCATCGCGAGAGGGGGAGTCGGGGGTACGATGACGACGCCCTGACTGCTTGTGTTTCCTACCTGAGGAACCAGAGGAATGGTGACGACTTCCGGAGTGTTCGTGACGGCTCCGCGACCGCTCCCTTGACCACCGGCCGGACCGGGATCTAGACGCGGGGCCGACACCCGCAGCTCGAGTAGCTTGCGGGACCGCTCCCGTCTAGCTTTACTCGTCAAGGCCCGGCAATCGACACAGGCGTCCACGTCGTGGTCGGGGCCCAGGCGGTGGTGGTCCGTGACTGACATCGTGCGGTCGCAGTCATCACAGTTCTTAAAACCGGGCATCCTATTGGCACCGTAAGAAGAGTCAAAAAGATCAAAAGATCAAAAAACTTTGGTCAAAGACCGGAGTACTGCACTTCTCGGATTTGCGCCAACTGGCGCGGAAAAAAGAAGAACTGACGTCAGCGCGCGGAGGCGGCGTCTATATACTCCAGCGACGTCATCACGGCGCACGACACCAACGACGGACGTGGAGCCGCAGGGGCCGCCGGTAGACGACGCCTTCCGACGCGCAGGGGTACTGCTATGCAAAAGCTTCCGGATCCAGACTGATGCCTGGGGATATTCTAAGGTAAGGAATCTAATACTAACCTGTTTCTTTCAGATAGCCTATACAGGGAGAGTGTTCTGCTCAAGTGGATGTTGTAGGTCGCTTCCACTCCTTCGCCAAGTCTACATTTTCAAAAAGAACAGTGTATTCCCAGGGGTGCTTGACAAGTCCAGGCTGACATGTGGCCACCTTGACCTAAGAGGAAGCAGGGTGAAGGCAGATGAAAAGAAACATTCCTCCACAATCTGCACTAGCGGATTCACAAGAAAAGCAGAGCGCTCACGTCAACTGCACTATATCTCGCCCAGGCTGTCATTTTCCATCATTAATTACTATAGGTGCATGTCAAACATACACTGATGGCACAGCCTGAATCCCAATGGACTCTGGTTAACCTGTGATGACCACCCTAAAAGACTGCAGCAGAGACGCGGACCATCCACGGTCACCATAATGTGAAGAGCGACTCCTCCAGTGCAGGTCTAGGAGTATTGATGTACATGCCTATTCAGTAAGTTTGTCTACTACGGTTAGGACTTAGTAAATGGGTGCTTGATCAACTGTGCCACTCAGCCATGCCATTGTAATTGAATGTTTATATTTTAACTACACAATGGCATCTGTCTTAGAGACAGAGTTGCTCACTGAACAAGTTACTTGCCTTTGGTAATACTTTCTGGGGAACTACCCTCTAGGAGCGCTTGAGAAAACACCATAAAGTCAGATATCGTATGAGTTCGGACACAGCCAATCAGGACCTAGCACCTGTAGGAATCACGCGCCGGACATCTGGCCACATTCATCTCTATCCACACAAGGTAGAGTCCCACCTGTAATAACATTTGACCATTAATCTATAACTAAAGCAGCAACCAACATTCCTCACCCAATATGGGATTCCGGATGAGTTTATGGTTTGATGAGAAAATGTAAAAAAAACAGATGCAAACCCAATGTAAACAAATATTTCTCAGACCTCTTGCCTCTAACTGTTCTCCGTGCCGAATTGTTTAATTAAACAAAACTGTTATGGTTTTGCCAAAACACCCAGTCTGGATTTACTAAGGAATTTAAAGCTGAGCAACACTCAAGTGAGGAAACTTCAGTTACATAGAGTATCCCCCAGAGAATTACCACAGATTAAGACAGGTTCTGATGTATAATTAGAACCACAGTTTCCTCTTCTCTGGAATAGATACCAAAGCAGTATCCTACGGTGGAGGGTCTGGGGAAAGGGCGAAAACCAAAAAGTCCTGCAGAAGCAAACAGCTGAAATGTCCTTCCCCTCTTAGCTATCCTGGCAGTAATGCTTCGTGAATGTACGCCCACATCTAGGCCTGGCTGATATTGAGAACAGGGACGCCATGTGCAAAAGCATTGGTGGTAGCCTTGCCCTGATGGAATGAGCCTTCAGTCCTTCGGAGTCCGCATCTTGGCCGATGCATAGCACATCTTGATGCAGAAGACGATCTACTTTTCTGCAGTGCCTACCCTTTTTTTGCTCCAGAAAACCCCACAAACTGATCATCCACCTGATGGTCTTTGGTGCAATCAAGGTAAAAGTTCAAGCCTCTTCTGGTGTCCAACCAATGGAGGTAATACTCTTTCCAGGGGATGAGTCAAAGCAAAGAACATTGGGAGGGTGATGGCGTGCCCAACATGAAAAGGAGTCATGACTTTTAGCCATAGGTCGCCTTGGTCTTCAACGCCAGTGTGTCTAGGGGGAAAAGGTGTTATACGAAGGCTGCACAGAGTCTGAAGCTCACTCATGAGACAAGCTGAAGTAATCGCAACAAGAAACCAGTTTTCAGAGTCAGAAGACGAAATCAGCAGCTGTGCATTGGCTCGATGGAAGTGCACGAGAATAGTCAGGACGTAGATGAAATCACACTGTTGCAACACAAAGGGCTTGGGGGAAATGTATGTTAAACCTTTTAAAAACCTCATCACAAAAGTGGATTTAAACAAGGATAACTGGTCCAGCCAAACACAAGGCGGCTGACAAATAACCCTTAATTTTGCACACTGTAGGTACCTGCTTTACCAAAAAAAAGTTATGTTCTAATTTTGGTTTGTAATGTATAGTTTACCGGTCAGTGTAGTTTTGCAGCTTGAAGATTTTCTGGATTCACTATGCTGTGCATTACTCCGCCATCTAGTGGTTGGGTCCAGAATTGTACTCTTTTTGATTTTTTTTTTTCATGGCCCAGGTGAGTGTCGACAAACCACCATTAGGTGTCCTTCGTGACGTGGATGGGCTTACCCCGGAAACTCCCACCGTTGGTCTCCATCTTCAGATTCCTTTTTCTTGTTTTGTGTTTTTCCTCTTATTTTAAAAGTGTTTATATTTAATCCCTTTCCTCCGGTCTCATCTTTCTGGCGGAGGAGGGTGGTTTCGCTAGTGAATCCAGAAAGTCTTCAAGCTGCAAAACTACACCAACAAGTAAGAAACGTTTTGCAGCGTGAATCTTTCTGGATTCACTGTGCTGTGCATAGACTTTGTAGCGGTTTGTGCTTATTGTGGTGGCTGGGTGAAAGATGAGCACTGCTTACTGAATAAGTGCAGTAAGACCTTCTGTCCCACTTGTGCTTCTTTGTTCATTTGGATATCCACACAGTAGTACTAAGTGAACATGTGCACTGAAGACCATGTTGCCGCTTGGCAAATGTCTTGAATAGGTGTGTTGACCAGAAACGCAATTGTTGCTCCTTTCTTCCTTGTTGAGTGAGCCTGAGCTGCTCCTTGTAAAAGTTGTCCTGCTTGTTTGTGGGATAGTTGTATGGTTTGTGCAATCCACCATGCAATGGCATTTTTAGTAACTGGTCGTGCCCAAAATATGCGTGAGATGGAAACAGAGTTGCTATGTCTTTCTGCACTCTTTTGTCCTTTCTATATAGTGCATCACCGCCCTCCTGGCGTCCAGCGTATTCAGCACTCTGTGCTTGTGGTTGGTTTTTGGAAAAAACTAGGTATTTGGATTGTTTGGTTGATGTGGAACCGAGACACCACCTTTGGCATGAAGTGTGGGTCTGTTCTCATTACAATACGATCACTATCTGCAGGTAGGGCTCTTGAAGTGGTAGCGCCTGCAATTCACTTACTCTTCGTAGTGAAGTGAAAGTCACTAAAAAGGCAGTCTTGAGCATGTGCAGTGTCGCCTTGTGCATCGGCTCGAATGGTGCCTTCATCAATTGGGTCAGGACTACATTGAGGTTCCATGCTGGTGCTGGCATTCTGTTTGGAGGCGACATACTCTTTGATCCTTCTAGAAATCCTTTTACTACTTGGGAGGTTAGGAAACTTTTCCCTGTTTCTCCTCTTGTGTTAGCCACAATCTCCGCTAATTGTACCCTTAGGGATGTGTAGCTGAGGTTGCTTTGCAGTAGATGTGTTTAGTATTTTAGTACTGTTGACTCCCTTGTGATCTTTCTTTGCAGATTCCCTCTAATGCACCACTCTGAGAATCTTTTCCACTTTGCTACGTAGCATTTCCTTGCGGTCGGCCTGCTTGCCTCCCTGAGCACTGCCATTGTGCTCTCTGGTAGTTTGAGGTGTGCAAACTATGTCTTCAGGAGCCATGCCGCCAGGCTGAGGGTCTCTGGCTCTGGGTGTAGCACCCTTTAGTTCTGCAATGTTAACAGGTCCCTTCATTTTGGGAATCTGTGCGCTGGTGCCTGCGCTATTTCCACTATTTGTGAGAACCATGACTGTCTGGTCCACTGAGGTGCTATTAGTATCAGTGACATGTTGCTGATCCTGCATTTGCGGAGTACACTGTATCAGTGGTATTGGGGGAAAAGCGGATGGAAATTTCTATGACCAACTTATCCATAGCGCATTCCCTTGTGACCGATGGTCTGGATGCGAAGTGTTGGCATTTTACATTTTGATGCGTTGCAAACGGGTCTATTTGCGGTGTACCCCACTTCCGGAATACTTTTTGTAATTCCTGCTGGTTGATCTCCCATTCGTGGGATGCGGTCGTCTGCCTGCTGAGTGTCTGCTGCCACGTTGTCCTTCCCCGGGAGATTTATTGCTAGTAGGTCTATCCTCAGTGGAATAGCCCATGTCCAGATCTCCTGTGCTAGCCTCGATAACGCTACTTAACAGGGCAACACCTTGCATATTGATGTAAAACATAGTCGTGGGGTTGTCTGTTTGGATCAACACCCTGTTGCCGTACAGCTCTTTCCGAAACGTTTTTAAGGCTAGAAACACTGTTTTTAGTTGGAGGCAATTGATGTGCTTGACCGCATCCTGTTGAGACTAGAGCCCCCTTACCTTGAGCTTGTTCATATACGCGCCTCACCCCAGCTGGGAGGCGTCCGTCGTGATGGTCAGTGTTGGAGTTAGTTGTGTGAATGGTTTCCCTGTGATAGGTTTTCCTTGTTCCACTACACCATTTCCTGATGCACACATGTGTGACAACCACTAGATCTTCCCAACTCCCTGTTGCCTGTGACCATTGCTGCTGCATCCATTCCTGGAATGGCCTCATATGTAGTCTAATATTTTGGACTAGGTGAATGCAGGACGCCATCATCCCCATTAGCTTGCTCCCCGTCCTCGCTGTCAGAACTTGCCACTTGCAGTAGTGACATGTTTCCTTCAGTTTCGCCATTGTTCTCTTCCTGCTGGGGAACACTTTGGCCTGTATGGTGTCGCTCTCTGCCCCTAAGAATATCTTGATTTGCTCTGGTTCTGTTGCCCATTTCTCCCAATGGATCAAGAACCCCAGCCTTGTCAGTGTTAGTATCACCTGCTGGATGTGTAGTCTGCATTGGCTGTATGAACTATGCCTTTACGAGCCAGTCGTCGAGATAGGGGTATACGTGTATTCCTTGCCTCCGTAGGTGTGCTGCGACAGCTGCTAGGCATTTTGTACACACCCTTGGTGCGGATTTTAGGCAGAATGCTAGTACTGTGAACTGGTAGTGGCTTTTATTGATCACAAACCTTAGAAGGCGCTTGTGTTTGTGGTTGATGGGGATGTACAAGTATGAGTCCTTTAAATCTATAGTAGCCATCAAGTCCCCTTGATGTTTTTGTGGTATTACCTCTTGTAGGGAAGTTATCATGAAACTGTGGTCTTATGAATTGGTTCAGGAATCTTAGATGTAGGATAGGTCTTAGTGTTTCGTCAACCTTTGGTACCTGAGCTAACCTTCTACAAACTTTGTTTTTCAAGGGCTTTCGCCGATTGGGAGTAATTTTCTAAGGATCCGCTCGGTTGACTGTCCCTGGTAGCTGTTGCTTTCGTCGAGTGTTTCGGCGGCAGAGCTCCCTTTGAGAACTTAGCTTCAATTCTATGAGTGTCGTTCGGTGAACAAGCTTCACCCTTTCGAGTGTACTCCAGTGTTTAGGGGAGACTACTCCTTTGCCTCCTTCGACGTCTTCTTATGGACCTAGACAACTGTGCAGTCCTCCAGTCCTTCGGCGATGTTGTCCTCCTCTCCACTGGAGACCAAAGTCTCGGAGCGATGGAGGTGGCCCCTGGCCCTACATGTTGTGGTTCGCCCTTCTTTGCCTTTTCCGTTACTACGAGGCTCTTGGTTGTAAACGCAGAGTAGGCTGCTGGGGTCGAGCGACAGGCAGAGGTTGCAGACTGGATGTTGATCCTTCTGGGCGTACTTGTGGTGGCACTTGGTGCAAAACTTGAACGTGTTTTGTCCATTCCTGTGCTCAGGGAACCCCATGCGAGCACACTCTCCGTCGAACTTCGAGGTTTTGGTCATACACTTCTCCTTCGTCGCTTCGGTTACTTGACTTGTAGTCCGATGTAGCTGAAAACTTGATTTTTCGTCGATTTTCTTCAATTTTCCTGGATTCCTCTACCAAAACTCTTGAACTCTTCGGGAACGATCAAGACCCAACAGCAGAAAAAAGAATCTGAAGACTGCGACCAAAGGTGAGAGCTTCCGGAGGAAGCATGTCTAAGTCAAGAAGGACACCAAATGGTGGTATGTCGACACCCACCTGGGCGACGAAAAAAAAAAGAAAAAAAGACTACAGTCCCGGACCCAACTAATAGATGGCGGAATAATGCACAGCAGGCTGGGTTCCGGCCCCAACATAGCACAGAATTAGTCATGGCCTCGGTCGCCGATGAGTTAAGAGTCAGGGCAGATAACAAACAGCCCTGTGCCTTGATTCTATTAGACTTATCGGCGGCTTTCGACACGGTCAGCCACACTATCTTGCTGGACCGTGTCGCAAAATTGGGGATCACAGGCCAGGTGCTAAAGTGGCTAGAATCCTTCCTGTCAGGTCGAACCCAGAGAGTGCAGCTAGGAGACCAACTGTCTGAGATCCGCGACGTGACCTGGGGGGTGCCCCAGGGGTCGGCGTTATCCCCCCTGCTTTTTAATATCTATCTACAACCACTGGTGGAGGAGCTTATGCGTATGAACTGCGAAATCTTTAATTACGCAGATGATACTCAGCTCTTAGTCTGGCTGGACAACACCAAAGAGGCCCAGGATTCAGTGAGGAATCTGCTCTCATTCACAGTCAACTGGATGACTAACAATCTGTTGAAAGTGAATGCTGATAAGACGGAGGTGCTGGTGATTAGCAACAAAGAGGATCCCTGGAGTGACCTGTACTGGGCCCCCGAGCTAGGAACCACTCAGTCTCCTGGCTCTGTGGTAAAAAGCTTGGGGTTAAGGATCGATGCAGACCTCTCAATGGCCCCTCAAGTTTCTGCTGTGGCAGGATCCTGCATAGGTGTGTTGAGACAATTGCGAAAGCTAGTCCCCATCTTATCTGCCTCCACCCTGCAATTGATCGTATCCGCCACAGTCATTTTGAGACTTGATTATGGTAATGCCTTATACCTAGGCCTACCACAGAAGCTGTTGAGGAAGCTGCAGGTAATACAAAAAGATGCGGCCAGGCTGATCCATTCTTTGCCTAGAAACGCGCATGTAACCCCACTGCTTCAGAAGCTGCACTGGCTCCCAGTGAAATTCCGAGTGCAGTTCAAATGTCTCTGTGTGGCCCATAAGGCACTCTTTGGGAAAGCCCCAGAGTACATTAAGCAACGTCTAAAGAGGTACACTCCGGGGAGGCTACTGCGCTCAGGAACAACCTCCAACCTGTTTCAACCTAGGTTCAAATTAAAGACCAAAGGAGGCAGGGCCCTGTCCGTGCTCCTTCCACAACTGTGGAACGAGCTTCCACCTACCTTGAAAGCAGAATCGCAACTTCTACCTTTCAGAAAGAAACTAAAAACTTATCTTTTCAGAAAGGCCTTCATGACATCATAGGAGATGAAACAACTGAGGTTCTAGGGTCATTAGTGTGTTAAGTTCTTTCTGGTAAGCGCTTAGAGACCGGCGGTGATAGGCGCTATACAAGCAATCCCTAACATAACATAACATAGTGAATACAGAAAGATTTGTGCTGAAAAACTGGACTGTGTTGCAGACACTATACCAGGCCACAAAATCGTCCCAGCACCTGGCAAACTTATTTCGTAGAGGGGCACCGTTCAGCAGATAGCATCCATAACCTCAGGAACGAGACTGAACGCAGAAACCACATTGAGGGGCAGATGCCTAGTCTCAAATTCTGGGTACCATCCTTTTGGGTAATTTGGAGGCACTAGGATGACATATGCCCGTTAGTTACTGATTTTCAGATCTCCGGTCAGGATAGATAGGAACAGATAGGTGTATAGAAGTTCTGTGCTCTATTCTATCAGAATTGCATCTACCAGAGGACGCAGTGTTGGGAACTCCAGCGAGCAAAAGCGTGGATACTGCACATTCTCAGCCATGGCAAAAAAAAAATCCAGCCACAGTTTCCATTGTTGGAAGGCACCCTGTGCCACCACGGAACGCAGCTGCCATTCATGATCTACCATGTGCTAGTGGCGGAGCTCGTCCTCTTCAGTTCAATGATCCCATCAGGCAGTTCACAACCTGTGAATACCCTGATGCCCCAACCCTCTCCAGAGATTAGGAGCTTCCCAGCATAGAACCCAAGAGTCCGCTACGCCCTGCTTGTTGGAGTACCACAAGATGCTGGTAGTGTCTGGGGATCCGTATCGGCGTCCCTTTGATGAGCTGTTGGAAGATCTTCAGCACCAGACGAACCGAGCACAACTCCAATAGGTTATGATGGAGTCTATTTTCCTCCGGAGATTCTCCTCGGATTTCCTTCTCACCTCCAACCCAGCAGCAACTCGTCCGTAATCCACTGTCCTTTCTGGATGGGGAACGGAGAAAGATCAGACACGGATCCAACGGAGGTCAAGCATCCACCAATGCAAATCCTTTGCAGTTTCCTCTGCAACATGGATAGAATCTGACCGGCAACCTTAGTGTGGGTCCACTGAAACGTCTGATTCCGCTGCAGAGCCCAGATGTGCCATCTGGCATAGTCAACGAGCAGGATGCAAAGAAGCCTCAGAACCACTCACAGACCCAGGACCGAGGCTGAAACATTGGGATCCCAGTCCAAATGATCTGGACTCATTGTGACTAATGGAAGGCCCTAAACCACACCAGATCCGAAATAGCTAAAGGGAGCGGTTGATTGTAAACCCAAACTCTGTTAGGAGGTACAAAGTCGCTTGAAGGTGGCCTACTACTTACTGTGGCATGCCCTCAACAGTCTTATCAAGGCAGGGAAAGACTGTTATCTCCAAACTCTGTGTGTACTGTGAGCACCCCCATCACTTTCATAACACCAGATGGGCACTACTGAAGCCGAAGGGAGCATAGAAAAATGAAAATGCTCCTGGCCGACCTTGAACCAAAAGTAATGTATGTAGGACTGTAGGATGGAAGCCTTGAAAAATCATAACTGTTACCAGATCTGCAGATCTAGTAACAGGAATAACACTTGCTTCTAAGGTGCTTAACCCATCAACTGGTCTCAAAATGTGTGAGCGTAGGCAAATACTTTATTTCACAGTCTCTCCTTTTTCATCAATATCACATGACAGCACCTTCAAATATGCAAGTTCAGCCTGTCTAATGCACAAAAAAGTATTTTATGTGGTTTAATATAGTACTTCACTTTATGTATAATAATAATGTAGCCCATTTATAGTGTACACCTGACTAGACTTGCACTTTAGTTAATTAACAGCATTTTCACCAGGGAGGGGGCAAAATGTTTGTGTTCGTGCTTAAAAACTTACTTTTAAATCGTATTATAGCAACGTCATTTAGGGACATCACATGTTCCATTGAATTTGCAATAAACTCTCCCACCGACCTGCAGTTTTACTGATAAAACTATTTAGTGCACATATGATCATGTATGAAAATATGGTTTCAGCAAATTTTTATCTTGTGCCCACCCCTAAATTAAGTGTTCAGATTTTTGTTGATAATATTGAAATCTCTTTCCATCACATTTCAGAATTACAAAAAAAAATTGGTTTCTTATCTGCAGGTATATTTTGAAATATATGAACACTTCATTTGTAAGCAATTTAAATGTGCTAGAAAAAACGTACATCC
This sequence comes from Lissotriton vulgaris, assembly GCF_964263255.1. Classification (NCBI taxonomy): domain Eukaryota; kingdom Metazoa; phylum Chordata; class Amphibia; order Caudata; family Salamandridae; genus Lissotriton; species Lissotriton vulgaris. The sequence continues at coordinate 54,156,395 of NC_141691.1, read as the reverse complement.
TGCAGGCTCCCATTCACACTCCCTGTCCCTCAGCACCATCGACAGAAGTCTCCAGGACAGCTGGCACGATTTTGCAGATCATGTATGTATGTATGTGTGTGTGTTCTTATAAAGCGCTCAAATTACCCTAGGGCATCTCGGCGCTTGCATTGGGAACCCGTCCTGGCTTTTCCCTGTGAGATAACCCGTACTGTGTATCCCCAAGATGAAAGCCAGGCATCCCGCCACGGGGGGGCCGTTGTGGAGATTAAGCAAGCTTAATGCCCAGAGTTGCAGAGTGTGAACCCGTGATTAGAGTGGGCACCGAAGCAAGAATTATAGAGTCCGTGGACAATTGGTCTCAAGACCCTGCCACGTCGGGAATTGAACCCTGGTCCCGGGTCTGACCTCTGCTTCAGGGTATGCCTCCTCTAACCAGTGAGCCACACTTCTCCACAGAAGACAGTAGTATATCAGCCAAGAAGGTAAGTGGAATTGATGGACCTCAGGGCTAAGCTGGCCACTAAACATCAGTTTCCCAAATGCCTCAATTCCCTTCCAGACCCGGTCTTCGGGGGTGGGTGAAACCAAGAGGTTGGGGTTGTGATGAATGAACTGGGGGTTACCTTACTGGTGAAAGCTTGAATCAGCAAACCCTCTAGAGCTGGACGGAGAGTCACAAAGTCTGGGCTGCAGGTTGGCAGACTTTGGTGCCCGACAACCTGCCTGTTCACTGAAGGGCAAGAAGGCTGCCCGTATGGACTTCATTGAATGGCAGCAAAGGCTCAGAGGAAGCCTGCCCAGGCTGTAGCACCTCCGAGAACACAAGTCTCCACCTCCACTGAAGGGAGTTGTAGCTCCAAAACATCAGTTGGCGCCTCATCACCACAGCAAAGGAAGCACTTTCTTCCTTCGTCAGTCAAGGGGAGAAAAAATTAGTACATGGGGAAATATCTAGCCCACCGGCGTCCTATAGAGACTTATCATAATGGGAGTGGTGGGGGAGGGTGGAGTCATACCCATCACCCCTATTGTCAGCTCTGAAGGTTGGCTGACTGATCACAGCGCTGGTGGACCACCAGGGGGCAGCTCTGTGACTGAGGCAGAGTTCTGACTAAGTATGGGGGCGGGGAGGCGGGGTTTAAGTGGGTTTGGGATGCAACCTCAGTTGAGGTCCCCCCGAAGGCGCTCCAGAGGGAACAAGAGTGCCAAAGATGCAGGTTGTGGCATCGTGGATGACCGAGAGACGTTGAGGCCTTTGTGACTTCTCTGTAGATAGAGAGTCAAGATGGGGATGAGTCTCACTTGCCTTTTTGTGTTTCCTTTTTGACTTGGACTTATCCAAAGAGTTTGAATGAGAAGGGGCCAGACGTAGGCACGCCCAAGGGAGCTCTCTGCGCTTACGCTTCTGCCTAGCTTCACATACAGGGATCGAGTTCGAATTCATGAGGGGACATTGATCACTCAACTTTCAGCCATGCCAAGTGCCCACAGAGCAAATAGCTACCTCGTGAGGGTCTATCACAAACATTTGGGTACAACAGTCCGCCGGCATGACTTAAGTCCTGTGGTTTTTAGAGGGTGCATAGTTCCGTTGCACACTGGTCAAACATTATTGTAGAAAACAAAATGTGCAAACTGATAAGGAAAGAGGAGAGCAGCGCTCCGGATCCAGGTGGAAATCAGCGTACTGGAGTGATGCTGCTTATATGTGGTACAAAAGGGGGTGGTGATGGACGGAGCATCTGAACCAATCAAACACTCACACCCAGTCAAAAGATCTGGATTTAATCCATCACCGTTCTTTAGCCCACTCTGCCACACCAGTTCAGACATGACTATATGCAAATCAGTCTGACCCTGTGCCTCATGGGAACAGTCCAGCCCGAACTGCCAAGCCATGCCTTCCCTGGACCGGAAACAAGCTTCCTAGGACCGGTTTCGGGCATTACAGTCTTCTTCAGCCAGGCTTGCTTGAATCCTGTGGCAAAGTGAGGAAGGGACTCACGTCTGAGCATACCCTGCCACACTTATGGCGAACAAAGCGGTACAAAAGGGGGTGGTGATGGACGGAGCATCTGAACCAATCAAACACTCGCACCCAGTCAACAGATCTGGGTTTAATCCGGTCCAGGGCATCTTGTAACATTGTTCTGAGAGATTTAGGAAGTAGCTCAGTGAATAAGTGAATTTTTTTCAATACGTACATATAAAACTGCAATCATTAGTAAAGTTAATTGACAAACTCAAGATATGAAAACTATTTTGTGACCTATTTAAAGACAACTAACATACATACATGGTGACCACATAAGATCACTGAACACGAGAGCTTAGGTCCAGAACAAGATTTTCATTCACCTGTCCTAGTTGATACTTTGGAGACAAAACCATGCACACACAGGGTGCCTGCCCAGTGGGCTTACACCCTGCAGCACTGTGTATTGTCCTGCACTGCTCAGAATGTATTCTAGCCCTTGGATACTAAGTCACCAGCGAACAAAGTGGCACAATTGAGTACAGGCAAGGCATTTATGTACAGCAATAAAGCAAACATGAAAGGACAAACTGGTCAGAAGGAGGGGCGAGGGAGGGTAGACCAGCACAAAGCAAGAACACATCACATTTCCTAAGTGCGAGGTGAAACCAGCTGCCACGAACCCACTTGTAGCTGTTTGGGCTATTTCTACCACTATCCAACCACCAGAACATTAACTAATCACTTTCTCTGTAGCTCTCATCAAATCCTGATCTACAACTTATGGAGAAGGCCATTATTCTTGCCACTTCATCCAAGGGAGCAGCAGTGAACAGGGATCTTTGGTAGCAGGATATGTGCTCATCTGCAGACTTGCTTTTGAACTATTTCATACGTTTTAAAAATAACTGATGCATTAGGTTGGTTTTCAATTACATTTAATGCTAAATTCAAAGGTAAAATCATTATCTGGAGTAGTCAACATCTGTCAATTTATTGGTTTGCATTCTTAATTTGGGTCATATCTTTCCCAACTAGAATGGTGGACAACCAGGGTTAAGAATGAGGATAACTGAACAAAAATCAGCTAGTTGCAAGTTGGATACAGGTTTGAGAACCAAAACATTTAATTGAAAATCAACATAGCAGATCACAAAATGCAACAACAAAAAATGGGACTAAGAAATTGCACCAACATGCAGGTTGGTGGAGTTCATTTTAAAATTCTGAAGGCCTGTGTCGGTTGAATACCAAACAGTAGTAGAGTTGTTACCCATAGGATGTGTGAAGTCTATGGTGCACCCAGGTTACACAATAGCATAGCGTGGAAGTAATGGAAGATTAAATATGCACAAAACCACATGGATAATGGTAGATTAACCTAGAACACAATGCGGCTAATTGTGTGTAAAACATAATAGCAGCAGTGAGATGGGTTTCCCTGCTCATATTTGTTTTATCAGTTATACTACAGATATGTTAAATTGAATCACACTGAACGTGAATGTTTATTTTTACATGATCTACACACACAAATGTACTGTCCTAATGAAGGGTCTGCCAAGACCTGACATGCGTCAAATAACCACACATTGATGATATGCCTACAAGGGATGAATTCATAAACTGACGAAAGTACATTAAAAAGCTTAGATTCCTATACATTGATAATATAATTGCACTGAAATTGGCAATGGTTAGAGCGGCAGACCCTGATGCAGAGGTCTGGCCCAAGACCAGGGTTCAATTCCCGCCTCGGTGGGTCTTGGGCTCAATTTCCTCGGACCTGATAATTCTCGCCTCGGTGCCCATTCCAATCATGGAGTCCCACTCTGCAACTCTGGGCAATAGCTTGCTTAATCTTCACAACAGCCCCAACAGCGCTGGGATGCCTGGCCTCCACCTTGGGGGTGCCCAGGAGTGGACATTTCACAGGGAAAAGCCAGGAAGGGTTCCACAGCGGTATGCGTACAGCGCCAGGAAACCCCGGTTGGGGTTATAAGTGCACTTTACAAGTACAAATTCATTTCAATTCACTTCACTGCTGAATTTCGAACATTTACAGAAGAGTGCCCTCAATGCACGCTCATAATGAACTCGGTTAGTTTTTATAAGATCCACAAGCATTCACAGTCCAGGCTGGCCTGGAGTGACAGTGGGAGTATTGAGATTTGAATGACAAGTTCTTCTAAACCAGTTGAAGCCTTGAATGGCTTCTTGGTTGAAACGTTCCTTCACTGTAGCGCATAAAGCAGTTAATACTGTAAAGTGACGGAGCATTGATCAGGCCGAAACCAGGAGGACTGGCTGTTGCGGACAGATGTGGAAGGCTAACACCTACATTCAAAACGGGGCCTTCAAGAATCCTTTACCTTTGTTCGCAGACAGCCCTATGAACTAGGCCTGGAAGCAGACTCGTCTGCAGAGAAGATTGTATGAGTGGTCAAATTACCTCACCTTACACCAGACCACATGGAAGACCTGGAGGCTCCGATCTCATGAGCCGAGGTCAGTCTCACCTCAGAACAGCTGGCAACCTGAAGAGTTTCAGGCAACGACGGCGTTCTCCTTGAATATTTAAGAACTTAAAGGATACGCTAGCTCCATGGTTCTTAGATCGGTTTCAGGCTTCTCAGCAGAAGGGCGGTCTCCTGTGCACCACAAGGGAGGCAATTAGAATTATATTGCCAAAACCTGCTCGAGACATCTTATTCAGATCATTAAATTGACCTGTACGTTTCTGGGAAAAGTTCTACCAAACAGTGTTCAGAGCAAACCCCCATTTGGTGCATGCAGACCAGGACGGCCCTGTGCAAGGTAGAACCATCTGCAGGCTGTGGCATGTACTGGATTATCTGATCATCAACCTGCAGCGGTGGGTTCCACTGACCTGAAGGAGTGTGATCCGCTCAATTCTCACTGCCTTCTCCAAGTCCTGAAGCCTATGGGGTTTGGAAAAGATGGAGTGGATTGGCCTCCTGTACGCCAATCCGGGGGACAGAGTTAAGACTGGCAAGGGTGGGGCCCACTCAAATATCGATACAAAGGGGGATGCAAGAAGGCGGTCCCTTCTCAATGCTCCTAATTACGGTGGCCACGGAGTCCTACACCAATAATGCATGGAAGTAGTGGACACGCAATGAAGCACAGGGGTGGGTTCCACATGGTGTTGCTATACGTGGATATATTATATTTCCAGAATATTCATGGATGGGTACCCACTTTGACGAAGCTGGAGAAGCTCAGTGCAATTTCCAGACTTTAACTCAACAAATCAAAGTCCTGCATCTTTCCCTTAACGCGCCATTTTGCTCATACAATTTCGATCCAAGAGACATGGGCTATAACGAACGCTCCACACCTTGAAGCACCTGTGAGTGAATATAGATGGCAAGAAGATTCCTTGCCATGAAACCTCAAAGCCCTGGCGTTGGCAAGGCTACTTGTTTAACTTTTGTGGCAAGGCAACATCCTTCTCAGATAGGTACAGTGGCCTCACAAAGATGGTCCTTCCGCACCAACTATACATCTTCTCCACAGTTCCAGTTACTCTTAATGTGTTTTTTTTAAGGATCTGAATACTGTCCCAGTTCATTCAATTTGGGGATCAGGCAGGCACAGAGGCCATGGCCAGGACTAAATTGCAGCATACAAAAGACGAAGGTGGTCTCTCCGTCCCAGACTTCAAAACCTATTACTTGAAGGTGCAGTTCCCTTGAAACCCATTTGATGAAAGCTATGCTTGGAAATGTACTCGCCGCAGAGTTTTCTTAGGGGGTGACAATGACCAGACACCCCATACTTCTTGTAAATACTGCTAGGCACTGCTGGTGTAGGCAACTGCAATCAAATGTTCACCGGAGAAACCTTGTGGTCTCTGCCATGGTGAGAAACGCTGCAGATCTGGAACTTGTGGAGCAGGGATGGGGCTTCTCAGTTTGGCCAGGTTTACATCTTAGGATCTCTCAAGAGAAAGAACAGGTTGTAGCTTTCCCCGTGAGGGAAATAACCACACATCCAATTAGTAAAAGTGTTTCAAAGTATCAGTAATTGTCGTGAGAAATTATATACGTGTTGCTATATTAGCAACCAGGTGCTAATTCAGCTGCAAACACCTACTACATGGTGGTGCTAATTGCACATTAAGAATTAACATGCATCAAACTAAACACAACAAGAGAAGCTATCACAGCACACCCCTTTAACCTGAATACATTAAATATCCAGAAACAATACTGGTCATAAGTTAAATCGATTCCCTAATAAAATTAGACTCTGCAAAATGAGGACGATGAAAAAGAACCAATATATTAAAAATAATCCAATCAGGTCATCAATAGAGGTTTCTTGTATCCTTTATTAGTGTCCAAAGACTAAAATTCCCAGCACACGATTAGCAGACACGTGTTTTGTCAGTACTCAGACTTTTTCAAGGCTGGAATGACAGAAATATTACAATCAATGTGTGTGAGAAGTTGGCCTGGCATATGCTGTCCACTAGTTATAGTGGGCACCTTGCACCAGACCAAACAACCCTTTAGAGATGATAGGTTAAAGACAACCTTATTTGAAAGCTATCCTAGTGGTAGCTATGGAGAGCAGCTTCTGGCTAAGTCTTGAGGGAGTGTAAAAGCAGCTTTTTTTACCATCTATAATTTCGTGAATGGCTAAATGAAAGGAGAACCACACCAGATAGATACACATATACACACACACACATATATATTCATATACTAAACACACCCTACTTTTCTCTTTATGAGGCTAGAGGTCAAAGCACATATGTTACACTTAATATATCACAGTAAATTAGCACAATACGAGTTAGGCCCTAGGGGCAAAAAACGTGGTATAAGAACCACAACTTGACTAGACAAGGTCTAGAGCCTGTAGAATCCCTGGGACCACAAGGAACCACTCAAGGTAGTGACACAGGGGACCCGCGGGAGGACATATGCAGTGTGAGAACACAGCCACAAGACGCCGTTAGCTTCTATGGGGAAAGTCGCGTTGGACGCTTAGGAGACGACTTTGAGCCCACACTTGGAGACTTAAGGGGTTCTAGGGCCAACACCCACAGGAGCACCTGAGTGCTAGAGTTACCTCACCCAGGGAAGCCAGGTGCATATGTGTCTTCTGGTGTCGGGAATAGTCGTTGATTTCAATGGCAATCTGCTGCAAAGTGCAGCTGCCGTCGAGAAGAAAAGTATTCAGTGTGATCCAAGCCTCGATCGAAGCTGTGAGGAACCTGAAAGCAGAGGGGACAGAGTCTGGGTCACTTGCCGGTGACCAGGGGCACAATAGACGAATGCCCACCAATGTGGGGTGTTTCAGGTGAGCAGAGATGAAGCTCGACTCTGCAGCCACGAGGACCAGGAGACGCCAACCAGGAGCTGGAATCGAGCTGTACCGCGAAGGAGGTCGAGTGCTGCGGTGTCAGTGTCCAGATTGGACCAAACAAGCCTTGGCAACAGCAACCCACACAGGAAGAGAAAAGATGCTTCTGTGCGGACCAGCAAGGTCTGGGGGACTTACCAAGTGGTGGAGAATCAGGGCACGTCTGGAGCAACCAGGGAAACCCAAGGAAAGTCAAAGTTGCCTTCTCAGGGACCCACCAGTCAACAGACCAGGGATCGCAAAGGTACCTTGAGAGAAAACACATGTGGCCGCCTCACGGAACACTCGTGGAGTGTAGGCCAGCAATCTTCAGTGGAAAAGGTGCTTGAGGTCTGGGATACAAGTAACCCAATGCACAGCCTCAAGGAATGTCGAGAAGCTAATGCACTTGCAAATGTGCACAGTGTCCGGGGGTTCCGTTTCCACGATACCCTAGAGGGCTATGGGTCTCCGCTTTGCTGGGGACTCGGTTCAGCCTCTGAGAAGTCTGGAAACCCGCCTCCTGTGTTGCAAATATTTTGGAGTCTGGCATGAGCTTCGGAGATACAAACCAGCAGATGCATCGTTGGTGCCTGCCAAGCAGGGGAGTAACTCCTTTACTCCAAGGGAGATTCGAGTCAGCTAGTCGTGTAGACCTGGGATTTCTGTAGCAGAGGTTTGTCCAGTTGTAATCTAAAATCTTATACCCAAGGAAGGGGTTGGACACTCTGGCGACCCACCTATGGGAGGGTCTGGAAAGAGGGGTGTCTACACCCATTTCCTTTGTCCAGTTTTGCGCAAGCAGAGGCTGTAGCCCCTGCAACCAGTTTGAACTGGGCTATGCACAGGGACACCAAATGTGCCCCAGTGCAGACTTCAAAGCACTCTTGGAGTGCACCCACCCAGCCCCAATACACTAAAGCCTGTCTGAGAGGTGGTGTCACCTCCCTGTGACATGAACTCGATTGTCCAGGCCTCCAATGCCGGAGTTTCGTCCAGCACCAGGATGCCAGATTTGTGTCTGAGGCATCCATTTTATGATGCCAGGGCTCTTTTAAACTGGTACTGGCTGTACCTGTGCGTACATGTCTCTCCCTCTAGAAGGGTGGAATCATACCCCAGATGCCAGGATTGGCGGGGGTATGATTCCAAAGTGTTTGAGACCAAACACAACATGTTTCCTTGCAGCCATTCCAAAGTTAGCATTTACTGTGAGGTTATAATGCATTTAAGAGTATATGTCTGGCTGCATCACAGAACAACCCTGGAGAATAGATTCCGAAGGCTGCATAGGGGCCCTGCTCCTGCATGGGCACCCTCTCACAAAACCAAGCACCCTGCCTTCAGGATTGATAAGGCCTGCCATAAGGGTGACTTATAGGTTTATATATGTAGTGATTTAAGGTAGATATAGGTAACCTATAACTAAGTAAGGGGTGCATGCACCACCTTACCCAGGCTGCAGTAGCAGTCCTGTGGTGTCATTTTGGAGGGCTAGGGACTTATAAGGGTACAAATGAAAGGATCTCGCACAGCTGATGTAATCCAAGATGGTAATTTCTTAAAAAATTTGTAGTGTGCAACGGGGAAACACTGTCTGGCCAGTCAGTGTTGGAAGGTAAGCACTAAAGAGAAGCTCTCCCGCCTAGGGAGAGGGCGCCCCTATGCACAACTGTGGGAGGACCGAGAGGTCTGGTTCAATTCATCCAATGTAACCAATAAAAGTGTTCACAGCGGAGATATTTCCATATATCCAGTTTTATTGGGATATCAAGTTTTGGGTGTTTTCGATTGTATAATGCATTTCAAGATTGGTAATCCAAAACAACATGCATAATTCCAGGTATGTTCATAGTCACACAGCCCAATGCATTTCGGGCGGAGCCCGTCGTCCGGGGGTTACTCTATAACACCAAAAAACAGAATGGCTCGCTATAATTGCGTAGTGCAAAACTAAATAATATTGACAATATGTAAAACGGAAAACACGCGGTGCAAATGACATGGTGAAATGTGGGAAAGCAAAGAAAGAAGAATAGGGGTATCTGGATTGCGTTCAAAACACCAAGATGCCTGAATTAAATACACCAAGTGAAGAAAGACGGACCTGTGCTCTCAAAGGATGACAGCCTTCACCCTAACGTGCTCATTTTAAAAGACGAAGCTGCACCGTATCTGAAAACCGAATGGATTTCCCCGTGAATGCACTGCCAGGCAAAATAGTCAAAACGCTCGAATGAGACTGCACAACAGGGCAGGGCTGCGTACTTACTCGTGTGACAAGCGTCAGCGGACTCAGCGGAGTTCCGTGAAGTTGACGAGACAGTGTGCGGAGTTAGCAGTACAAGTAGCGAAAGGTAAACAGAAAGGAAGGACTGGAGTAAAGCAAAACGGCCCAAGGGATCAGAATAGAAAAAACGCTTGAGCGCCATCTTGTAACAGGCAAAACTAACAAGCAATGTGCAGTATAGATAAAAGAAAGAACATATGGGAAAATGACACATGAGAAATAACGTAAGAACAATGATGCATACATGAAAAATCAAGTTCACAATTAAAGGTAGCACAAAAATTCAATACGGTCGTTAAGCCCCAAGGGGGCCATCGTGGACAAATATCGGATCCAGAAATTTTCTCTTTTAAGGAGCAAGTTCTTATTGTTCAAGGTGATGGGTACTTGTTCAAGTATCTGGTATTTCAGTTGGGCTACTGAATGCCTATTTTCCAAAAAATGAGTGGCTACTGTAGATTTTAAGTTCCCAGTGCGAATATTGCTCTTATGTTCTAAGATCCTCGTGCGGATCTTACGTTCCGTGTGTCCCACATAGCATTTGCCGCAAGGGCATTTCAAAACATATATAACATTCTTGCTGTTACATGTGGCGTTGACTCTCAGTTTTATTGTGTTACCTTTCATGGGGTGATTAATCAGGTTCCCTGGGATACAGTTATTGCAGTTGCTGCAATTGTGGCAGGGTTTAAGACCAGAGTATGTGACATTGGACTTGGGTGCACTGGTGTTGTTCAGAAGTTCTTTTAAGTTCTTGCCCCTGGTGAATGCAAAGATGGGTGTTTCTGAGAATAGACCCTTGAAGTCTGCTTCCATTGTTATTATGGGCCAATGTTTACGGATGATTTTTTGAAATTGAGCAGATGCTTTAGAGTGCTTGGATACGACCACTAGCCGGTCGGGAGGTGTCTTCTGTTTAGGAAGTAGCAACGAGGCTCTGGTGCATTTCTCACTTCTCTGTATGACCAAATCTAGTATCGGGGTGGGATATCCCCGAGCTCTCAACCTTTCCAGGACTGTTTGGATTTGAACCTTGCTTTCCTCGGGTTTAGAAACAATTCGTTTAACTCGCAGAATCTGGGCATAAGGTAGATTATTTTTTAATCCCATGCGATGGAAACTCTGGTAGTGTAATGTCGAGTTTCTGTCGGTAGGTTTTCTGAAGATGGAAGTGGACCAGTCACCCAGTTCTCTTGATATTTTTACGTCCAAATAATGGACGCAGGATGAGCTGTAATCCCATGTAAATTGTATCCTTGGTGTAACCTGGACGTAAAAATATCAAGAGAACTGGGTGACTGGTCCACTTCCATCTTCAGAAAACCTACCGACAGAAACTCGACATTACACTACCAGAGTTTCCAATCCAAACAGTCCTGGAAAGGTTGAGAGCTCGGAGATATCCCACCCCGATACTAGATTTGGTCATACAGAGAAGTGAGAAATGCACCAGAGCCTCGTTGCTACTTCCTAAACAGAAGACACCTCCCGACCGGCTAGTGGTCGTATCCAAGCACTCTAAAGCATCTGCTCAATTTCAAAAAATCATCCGTAAACATTGGCCCATATTAACAATGGAAGCAGACTTCAAGGGTCTATTCTCAGAAACACCCATCTTTGCATTCACCAGGGGCAAGAACTTAAAAGAACTTCTGAACAACACCAGTGCACCCAAGTCCAATGTCACATACTCTGGTCTTAAACCCTGCCACAATTGCAGCAACTGCAATAACTGTATCCCAGGGAACCTGATTAATCACCCCATGAAAGGTAACACAATAAAACTGAGTCAACGCCACATGTAACAGCAAGAATGTTATATATGTTTTGAAATGCCCTTGCGGCAAATGCTATGTGGGACACACGGAACGTAAGATCCGCACGAGGATCTTAGAACATAAGAGCAATATTCGCACTGGGAACTTAAAATCTACAGTAGCCACTCATTTTTTGGAAAATAGGCATTCAGTAGCCCAACTGAAATACCAGATACTTGAACAAGTACCCATCACCTTGAACAATAAGAACTTGCTCCTTAAAAGAGAAAATTTCTGGATCCGATATTTGTCCACGATGGCCCCCTTGGGGCTTAACGACCGTATTGAATTTTTGTGCTACCTTTAATTGTGAACTTGATTTTTCATGTATGCATCATTGTTCTTCCGTTATTTCTCATGTGTCATTTTCCCATATGTTCTTTCTTTTATCTATACTGCACATTGCTTGTTAGTTTTGCCTGTTACAAGATGGCGCTCAAGCGTTTTTTCTATTCTGATCCCTTGGGCCGTTTTGCTTTACTCCAGTCCTTCCTTTCTGTTTACCTTTCGCTACTTGTACTGCTAACTCCGCACACTGTCTCGTCAACTTCACGGAACTCCGCTGAGTCCGCTGACGCTTGTCACACGAGTAAGTACGCAGCCCTGCCCTGTTGTGCAGTCTCATTCGAGCGTTTTGACTATTTTGCCTGGCAGTGCATTCACGGGGAAATCCATTCGGTTTTCAGATACGGTGCAGCTTCGTCTTTTAAAATGAGCACGTTAGGGTGAAGGCTGTCATCCTTTGAGAGCACAGGTCCGTCTTTCTTCACTTGGTGTATTTAATTCAGGCATCTTGGTGTTTTGAACGCAATCCAGATACCCCTATTCTTCTTTCTTTGCTTTCCCACATTTCACCATGTCATTTGCACCGCGTGTTTTCCGTTTTACATATTGTCAATATTATTTAGTTTTGCACTACGCAATTATAGCGAGCCATTCTGTTTTTTGTTGTTATAGAGTAACCCCCTGACGACGGGCTCCGCCCGAAATGCATTGGGCTGTGTGACTATGAACATACCTGGAATTATGCATGTTGTTTTGGATTACCAATCTTGAAATGCATTATACAATCGAAAACACCCAAAACTTGATATCCCAATAAAACTGGATATATGGAAATATCTCCGCTGTGAACACTTTTATTGGTTACATTGGATGAATTGAACCAGACCTCTCGGTCCTCCCACAGTTGTGCATAGGGGCGCCCTCTCCCTAGGCGGGAGAGCTTCTCTTTAGTGCTTACCTTCCAACACTGACTGGCCAGACAGTGTTTCCCCGTTGCACACTACAAATTTTTTAAGAAATTACCATCTTGGATTACATCAGCTGTGCGAGATCCTTTCATTTATACATTTCTCTCTGTCTGTCCACGGACCCCGGCACGCTTCCATGATGAACTTTGAATCGGTCTCAGGCATGACCGACCAAAAAGCTACCACTTTTGCTTATACCACAGATGACGCTGATAAAATTTATGGCATGATACAGGACGATATCACCGCCACCGGCAACACCAGAAGCGTAGAGAGCAATCTCCGCCAGTTACTCTATCTACTCAAAAAACAATCCAACCAAAAACTTCATGCAAGTACCCTCATCCGGTACCATCGTGTTCAACGGATCCCTCGTGGCCTACGGGTCCCGTTAAAACCACTTCTTTGCAAGAATAATACCAAGTTTGTAGAACGTTGGTATTCCATTTTGAATAAATGCTCCCTTGATCTGATCTTATTGATCGTGGAAGAATTGTCCAAAACCTTAGATGAACTCACCCAAGAAATCACCTGTGTAAGGAAGGAACTAGACGATGCCCTGACCGAAGAAGACCTGAAGAAAATGTTAGAGGATATAAATACACAATTAGACAAACATGTACGTGAGACACAGGAGAGGAAATTGAGAAAGTTTAAGAGAGATACCATTGACTATAAACTCGGCGAGGTATACACCTGGGCCGAGGTGTATGCCCGCCGCCGCACCAACAAACCTTACAATCCCTACTCTGCCAATGAAACCTCCTCTTCAGAAGATGATCAAAGAACTCGTCCCCCAACGACAAGATCAGACAATGATGTTCAAACTCCAAGCACCTCTACTGACCCTGCGGTTCCTTTTTTAGAGCCAGGTACCAACCTACAAAAAGATCCCGGGGGGGAAAAACCTGCCGAGGAGCGAGAAAAAACTCCACCTCCAAAAAACAAGAAGCCAAAAGCAAGACGTTGACCACCGATGAGAATCTGGTTATCAATATCTCTTCAGTAACCATGTCTAACGAAGAAATCAACATACTACAAAAGGGTCAATCATTCGTTCCCACCACAGGTACCAATACCTTGGAACTTGAAGTGAGCACATTCAAATTGATCCGTAACATCCGACTAAAACACTACTTCCAAAACATCTGTCCCAACACCATTCAAGAGGAAGATATGCTCAGAGGCTTACGACCTCACAGCACCTTTTTGGCTCCTCATAGCCATAAAATCATTGACGCCTTCGAGAACCTGGTCAAACAAGACCTATTGAACCTTCCATTTCTACAACCAGCTACACGTGGCAACCTCACACGCAAGGAGAGAAACATCTTACAGAAAATTGCGGACAATCCCAACATCATCTGTCACAATGCAGACAAAGGAGGTGCTCTGGTGATCATGGACACCTCCTTCTATAACAAAAAAGTCACTGAACACATTGGAGACACCAACACTTATGTTATACTCCCGGGGGATCCCACCCGTGAATACACCAACGATTTGATTAACATCATCAATCAAGCCTTCGACAATGGAACCATCAATGAGAGAACGAAGAGGTATCTCACACCCATCAATCCCAAGCCTCCGACACTGTACATGCTACCCAAACTCCACAAACATCCTACTAACCCGCCCTTCCGACCGATTGTGTCGACAAGAACAAGCATCCATGAGAATGTAGGGAAATTCTTGGACAAATACTTTCAACCATTTGTCTCCACATCAGCTTCTTTTGTAAAAGATACCACAGATTTTTTACTCAAATTGGAACCCATCATGAATCTACTCAAAGAGTCCAACCTCATCATGTGTACTGTGGATGTCAGTTCCTTATATACCTCAATCCCACATGAAGAAGCTGTTGAAAACACATTGGCTCAATCAGACCTTGACCAGGATCTAAAAATATTCTTGATGGAACTCACCTTATTCACATTATATCACAGCTATTTTACCATCTTTGACAAATGGTTCCTACAGCTCAATGGCACGGCCATGGGAAATTCGGCAGCTCCTTGCTACGCTAACATCTTCATGCGAATATTCGAAGAAACCCACATCCTAAATAAATCTGATTGGCAAGAATACGGCCGGTTATACCTCCGGTACATTGATGACATTTTTCTTTTATGGACTGGCACTGCTGAAACTCTGGTCACCTTCCTTAACACCTGGAACCAGGTTACACCAAGGATACAATTTACATGGGATTACAGCTCATCCTGCGTCCATTATTTGGACGTAAAAATATCAAGAGAACTGGGTGACTGGTCCACTTCCATCTTCAGAAAACCTACCGACAGAAACTCGACATTACACTACCAGAGTTTCCATCGCATGGGATTAAAAAATAATCTACCTTATGCCCAGATTCTGCGAGTTAAACGAATTGTTTCTAAACCCGAGGAAAGCAAGGTTCAAATCCAAACAGTCCTGGAAAGGTTGAGAGCTCGGGGATATCCCACCCCGATACTAGATTTGGTCATACAGAGAAGTGAGAAATGCACCAGAGCCTCGTTGCTACTTCCTAAACAGAAGACACCTCCCGACCGGCTAGTGGTCGTATCCAAGCACTCTAAAGCATCTGCTCAATTTCAAAAAATCATCCGTAAACATTGGCCCATATTAACAATGGAAGCAAACTTCAAGGGTCTATTCTCAGAAACACCCATCTTTGCATTCACCAGGGGCAAGAACTTAAAAGAACTTCTGAACAACACCAGTGCACCCAAGTCCAATGTCACATACTCTGGTCTTAAACCCTGCCACAATTGCAGCAACTGCAATAACTGTATCCCAGGGAACCTGATTAATCACCCCATGAAAGGTAACACAATAAAACTGAGAGTCAACGCCACATGTAACAGCAAGAATGTTATATATGTTTTGAAATGCCCTTGCGGCAAATGCTATGTGGGACACACGGAACGTAAGATCCGCACGAGGATCTTAGAACATAAGAGCAATATTCGCACTGGGAACTTAAAATCTACAGTAGCCACTCATTTTTTGGAAAATAGGCATTCAGTAGCCCAACTGAAATACCAGATACTTGAACAAGTACCCATCACCTTGAACAATAAGAACTTGCTCCTTAAAAGAGAAAATTTCTGGATCCGATATTTGTCCACGATGGCCCCCTTGGGGCTTAACGACCGTATTGAATTTTTGTGCTACCTTTAATTGTGAACTTGATTTTTCATGTATGCATCATTGTTCTTACGTTATTTCTCATGTGTCATTTTCCCATATGTTCTTTCTTTTATCTATACTGCACATTGCTTGTTAGTTTTGCCTGTTACAAGATGGCGCTCAAGCGTTTTTTCTATTCTGATCCCTTGGGCCGTTTTGCTTTACTCCAGTCCTTCCTTTCTGTTTACCTTTCGCTACTTGTACTGCTAACTCCGCACACTGTCTCGTCAACTTCACGGAACTCCGCTGACGCTTGTCACACGAGTAAGTACGCAGCCCTGCCCTGTTGTGCAGTCTCATTCGAGCGTTTTGACTATTTTGCCTGGCAGTGCATTCACGGGGAAATCCATTCGGTTTTCAGATACGGTGCAGCTTCGTCTTTTAAAATGAGCACGTTAGGGTGAAGGCTGTCATCCTTTGAGAGCACAGGTCCGTCTTTCTTCACTTGGTGTATTTAATTCAGGCATCTTGGTGTTTTGAACGCAATCCAGATACCCCTATTCTTCTTTCTTTGCTTTCCCACATTTCACCATGTCATTTGCACCGCGTGTTTTCCGTTTTACATATTGTCAATATTATTTAGTTTTGCACTACGCAATTATAGCGAGCCATTCTGTTTTTTGGTGTTATAGAGTAACCCCCGGACGACGGGCTCCGCCCGAAATGCATTGGGCTGTGTGACTATGAACATACCTGGAATTATGCATGTTGTTTTGGATTACCAATCTTGAAATGCATTATACAATCGAAAACACCCAAAACTTGATATCCCAATAAAACTGGATATATGGAAATATCTCCGCTGTGAACACTTTTATTGGTTACATTGGATGAATTGAACCAGACCTCTCGGTCCTCCCACAGTTGTGCATAGGGGCGCCCTCTCCCTAGGCGGGAGAGCTTCTCTTTAGTACTTATAAGGGTACCCCAGAATCCAATCTGAGGTGTATCTAAGGTACAGGGAGTCAATTTAGAGCGAAGCAGCTAGGCTTGAGTCCTGGATAGCAGGGCCCCAGCCAGACTAAAGTCGAAAAACAGTGAAATATAGGCAACACGTGGGGGTAACCATAGGAAGCAGATCCTACTCTCCTACAATGTGCTATATACAATACTGTTTAAAAAAACATAATGGAATATAAAAGTTCAAAATTACCGATACATGTAATGTGCAAAACCTATCGATCTGATACAATGAAGGAAGATAAACATACGCCTTATAACCGTAACCATTCATATTGGCATACATTTTTTTCAAGTTAGTACAGAAAGTATCCTGGAATCCCATTAATTTGCCGGATGTCAGGTGTGGCATTGGTACATATTTGTATGGTGAGTGTGTTACCCATGCGAGTTAATTATTAGCAACGTATATTCAGTAGTCTCTTGTCTGCATAAGGGGCTTTTTTTTCCCGCAAAGTTTCAATCTCAATTGAGATAACCTCTTCAGGCCAGGAAAACTTCCCTCGCACTTTTTGACTGTTACAATATTGTTGATTTTTTTTTTTAATTGTCGGAGGGAGAAAGTTGCTTGCTTTGTCATTTAGGACCACTGTTACATGGTCAAGTAGGACCTCTATCAGCTGCTGGGTTAAGCGCCATTCATACAACTTGTGCTGACAATGCCACGTTTCCAGTTCAGTTTCATGGCTAAGTGCTGTCACCACAATTACCGCATTGATGGTGTGATGGTATGAGCCTTCTGCACAAGAGCTATTATGTCTACAGTCATTGTGGAGTGTAGGAAGCTGGTGTATTGCTTCTCTTGTTCTATGTGTGGTTACGTGGTAACTACCATTACCATGTTGTTGCTTCTAATTTGTTCTTTCTGTATAGCTTTGACCTGTGTACATTACGGCATCCTTGCTTGGACTCCGCATTGTTCTCACTTGATGCGCTGCAGGGACGGACTCGTTTCTGGCTACAGGTTGCCAATATTTCCATTTCTTGGTGGGAGTCTACTCTTATTTCATCAACTATAATCCTATACACCGGGCATTATGCTGCAGATAGTTGCTGAGGGCACTACATCAATATACGATATGGTCCTTTTAGCCAATAGGCTGTTCACTTTCACAACTCTAATATTTTATTGAGCATGGCACGCTGGGGTGTACTTGGGTTGTTGGTACTCAGACCCTCGGATTCTCTCCTAATCTAATTCTCTCGGTGTCTTTTGATCTCTTCTTCTCGAGTTTAAAGACAGTGTCTTTTAGTCCATTTTTTATTTGTATGCCAATATGAATGATTACTGTTATAAGGTGTATGTTTATCTTCCTTCATTGTATCAAATCGATAGGTTTTGCACTTTACATGTGCAGGTCATTTTTAACTTTGATATTATGTGGTTTAACAGCATCACAGTATTGTATACAGCACATTGATTGTAATATTTCTGTCATTCCAGCCTTGAAAAAGTCTGAGTACAGACGAAACACGTGTCTGCTAATCGTGTGCTGGGAATTTTAATCTTTGGACACTAATAAAGGATACAAGAAATCTATTGATGACCCGATTGGAATACTTTGAATATATTGGTTCTTTTTCATCGTCCTCATTGTGCACAGACTAACTTTTTTATGGAATTGATTTAACTTATGACCAGTTCTGTTTCTGGATATTTAATGTGTTCAGTTTCCAAGGGTGTGCTGTGATAGCTTCTCTTGTTGGGTTTCATCTTAGGATCTCTAAGGTCCTTTGAGGAGATGAGAATCCTATGGACGGTCATGTGGACAGCTGTGATGCATGCAGCTGTATGCCGAGTGACAGCAGTGACATGGGAGAAAGCAACTACTGAACCAGAGAGCCATTACACGCTTCAAATTATTGTATTAATTTATTTTTTACTTGGGAGCAGGGAAGACATTTTTAATCTTTTCAAGTCCCTTGGAATGAAACCGGTAGCAGATTTTCAGGGCCTCCGTGTTAACTGGGCGAGGGATTTAGATGCAGAGCTCACTGAGGCTATGGGCAGCCGTCCTCAAACATGTGGATTTCATAACTTGCATATAGGATCCTTGAGGTGCTCTTACCCGGTCCCATGGGTCAGTAGCAAAACGCACAGGCTGTGCAGAGCCTGGGAGACTTACTACTTTCTAAATGGTTGCCCCCACATTGTTTCTGGTGTTTTGATGGTTTTTGAACTAGTTTAGCTGAGATCCTGCTAATCAAGGCCCCAGCCCATCTGCTTTCCTCTCTAAAATGAGTGCATATACTTTAGGTACACTCCAGATTGGTTACTGGGTTACCCTTATGAGGCCCTGGTATATGGTACCTTAGGTACTATGGGCATAGATACCCCAGAGGCCTACCACGGGCTGAAGCATGCATTATGCCTTCCAAAATGGCACAACAGGACTGCTACTGCAGCCTGGGTAAAGTGGTGCAATGCACCCTTACTAAGCTATAGGTTACCTATATCTACCATTTATCACTGACACATATAAACCTATAAGTAACTCCTATGGCAGGCCTTATCAATCCTGAAGGCAGAGTGCCTGGTTTTGTGTGAGAGGGTGCCCATGCATGAGCAGGACCCCTCTGCAGCGTTCGGAATCTATTCTCTGAAGCTGTTCTGTGATTCAGCCAGACCATATACTCTTACGTGCCTTATAACCTCGTGGTTAATGCTAACTTTGGAGTGGCTGCATGGAAACATGTCGTGTTTGGTGTCAACCACTTTTGAATCCTGCACCCAGCCAGTCCTGGTGGCGCGGGTAGAAATCCACCATTCTAGAGGGAGAATCATGTACACACTGACCTAACCAGTAACAGTTTAAAAAGCCCCAGCATCATAAAATGGATGCTGCAGCCACAGACCCGGGTCTGATCTCCTACTGCTGGATACAACTCCAGCAGGGGAGGCCTGGACAATAAGTTTCCTGTCACAGGTAGTTGTAACCACCTGGACAAAGGGAACGGTGTAACTACCCCTCTTCCCTGACCCTTCCATAGGTGGGTCCCCAGAGTATGTCCAACCCCCTTTCTTAGCATAAGTATGGGACCTCAGTCTTTAGGACTTCAGATTACACCTGGATGAAACTCTGCAACATATATCCTGAAACTTCAACATTCTACATCGACTTGAAGACGGAAGAATCTCTCTTGGGGTCAAGGAGTGCCTCCCCTGGTCAAACAGGCACCAAAGAAGCATCTTGCTGGTCTGCATTTCCAAGGCTCCTGTCGGACCCTGAAGTATTTGCAACTCAGAACACAGACTTCCAGAATTCTCAGAGGTCAACACGAGATCCCAGCAAAGCTGAGACCTGCGGTCCTCACAAGTGACCAGAACTCCTGGACACCGTGCACATTTGCTAGTGCATCCACCTCGAGCCGAGCTTTCCTGAAGTTTTGCATTAGGCTACTTGTTGTCCAAGCCCCGAGCACCATCTGTACCGAAAATTGAGGGCCTACACTCCACGAGTATTCCGTGAGCCCGCATCTAGCATTTCTGTTCGAGGCCGCTTCGCGATCCCTGGTCCATCGACTGGTGGGTCCCCAGGAAGGTGACTCTTCTTTACCTTGGGCTTACCTGGTTGCTCCAGACGTACCCCCCGACTCCCTTCCAAAGGGTGAGTCCCTCAGACCTTGCTGGTCTGCACCGAAGCCAATCTCTTTCCGATTTGGTTGCTGTTGCCAAGACTTGTTTGGTCAAATATGGAAACTGACACCGCAGCACTCAACCTACTTCGTGGGACAGGTTGAATCCAGCTCCTGGTCGTCCTCGATGCCTCCTGGTCCTCTTGGCTGAAGAGTGAAGCTTCACCTTCACCTGAAATCACTCGACACTGGTTAGCATCTTCTAATCGCCTTCCTGGTCACTGGTAAGTGACCCAGACTCTGTCCCTTCTGATTTCAGGTTCTTCACATTTCCGATCCACCCGGACACTTTCCACTTGGTCGCCAGCAGCACTTTGCAGGAGCTCGCCACTGAAATAGACGAAACCCGTCACGAAAAGACACCTATGCACCTGGCTTCCCTGGGTGAGGTAACTAGTACTCCAGTGCTCCTGTGGGTGTTGACTCTAGAACCTCCTAGTTCTAAAGGGGTTTGCTCCAAGTCCTCTTCTAAGTGTCCTTAATCTTTAAATTTCCGATTGCGGCTGTGTTTAGACACTGCACACGTCCCCCGTGGGTCCCCTGTGTCACTACGTTGGGTGGTTCCTGGTGGTCCCAGCTGTTCTAAAGGCTCTAGGCCTTGTATCGATGTCAGTCGTGGTTCTTATACCACTTTAATATATTGGTTTGGTACCCCCCTAGGGCTCAACGTATATTGTGCTATTTTACTGTGTGCTAAATTAGTTTACTGAATGTACTTTTAGCTCTAGCCTCAAAGAGAATCGAGGGAAGTGTTAAGAATAAATACACTAGAATAGCGGACAGCATAGGCCAGGCCAACTTCTCGCAGGGGTGCGGTTGGAAAGTGGGTTATTGGTAGGGGCAAATGTAGGTCTGCCACTGAACATATTTGGCGTTCTGCGGTGTGGATGAGGACTTGTGTTTAAAAAGTACACCTTTCAGTGAATAATTTAAGATTATAAACATCCTCAAAATTGCCTTAGAACAAAACTTTTGAGTTTGATTTTTCGAATTTGGACTAAACTGTTTTTAATCCATTGTTTTGATTTTTCCAAATTGTTCTAAGTCTATTGTGCCTAGTTTTTGTGACCCAAAACTAGGGAACCATGGAGCTGGATCTGGCTAAACTGTCTCAGTTTAACATGGCGGAGCTTAGGGAACAGTGAAGGCTTAGGGGGCTGCGTCCTGCAAAGAAGTCAAGGAAGGCAGAGTTGCTTGAGTCCCTAAAGTAGGGGTCTCCAAACCGGTCCTGGAGGGCCGGATACATGCCAGATTTTTAAAATTACTACATGTATCTCAATGGGGATATCCAAAAAATCTGGCATGGATCCGGCCCTCCAGGACCGGTTTGGAGACCCCTGCCCTAAAGGCCTGGGCCAGAGCAGCGGAGGAGAACCCAAGGGGTAGGGAAGATGTCCCCCCCCCCCCCCTCATCCCCCCCAACCTCACTCGAGAGGGGGGCGAGGATGAGACCTTTCCCATTGTGACTAGTGTTAGCCAGGTGAACCAAGGTGGTTGTGGGAGTGGGGGAAGGGTCCCTTACTCATGTACCACTACTGTTCCTTGCAGAGAGACAGCTTCAGGCTCAATTAGAGTCTATTGCCTTGGAGAAAGAGAAATTCGAATTGGCTAAGAGAAAATGGGAGAGAGGAGAAAAGGAATGGTGGCAGCGAAAGTGAAGATGCTGAAATGTCTAGGGGTGGTAGATTTGAACCTAAACTTCCCAAAGGCATAGTACCCAAGTACACTGAGGGGGATGACATTGACAAATGGCTAGCAGCTTTTGAGAGGGCCCTTAAAATGAGTAGGGTCCACTCTAGGTATTAGGGTGCACTCCTGTGGGAGTTGATTCCAGTAGCTGGGAGGGATAGGCTCCTGACTCTGAAGGGAGGGATGCAGAATCATACCAGCAGATGAAGGCATGCTTAGTCAAGAGATTTGGTCTGACTCCAGAACAGTACAGGGTGAAGTTTAGAGGCACGCAGAAATTGAGTTCAAAGTCTTGGGTAGACTTTGTGGACGTTTCAGTAAAGGCACTGGAAGGCTGGATTGTGGGTAACAAAGTTGACACATATGAGGGATTGTATAATTTGTTGTTGAAAGAACACATTTTAACTCATTGTGCAGAAGAGAAGTTATGCCAGTATCTAGTGGACTCTAAGCTGACTGACCCCAGAGAGCTGGGGGAATCAGCTGATGAGTGGGTGAGAACCCGGGTTTCCATTCAGCATCAGGGGGTTGACCAGAAGAAAGGAGGACAGGTCCCTCCCCAGGGGAAAGCCCAGGGAAATGAAGGTCAAAATCCTAAGGAGTCCTCCAAAGACCCACAAAAACCTGCACAAGAAGTGGGGGCCCGAGCCAACCCAAATTCAAAGGTAGGGAGTTTCAGGGAAAGCCTGGTAGGTTCTTTGATCCCTCAAAGATGGGTAAGTGCTTTGACTGTAACCAGCCAGGGCATAAGTAGGGAGATGCGGTCTGCGCCAAGAAGCTTCCCCCTAAGGGGCCATCCACAGGGATTGCAAGTCAGTGTAGGGGTGGAGGGTGGTGTTCAGAACAGGCAGGTGGTGGAAGCAACCTTAGTGTCCCTGGGTGGGGTGAGTATTGTCACCCTTGCTGCCTTACCTCCAAACATGGACAAGTACAGGCAGAGGCCTAAAGTGAATGGGACTGAGATTGAGGCTTTCAGAGACACCGGGGCAAGTGTAACTATGGTCCTGGATAAACTGGTGACCCTAAAGAGGTTGTTACCTGGTGAGTTTCACCAGGTGACATGCAGACAGCACTACCAAACTCCAACCCATGGCTGTGGTGGATTTGGAATGGGGAGGAGTGACAGGCCCTATGAAGGTAGCTGTGTCAAAGGTGCTCCCGGTCCAGTGTTTACTGGGCAATGATCTTGAAGCCTCTGCGTGGTCCGAGGTGGCAAGAGGACTCCATACGAAAATATTGGAGCTCCCTGAGTGGGTATGTGCTGTGACTAGGTCACAGACTAGCCAGAAGGGAGGGGCTGGACACTTGGACCCTGGAACAAAGGGCCAAGCATCCAAGGGCAAGGGCACTGGGCCTGGTGAGCCAGCCCAGGGAACTCCAGAGGTGCAGGAAGAATCTAACCCTGATGGGGAGGATCTGGCCTCTGAGGGAGGGGCTCCATCCCTGCCAGAGCTGTCAGATTTTGCAGAACTGACAGGAGCAAGTGGACCCTCAAGAGAGGAGTTCAGTCAGGGACAGTGTGACTGTCCCACCCTTGAGAGCTTAAGGCAGATTGCTTCTAAGCAAGAGGAGGGTGATGACAGGTGGAGAAGTGTGGCTCAATGATTAGAGCGGCAGACCCTGATGCAGAGGTCTAGCCCGGGACCAGGGTTCAATTCCCCGCCTCGGCGGGTCTTGGGCTCAAAAATTCCATGGACCTGATAATTCTCGCCTAGGTGCCTATTCCAATCATGGAGTCCCACTCTGCAATTCTGGGCAATAGCTTGCTTAATCTTCACAACGGCCCCCACAACGCTAAGGATGCCTGGCCACCACCTTGGTGGTGCCCAGGAGTGGACGCCACACAGGGAAAGCCAGGATGGGTTCCACAGCGGTATTCGTACAAGCGCCTTGAGACCCTTGCGGGTGAGTAGAGCGCTATACAAGTATCAATTTATGACAGTGGGTTTCACAAACTCTACTGGGAAGATGGACTGCTTTATACTGAGGCCAGAAACCTCAAGGAGGGGGCCACCAGGAGATTGGTGGTGCCCCAGAAGTACAGAGAGTTCATCCTGACTTTGAGTCACGATATCCCCTTGGCAGGACATTTGGGACGGACAAAGACATGGAACCGGTTGGTGAACCATTTCTACTGCCCCAATATGTCTGAAAAGGTGAAGGAGTTTTGCAGCTCCTGTGTCACCTGTCAGGCCAGTGGCAAGGCAGGGGGCAAGACAAAGGCTCCGCTAATACCACTGCCAGTGGTTGGGGTTCCTTTTGAAAGGGTGGGCATGGACATTGTTGGTCCCCTCGGCCCATCTACTGCATCAGGGAATAGGAATATCTTAGTGGTAGTTGACCATGCTACTAGATACCCTGAAGCTATACCTCTTAGAACCATTGATGCACCTGCGGTGGCTAGAGCACTGCTTGGTGTGTTCACCAGAGTGGGTTTTCCAAAAGAGGTGGTGTCAGGGGCACAAACTTCCTGTCCAGCTATCTGACTGCTATGTGGGATGAGTGTGGTGTCAACTACAAGTTCACCACCCCCTATCATCCACAAGGAAATGGTCTTGAGAGATTCAACAAAACCCTGAAGGGCATGATAAATGGGTTGTCCGAGAAACTCAGGAGGAGATGGGATGTTCTCCTCCCATGCTTACTGTTTGCCTACAGGGAGGTGCCACAGAAAGGGGTCGGATCCAGTCCTTTTGAGCTGGTGTTTGGACACCCTGTGAGGGGGCCATTGAGCCTGCTTAGAGAGTCTTTAGAGAACCCCCTTAAAGAAGCTAAGGACAATGTGCTTGATTATGTGCTAGGCCGGAGATCTAGAATGGCGGAGTACATGTACAAGGCAAACAGGAAACTGGAGGCCAGCCAGGAGCTCATGAATCACTGGTATGATCTAAAGGCTACTATGCTTGAGTATACTCCAGGACAGTTGGTCTGGGTGTTGGAGCCTGTGGCTTCCAGGGCCCTCCATGACAAGTGGAGGGGGCCCTATCCAATCTTAGAAAAGAAGGGTGAGGTTACCTATTTGGTTGACCTTGGCATCCCCAGGAACCCTCACAGGGTCCTGCATGTGAATAGATTGAAACCACACCATGACAGGGCAGACATGACCATGTTACAGGTCACTGATGAGGGTGTGGAGGAGGAAGCCGAGCTTGTGCCTGACCTCCTCTCCACCAATATGCAAGATGGGTCAGTGGAGGGAATTGAACTCTCTCCCAAGTTGGCAGACCAGCAGCACAGAGACTGTAAGCAGGTGCTGGAGCAGTTTGCTGGCTTGTTTTCTCTGACCCCAGGCATCACTGAGTGGTGTGTGCACCACATTGACACCGGTGACAGCCGACCAGTCAAAAATAAACTGTACAGGTCGTCTGACCATGTCAGAGCCAGCATTAAAACAGAGGTTGCTAAGATGCTGAAACTGGGGGTAATTGAACCGTCTGAGAGTCCATGGGCCAGTCCAGTGGTACTGGTACCTAAACCTAATCAGGGGGGACCCAAGGCGTTAAGGTTCTGTGTGGACTACAGAGGTTTGAATGCAGTCACAAAGACGGACGCTCACCCTATACCTAGAGCTGATGAGCTCATTGATAGGTTAGGGGCTGCTAAGTACCTGAGTACTTTTGATTTGACTTCAGGTTACTGGCAGATTGCCCTCACTGATGGAGCAAAGAAGAGGTCAGTATTCTCCATACCAGAGGGACATCATCAGTTCAAGGTAATGCCCTTTGGATTACAGAATGCACCTGCCACCTTCCAAAGGTTGGTGAACAGGGTCTTGTCTGGGTTGGAACAGTTCAGTGCAGCTTACCTGGATATAGCTGTATACAGTTCTACCTGGGGGGTGATCACAAACCACCTAAGGGAAGTGCTTCAGGCCATGCAGCAGGCAGGCCTGATTTAAGGCAAGCAAGTGCCAAATAGGGCAGAGTTCTGTGGTGTACCTGGGCCACCTGGTAGGTGGGGGCCATGTACAGCCACTCTAAGCTAAAATACAAACTATTTTGGATTGGGCAGCTCCTGTTACCCAGACTCAGGTCAGGGCATTCCTTGGACAGACAGGGTACTATAGAAGGTTTGTTCAGAATTATGGGACCATTGTGGGGCCCCTAGCAGAACTGACTTCTAAAAAGAGGCCCAAAAAGGTGATTTGGAACCCAGAGTGTCAGACGGCTTTTGACACTCTGAAAGCTGCTATGTGTTCAGCACCAGTGTTACTGGCCCCTGACTACACAAAAGACTTTGTAGTTCAGACTGATGCTTCAGAGCAAGGGATTGGTGCAGTTTTGTGACAGCTGAATGAAGGGAGCCTTGCCCATCAATAACAAAAGGGGGAGAGAGAAGTAGATCGAAATGGAGTCGTTCTCCCTAGACTAATGTAAATAAACAATGTATCCACTCCTTGGGTATAGGGCGTGTCCTCCAGAATTGGGGAACACCCTGGTTGTTTTTGGTCCCCTCACACACCAACAGGCCCCTTGGTGTCATGCTTCATCATTGGGGTCCTGGTACCCCTCTACGGGGTACGGCGTGCTGCGACCTACGGATCAGCAGGAGCACTTGAAATGACTGTAGTGTGGATGGGGTATTTAAATGTGAGTGTATGGTGGGGTTTAGATCTAAGTGAGTGAAGTTTAAAAATTACCTGGCTCGTGGGGTGACAAATTGTTTTAATGGGCCCCCAGGCTGGTGCTATTAAAATTAAGTGTGGGAGGTTAATACCGCAAACAATGTGCATTACCTCCTCTCTGTGTGCGTCGACATGTTTCGGTGTAAAGACACCTTCAGGACGGGGTACACAAATCCCCACCTTACTCACGTTTCTCTAACTTGTATCAGAATCTCTAATAAAAGTGAGAACTACAGTGCAGGTAAAACAATGTACCAAACAAAACGCCGCTTAATAGTCGACCTGTTAAGAGAAGACAAATTTTTTTTTGTGGTGGTCTACTTTTCAACAACCATAAGTAAGGTGACCAGTGGTTACAGGTGACAGGAATTGAGGTTAAATCATAGGTGTCAATCATGCCTATAGTGGGATTTAAAAAGGGGACAAACTAGACTCCCTGACATATAACCTAAAACACACTTTTTGTAGAATTGGCGTATAGCGTTATTCAGAACATAACCCAATTAGTGGTCAAAAGGTGGTAAACACATTGTTTTGTGCCCCTGTAAGGAAAAGAGACACTACATGTCCCTATGTACCGATAACATACTGTTTTGCAGGGGTAGAAATGCCTCATGAGCCAGCCAAACGTCAGGGTCCCTTATGCTATTTAGCACCTGTTGAAAATAACGGAATTCAGAGTCCCATTTCTACTTACATTAGCGTTGTGGAGATAATGCGTCTCTTTGCCGTATGTACTCACGATTTCAGCGAGGAAATTCCTCCCGACCGACCCCTCCATGGCTCCGATTATTATGCCAAAGAGAGTCAAAGGTACGGGTATTTGTACTTTCTCCCGGGGCTGAGATAATTATTCGATTGAATAATTAGCGTTTCCTGCCTGCCCTTCTATGGGCAGGCAAAAACAACAAGGGTGTTCCCCAATTTTGGAGGACAAGCCCTATACCCAATGAGTGGATTCCTTGTGTTTATTTACATTAGTCTTGGGAGAACGTATCCATTTCGATCTACTTCTCTCTCTCCCCCTTTTGTTATTGATAGCATACTGGCAGCGCACAGCTGCAGGAGTTCCCCTATTCCCATCTAATACCACTGCCTCACTACACAAAACACATAACACACACATTAATTCACACATACAACAGCACGATGGGAGTCTGAACATAGACTAACATTGGCGGAGGAAGAAATAGATGAAATTCTGGCAGCATCAACCCTTTTGAAGGCCTGAGTAACACAGAACCGGGACCTATTGTGGCCGACTGGGATGAGCTGATGAATCTTAGAAAGACACAGATCATAAGAAGCTCTCCACGGCCTTCTTCTGACAGAATATCCGAGAAATAAGATTGCACCACAAGGTTTGCTGGTCAAGAACGAACCTTTCATTTTTCAAAATGACAATTTTCAAAAAGGAATGTCACTAATCTCGTGGCACTGTACACGGGATTGGCTAGTGCTAATCATAAAAACAGCCAAACGGATCACACAAGAGTTGAAAATTGACATACAAAAAATTGAGGTACAGCTAAAGACATACATAAAACCAGCTGAACTGAAGAAAAGACTGGACGAACTGAACCAACAGATGTCGGATTTCGAGGCCTCAGAGTAAATTAAAAAAACTGGGCAAAGACAAGGATCGCTTTACCCCGGAGACCGCATACCCGTACACTAAGGATGACTACTTCCCACTCAACATAAACAGCGACATTGAAAGCGATGGTTCTGATACAGGATCGTCTGGGTCAAGTACAAGCAGTAACTCCAGGTACAATGGAACACCAAGACAACGAGGCCAACAATACCCAAGACAAAGAGGATGGAGAGGGTACCAACCACAGCCATATTACTCCCAATACGGGGACCGGGCCCTTTCCCACCATATAACTATGGTCCACCACCACCAGGTCCCATGTACCCACAATGGGGAAATGAGTTCGATACCGGTTTTAATCAGAACCAGCCTTTTTTAGCATCACGCCCTGGACCGCGCCGCGGCCGAAACAGAAAAGGAAACAGTGATGTGGCAGGACCCGATTCAGGCGGATCCACGACTGAACACAAGGAGCATGACAGGGGCCCTACTGGACAACCCATCAACCAGCCGGAAGGGGACTTAGTGATAAATATCACCCCATGGGAACTAACCGACACTCAAAAAGAGGTTCTGAACAAAGGACTGGGTTTTGTCCCCACCAACAAACTGGATTTATTCAAATTGTATACCGAAGTACAGGAGTTCATTCGTAAATTCAAATTACAGGTCTTTTTCAAAGGGAAAGAAAGAATCACTGAAACCGACACAGGCTTGAGACCCAAGTCGACCTTTACACCACTAGACCCAACTCTACCCATTGAGTGTCTGGCTTTTGAAAATGCTGTAATGGGCGAACTAAAAGAAATGGACGGAGGAAATCGCAAAGTTTTTCACAACACCAGCCGTCGAGAACAGGAGGCTATACGCGAACTGGCTAACAATCGTAAAATAACCATTAAGCCTGCTGACAAAGGGGGAGCAATAGTGGTACAGACAACAGAAGCCTATAAAAAAGGAGTACCTCAGGTTGCTGTCAGACCGACGCAATTACAACGTCCTACCCCTAGACCCAACGGAATCAGGATCACCATTGGGGGCATGGCAGAGGAAGCCCTGGCACACAACTGGCTCTCAAAAGGGAGCTGAATTTCTAGTTCAGAAAACACAAAGAACACCCTACTTCTACTGTATTCCCAAAATACACAAGAGTCTGGAAAATCCACCCGGTAGACCCATTGTCTCGGGTATAGGCTCCATCCTGGAACCACTCTCAAAACTCTGATGCTTTTCTTCGCCCCTTG
This sequence comes from Lissotriton vulgaris, assembly GCF_964263255.1. Taxonomy (NCBI): domain Eukaryota; kingdom Metazoa; phylum Chordata; class Amphibia; order Caudata; family Salamandridae; genus Lissotriton; species Lissotriton vulgaris. The sequence goes on along the minus strand of NC_141691.1, from coordinate 54,126,754 downwards.
GTACAAGGGACCGATACTTATCTCAAGGACACCAAATCTGTACTGCAACAGTAACAAAACCTCAATTTTGACCCAAACAGCCAACTATTGCGGAGTTTGGATGTGGAAAGCATGTACACAAGCCTCCCTCATGATGAAACCATATCTATAATTGAGGAGGTTTTGTACAGTGCCGACTGGAAGTACCAGACCCCACGTGGTGTCGTAATGGAGTGCATCACTTTGGCACTAACTAAAAACTTTTTTGAGTTCGATGGGACCCTCTACCTCCAGAGTCACGGCACCAGTATGGGCAGTACATTCGCGCCGAGCCTAGCAGGACTATACGTCCACCACTTGGAAAGCACAAAGATTTTACACCCCAACAACCCATATAAACACATCGTCACCTGGGAGGAGATACATCGACGATGTGCTCGTAATTTGGCCAGGTGACCAAACGGTAATACAGTTCATGGAATGGCTGAACGTGCAGTATCGTTTTTTGAAATTCACTCACCCACTTTTTAATGAGGCACTGGTGTTCCTTGATCTGAATATTTTCCATGAGGATGGCAAATTACACACCACCACACATTTTAAACCAACCGCAAGGAACTGCCTCCTCAGATATGACAGCTTTCATCTGCGTCATCTAAGGACAAATTTACCATACGGACAATGCCGGCGATTAAGGCGGAACTGCACCCAGATCAAGGATTACACGGCACAAGCACAAGACTTGAAAAACAAATTGCAGAAAACACAATATCAGGAGAGGATTATTAACATCGCCATGAAAAGGGCCAGAAATAACAGGGAAGCATTGTTAGAAAACAAAATCCCAACAGATCATGTAGCTACAAGACCAATCTGTGTGACTACTTACAGCTCTCACACCAACAAAGTGTCCAAATTGCTGAACAAACATTGGCGCATTCTAACGAGTGGGACTTTGAGCATTGAGAAACCAATGTTTGCCCACAAACGAGGTAAGAACCTCAGACATGTCGGTTCACACGCGCCCGAAACCACAACAACTACAGCTCTCACAACATGGCCTGGGAGGCCATTACCCATGTGGAAACTGTACAAGCTGCCACCTCACACAGATAAGTAAACATTTGATCTTTGCCAACGGAACCAAATGGGAACAACAGAAACTAACTAATTGTAATAGCATAAATGTTATTTACATGATTACCTGCCCGTGTAAATTGGAATACATAGGCATGACCACAAGACCAGTGAAGGTGCGAATTGGTGAGCACAAGAGCAACATACGTTGTAAAAAGATCACGACAAAGATGGCCACCCATTTTTTGGAGAACGAACACTGTCAACGACATAAAATGGACAGTAGTAGAACAGCTACCGTCAGAACAAGGACTCTTTGAGAAAGAGCAAAGGTGGGTATTCCGCCTTGGAACCAGCACCCAAGGCTTGAACGATAACATTCCCTGGGGACAATTAGCATCGGGATTGTCGTTCTGAAACACCCCCTTATTGGAACTAACTGAGTCTACTTGAATGTCATGAGTAATTAGTTAAATGCATGTGAAAATACCCTACTAAGATGACAGTGTTACTACAACAGAGTTTTGGTAGACGCTACCTAACCTATCCGATTTGCCACTATACACCAACCGGTGCACCAGAGGGTAACCGGCTAACCCAGCATTAGGTTTCATAGTCCATACATGGGTTCTGGGTTACATACGGGCATCCATTATGGTTCGCTGAGAGTAAAAAATAATTTCCGGCAATCAGTAACATAATAGCTTGAGTACGATCATTTTTAATGTGGCATTAAGAGCAGCATCGAACACGAGTAAATCAGTGCCAAAACATAACCGTACGCATGCGTCTAACTTGAAAAAAGCATGCACATGAAGAACGGCATCACATACGATTGGATCAGTGCCACAGGGCGCTGGACGCATGCGTGGGACTAGCTACACGCATGCGCGGCATCAGAACACAAAACAATTGAGCTGCGAGCAGAACCGACAAGAAGCCCTTAGAAGGGCAGGCAGGAAACGCTAATTATTCAATCGAATATTTATCTCAGCCCCGGGAAAAAGTACAAATATCCGTACCTTTGACTCTTTAACAATCATCGGAGCCACGGAGGGGTCGGTCGGAACTTCCTCGCTGAAATCGTGAGTACATACGGCAAAGAGCAGCATTATCTCCACAACGCTAATGTAAGTAGAAATGGGACTCTGAATTCAGTTTTTTTCAACAGGTGCTAAATAGCATAAGGGACCCTGAAGTTTGGTTGGCTCATGAGGCATTAATACCCCTGCAAAACAGTATGTTATCGGTACATAGGGACATGTAGTGTCTCTTTTCCTTACAGGGGCACAAAACAATGTGCTTGCCACCTTTTGACCACTGATGGCGTTATGCTCTGAATAACGCTATACGCCAATTCTACAAAAAGTGTATGTTATATGTCAGTGAGTCTAGTTTGTCCCCTTTTTAAATCCCACTATAGGCACGATTGACACCTATGATTTAACCGCAATTCCTGTCACCTGTAACCACTGGCCACTGGCCACCTAACCTATGGTTGTTGAAGTAGACCACCACAAAAAAATGTTGTCTTCTTCTCTTAACAGGTCGACTATTAAGCGGCGTTTTGTTAGGTACATTGTTACCTGCACTGTAGTTCTCACTTTTATTAGAGATTCTGATACAAGTTAGAGAAACGTGAGTAAGGTGGGGATTTGTGCACCCCGTCCTGTAGGTGTCTTTACACCGAAACATGTCAACACACACAGAGGAGGTAATGCACATTGTTTGCGTTATTAACCTCCCACACTTAATTTTAATAGCACCAGCCCGGGGGCCAATTAAAACAATTTGTCACCCCACGAGCCAGGTACTTATTAAACTTCACTCACTTAGATCTAAACACCACCATACACTCACATTTAAATACCCCATCCACACTACACATAGTCATTTTAAGTGCTCCCGTGTATCCGTAGGTCGCAGCACGCCTTACACCGTAGAGGGGTACGAGGACATCAATGATGAAGCATGACACCAAGGGGCCTGTTGGTGTGTGAGGGGACCAAAAGCAACAAGGGTGTTCGCCAATTTTGGAGGACACGCCCTATACCCAAGGAGTGGGAGCTTTGACCAGCCAGTTGCCTTTATTAGCAGGAGGCTTCTTCCCAGAGAGCAGAGGCAGAGTTCCATGGAGAGAGAGGCTTTGCTGTGGTGTGGTCACTAAAAAAGTTGAGACCATATTTGTTTGGGACTCACTTTCGTGTTCAAACTGACCACAGGCCTCTCCGGTGGCTCATGCAGATGAGAGGGGGGAATCCCAAGCTGTTAAGGTGGTCCATTACCCTACAGGGAATGGACTTTACAGTGGAACACAGACCTGGGGTTGCCCATGCCAATGCAGATGGACTTTCCAGGTTTTTCCACTTAGCCGATGAGGACTACCAGGGTGTAGGTTAGTAACCCATCAACTTTCGTTTGGGGGGAGGAGGGGGCTATGTTGCAAAGTCATCCTGTGCCCTGGGCACCCCTCAACTTTTTGCTGACTGGAACTGGTGGTAACTGACTGACTGACCCTGGGCTCTGTTTAACCAGTGCTAAGCCAAAAGGAACACATTAGAACACAGTTAAGACACCCAACCTACACTAGGGTACACTTTAGCATGGTGGGGTACCCCTGTACCACCTAAGCCCCTAGTATTTAATAGGGCAGGGGATTGAAACTACCTAGAAGTCTCAAGTATACTGGGGCATGGCAGTTTAGAGGCCAGCATATTCTCTGCACCAGCATGTGTGCAGTGCTGAAGCCTGAGGTCAGTTTAAAAGCTGCACTGGTGGCCTGGACAGTTTTTTAAACCTTAAATTGTGCCCAAACTGGACTTTGGGGGTAGGGGCCCTTAAAAATTAAAAACCTACCATGTTTTTGCATATTAGGGACCCCCAGGGTCACCCCTAGGTATCTCAGGGGTGGGGGGTCAGTTATCTATAAGGAGCGCCCTTATAAAATGAGTTTTTAGAAGCCTGGGTAAAGTGAAATTTTACATTTCACTACCCACATGGTAGTAAAGAGGTGCTCAAATTCGACTTTGATGCTGGAAGAATTGGGTACAGGTGATCTGCAATATTTCTGCAAATTCAGAACCCCTGAAGTCTCCCCTAGTTACACAGGAGGTGGGGGTCCTGTAGAACTTAGGGGAAATACTTATAAAATATGGTTTTATAAGCCCTGGTGCTACAAAAGTGGCGCAACTCATTTTCCCCATTGCAAACCCCATGGCCCATAGGTTAACATGGTAGTAAGTGATTGATTAATAAATATTGATAGGAGAGGACGAGCAGGACCATTCAAAGACTTCCCAGAACGGTCGTATTAAATCCAACGATATTGTATTGTTGAATTTCTCCTTAAGTGTACATACAATAAGTTATGAGACTTTCTTGTTTGTAAGTACAAATTCAGCCTTTCACTGGTCTGCCCTGATTGGCCAGAGTTGAGTGGATTAGCCAGGCTGCTGGGAGGGCAGTGATCTGTTCTATAGGAATGCCAGGCGGTGGCGTCGTAAACTACGCTCTTCACAGGCAAGAGGGGAGGCCTGGGTTTTAGTCCACTATGACAGTTGTGACCCAGAGTCAGGACTAGGCTTAAGCAAGGTATTTGCAGATGTTACTGGGATGGTCCATGGAAATGAGATATCCCAGGGGGGTGTGTTTAGCCAGCTCTTACCTCCTTGCTGGACAATCCGCCATTATGGATTTGGAAGGAAGGATGGTGCACTCTGGGACAAACTAATGCCACACTCCACCGGATGTGGTCATAACTAGGAGGAGTTGCCCTGCTCTCATTGGTCAGCAGTGACCTGGTGCTTGACCCAGAGAATTTTGAATAAGTATCTGAGAGGGGCAGAGCCCTCCAGATCGGCTGCTTGAAAATGAATGAAGCAAGAAGTGCCCTGCTGAAGATTTTGCTGTGTGCAAGGAACTCTAAGGCCTGACCTATGAAGACTGCACCCTCTGAAACTGCAGCCCTGTGGATTACCTTGCAGCCAAAGGACTTAAGAGTGGAAACTCCCTGCAAGCTACAGGTTAACAGAGCTCACCTGGACAGTCACACAAAGAATTCAAAGCCTTGAGTACCAGTGGATTTGTAAGGGTTTTGTTCAAGTGGATTGCGTAATTGAAGTTTCACACTTTCCAGGACCCTCTTGGAGATTCCAGAACCTTGGATTGTGTGTTGGATACTTTGGGACCCGCAAGCAGAACTCCAGTTAGGTGTTCTAATTGGACCCGCTTGCTGAAGAAGGCGGCCCACTACAGTGGTGAGAATTCTTCAGAACAATTTATAAAGGTGTGTCCCTGACAGAGAAAACGAAATGACAAAAAGGGGCACTGTTGGTTTCTAAGCACTAGAAAGTGACTAATCTTTAAAAATTCACATCTCTGGTTCCCTACAGGGGATTCCTTTCGTTTTGGTGTCACTTAAAAGATAAAAAGATTACCTATTTTTATAAATTGGTGTTGGATTTCTATTTTGTGTTGGGTCTTAATTATTTACTGAAATGGTGTTTTTAAATGCTTTACATACCTGTCTTTGAAGTTAAGCTTGGCTGCTCGCAGCCACGTTACCAAGGGTTGAGCAAAGGAATACTTTTCTAAGACCTATGCTGAGTCCTATCATGTGTTAGTGGCCTTCTTGCCAGTTTCAGACATACATTTGCCCCTGACAATAACCCACTTTCCAACAGGTGCTCATACATACCAGTTAGGAATAGTAGCGGGGTTAACTACTCTGCGACTGGTGAGGCGTACTGGACACTGGAATGCATCTGCCAGAGGGTCGAAAGAGGACACTGCCGCATAGTTACAGGCTATCGTGAAATCTGGCAAAAGCGGCGGAAGGATGCTTGCAACTTTGAAAAGTGATCCATTAGCATGAGAGGCCTGTCCAAACGTCCAAAAATAAAACCGCGTCCATGCTAAGCCCATCTCACCCTCATCTCTGACTAAAACAAACATGGAGACTATCAGAGGTAACGAAACAATGTTATCACTTGCTAAAGGAGAGAAGGAATCTAAAGCACTGCATGGATTTGTAAAGACCAGAAAGGCAGTCGCTAGCTTCCAGATCAAGTCCACTCCGCGACACTCCTTTTATCATGTCATTTGCCTGAAACAGGCCCACCTGCCCAGAGGCTCCATGAAAGTGGGAAGAGGGGGCTTCGGACATTCTATGAAGTGTCGCTGAAGAAGATACACCAACATTAATTGCTCTAGCTTAAAACACACTCTGCAAGTCTCATGATACATGAACGTTTATTTTATTGTGCAAAAAATATAAATAAGGAGAAAGTGCAATACAGCCCAGTACCTAATGCTCATGGAGTATCCTAAAACTGGGCTCGATAAAAATAAAGGACACGAGATTGGATTCCACCAACGGAAAACTAGTGCACGTCAAGGATGGAAAGCTCACTGCTGCTCCAGGACAAGAATTATGGATTATTTTTGTTGACCGGAACGGTTTGACCACAAGCATGTCAGACGCCACTCTTATTGCATTACGGCTAATGCAGGCGGCACAAGCGATTCTGCTCGACTTCAGCGGCATGCGTTAGGTCAGTGGGGGGCACAGGACAGCGCTCCAATATACCTAGCTCACGCTTCACCTCCTGCAGCTGCTGGTCCAGGGGAGGGGCTTCGCTGGATGGGGGCCGCAGAGTGTCCTGAAAGGAGAAAAGTAGAACATCAGCACAAAGACCCAAAACATTGAACAACCAACCAACACAAGCCAGGCAACACCTCAAATACAGGACTCAGATAGCATGGTGTATACACTGGACAATCATGACACCGCCTGGGTAGACTACCACCATACAACCAACCTGCAGTGCACGCTCCACCTCGAATGCAGCCAATCTGTCCCGGATGTGGGTGCAGAACTGAAGCCAAAGCGCAAGAAAGCATCGAGGCGTGCGGTGCAGCCTGACCTCAGTCCCCAGACTCCCAGTCCTGGGGCAGTGGTTTAGCAGCGCCCCCTTCCATCCGCAGAGTCTAGCGGTGGTACATCTCCCATGTCCAGGTGGGATCAACCAGCAACCCTAGCCCAAGATTAAACACTTATTCCTGGTTTCTTTTTCTTTCAGTATTGTGCAGTGTTTGTACAGTCTTTGTCTGCAATTCTTTCAAAGGCGGTTATATTGTTCTTATGAAATGGTGTTTGTTATGCAGTGTAAGGATTTAATGCTGATAAAGTTATTGCACTAATTGCTTTTATTTACCACTGACAATGTGACTTCCTGAGACTGCACTACCCAGTAGGTAAAAAGGTACAGCTCTTTCGAGAGGGTTTCTTCAGACAGACCATAAACTGTAAGCTGGTGGGATCACATCTCGCTGGCATCCCTCCTGCTGAACCCCGACCTGGAAGTTATGGGGTCTGGAGCCACAGCTGGGAGAGGTGCAAGAAGATGAAGGTGGAAGTGTGTGTTGACCAGTGGATCACAGCACAGGAGCCGCTTGTCCTCTGGAGCCTAAAGAAACGCTTGCCTTGGTTACCCTCCCAAGCTAAAACCTTAGTGTGATACTATGTAGGCGGGACTACTGCAACACTTTGTTGCTAGGAATACCGGATTTTCTGGAAAACCGATTGTGCAGAGTGCAAGCAGCAGCTGCAAAATTATTGCATTCAACAGGCCAAGAATGCCCTCCTCGTCCAGCGCAATGAAGGACTCCACTGGCTGCCAATTAAGCAAAGGATCGCGTGTACATCTCTCTGCACAGCCTTCAAAGCATCAAGGCGAGGGCCCTTCGCCCCTGCAAAGCAGACTAAAAAGATACATTCCAAGGAGTAACCTCCGTTCAGCATCCAACCCTAGCAGTGCTGCTATATTTCCATTTACGAGTTTTATTTCGGTCATTAGAGACCATAAAAGCAAAAAGGTAAAATACATAACAGGGCAGTAAAAACAAAGAACATTGCCAAATATAACCAAGTGCAAATGAGTAGATCAAATTTCATGGCAGCTGAAAACAGGATATTAAAATTTAAAAGGGGTAAAAACAATGATTTCATAAGTTAATAAGGTTAAAACAGTAGGAGATAAAATGGGGACATTTAAGAAAACAGGACACAGCAAAATCCTGGGTGCATTATAGCCAGGACAAAAGAAAACTAGGCACATGCCATAAAACACTATGGAATTTAAGGAATGTGTCTGGCCATAGCCCTACATATCCTTTTTTTTTCTTTAACATTAGGATCTCGAAGCTCCGCCCCTTCGGGGGCGTAGTCCGAGCCCTAAAAACATGAATAGCTGGCTTGACTACAAGCAGGACATCCGATAGGAGAAGCTTTAGACCATCCGCTTGTAAATGCGTGGACCGGGAGGCAGCCCAATCTGAACTGAGAATAAAGTTTTCTAGCCTTGATCATCATCAAGGAAGGCATCAAATAAATACTAAACTTTAAAATTGAGGAAATCAGAGGTTAGACGGCCTGATTTTGTACTCCTTTGGGTTTCGGCCAACCTAAATGTAAAATGTAAATTGATACTTGTATAGCGCACTACTCACCCGCAAGGGTCTCAAGGCGCTTGTACGAATACCGCTGTGGAACCCATCCTGGCTTTCCCTGTGAGGCGTCCACTCCTGGGCACCCCCAAGGTGGAGGCCAAACATCCTTAGCGTTGTGGGGGCCGTTGTGGAGATTAAGCAAGCTATTGCCCGGAGTTGCAGAGTGGGACTCCATGATTGGAATAAGCACCGAGGCGAGAATAATCAGGTCCGTGGAATTTTGAGCGCAAGACCCGCCGAGGTGGGGAATTGAACCCTGGTCCCGGGCTAGAATTCTGCAATCGGGTCTGACGCTGTAACCATTGAGCCACACTTCTCCACTCAACCTAAGCAGTCTATAAGCTTTGACAAGTTCAAGCCGCGATATTGTCGGGGACACTTCCTCAGGATGGGTCCATATTGTCGGGGACACTTCCTCAGGATGGGTCCATAGGGTTGGCCGACCTAGTCTAGAGCAGCCCCTGAACTAGCAGCCTACCAGAATGAACCAAAGGGGATGTTGGGGCTCCCAGGGGTGGGAAACCTTTCCTGGTTTGTACACCTAAAAGTAAAAACCAAGATAGGTTTCCCACCCCTGGGAGCCCCAACATCCCCTTGAGTTCATTCTGGTAGGCTGCTAGTTCGGGGGTCGCCCATAGTCTACGCTAAAAAGTCGGGGGGGGGGCGCATTCCAATCTCCTCCACTATGGGTCTGATCCCAATGTCCATACGTAAAGGAATGAGAGGGGTGCTTAGTGGTAGCCAAAGAGCTGCCTCGAACTTGTTCCCTGATTTAACCAGTCCACCTGCTGGAAGGGGACTTTGTTGCGCTCCTGATGTGGACTTTGTAAATCTCAGTCAGCGGACCCGGTTGTCTAGGTGAGTTCCTGTATAGTTTTACTATCCCCCCGGCCATCTGTGCCCGCCTTAAACCTGCCTTTACTTGCTGCGGGCCCCATGCAAAGGATTCCGTCAGCGTGACACCCAGTAGGTGGAAACCATCTAAGGAGGGGTTTGGGCGAGATGTTTTTCTGAGATTAAAAACCATATACTTAGTTTTTAATGCGTTGATCTCCAGCCCCGCGTCTTTGCAAAATAGAGAAAAGGATCCTTTGGATGCCCATGGGTGACTTGGAGAGAAACAAGGCGTCATCCGCAAACATCACTGCTGGCACCTTGCCACAGGCCAGCTTAGGGGCATCAATGTTGGGTACCTCATTTAATCGGTCCACCAAACAGTTAATAAAAAGAACAGTGTGGGGGCCAAAAAACACCCCTGCCTTGAAGCTCTATTCACTGGGAAACGTGGGGTTAATTCCCCATATTTCCCATATTTCACCTTAGCAAAAAGTCTGGTATGCAGGTGTTTGATCAAGGACAGCAAATAGGGCTGAATTCCCATTTGCTCTAGATCCTCCCAGAGTGTCACGAGGTACCAAATCAAAGGCTGATTTAAGGTCAACGAAGTTCAAATAGAGACTCCCGCCCTCTATTGTCACTATCTTCTAATACAGTAGTTGGAGCCTGAAGATTTGGTCGATTGTAGAAATATTTTTGTGGAAACCAGCCTGATACGCACTCAGAATCTCACGCTCGTCCACCCAGGACTGAAGGCGCTCCAGAACAATCCTGGCAAACAGCTTTTGGGTTACGTCCATCAGGCTGATTGGCCTGTAATTAATGGGCAGGAGAGGTGAGCCCTTGTGTATTGGAAAAATTCCTGCCCCTAGCCAGGTGTCTGGGATTTTCATGCCGTTTGATATGGCGTGAAATATTACACACAGATAGGGGCCCCAGATGTTGGGATTGTTCCTGAAATAAATCCCCTGGGATCTCGTCTAGTCCAGGGGCCTTTCCTAAGGGAAGCTTCCCAATTGCGCTCAGCACTTCAATCAGAGTGAACCCTGCATCATCTTCAAGGGGATTCCTACAACAGTTGGCAGAGTTCCCTCAAGGAGCTCTACGGTGTCCTGTGTGGAATACAGCGATTGGAAATTAATTATCCAAGCGATTGCAGCAATGTTCGGCTCAATAGGCGAGTTCTCTGGGGAACTACCTGTACGAACCAGGATCCAAAATGCCCTCATATCCCTGTTGGTGAAAGCCTGTTTGATCGCATCCCAACTTTCACACTCAGTTCTTTTTAGCTAGCTTTAAACTATTATATAGAGCCCTCCTTGTTTTTATCAGGGATCTATCTTTGGATTTTATGGCGTCAATGAGGGCACCCTTTACATTCGGCAGGTATTACTAAACCAAGTGGATTTAGGCTCCTCTGGACTTTGGAGTGCATCAGGGGATTGAAGATGTTGGTCAGGCTAGTGGTCAGATCCACATGAGTAGCCATGAGTTGAGAGATGGTATCAGGAGAATTAAGGGTATGGGTTGCCACTAAGGGCGAAATAATTATGGAATATGGGCAAGCAGCCTTGCCCGGTGACTGCTTCATGGTTTCCCTTCTAATTCTCCTCCTATTATCAATTAGTGTTAAGTTAGTACCAGGGGAGTAGCTGGTAATTGGGGGACAATGAAGTTCCGGAAGCTTAAGGTCGAGGACCAAAGCATATGGTCACTGTCGTGTCTTGGCAAGACAGTGAAGTCGACTACCCAGTGCCATATGCTTGCTGCCACTAGAATATAGACCAACAGGGATGATTGCCCCGGTCTATTAAAGGAAGGCTTCCCTGGTTGGTCGGACTTGGTAAGACCGTTGCAGGCCCTCAGTGCATGAGTTCGTATTACTGCACTAATATGGAGTTCCAAAGGAGTCCAGGCCTCTAACGGTGGAATTTGCGGTTCAGGGATTAACCAAAGGGAATCCTCTGTAGTGAGCAAAGAATCAGCAGGAAGGGTTAGAGGCTCAAATTGACAATTAAAATCTCCTAGCACCATCCTAGTATTTGGGGGAATTAGCTCAATAAATGTGGTAAGCAGATCTATGGTCAGTGATTCCTGTGCAAAGGTTACCAGTCGTGAATAGATGTTGAAAAATGCAATTTTAGTTCTAGCAGAGAAAGAAAGGCGGGTACACTGGATTTCAACTGCTGAAGTGTTCAACTATTCAACAGTACAGTCCAAATGTGTAGCAACCCACCTACCTAGGCATCCCGATTGTCTGCCTCTGACCTCCCCCCCCATAGTTGCTAGCACATTAAAAGTTGCAAAGCCCCTCATGACGTTATCCTCTCTAGCCCAGGTCTCCTTAAACATGCACATGTCATAATCTTGTACAAATTGTGTCCAATCAGGATTTTGAAGTTTGTTTTTAATACCAGCGGCATTTCACGTTAAGACCCTCAATTTGAGGCCTATGTTTTAGGGGATAGCGTGTACTTTGGGACCAGAGGGGTTCAGGGTTTGTGTAGTCACTGCCTCGGACCTGGGGTCTAGTGGTCCCACTAGGGATCTATTCCTGGACCTGCTTGAGGTTATAAATTTAGGGGTAAGAGGGATTAGATTTTTCACCACATCTAAGGTGGCACCATCATAGCTTCGAGGTCCCTGATGAGATTCAGGAAGGGACTCCGATGGGAAATCTACTGTCACATCAGCAATACTTTGGGGCTGTATCCCAATGATTTTCAATTTAGGCGCTCTGTCGGCCCCCCTAACCCCTGGCTAAGTGTGGGATCGGATGTTGTGAGTCAATCCACCTCTTCAAGGGCCCCAAATCGGTTTGCTACTGCAACATGATACTGTATTCTAGAGGTTTGGCCAAGTGTTTGATGGGGTTGAAACCAATGTGTTGGACTATAGTACAAGGGGTCCAAGGTGGTGGATAGTTACAGGAATAGAAAAAGTCCAGAGTGCGTGGTTGGATCCCTGTAGGCGGTGCATAAGAGCAGGAGAACTGATCAGCCAAGATTTGGACTGTCTGGGGGTTACTGAAGTTAATACCTATACAGGTATCCTTTGATAGATTTGGAATTCTTACCAACCCATGCCGCTCTTCGAACTAGTAATATCTCACCTTCCCTGTCACAGGAAAACTGTCCATGCCTTGTGGTCCAAAAAAAGACTCTTGTTCCTCAGTTCAAGCTGTGTTTCTCTGAACTGGTTTAATTTCTCGGACACCAGTTAAGACTGATATAGGGGATTGAGGCTGGGGGTAGATCCATTATTGGCATGGCCGACAGGACCGGGCCAGAGTTCAGTACCTATATGAATAGGCGCTTCCCAGTCTATCATCGGCTTCCATGTAGGCCTACATTGTTAGGAGCATGTTGGGAACTCACGTTCTGCGTGATGGGGCCCCTGGGATGAGTATTCCCTCTGATCTTGGACCTTGTGTATGCCGGGTTCCTCACAAGGATTGTGAGTGTTTCCCTCGTGTGGTGCTGCAAGCCCAAGTATTGCCAGCACTCAGAACTGGACAAGATGGAGCACTGGAAGGGCCACAGCTAACTAGGAGGTTGTTGCCCTGCTCTACCCATCTGTGTGCTCCAGTCTTTCTTCTCCACTACAGCCTTTAAAATATTAACCACAGGAATGACCAAAGCAGGCATCTGGTACTAACTATTCCCAAGGTGAAGTGCTAGTTCTTCCTTGACAATGGCAGTCATCTGTGCCTCTAGTTCCACTATCAAGTTCCTCAGCCATGAAGGGCAGTCAGGATCTTGATAAGAGTTGGAGGGGGGTTCGGCCACTCCCCCTGTCTGACAGGTTCACCCTCACTAGGGCTAATTTCTGGACTAGTCCTTTTCGTAGATCCTGTCCAGTTACCCGTTTTTAGCCCAACAGCCTTAGGTAAAGCAGTAGTCATTCTGCTTTTATTGGTTTGTGGTTTGACTGGAGAAGGTTGTAGGGGTGATGGCAAAGTCTCACTTGGTCCAGGCAAGGTTTCTAGCGGGCCAGAAATAGGTCCAGGGCTAGATCGTTCAGAAATTGGCAGCTCAGAAGATTGAAGAAAAGTATCTGGGGTTAGGGATAACTGCCTCTCTGTAAGCTCGATTTCAGTTGACTACCCCTATAGCTCTCTGAAGCATTCGGTCAGTTGAAGTTTGGGGGAGTGGGGCCGGTATTAACACCGGAGGATGTTTTTTTTGGTACACAGCTACACTTCCCCCATGTCCAAAAAGAAAGAAAACGTCAGGGTTTCCCAGACGTAGATCCAGGAAAATCAGGCGACCCTAAGACACACAATCAAACAACAATACACACACACAAAAAAAAAAAAATAAGAACTAGGTTAGTCCCAAGAGTCGGATTAACAGGTAACCGGTCAGCTAGATGTCAGATTTAAACAAAACAAACAGATTGTTCCAGGTAAATCACCAGTTTGAATTGTCGCCGTTTCCACAAGCTGCTCCCAGTACAGTTAGAGGGTTTCCAGAAAGTCCTACCGGTTTTGTTGGCCTCAGCACACGGAAGCTAAGACGCTGCAGAGCTTTAAGATACAACTATAGCCCACAAGCTTGTGTCCCCTAGCAACTACAGAAGGGACAATAAGAAAATAACCACAATGACCTGCAATCCATCAGAGTCCGCCAGAAAGATAGTTAATGTTTTTATAACCTTAATAGGCAATGCGCGGTGGCGCTGTGCTGATGACGGAGCGGTTCCTTCATGGCCCGCTCGCCGCTCATGCGCGGCGCGAATTCCGCGCCTGCGCTGAGCGTTCTATTGAGCGGGCGGGGCCATGACGGATCCGCTCCCTCATAAGCACAGCGCAACCGACACTGGTGACGGAGCGGTTCCGTCACCAGCATGCGCCCGCCGTTCTTCCGCCCCGCCCCCTTAGCACTGCGGCGGAGTAGCCGCCGCAGTGAAGGGGTTAAAGAGGGGTGGCCCTGCCCCCATCTCTTCCTGTCAATGACGGGCAAAGACAAGCCCGCTCCTGGCCCAGGCCAGCGCCCGTCCCGCAACGCGGGCGGAGAGGCTGTGCTTTATGCACAAAGGTGAGCTCACGCCTTGAACCTGATTGGCGGCACCTGTGTTGACAGCAAAGCACGCCGGGACAGGTAGTTCCCTGTAGAATATTCAATGCCTCTAGGATGCGAGGTGCGTAGCGGTGGTTGTGCCCTGGGACTCCCATCCCACCAGGGCTCAAGTGTGATGCAGGCAATATCCCCAGGTGGATGCAGAGAAAAATTTGCTCGAAAATCAAGACAGGATGGCCGAGCTGTCATGGTCAGATCGGTCTAGCCTTAGATAAATTACTTGCCCCCCTTTAGAGCGACGGCTGACCTACTACACTTCAGGAAAGCCGTAAAAACCTGGCTCTTCCTGGGGCAAGCAGTTTACTGATCTAGATTCTTTTTTCAATAGCAGTATGTTGCTCCTGTTTAATTAGAGGTCTAGCGCTAGGATACCTGGCTGGAGATAGCTTTATAAATTAAAAAAGAACCTAGATTAATAACAAAACCATAAACGAGTATTATGGTTTTTGTTGACAACTGCATTTAGGAACAAAGAAAAATCAACACTGCAAGCACAACCAAGTGAATTGGTTTAACAGTCTATTTATTTTTTTTTTTACTTTGCAAAAACACTGGGGATTGTTTCTCACATGTCGGATGGATCGAAAGTCATCATTTCAGCACTGTAAACACTGGGTCAACTTGTGACTTCCATTAGGTGCAGTGGTTGACGAAAAAGGAAGGCTCTCTAGAGAATACCAATCTAAGTCTTAGCAGGATATTCTATGCATCCAGTAGAAAGGCCCACCTCATCGAGACAAATAAATGGATCTAAAACTTTGTCGCATTGAAATAAAAGGATATGAATTTTAACATTCACTGTGAGTCATCATTGGCCAATTTATTTTTCTCAGATGTGAAAGATGACCCATTTTACTAAGTTCAAAATTTAAGGGGAATCCTAAGATGTGTTGTCTGAAGTAAGCCCAGTTATGCTTCTGAAGGTCCTCCTTGTAGTGTGTTCCCATAGTGGAGCTCGGAGTCAATCGCTACTCTTACTATTATCTATCGGATTCTTTGTGATATCAAGCATATTACTGTGCCCAGAAGGATCATGTTAAACCCACATAATTTGATAATTTTTTTTTTTTTTTTTAATTTTTGAAAACCTTTATTGTGCATAGTAAGCGTACAAATACGGGCCCACAACCATACAGGCCGGCCTCGAGAGCAATCAATAGCACATAAAGTACGGATAGTTCAACTCAGCAGTCCCAGGGAATGTACAAAGGATAATTGTCTAAAACGTGATTAGATCAAATCGGGACCACCGGGCACAGGAGGAATGAGGTTAATTTTAAAAGTTTTGTAGAAAAAAAGGATCAGGTGCATTCAATCCACCGAAAGCGATGGCAGGCAACGAACCAGCGAGTCATGAGCAAAACGAGAAATAAAATTAAAAGCAACAAAGGATAGTGACCATCAGGATAATAGCACAATAAAACAGTATGCGCTGGCCGTCGCCCGTCCCACGGACTCAGAACACCCAAATCCACAAAAATGACAACATCGACAGCGGAGAGAATAGGTAAAACTACCCCGAAGCACCTGACAACCCAAAGAGAGGAAAGAAAAAGAGAAAGGAAAAAGACAAGAGAAATAAGGCCCATAGAAACTGAAACTAAAACAAAATCCCTACCCCCCATCCCCCACCCTGCACGTATGCGGAGGCTACGGCCTACCCCCCCTCCCCCCCCCCCAAGCTGCGTGCCTGTCGCCCACGAACCAAACCCGAAATTTAGAACAGAAAGAGAAAGAGAGAAGAGAAAGAAAAAACGTAATTCACAGAAGATCGGAGGAGGGCCAGCAAATATCCCCAAAGCACATTATCGTTTCATTCCGGCCGCCCGAACCCAGACCCCGCGACCAATACAATACCCATAGTCAGTACCCCCGGCAGTCACAGTGTCCCAGCAGTACAAGTGAAGCAGTCCCGACATAATGGAGGGGCACACTCAACCCTGCCCCCTGCGATATGTGGCAGCGACAGAGTCCGGCCTCACGGTAGACATCTTGAAGGAGGCAGGCAATCCAAATATCCAGATCCGAGCAGGGGGACGATCCATAAGGTCCATCCGACACACAGCCATGCAGGAGTCCGTGGCATAATAAAGGAGAATGCACAGTAGAGTTCCTCCGGGATTGGCGAGCCCAGTCAATAGGAGTCGCATCAGGATAAGGTGTCGAGATAAGCCAGGGACCCCAGGAGGGGAACCAGACTTGGCGTCCAGCTACGCTGCTCTAGCCACATCACACATCCCGTAGCTGTAGCCTGCCCCAAGGATAGCACAGCCGGCATCTTGGCTGCAATTGGGTCTCGCGGCTGCAGTGTGTCAGCGATAGCCGGAGAGGCGGAACAGAGGGCAGTATCAAAATGAGACACAGTGTCCTGCTCCCGGGCGCGTCCATGTTCAAGCAATGGTGCCACAGGGGAAATCAGAGCCAGCCGGTCCCCCAATACATGAACAGCAGAATATAGAGCGGCTCGCAGAGCAGCCAGGGCGCACATCACATCACTGAGCAACACTGGTGCACCGGGATGAGAGGATTCAGCAGTCCTCCGCATACAGGGCGAACAAGGGCAGCACTGCCCGTCAAGCCATCCACCATTACCATCCATGGCCAGCCGAGTACCGTGTAAATCAGAGTAATGGCACAACCAGTCTCGAGGCATAGAGGAGGCACACTGCATGGGCGCAAAGTGTTGGCGTGTCGTGGGGGGACAGCTGTATCTTCGGTAGCAGCCTAGGGTCCGCTGTTTCAGGAAGGGAGACGAGCCTGTAAGATGGCGCCCAGCCCGGCTTGTAGGGAGACAAAGTATCCAGTAGAGTTGTATCCGGGTGAAACACACGATACAATGTGTTCCCCATAGCGGCGATGTGCGAGACCCTGTAAAAAGAAAACACGCCACAGGGAGCAGGACGAGGCTTGAGCCGCCGTGGGTGGTCCACCGGCTACGGCGGCTGTTGTAGTGAGTGAGGCCGGCCCCAGTCCGAGAACAAAGACCCGGCCGGAGCCGCGCAGCGCGAGGCAGGGGTGAAGATGTTTCGATAGGCGCACCGCCGGGACCCAGCAAGAAAGCACACCAATAGATCCGGGGTCTCTTCCCGTTTCAGTCGATTCCACGCAATAGCAGGATAGATACCAGGATGTGGTGGAAAACGGGAGAACAGCAAGAGGGTCGGCGGAGCCAAGAGATCAGGCGGCCATCATGGTTGCTGGTTAGGCTCCTCCTCATAATTTGATAATCTTAACATTTGGAATGCAACCAAGATTCACAACGTATTTTAAATATTGTAAAGGTGCACCAAATAAAGTAGGATGATGCAGACAGAGCATTGGGGGGGTGTGGAAGCCTGTTTGCAAACTTGGTGGCTTCCTAATCTAGAATGATGTTAAGTTACTGACTCCAACCAGTTAGCGATCTGGTTTAGGCTCACAGTTCAAGTTTATCTATTGGCTCTTCCACCCGCAAACTGATTTGGATAGGAACCGGAGCACACTGGAGTGAAAGCTCAACCCTTTCTTTTGGGTCTGATGTAGATATTTAAAAGTAGAGGGAATAAAGCAGACCCTTGGAAGCCCTCAGCTAACAGTAGTAGAAATTAAAAAGTTCCACCTTAATGCACAGCAACTTGTTCTCCAAAAGAAGAACGTAAATCACCATAAGGCAAGATCAGAGCACCCCATCAGTATTCTCTGTTGCAAACTGTAAGTCACTCTCGTACACCACAGAGGACCAGCAAATAAGGATTGACAGGTGTTAGACTGGTCAGCCTTAGAATGGTCTTCCTTCAAACTTTGCCTGCTTACCACTTTTTGCTGATTTTTTGGTTGGCCTAAGGACTATAACAGTAGTCAGCAGTAGTAAAGTGCTCAAAGTGCACAGGCTTCTCCCCTAAACAGGGTTACATTTGGTATATCCACAATTGGGATATTTAATTTATCTGCAAGTCCCTAGTAGAATGCACTGAGTGTGCCCAGGACCTGTAAATTAAATGCTACTACTGGCCTGCAGCACTGATTGTGCCACCAACACAAGTAGCCATTTAAACAAGTCTTAGGCCTGCCAATGTGTACTGTTTTACTGCAATTACGACTGGGCATTTAAAATTTCTTTGCCAAGCCTTAAACTCCTCTTTAATTACACAAGTCACTTCTAGGTAGGCCCTACATAGCCCATAAGGCAGGGTGCTGTGTAAGTCAACGGTAGGACATGTACTTTTAAGTTTTGCATGTCCTGGTAGAGAAAAACATCCACATTCGTTTTTCACTACTGTGAGGCATACTCATCTCACAGGTTAACACTGGGAATTCCTTATTTCATGTTTAAAGTTAGGATTGTTTTCAGTTTAGGAATAGTAAAGTTAGGACTCCTAACTTTAGGACTACTAAACTGAGAAAAATCCTAATTTTAAGACTTTCGGTATTCACAGAAAGCATTTAGGAGTCCTAAAGTTACGACTCCTAGCTTCCGTGAATACCGAAATGAGTAAGTGTGTTCTGTGAATAGCAAAATTAGTAAGTGCCTTCTGTGAATGCCAAAATGGTAGTAAGTTTAGGATTTTGTCTTAAGTTAGTTTTGTGAATCGGGCCCAGTGTGTCTGCTGCTGGTGTCTAATACATGACTGGAGTGGGTGAGACCTTGACTTCGTGCATTCCCTCTAGTCAGCCACACACGAAGGAAAGGTAGGTGTGTCTGAGTGCCCACCTGCATCCTGAGCAGGGGGGAGCGGATACTGACCCCTGAATAGGCAGTCTCCTGTTCCTACACAAAGGGTTGATTAACCCTCCCCTGTAGAGAACATGGATCAGAGTTGGAAAGAAAGGAACTCTGTGCATGTCAAAAACCCTTCTTTAAAGTCACCTCCACTTCAAAGGCACAACTGGGTATAAGATCTGGGCTTCTGACCCCCACCAATTCAGGCCCTTCTTAATCAGTAAAGAACCTCTGTCAGAAGAACTGCTGTGCTGCTATAAGGACTGTCACTCTGCTGGACTGCTTCTCTAGAACTGCTTTTCAGCTGTGCTGCCCATCTGCTGTGACCCTGCTGAGGTAGAGATGGACTCCGCCTTGAACCCAGAGTGATTTCCAAGGGTTGTTGGGTTGCCTCCAGTTGCTTGAGACTCAAGGATATCACATTCTCATCAACTCCTCCTGTGCTATTGGAAGTTGACCCAGGTGCTTGCTCCAGTGAAATTGACGCATCTCCAGTATGCGTGCAGCAGAACTGGTGCATCAACCGTGTTATGGGAGCAGAATTTGTGCATCTCAGTAGGAACCAACGAATCGCATTAAAGAACCAACACATCCGAACAAACGCATCACCGCAACTGCTGTGTGGGAAGATAGAGGTATCCTCTGGACTGCGTGGAGAAAATTGCACGGCCGCCCCACTTTTATTTTTACTATTTCTCAATCTTTTATCCAAGATCTCAACGGACACTCGCTGATCATCACATTGCTCCATTCCGCTCGATATATGCCCATCTAAGAACTCTCCACGAAGCGGCGGGGGAAGGGGTTAGAGACCACACAGCTCTAGGAAGTAATACTTCAACTTCTTGGTTCCCAGGCAGACATTCTTTTGGTGTTTTGGAGACAATTCGATACCATGTTTTGTATTCTTTGTACCCTACCTATTAAGTCATTGGTGCAGCCGCTGTAAAGAATGTTCCCATCGCCTACCCTCGACTTTCAACTCTGTTAGTTTAAGGCTGGCTACTTAGAAGAAGTCTAGTGGTAATTATCCCCTGGTCACCATATGCAGTTGGGATTCTATAGACAAAATTAGGTTCAAAGTTAAACCAATGTTTTTTTCTTTCAAAGGCTGGCAATCAGACCACCCTCCGGTAAAGAGGCTGTAGGCAGTGTCAATGATAATTGTGTATTTGCTGCTACTGACATTGTCAAGTGCTAACCAGTTCCTACCTGTCCACTCACCAATGCCAATAAAGAGCTCATTTAGCCTCCAGGGCTCCTCTTCATCTTTCCTCAATAGCATTGGTGTCCAAGTATAAATAAATACTATTGGTTGAGTATTAAACCATTAAAATCATAGACTCAACTGAGGACAATGCATTCAAAAAATATGAATGCAGAAGGGTCAATTTAACTTCTAGAATAAAATCATGAAAGGACTGTTTTTAGGCTAACTGGCTCTTAAACGAGAAAACTAGTTATTTCGAAAAGTAACTAAAAAACTATTCCTACATGAAGACAAACCTGGCCATGCAGAGTCCAAAAAAGGTAACCACAGTCTTACGAGCACGTCCAATAGCTATAAAAATCCACCCTTTTGTTCATCATGATGTGAAGGGCTTACAAAGATGTTATTTAAATATTGCTGGAACCCTACTGATTTGGTGCGAAAACTGACAGTTTGAATGCTACGATGCAAAGACTAGGTGGGCATAATTGCAGCAGTGCGACAGCTGGGGAATACAAAAAAGTGTACAACAGGATTATGTCAATCCGCATTGGCTGCACAGACTGGACCCGGCCAAGCAGGAGCAGTGTCTTAGATGCTGGTCAACCCTTGGGACTTGTATTCATATGTGGTGGACATGCTTGAATGCGGGGGCTTTCAGGAGTGAAGCGATTCAGGTATTTGGGTCTTGACCGAACTACCATTGTTGTCCATGATGCAGGTCTTCCTTTTTGGCCAGGTGAAATGTTCCAAAAATAATAAATATGCGGAGAAGGTGGTAGTCACCCCCTTTTCCTATGATCAACGGAGGGGGATCGGATATTTGGAAGTGAGATTGACCCTGCGCTGGTTGGAGTGCATCAGAGAGAACTTAATTGCCTTATGACAAATCAAAGCAGAAACTAGACTATAGCGTAACTAGTCAATCTCTTGTGAGGACTGCAGCCTGGAAGAGATTAGTTAAGATTCTGCACACATTTGAGGCCGTCCAACTACAATATGGGCTGTGAGGATACAGCTACTTACAAAGTATGACGCTACTGCATGTGGGCTAGTGGGAACCAGATACTTTGATAACACTGGATACCCCAGAGTGGGTGACTGGAGTCCCTCACCTCTGTTCGCCAGCATCACAGCTGAAGTACACGGTGACGCAACTAAAATCACAGACAGTGGTAGGTCAAACTTTACACTTTGGACATTGTAATGCAGTTGGCCAGCTTTGGGAAATGTGTTTATCATACACACATACTATTGAAGGGCAACCCTCCACACGCCGAGTTAAGTGCACCCTTCGGAGTTCTCTAAAAGGGTGGGCCAGTGCCGTGGATGCTTGGCCAATTTAGAATCATTGAACCTTCGATTTGCTTCGCCCACTAAAGTTTTTACAACCATGGTCTTATTTTATAAACAAAAATAAAGGGAGATTTTAACAAATTCTTGAACAAATATTTAATACTTCCAAATGCTGCTCCTTTTACTTTTAAATAAGTAGTTTTTTGTAATGGTTTTGACTAACCGCACAAAATAAATAGATTCAGATTCAGTGGTAGAACTATACCTGGCTAAACAACACTGAGGAATAGATCCTCTGGCTCCTCAAAGAATAGCGAGAAACCGCTTCTATGAATCCCAGATGAGACACTTGACCCCGCATGATTGGGGCCAGCCATCTCACAGCTCGTGTTTGACCCCTCACCACTGCCCCCCGCTCTTTGGTAACAAGGGTTTCTTCCTAGACCGGTCATGCTTCATGCACTGGGAAGACTGGGGATGCCACAGGATAAAGGACTATGTGAGGGATGAGAATACAACATTGACGCTATAAAATGTAATAATGGGCCCGGTAATGGAGCATTTCCCCTACATCGAACATGGATATTGGTAGCTCGCCCAAACGCAGACCTCTGCTCAGCCAGCATCTAAAATGTTCGCCTTCTGAACACGCCCTGCACTCACGACAATCAATGTGAAAAGGAGGTTTATATGTCACATCACCTTTTCCTTGTCCACTACCTTCACTTACTGTTACCTCAAGCCCCCCAACCTTTCCTTTCACAACACTAGAGCACCTTGAAACATTTAAACTGCTGTTATATGTAAATGTAAATGTATTGGCATTTATATAGCGCACTACTTACCCGTAGGGTCCCAAGGCGCTTCGACCGCTGCGAAACCCTTCCTGGCTTCCCTGAGAGATGGTCCCTTAATGGGTATATCCAGGGTGAGACCAGGCATCCCCGGCGGTCTGGTGGGGCCGTTAGTGAAGATGAGGCAAGCTACTGCCCAGAGTTGCCGAGGGTGATAGCTGATCAGAGTGGGCACCGAGGCGAGAGAATTATCGAGTCCGCTGACCCTGGTCCAGAAACCTGCCGCGCCGGGAATCGAACCCTGGTCCCGGCCCGTCCTCTGCTCTCGGGTCTGCCGCCTCTAACCAGTGAGCCACACTACTTCACTTCATATGAAGGACAACTGCGTTGCCGAAACAAAGTGAATATCTGTCTTGAAAAAAATTGCATTCACTGCAGACTAAGCTACATTGGTATTGTGGATGCTTATCCTTCTGTTTTTTGTTTTGAACAAATGTTGCTATTGTGACCAATTTTTCATTATACTGCAAGTTTCATACCAAGCCACAAATGTGTCCCAATAACAGACCTACACAGTATTGGATGAGGGATGCCTGGCTGCAAAGAGATCATCAACTACCACCAGGAGGTCGAAGGAGTTAAGCGGTTGCCTCTCAATCTACCAGCATGAATGTGGTGATTGCGAAGGCCTGGGTGTAGAACCCCGCCCAGCAACAGCAGAGCCTCCAGGAGGGTCAACCCGATTGGAACTCAGGGCAGGAGCAGCATCGGCGGAAAGGCACACATGAATCCAGAGATCCACTTGAGTCCGAACTAGTCTGAGCGAGACTCGTTGGAAACTCCAATGTGGAAAAAATGTTGACATTGCACGTTTAATTTGACAAACAAATCGAACCAAGATTCTTCCCATTTGCAGACGAGACTTTGCTCCAATTTAAGGAGAAACTGCCACTCATGACCTGCGAGGGGCAGACGGCTGAATTCAATGATCCTACCAGATGGTTCACCCCCCAAAAAAAAAAAAAATTACTTGATGATCCAGCCATTTCCAGAGACTCCTCCTAGCACAGGGTCCGTGATCCCACCCTGCCTACTGCAGTACTACATTGCAGTGGTGTGGTCCGTGAGCATCTGTACCAGCCTACCCTAGACAGACTGAAGGAAGGTTTTCAAAGCTAATCTAGTGTCTCTCAGCTCCAAAAGGTTGCAATGAAGTGGAACTCTTTCGAGCCCAAAGGCCTCCGATTGCCACCTATCCCAGATGGCCAACCTAACCCAGAAGTGATGAAGTAGTCACCACTGTCCAGTCTGTATGGGATATGGAGGACTCTGCCGCTGACCCAATCGTGGTCCAGTAACCACCACTGCAGATCTTTTGCAGTCTCCTCCAAAATCTAAACGTGGTCGTAGAGGTTCTCTGGATGTTGGGCCCACTGAAACTTCAGATCCCACTGCAGAGCCTGCATATGCCATCTAGCATGGTCCACCAGCAGGATGCAGGAGGCCACCAACCCAGAATGAGTCGACCTCCCTGAAATCTAGGGTCGAAGCTGAAAGAACAGGATCAGCCTGTATGTCGGGGATCGTTTCCAGAGAAAAAGATACAAAACTGAATTGTGTCCCGAATGGCTCAGATAAACTGAAGCATCTGAGAAGGAGTCGGGTCCAACCGTGGCACATTGACTGTGAACCCCGAAGACAACAGGCGGCGGCCAACTGTTCAGGCCAAGCTCTCCTTCAACAGCTGGTCATCGAGACATGGGAAGACTTCTGAAATTGTACCACCACCGCCATCACTTTCATGGACACCCAAAGGAGGGAACAGAGAACTTAAAATGCTCCTGCCCCACCACAAACAGCAGGTAGTGCTGATGGGCCTGCAGGACGGATATATGAAATAGGCATCCTACAGGTCCAAGCCCCACATCCAGTCTCCAAAGCAGAGGTCAGGCACGGCCTGGGCCAGTGTGAGCACTCTGAACCTCCCTGGAGAGGAAGGTGCTGAGAGAGCAGGTCTAACATAGGACGAAGTCCTCCATCCTTCTTGGGCACTAGAAAGAGCATAACAAATGCATTCTACCTCCGACTCATGCACTCTTGATAACTCCTTTGTCCAAAAGAGCTTGCACTTTCTGCGGCAAAACAGCGAGATTGTTCTCAGTCAGTCAGTCAGTCATTTTAAGGACAATGAAAGACGCTGTGGTGAGATAATTATTTTCAGGGACACTTGGGAGGTCTCCAGCCAATGAATCCAAAGAGTGTGAATAGCACACTGACCAAAGTGGCAAGCAGGTGGACGAGAAGACGTCCCGAATGTCTCCACCCACTTGGACTATTGGGACGGGATTCAGTAGTCTGAAATGTATTTGGGGTAGTTTTCCTGCAGACGCCTGCAACACCAAGCTTTCAGGTGAGGGTACGGAGATAGAAATGCAGGGCAGGGCTGTGGTGTAGATCAATTTGGGCAGAGCAATACTTGGCTCATGGACCCAAAAAGGTATCCGTAAAAACCTTGTTAAAAACTAAGAGGAGCTCAGTAGACATTTGCCCTAGCTGAAGAACGTTCATAAGAACATTGGTCTTGACGTACAATACCGAGCTGTAGGTCAAGGCCTTTGTCTGCTGCCCTGACTCAGGGGAGTAATCAAGGCCACGAGTCTCCTGCAGGTTGTCATATGGTTAGCCAATTTAATCACAGTCATTGTCCGAATCCATGGCAGAGAGAACGCAGGGTGTGCATTCACTGTTGGAATCAGATCAGGTAGAGCCTCTATGAAGGTCGGCCACAACCTTGGTCAAGGTGAAACCAGCACTGGGATTCTACATCATACAGGCCAACTGGGACCTCTCTATCCAGCATCTATGGAGTCAGCATCTTGTCAAGGTACCGGGAACGGCCGTGGATGGTGACGCCGGAGGTGGAGTAAAAACCTGCATCCGGAGGTGGCCAGGTTATGGGCTCGAAGGATCCAGTTGGCGACTAGGGGAACCTTCCAGGGGTAATCCATGGAGAACCTCTCAGCTCTGTGGGGCTCACAAGCGCGCCAGAGGATGTCAGCAAGGGTGCAAAGAGTCGAAGCATGGCCTTACGGAACTGACTGGGAGTGGCAGATGGGCACGGAAACTCTAGTTGAGCCAGAACAAGTTGCAGGATCTGCTTCAAAGTCAGAAAACTTTGGGAACGAGATTGAGACGAGATTGTGAGCAGTGGGAAAAGTCCTAGCCCATCTTACATTTTTTTTTTACTTTACAAGAGGATTTGGATCCGGACCAGTGTTTCATAAACTAAGTCGCCACCCATTGGTGGGTCATAAGCCAATTTTTGGTGGGTCGCAAAAGTCCAAGCAATAAATAAAGATGCCTTTAAATTCCGAATATATCTGGTCACATTTGCTGAGCTTCAAAGACAGAGGTCAAATGTCAGCGATGTCGTCGTGCTTACTTCTGTTTTTTTAACGTGGGGATTAGTGTTTACTTTTCTTTCTCAGACTGCCAAGTCAGTAGTTTGTAAAGTGAATTTTGTGACGATCTTGCTTGGGTGTAAAAGGAAAGGCTGTAGGATATCATTTGTGTAATAAAATTTAAAATTGTAAATGAATTGTACACTTTCAGCAACTAGGAACGCACAAAGGATATATATGAAATTTGTGTTGTAATTCTGAAGACGTGTGAGGTTAACAGATTTAAATTTCAAGACACTTACATGGTGATGCACATATGACAGCTATTCACTAAAACCAGGTTATCACTTGTGTGCAATATAATTCAGTAAAACTAGGTCAGTGCAAATTTAGTTGCCATTTCGAAAAGAAAATGTACGGTCTATAAATGGTGCTGCACTGCCAAACAATGCTTTAGTTACATTATTAAACAATAAACAAAAAAAAACAATGCTAGCCTCAGGTTCATTAGAACTAGATGGGTCACGAAGGTTTGTTTTTTAAAAAAAAAATTGGGCACGATTCTAAGAAGGTTGGGAAGCACTGATCTAGACAGACTACCGCTGGAATGACTACGACTTCTGGATCTCGAATGGGACGAGAACCAAACTCTTGATTTCGACCAGTCTCACTGCAGAGTCTTCCAGTGTTCGGCGATAAGTTTAGTCTTGCGGTCTCGTATGGCCTTCAGGCTCTCGCCACGCAGTCCCTGAAGGCCTTAGTCTCGTGGCTCGTTCCCAGGTACCACAGGCAAATTTGGTGGGTGTCTATCCCAGATATTTGTTTGCGACTGGTTTTAAGCCCTGTAAGGACTTAATATATTTAGTTTTAGGAGGTGAAGTCCCTTGCACACTGAATAAAGGGTTTCTGATTGAGGTACGGGTCTTAAAGAGACAAGAAGTAGCTGCAGATACAGGTCTGGTGGCGTGAAAAGGAACTGGCGTCACTGTTCTGCTTTGGAACAGACACGCAGAGCCTATATAGACCCCACTCCTGCACACGGTCATGCGAAGCCGCACGGAACCACCTACAAGTGCGCAGAAGTACTGCTGAAAAGATTTCAGATCTAGTCTAACACCTACGGAAATTCAAAGGGTGAGGAATCTGCAGTTAGAAGTCTATCGGAACAAGATGCAGATTCATCATCGCGTGAATAGATACCAAAGCAGTCCCTGCTCAGGTGACTGCTCAGACCAGGAAACCCTGCAGGACAGATCGGGCAAAAAGCCCCTCCTGCCATACCAAGTTCTCCAAGCTGTAATACTTCATGAATGTATGAACTGACGCCCCTGAAGCAGCCTAGCAAATGTCCAGGCCAAGCACACCATGTGCCAGCACCATTGCAGCAGCCTTTGCTCTGGTAGCGAGAGCAGGCACACCGTTTGGGTGGTGCTTCTTGGCCAGCCCATGGCGCGTTTAGGCACAAGACGATCCATCTGGAAATTATTCTCTGCCTCTGCTCCAGAAAAGAGGAAAGTTGATCACATGCAAATGATGGTCTGTGGTCTGATTGATATAAAAGCTAAGGGCGGTCTTAGGACTAAAGCAGTGAAGCTGCTCCTCATTAGTAGGATGAGGTAGAGCGTAAAAAGGCCGAAAATTGATGGATTGACCTATGTGGAAGAGCAGGACTACCCTTTGGAGCATTGCAGACATGGTCTAGAGGACCAGTGTGACCAGAAAGAAGGTGGTGTGTGGCTGCTGAACCGACGAGACCTGGAGTTCGCTCACTCGTCAAGCAAAAGGGACTGATAGGGAACACTTTTTTTAATAGTAAACCGGTGTACAAAAGCAGCTGTGCATCACTAAAATGGGGCACATGAGGAATGTGACAAATTAAGATCGCAGAGGCATCACAAACTGTGTTGGTGGGATTGTGTGTCAGCCATTTCAAGAGTGCATCTCATCGGGTGAAGTGAAGAGCGATGGTTGACCAAGCTAACGTAGAAAGGGTGAAAGGTTACCTTTAACTGTTACCACAGTAAGGCCTTACTGGGCCAAAAGACAGAATAATATATCAGCTAACTGTGCCTTTAAAGGCTGAATGACACGGAAGGAACGCCAAGCAGTAAACTGCATAGATTATTTTGGTGTAGGGGCGTGCCTGGCTACCTCGTGAGAAGTGAGAAAGTCAGTCACCGACTGTTGCTATTAAATCTCCACACATTTAACTATAGGTTGAGCAGGCTGGTGTGCCGGACCAAGTCCTGCTGCAGTAACAAGAATCCCCTCCCTTAGGGGCAGCTGGAGCAAAGGACATGTTCATGGCCAAAAGTTCAGAGTACCACACTTTGTTCCCCTGGTCCGGAGCTACTAGGATGACTTTGGCCCAGTCTTTCCTGATCTTCAACACTGGCAGCAGGTGGATGGGAAGAAAGATGTACGAGCCACTGATCCACTTTTTCAGGTAAAAAGTATCTCAGGACTTGGTAACTCAGACGTGCGGAATCTTGGACACTGCGTATTCTCTGCAGTGGTGGTTAGATTCAGGGTGCTTGTTGGAAGATGCCCTGTGCCACATCAGAATGTAGACGCCTTTTGTGATCCACTAGGCAATGTAGACAGTTTTTCAACTCTAGAATTTACTGATCCTGCCAGATGTTGAGCAATTAGTACAATACACAGTTCTGCCACTCGAAAAAAACGTACAATCCATTGGCACAAGATCCACAACCTCACTCCATCCAGTTTGTGCATTATTACCTGGTGCTATGTGAGAACTTGCAACTGTCCAAGTTGATGGGGGGTAGGAACATCTACAATGCCAATGTAGAGGAGAGTCTTCGCCAGAGACCAGAGTCTTCTGATCACCACCTCTCAGAGGACCTCTCCAACCCAGCAATGGAGTATCTGGGATGACTGTTCCGGGTGGGATGGGGAGACTGGTCTGCCGACAGTACAATTACCAATTTCTGCTGCACAGCCACAAATGCAGGTATTTTGCAGTCCCATACAACACCTCGGAGGAATCGAAACATTCCGTTGCTGAAGACGCCATTGAGAAGTTAGGTCCCACTGCAGAGCCTGCATGTGCCACCTGAGCGGTTCAAAAGCCAGATTCAGGAGAACAAGAGCCCTCAGAGCTGCTCTCATCGAGACCCAGGTTGCAGGTTGAAACAACCGGATCATAGCCCGGATGTCCTGGGCTCGTTGAGGGAAGGCTCAGAAGAGCACTGCATCTAGAATAGCTCCAATGACAAGGGGCCATTGTGAAGGAGACTTAAGAACACTGATGGAGAAGCCAAGTAAGGTCAACAAGGCAGCCGCTGTCTGGAAGTGATTCAAGATTGCTTGAATCAAGCCCACCTTCAGCAACCAGTCCTCGAGATATGGGAAGACTGGCATTCCCAATCTCCACAGATGGGCTGCGACCACCACGTTTTACCTTTGTGGGCACCTATTGTGCACTGGGAAGGCTAAAGGGGAGCACCAAGAACTGAAAGCAGTCTTGGCTTGCCTGAAACGGAGTATGCCTGTGTGACAGCAGGAAGGGAATGTGGAGGTAAGAGTTCTGCAAGGCCAACACCATCATCCAGTTCCTAGATCTAAGACAGATGGAACTTGAGCCAGGGTGAGCATACCGAACGGGTCTTTCAAAAGGGAGAAGTTCAGAGGGTGAATAACTAGGACGGGCAAAGACCTCCATCCTTCTTCAGCATCAGAAAGTAGCGGAAGTAACAGCCAGTCCTGATCTCTGATGCAGGTACAGTCCCAATGGCTCCCTTGACCAAGAGAGCATGAACTTCTTTACAGAGTATGGACAAACACTCCTCCAGGAGGTGTTGCTGTGCAGAAGGCATATCCAAGGGTGTGACCAAAATGGGAGGGAGTAACTCTGCTCCACAATCAAGTATTTATTTATTCATTAATGCCATTTGTAGAGCGCGTACAATTACCCTTGGGCGTCTCGGCGCTGAAATTGCATTGAAGTCTCACCCTGATCAAGAAGTGCAGAAATGTGATTTACTGATTAAATAGCCATGTCTTCAGTTTTTTTCTGAACTGAAAGAGTGTGGGGCTAGTTTTTATATGGTTAGGTAGGGTGTTCCAGAGTCTAGGGGCCGCGATTGAGAAGCGGCGATCGCCCCAGGAAGCTGTTCGGCTGCGTTGAACCACTAGTTGGTTAAGAGATGTAGATCTGAGCGTTCTCGGAGGGTTATAAGGAATCAGTTGCTTTTTAAGGAATCGAGGTCCTTGATCCTGTAATGATTTGAAGACTGTGCACAGGGATTTAAATTTGACCCTGTTGTGGATGGACAGCCAATGGTAGTTTTTGAGCGTATCCGAGATGGGTGCAAATCTAGGTTTTTTTGACAGTACGCGGGCGGCAGCATTCTGCACGGTCTGTAATTTTTTGATGACTGTTCTGGGCATTGAGCAGCAGACCGTTGCAGCAGTCTAGTGAAGAAAGCACTAGAGAGGTGACTAATGTTTTTGCTGCTGAGTCAGGTAAGTAATGTGTAATTTTTCTTACCATTCTTAGCTTGAAATGGGCGTTGGCTGCCACCTTGTTCGCATGGGCCATGAAGTTGAGCTGGTCGTCGAAGGTAACACCTAGGTTTCTGACTTTGACCGTGGGGCGGGGAGGAGTGCCCAGGGCTGAAGGCCACCAGGTTGCCGACCAGACTGGGGAGAGATTGCCGAAGATAACCACCTCCGTTTTATCGGAGTTAAGCTTCAGGCAATTCCTTGCCATCCACTCGCCGATAGCAATCATCCCACCTTGGAATCTCTCTGCCATCCTCTGTCCATCACCCTTTATAGCCAGCACCAACTGAGTGTCGTCGGCGTATGAGGTTAGGCTCATCCCGTGGGCTTTGATGACACTAGCGAGGTCCGACACGTATATATTAAATAGTGTCGGACTTGGGGATGAGCATTGGGGTACCCCACACGGTAGCGACAGGTCAGCCGACTGAAAGGGGCCCAGTGTAACCGCCTGGGTTCTGTTGGCCAGGAAGGAGGCAAGTAAATCCCTGGCAGTGAGCTGAATGCCCATCCTCTCGACACGGTCGACCAAGATCTTAAGGTCAACCGTGTCGAAAGCAGCTGACAAGTCTAGGAGAACTAATAAGGCAGTTCCTCCTTGATCACGGATGACTTATGTCATCAGCTGCTTTGATGAGAGCGGTTTCTGTGCCGTGGTGTTTGCGGAAACCGAACTGCGTATCATCCAGCAGATTGTTGTTTTCTATATAAGCTGATAGCTGCTGGTTCATAGCCTTTTCTATAACCTTTGCTAGAAAAGGGAGACTTGCAATAGGACGGTAATTTTTTAGTTCACCTTTATCTAACCCAGGCTTTTTAAGCAGAGGATTGATTAATGTATTTTTCAGTGAATCAGGGTAGGATCCGGATGCCAGAATTGTATTACAGACAGTAGTGATAATGGGTATGAACAGCATCCATTGATCGAATGTGATGCACCACCACCTGGTGCTGCCTTTGTTCTACAACTCAGTTGAGGTGGTTCTCCAACCTCCCCGCCCATGCTCAATTCAAATCTTTGGCTCTTCTTGCCCTTCCTCCTCTGTATGTTCGTGTTCCTCATTGCATATTGTGAGGAAATGGGATGTATTATATGGTGTGGTTATGAGACCTCCCTGTGTAATACACTTGCCAACCCCTTTAGGACCGTAGGTTTCGTTTGGTAAACCCTGTAGGCCAGTCCCGGGTAGCTCTGGCAGCAAGATTTACACAAAGGAAGTGTAAAGCATTCAAAACGGAATCAACGCAATTGAAGATAAGCTTGAGACACTCACGATTCTGATACTAATTACAAAAATTGCCCATTTGGATATATATTTAGACACCACAACAAAAAAGGAGGGTTCCCGAGATATTGAATTTACAAGGAATAGTAAATATGCACGTTTTCACTCACTGCGAACAAACACTGGGAAATTCAACAAATTTGACACGTAGAAACTTTTTCAAGGATAACTTTGGGCAAGTGTCAATGCAGTTAGAGTTACTTTAGGTGACCAATCCAGGCAGGGAGCCAGTCAGTGGGACCAGCATGGTCCACAGAAAAGGTCCCCCCCTTTGCTGTAGGTTTCTATGGAGTGGTTCTGATGCAAGGGATACAGGGTGCCGAAGATACTAGAGGATGCTTTAAATGCGATGAGGTCAAATTAGGTCTTCCAGTGGCTACTCCTCGGTTTACGGGCTAGGTGAGGCAGCCCTGGACACAGGGGAAGACAACCCTTGAACTCCTCAACATCCTGGCAGAAGTCCAATCGCTAATGGGCTACCAGCCACCTGGCATCGCGTTCACATCAGAATCCTTCATTGGTTGTAAAGTCGCCTCCTTGGTGACTAAGCTGCACTCAAACAACTCCTGGGTTCAGAGAGAGAGAGTTCATCTGGTCGAATCCTCATCCCTGGTGCTGCACAGAGACGAGGAGAAGCAGCTTCGAAAGTCGGGCTACCAATTCACTCCAGCAGACTTCAGCTGTTGTGGCCCTGATCTGTGAACAGTAGGTCAGCCACCTGAGCCGTGGAGTGCCAGATTGTCTACCTCAACAATTTTGCAGCCCCTACCCTAAGTGTTACCCCTTTGCTCTTCAAAGGTAGCTTCACCTTCGAAGCTCACGATTTGGGTTAACACCCATGTGGCTTCCTCCCACCACCCCTGTGGCTTCCTCCCAGAGAGGTAACACCTCTCTCCCCCATAGGCTTCTATAGTTTCCCTTCCTGAGAGTAGCTGGCATGTCTACCCGAGAGCAGAAAGCTGTCTAAGCACAGGAGAGTTCAAGGCAACGAAGTGACAACTTTAAAAAGTGGCACAAGGCACAGGTAACATTAGTTTTTACTTCAAATCAAGTTAGGCTTCATGTAACAAGTGGTTTGATATCTTGGAGTATCACAGCTGAGTCGTCAATGTGTACCTTCATACTCCCCAATGGGGTGACCAAGTCTTTCCAAAGTAAAAACAGTTCAGTGTTTTAACTGCCAGAGCATGTAAACTACTTGCTGTGCTCATGAAAAATGCTGAAACCTGCGTAGGGCTCTGTAGGACAGCTCTAGGGGTAAACTGCACACATTGCAGAAGGAGGCTTGACTATGCTATTGCTTTAAAAGGCAAAGTCAGGCTGGCAGTTTAAATCTGCTTTTCCAGTCTACAATGGTAGACTGGGAGATCTGTTTTACTTGGGTCAAGTCCAGGGTGGCACGAGCAGTCCTGCAATCCCTGGAGGGGCTCTCTAGTTTACATGCCCTGGGTACCATATACAAGTAGCCTATGCCAATCTGATAGGAGCCAATTAGACATACACATTTTAGGGTTAGTTCACCGAGGTCTGGTTAGTAGTCAAAAAACATGAGGGAGAACATACAAAAAGAAGTATTTCCTCCCACTTTTTTAGTAACCCAGAAACCTAGTTCACCAGGCTTTCCATGACGGGATTGAAAGCTTTTTCATTTTGGCGTATATGGTTCACCCTCTGGGCATTCTTATGACCCCCAAAGGCCATGGAACTTCTTCACAATGCCTAACATCACCAACCTTACATTGCTTAGTGGCAAGAGCTCTATAAATAAATTAAACAATCGTGATATGATCACAGGTCACAGACCATGAGCCCTGGAGAGCAGAGAATACATGTCACAGCTCCAGGGTGCCAACCACACAGAAAAATACACGTCACAGACACTTGTAGAGCACACAGACCACCACAAGTCACATATCCAGAGCTAAAGAGCACACAGAAGCATACAAGTCAAGGACCTGGAGTTTCCGAGGAACACTAGTCACAGACGTGGAGCCACAGAGCACAGCAATACACATCACACCAGAGCAAGAGGAATACTCATCACAGATTTGTAACTGCAGTACACCATGAAATGCATGTCTCAAACCCAGAGCAACCAAACAGAGGACTACACCGAGCCACAGCCCTCAAACATTTTAGAATTGAAGCAATGAAGGGGTACAAATGTCTGTGCCAGAAAGGAAGCTACACCAATGACTGTTTGTACTTGCGTGAAAGGGGGAATAGTTTTCATATGTTGTCTGAGTGCATACCTCAATGCCTGGGGCTGGTTGCTGGTCATTTCCAGGCTCACTTTGGGTGTTGCATGCTCCACACGTGATCTCGGCTGCAGCTGGAAGAGATGTGTGGTTGGTTAAAAGGGCTAGTAAAGAGAAAATGTAGAACTTTTTCCTTCTCAAAAGCCAGAGTGAAAAATTTCTAGTACAGGGTTTTATAC
This sequence comes from Lissotriton vulgaris, assembly GCF_964263255.1. Classification (NCBI taxonomy): domain Eukaryota; kingdom Metazoa; phylum Chordata; class Amphibia; order Caudata; family Salamandridae; genus Lissotriton; species Lissotriton vulgaris. Next base: position 54,092,621 of record NC_141691.1, on the reverse strand, counting down.
ATTAACCCCAGCCCTTACTTACTACTGAAGTCTACACAGCAACAGTTCAATCCCATACCTTAGATTAGTTGAGAAGCATGCCACACAGGTGTGTTTGAGGACTCTGCCCAAACACACATGTGAAAGGCTGGTGCTTCAGACAGTAGGTGTTGCAGACTGAGGTTTGCATTTGGCCAGAACTGTGGATCTTATTTTGCCGAGAATTAGCAACCAGGCTAAGTCCCAGTCTCCTCCTCATCAAAAGTGACATTTTCTGAGGCCTATGAAGAGTTAAAGCTGGAACTGCTGCTTGACCGGTTCAACTAGACTTGCACAAGGTGAAGGACCAAAGTTTGGGAAACGGAAGAAAAGAACAAGTTACTTACCTTCGGTAACGAAGTATCTGGGAGAGACGCATATTAGTTACAGATTCCTTACCTTAGAAATTCACCCAGGCATCAGACTGGATCTGGAGAATTTTTTCATAGCAGTACCCCTGTGCATCGGTAGGTGACAGAGGTCGATTCTGCGTCAGTCGTCGGCGTAGTGTTCGATGTTGCGTGCCTATTTAGACACTGCCCCTGCGTGCTAACATTTCTGATAAGACTTTCGACTCCAGAACCGCAGCGCCATGCAAGACACCGACCACTGGTCCACTAAAACTAGGGTCCAGCAAAGGAGTCCCTGTCCCTAGAAGTCAGTTTGAAGAGTGGGGAGGATGGGTGGGGCGGTAAGGAATCTATAACCAACATATGACTAACAGATACATCGTTACCGAAGGTAAGTAAATTGATCTGAAAGACACCCTTAGCTATAGATTCTTACCTTAGGATAGATGCCCCAGCAATACCAACCCCGGAGGAGGGTCTGCGAACCAAGTCCACACCACAATGTTCTGGAGGACCAAACGGGCAAAATAGCGGTCCCTCCAGACTTGGCTGTCCAGGCAGTAATTTCTGGTGAACGTGTGCAAGGATGCCCACGTGGCTGCTCGACAGATGTCAGGAGTGGAACTCCACATGCAAGAGCAGTAGTGGCAAGCGTAGCTCTGGAGGAATGAGCTCATAGCCCCACTGCAGGGTCCTTTTTCGCCAAAGCGTAACAGATTTTAATATAAAGGTCAACCCATCTAGAGATGGTACACTTTAACACCCCGGCCTTTCTTGGCACCCAGGTAGCCAACAAAGAGTTGGTCATCCACCCGGAAATATTTCATGTGGTCAAGGCAGAAGGACAGCACACATTTAGGGCCCAGACGGTGGAGCCTCTCCTCCTTGGAAGGGTGCAGAGGCAGGAAAAATCAAGGGCAAAGTAATTGTTTGTCCAATGTGAAAAGGTGTAACCACTTTTGGAAGGAACAAGGGTCTCCTAAGCACCACTTTGTCCAGATGCACAGAGAAGAAAGGGGGCAGAGAAGGTTCTTGAAGCTCAATCACTCTGCGGGCAGAGGTAATGGCGACAAGGAAAGTGGTCTTCAGAGTGAGTAGCCTTAGAGGATAGTTGTGAAGAAGCACGAAGGGAGCGCACCTAAGTTAAGACAAGGTTCAAGTCCCACTGGGCATTAAGAAGAGCGATGGAGGAAAGAGCTGAGTAGTGCCCTTAAATAACACATTTACAATAGGGGCTTTGTACAAAGATGGCTGATTAGTTAGCTGAAGGAAAGCAGATCTGGCCGAAAGATAGCCCTTAAGACTGCTCAGGGCAGAACCCTGCTGGGCCAAATAAAGTATATACAAAGGACCTCTGAAAGTAGGACAGAAAGGGGATCCACAGCCTTTGACGTGCACCATGCAACAAACGTTTTCCATCGACATGCGTACACCGTTTTAGTGGAGCGACGCCTGGATACCAAGATGACCTTTCAGACTACGGATGGAAGGTCAAAAGCGGTCAACTGTCGCTGTTCAATCTCCAGGCAAGAAGGTGGAGGAGGGACAGGTTCGGGTGAAGAACCTTACCCCTGCTCCTACGACAGAAGATCTTCCCGAAGTGGGAGTCTGAGTGTAGGATCGATAGCCATGCTCAGGAGCTCTAGACTCTTCGTGCCCAGTCTGGAGCCACAAGAAAAACTTGGTCTCGGTTGCGCTTGATCTACAGCACTCAGGGCAGAAGTGGTACTGTATAGTGATGATGGATTGTTTCATCTCATTTGCAGTTAAAGTGGACATTTATTGTAAAAGGACACGTTACATACATGGAGAATTTTTGAAGATGCGGTGAACAGCTAAATGTACGCCTTACAAGGTATCTGTTATACGGTAGCTTCCCTGGCATATTATAAATGTAAAGGAGAGGGTCAATCTATCAATTATACTTATTGCACATCGTCAAATACTTTTTTGTGACTTCGCTCTGCGAATGCTTGAGTTGGTACCCTGCGCTTTGGAATCTGAGAAGTGAATCCCCCGTGCGATTTCGCCTCCAGAAAGGTATCTTTGCTGCATTGTTCTTTCACCCAAACCACCATATTGTGTGGATGCTTCCATTGGTGTATGAAGAGGTTTGGGTTTGAGATATGCTCTTATGTACTCTGTCCTCACAGTAGAGGAGTTCTGGGTACTGTGACTATTTTTGTGAGAAGCAACAACACACAATCTTTAGTCGTTTCAGGTAAGAGAACACAGATATTTGGTGGGCCACCGTATGTGGGTATGGGGAGCCTTACAGAGGAGTGCATTTAAGATAGGTGACACTCCCAGACCTCCGGTTGGTCTTAAATCTCTGGACTTCTTTGATATATGCTGCAGTTTATTTCAGCTACCTCATGTTGGTTGGCTTGTTCCATTTGGAGTGTGGATCGGCGTCCTTATGAGCATATATTTTTTATGTGCACTCTGCCATTACAGGAGTTTATAGCTGTATTTTGTGACAATCTGTTTAAGAAGTGGCAGATTCTCAGTCGGTGTAGGATTAATGAAACAACAGAGTGTATTCTAATAGAGGACAGTGGAATTATATTTCCAGTAAGTATCTCTAGTGGAATGGATCTGGGGTGTATTGGACTGCTGAATATTGGTCAATCTGTTATTTGTAATATATCGGATATTGTTGCATGTTTATTCACGAATTTTTGGTGGTGGTGAACGTACACACTGGGTGTGCATGCATAACTCATCATTAGCCCCGAGTAGGTAGGGGTTTGATGGGTTTCTCTATGGGGTTTTCTATGTCATTTCCCTTAGGGATTAACGAAGCACAACTGAGCAAATAAGTCCTCTATGTTTAACGTCAAAGCAATAGTAATCATGAGTATCTCCGATTGTTGAGGAATTGGTCCAATCTATGTTAAAATTACTGATACTTTTGATGTGGGCCAGATTTTCTTATTGTTACTATACCTTTTCAGGTGGTATCTCTTTTCCCGGGGTGGAGCGTCTCTTTTTAGAGCTCTATATCTGGCAGGTCCTAAGGAAGGTGGCATTCCATTGCTTTGCTGCCACCGAAACGCGTCGACCATTGCCTTGTTAGATCCTGCTATATGCAGTTGTTGTATTTGGTCACTTAAACTAAAATGTCACTCTGTAGTTAAGCTCCCCAGATATATGTTATGAGTGTGAAGGTCGGTCTGGGTTTGTGAGAGTATGGTTTGAAAGGTGGTGTGTGAATTTGGTTTGTGTTTCTCTACTGGGGGTTATTCTGTATCTATTGCTCTAATGTTCTTTTATTGAGACATGATTAGTGATGAATTTTTGTAATAATGTATGTGGAGTTAATAAAATGTATAACAAGAGTATTATCATGAAAACATTTTTGTTAAAAGAAATAAAATATATTTGTTGTTTGAGCATTTGTTTATTGATAAAATACATTTTTTGGCTGCTCACGTTATGTATTTGGATTAATTAAAGTGTAAAATGATTTGAGGTTGAGAGGGAGACTTCTTTCTTGTTGTATTATTCCCCCTCTTCTCCCTGACCTTGATTGTTCTTTCAGAGGGGGTCCCCTACATATTGCACAGGTGGAAAGGCGTACAGGAGGCCGCAGTTTCACTTGCAACAAAAAGTCGCTGAGCGCTGCCTTGGAAAATCCAACGAGCAGAATTGCTGACATTGCACGCTCTTCGGTGGTGAACAGATCTAATCAAGGCTCTCACCACAGCTTAAAGAGACCTTTTACCACTTCTGAATGAAGACGCCATTCGTTATCTACCAGGCACTAACGGCTGAGTTTGTCTGCCCTGGCAATCGGAGAAACTGCCAGGTGTTAAACCACCAGCGTAATTCCCTGATGTTCCAGCCAGTCCAGACACTCTGGTCATAGGGTCCACAACCAAAACCCCATCCCCGTCCTGTTTGTTGCAGTACCACATGGCGGGGGTGCTGTCCGTGAACACCTGTACCTTCTTCCCCTTTATGAAAAGGGACAGAATGCCTTAAGCGCCAGGTGAAGCGCCCTGAGCTCCAGAAGGTGGATAGGAGGCTCGGACTCTGCCAGAGACCGGATGCATTTAATCTTCGCCTCTCCCAGATGGCCGCCCCACCCCCCGCCCCGCTTTGTTGTTTAAATCTAGGAGTTTTGAGAAGCTTGGCACTACTAGACCTTAGAGTCCTAGGAGGGTCCTAATTAATTAATTAATTGTGGGTTTATATAGCGCTAGGATAGACTCCCGGAGGAGTATCTCCGCGCTTCGACCGCTGCGAAACCCTTCCTGGCTTCCCTGAGAGATGGTCCCTTAATGGGTATCTCCAGGGTGAGACCAGGCATCCCCGGCGGTCTGGTGGGGCCGTTAGTGCAGATGAGGCAAGCTTATGCCCAGAGTTGCCGAGTGTGATCGCTGATCAGAGTGGGCACCGAGGCGAGAGAATTATCGAGTCCGCTGACCCTGGTCCAGAAACCTGCCGCGTCGGGAATCGAACCCTGGTCCCGGGCCGTCCTCTGCTCTCGGGTCTGCCGCCTCTAACCAGTGAGCCACACTACTGCACATGGAAGTTATTTTTCTGAAAGTGAGGGCCTGATCCATGCAAAGTTTTGTAAGCCAGGCATGCTAACTTGAATTGAATTTTGTTCTACAGGGAGCCAGTGGAGACTTCTCATTTTATGGGCCACTGGTTCAAACCTGGGAATATCTAGTACCAGCCTGGCTGCTGCATTCTGGAGACGCTGTAACTTTAGTAATAACGGTTTTTGCAGCCCTACATACAGGGCATTCCCATAATCCATTTTGGATAGAGCCAGCAAGGTTACCAGGGTTTTGCAGGTGTCAGGAGGGATATATGGCAGCAGTTTCCTAATCGGCTTCAGCGTGTACCATACCGAGGAGGCAGGTTTATTTATTTGCGCCTTAAAAGTAAGTTTGGAGTCAAATATAAACCCCAGGTTCCTTACGTTGTCCACAGCTGTCGGACATCTGCCGAGACTGTCAGGCCACCAGTTGATTGACGAGATGTTCGGTTCAGACCCCAGCAGCAGGACCTCTGACTTCTCACCATTCAACTTTACGCAGTTTACATGCATCCATTGACTGACTTGGTCCATGCAGTGCCTGAATCTATCCGCTGTCTCAGTAGTGTGGTTTGAAATTACCACCACTATTTGGGTGTCATCAGTGTAGGATACTGGAAGGAAGCCGCAGTTTGATGATGTTTGCTAAAGGGGCAGCATATATGTTAAAGAGGGAAGGGCTCAATGAAGAGCCCTGAGGGACCCCCAGGGCAAGTTGAAGGATTTCAATACAAATTCCTCATGCTGGAAAGAGAAGGATCAGTCACCCAGAAAAGAGGCCAGCAATGCGATTGCTTATGCATGTAGGCCTATTTCCTCAAGCCGGGTTAGGAGTATATCATGGTTGATGGTGTCGAAGGCTGCCGAAAGGTCTAACAATACGAGGGCAGACTTACCCCCTGCATCCAGTATACTCCTAATTTTCTCCGCTGCCATTACGGGCTGGACTGTTCCCATGAGGCACAGGGTCAGACTGATTTGCATATGGCCATGTCTGAACTGGGGTGGCAGAGTGGGCTAAAGAACGGTGATGGATTAAACCCAGATCTGTTGACTGGGTGTGAGTGTTTGATTGGTTCAGATGCTCCGTCCATCCCCACCCCCTTTTGTACCGCTTTGTTCTCCATAATCAGAGCGGTTTCAGTCCCATGTTCGTCCCGGAACCCGTATTGGGATATATCTAAGACATGGGAGTCCCTAACAAACCCAGCGAGTTGAGAGTTCAGATACTTTTCTAAGATTTTGGCCGGGAATGGGATTCTCGATATCGGCCTATAGTTAGCTGAGATAGAAGGGTCAAGGTTAGGCTTGTAGCTCTTTGCACAACACAACCCCCATGCTCCCCTCTAGCCAGAATAAATATCCCAGAGAGCGCCTTCCTGGGAGCTGCACTGCGCCAAACTTTTGACAGTGTTCGACTGTGGCAAAAAGTTCCAGCCAGTTTTCTCCCCACTGTCGGAAGACGCCCTGCGCCATCGCACAATGCAACCACCATTTGTGATCTGCCAGGTGCTGCCGGATGAGCTCGTCTGCCCTGGCATTCAAAGATCGTGACAGGTGTTCCATAATCCGGGAGATGCCCTGACGCTTCAGCTGACTCCAGGGGTGCACCGCCTCTTAGAAGAGGATCCCACTACACCAGGTTTGGTGCAGTAGCACATGGTGGTGGCGGTGGAGTCAAGGAGAACCTCCATTAGCCTCCTATTGATGGACAGCAGGAATGCATCCAATGACAGATAAAAGGCCCACATGATGACATTCGATAGGTTTCCTCTACGCTGGGCCACAGAGACTTCTGATTCTGCTGCCGAGCCCGCATATTCCACCTAGCATGGTCACCAAAAAGGATACGGACGGTAAACAGGACCAGAAGTCTCAGAACTGCTCCTACTGATTCATCAGGGTCATAGCTCAAACGTCCTGGGCTCTCTGTGACCAAGGGACAGCCCTGAAATGCACGGTGTCCAAGACAGCTGCTATTAAAGGGAGCCTCTGAAGTAAGGTGTGACAAGTCGATTAAAAATCCTAACTAGGTCATTAGGTTTGCTTTTTGGAGGTGGTCCGTGAATACCTGGAAAGCCTGCTCCCAACAGCCAGTAGTCTAGGCAGGGCAAATTGACACCATGGTCTCCAAGAAAGTGATTACAGTGATAGTCCCCTATCTTCGAAAAACCCCATGGCTGCTGGTGAGATCAATAAGGACCACAACCAGCTGAACCTGCTCCTGGCCTACCTTGAACCGCAGGCACCATCTGTAAAATTACAGATCAGTTCTATGAAAAAACACGTCCTGCAAGTCCAAAATTACCATCTAGTCACCCGGATCCAGGACACAGATTCTGGGCCAGTGCAAGCCCTCTCAATTTGTCAATCCGCAGTAAGGCATTCAGGTAGCGAAAATATAGAACAGGACAGATGCCTCCATCCTCCTTTAGCACGATGAAATAGCAGGAGTAACAACTTATCCCTATCTCCAGGTCCGGATCCCCCACCTCTCGCAGCAAGATGGATATGTGCTCCTCGGAGCCCTTCTATTGTGGGATGAGCTGCCGTGGATCTGTAAGAAAAGTAAGAAAATAGCCATGCCGGATGATCTGGACAGCCCCTTTTTCGAATGTGATGGATTGCTATACCAGGGAAAAGTATGGAAATGTTATATTGATTTGTATAGTGCACTAATCACCCAAGAGAGGGTATCCATTCGCTTAGGCAGGTGAATGCAAGTGTGTGGTCCCCAAGGTAATTATACAAACAGCCCGGTCTTCAACTTCTTGTGGAACTCAAGAAGTGAGGAGGCGGCTTTGATGTGCTGAGGGAAGTCGTTACATGTTTGGAGTAGGATGTAGGAGCATGAGGGACCACCAGTTTTGTGGATGCGGGGAATGTGTGCAAGTGCGACTAAAGCAAAGCGCAGGTGTCTGGTACGTAGGTGAACATGCGGCCGTTCAAGCATTTTGGCTGCGTTTTGTGTAGGGCTTTGGATGTGTGGATGCAAAGTTTGAATTGGCTGCGCTTATAAATGTGGGTGTTGGTTCTAGCTCCAACGGCTACCAGGTGGAGTCCCATGGGGTGGTTTGGCTGCCAAAGACCAGTACTTCCATCTTGTCTGAGTTGAACTGCAGACAGTTGGTTCGCATCCAGTCTGCTACCATGGTCAAACAGTTGGTGAATTTGGTCTGGGAGGTGTTTGTCTTTTCTGTCCTGGAGAGTATGAGTTGAGTGTTATCTGTGTAGGAGAGGATGGTGGGGACTTGTGATCAGATGGTGTTGGCTAGGAGTCATGTAAATGTTAAACTGGGTGGAGCTGAAGGACAATACCCATGGAAATCCGCAATGTCAATATCTTGGTCTCTGATGTGAAGGGTGGCAGCCTGACCACTTGGGTCCGTCCTGTGATGAACAGATCAATTTAGATCAGATCCTTGAAGGCCAATCTCAATCTTCTGATGGTGAAATGGGAGACTCAAGTCCGCAGAGAGGTCCAGAGGATGAGGGCGCTGTTTTTCCTAGGTCCAAAATGATATGAATGTCAGTGGCCACAATGAGTGCTGTTCTGGTGCGGTGCTTTCTGAATTCCAAATGAGTGTGCTCTGTAAGATTGTGAAGTTCAAGCTGGGTTGCTCGTTGTCGTTTAATGACTTTGGCTGAATAAGGGGGGGAGCAGGAAGATGGGTTGGAAGTTGCTCGGTTGGTTTGGGTCGGCTGTGGGCTTCTTGGAGGACTTTGATTTCTGCAAGTTTCCATTCATTGTGGAAAGTGACAGACGTGATGGAGGTGTTGAAGATGTGGGTCAGGATGGTGCTGATTGGGGAGGTTGCCAGGTTGTATATGTAGTGGGAGCAGGTGTCCGTGAGTGGATGGTCCACATGATTACCGCCATGTCGTTTCTGGTGAGGGTTGTCCATTCAGTCAGGTGGCCATCTTGGGGGTGGATAGGCTAGCAACAAATTCTCTGGGGTTGGGTTGGTGTGTGAAGTTGCTGTAGATGTTTGCAGTTTTGCTGTGGAAGAAGTTGGATAGGTTGTCACAGTTTATTGGGAGGTAGCGATGTTGACAGTGGATAAGGGCAAGGTGAAATGCTTACCTTTAGAAAAATCTTTCAGCTTTTGGAGCTTCCTTCGATGTGGTCCACTAGTGATTTTTTCTCGGTGTCACTTATTTGCCGGGGATGGCGTTTGAGTAAAGCCTTGTAAGTAGTTCTGTCTGTGGCTGGGTCTCCATTCTTTTTTCTAGCCGTTTACAGTGTAGTTTGGAGTTTCAGAGGTCTTCTGTGTACCAGTACTTGTTTACTAGACTATGCTTGTTGAGTTTGATGAGTGCGAGAGAGTCTTCACTGTTCGTGAGCAAGTTGTTCATGTCCTTGTTGAGGTGGTCTGTTGGCCTAGGTTCATCTATACAAAGGGCGCAGAGCCAGTCTGCTAATGTGGTTTTCCCCCAACTGCGGCTAGGAATGCTGAACCTGGGTGGGGTGTCAACTTGAGGCATGTTGATGTGGAAATGGATGATGGAGTGGTCAGTCCATGTAGGCGTGTGGTGGACGTGTATTTGATGCTGTTGCTTGTGGTGAAGAGGGGGTCCATTATGTGTCCTGCAGTGTTAGTTCTGGGATCAGCTGGGCGAGTAATGTTGCTCAACCTTTCAAGTAGTGCTGTGGAGCAGAGGTCATTTCTGTCTTCCAGGTGAGAGCGGTGGTCACGGAGTAGAATGTAGGCTCTGGAGTCTATGTTGAGCAGAGTGACCGTTTGCGATGAGGTTGGCAAAGGTAGCTAGTGGCCCGGGTGATCTGTAGGCAAGGGTTCCGTTCAGGATCCAGCCTCAAACAGAATGAGTAAGCGTCACTAAGTGCAAACTAAAGCGACTTGGCAGCTAATGCTGCAGGGATGGGGAACTGAAAAATCAGTACCTTTGAGGACCTGCGAGGTGCTTGCCTGAACCTAGTTTGTGTCAAAGGACTGGGTTAACTGCTGTGGAGCCTGGCACTGCCTGTCCGGTTATCCTCTTGAGTTGGCCGGAAGGGCAAAAACTGGTTGAGGAACTATGTGACAGAGGTTGAGTGGAGTAAAAAACATGCCATGACTCTGCTCTCCTTAAAAATTAGGCAGCATGAGCTTTAAAAAAAATAAAATAGACAATATTTATCACAATGCATATCCATAAGGGATGCCTGTACATCTCCAGAGACCCCTCAGGGTCCCATCCATGCATGGAGACAGAGCACCACACTGGTGTGGAGTGCTCGCCCCCAGACGAGCACTAGGATCCAGGTTAACGTAGACGACATTTGGTTGCACCGTGGCCATCGTGAATGGTTTGACCCAATGAGGCCTAAATTCTTCAGGGACCACAGGCAAGACCTCGCTGGCCATGCCGCAGGGGGCATGCATATAACCACCTCAAAGCCAAGGTGGCCGTACAGAACATTAACTTCCTGAAAACCTCAGTCCTTAATGACTCGCTGTCTGGAGGAGTTGTGGGGAAGGCATTACGATTTACTTTGCTGGTGGAAACCAGGACTAAACTCAAGTGTAGGATGCGGTGTAAGAAACACCAGGTTGCCAGTGGGCGGTTAGTGGCATCTGGCCACCTGACTGTCCACCAGTGGGCATGAGCAAGGCTTGGCCCAAGTGCCCATCGAGATTTCAGTCGGGGATTCACTGAATGGAAGTAACGGTCCGACGAGGCTGGCCTAGGGCTCAAACCCTCAGAAGGACATTGGTCTTGACTTCATCAGACAGCAGCAGTGGATCCAAGATATCAACTGCACATGAAGCACTCTCCTCCGTCGTGGTTTCAAGGAGCAAAATCAATCCTGTATGGTTTACCAAAATTCTCCTCGTAATGCAGGGAAAATGATCACCCTCATCTACAGGCGACAAGACTGATCTGACTCAAACTAAAAAAATGGAGCTTCCAGGGGGCTGTAGTGGCGGTACAATGTGGTCAGGATCAAACAGTAGAAGAACAGGGAGCGCTGGAGTGGAGTACGAGCAGCTGTGCATATGTTGATAATGTTTGCATAGCAAAAAAGTAAGATCCATAAGGTATGGGTGTCATTGGGAACAACGGTCTCCAAACAAAGTATTGCAAAACTGTGGGGAGCAGGAGAAAAACCGCCCGAGGCTTTGGGAAAATGACATGGACCATTGTATGTTCATAGACAAAACGGTATATATCTCACGAGGCTGCCCTAACAAATGGTCGCAAATATGGCAAAAATGGAACACAGGGGGCACATCTGTGACCTGCCGAGAGACCTACCAATTATGACCTGGAGTAATGCTCAAACGACTGATGTATTATACTTTTTACACTGGTGGGGAACAAACCTTTAATGTGGAGAGTTGCTGATTGCAGCATGGTACACGATTGTCTGTAATGTGTTATTTTATGTGTTAATCTGTTTTTAATCAAAACATTTTTTTTTTAAAGTAAGATCCAAATTAAAGTCCTATTGCGCATAATAAAGGACACAAGAGGAAAGGAGAGTCTGAGGTAAGTTATCCACCACAGGTGCCTTCTAGAGAGATAGTTGATCAGGCAATGTAAGAAGGCTAGTGACAAAGGGAGGTCCCATTGGAATTTACCCCTTGACCAGCACCTTCACGTCCTGCATAAATGACACCCGTTCACGCATAGACTTCCTAATGGCGGCGGGGATGGCTGCAATTTCCTGAAAACCTCTATAATACTGAACAGTACATCCAAAAGTTGTTGAATCTCCAGGTATTGCTACTTGTTTTTAATACTTTGTAACTGTTAGACGGACCGGGAGGGTCGGCCGAGGACAAGGGGAGAGGTCTCCGGGGAGAGCCGTCTCCAGCGATCGTACAGACAAGTAACTTCCCCCCCACAGACGGACACCACACCAGGATAAGGTTCAACGATACTTTATCAGCAATTCTTTAGGTACGGTAAAATTATACAAGGAGGTCTGGACTCAGGGGTCCCCTCGATTCTGGTCTCTGGATTGGGAAAAGGGTAGCGGGACAGTCTTGTTACCAATAGATGAAAATAGCTCTCAATCCTCGAGCTCGGCGTTCTAGATGATCGGGCCGCGGCGGAGCCAGCAGGTCCCGAGATGGATGAAGGAAGCGACGGTCCGCGGCGGAGCCAGCAGGTCCCGATGAAGATGGTGGTTACAAACGGTCCGCGGCCACGCCAGCAGGTCCCGACGACGATGATGGTTACGAAGGTTGCGGCAGCGCCAACAGGCAGGACGATGGTTCGCAAGGCAGGGCTACGGCAGCGCCAGTAGTCCGTCAAGGATGAGTTCTTCACTGCGTCTCTCGACTCCAGGATACAACTGCCTTCCTGCTCTGGAGCTGCCCCAGTTATAGGGCTGGTGCCCTTTGATGTCCGGACCCTCGCACTTGGAGGTTGGGGGGTCCGGGATGAAGGGGTCCAGACACCCAGCAGGGGGGTGGAGCCAGCGCCCGGGGAGGTTGTGGCGAGCGGCACCTGGCGAGGGAGAACCATCGACACCTCTTTCTCCCATTGACCTGCCAAGTAGTCCGCTCACCTCCTGGGTGGATGGTGGTGCCGGGATGTCTGAGGCCTGGCCAGGCCCAGGGTTGGGGTCGATCGGGGGCCACGCGGCCTCGTGGCGGAGTGTCCAAGATGGCGCCCAGGCTGGGCGCGCGGGCCAGTAATGGATCGGGCCCACGAGGTCGATATGTTCAGAGGCAAGGGTCCCGGAGGGGACGGAAAACGTGAAGTGGTGGTGTGTGACACTTGAGGGACCGGGCTCGGCCTGGTCGGGCAGAGGGGGAGCGGCCCTTCACGTGGCCTGTACAACAGTAACATACTGTTCTCTACTTGTCAGGAATGACACTGTCAGAACTGTGTCATAGTCCCGTTCCTATAGATCAATCAGGAGATAAATGGAATATTCAGGTTCAATGCAGTTTCGACTTTTACTGATCTGTCTGATTATTCTGTTACATTGTATTCATGCAAGATTTTTTACGAAATAGGTTAATTCGAAATTGTGCACTAAAAATGTATTAACAGGGTGCACATCGTTTTTGCTGTATTATGTAAATTCGTAATTCCACACTAATATGTCTAAATATGGTGCACAGATGACAGTATTGTAGCAAAACTGGTATCCAAGGATGCTGAAATGTCAATTCTTTGTAAGTGGCGGTTATGATAAAACGTTCCCCCAATACGAGACCCATGGCAGTTTTTATTTTCAAGATACTCAGACGCAATGGACAGTATAGGGGCTAACTATAAAAAATCTAATATCTTGAAAGTACTCTGTTCCCCGTACTTTCTCAATATGGCGCAGCCATAGTTGAATAGAATATTGTCCCTTTTTTAGGTCTCGCACCTAGCGTTGCACTGCGTAGCAGTGCATTGCGCAGCGCGAGGCATTTTGTAAACGAAAAACGGGGTTTCAGCAATCACTTTGGACTGTGAAACGCTCGTGCTTTTTTATATAGTGTTACCCCATTGGACTTTACGTGCGTCTTATTGTAAAAGACTGCACGCAATTGGCCCAAAGCACGCGAATAGCTCCTCCCATGGCCTATTGGTGTCTATTACGCGCACCAAGCGCGTAATCGACACCAATAGGCCGTGGGAGGAGCTATGATTGTGCCCACACAGGCGTGACGTGCGCGCCACTTGTTAATGGTTACAGTTTCATTAGTGTGTGCTGCTCCGTAGAACTGTGTGCAATAAGTCTGAGACTGAGTCTGAATATACCACTCAGTCACTGACAGGTCACCGTGAGGGCCTCTTTCAGCACAAAGGGATTGTGGCCTCATGGCCACAGCTGCCAATTCTTTAGCTGGGGAACCAGGTTGAAGTCCTGGTGTTGGCTCCACATCCTGTGATTACATTCAAAATACCTAATCTAACGGTGCCTGTAGACATGAATCTGAACTTCTGTAACGTAACCAAGTGTTTGTGTAAAGCACTCTAATGCCGGTTAAGCACTGTATAACAAAACGTGGTAGCAGAGAAGTTAAGGGATATAGGGTTAGCTTACGCAAATGCATCCCTTAAAGGTCAAATATTACTTTAGCGACCCTGAAAGGCTGCCACCAGTCATTGGACACCAACAGGTTGCTAAAAGAGGACCTTTTACAAATTGTAGCTGACACTTTTCTTACAGTGCCTCTACTATATGTTTTAAGTTTATTTTATCCATTGCTTCTTTCAAAGCCTTTAGAAGCTAAAAACATTCAAATCACTTATAGAGAAATACAATCTTTTATTAATTCATCAAATGTATAAAAATGTAAACATTGCGGGAACGAGTCTGAATATAAAAGTTCGTTCTGGCTTTCTGCCTGCTTGGTGTAGATATCTGTTTTGTGTTACTCTTACAGCAGGGCCCACAAAAACATGTGTTAAAGAGCTTGTCTCCCTGACAGTACGTAGTTTTATTTAAAAAACAAGCATTTGCAATGAAATAGATCTCGAGTTACTGAAAGTTTGAGCAATTGCTATTGCATTTTAATTTGCGACACCAGTAGCTCAAACTTTAAGTAATGCGAGGCCTATTGCATTGCAAATGCTTGTTATTTCCTATGACTAATGATGTGACTGAACAACAAGCGTAAACAGATAAAGGAAAACATCGCCACAATCGAAATGTGAAAAGTTAGTCCTCTGTCTGCCTCTGATAAAATCCAGGTATCAGAAATTACGGTGGTTATGTTGCAGGGAAATGGTTATTCGATCGCTATAAAAAGCGAACATTTGAGAGCTGGTATTTATCCGAAGGAGACGTGTGCGGAATTTTGACGGACGGCCAAACAAACTCATTCAGGTAAGCGTCTTTATGGCACAGCAATAGTATATGGGAGGCTTAGATGCAGCGTAAGTTAGGTAGGAGCTAGAAGGCACGTAAGGAAACTTGGCCAATCTTTATTACAGAGTGTAAGAACTGGGGCCACCAGCTCTCCAAGGGGTAGCATGGCTCGAGCAGGAAGGCAGCCAGGGGCTTGCGTGTAAAGCAGCTACCTAACACACTCATCCAATGAGACACACAGTGTGCGCAATAATGGATACCACACCAGTAGTTGTATTTGAAAATCAAGTTCTTTTATATAGACTTTGGATCAAGCAAGTAATGCATTAGCAAATCATTAGTATTTCACTTAAGCGTTTCATTAAGCAGTGTCAATAAGACTTGTCATTTAAAATAATATCCATCTCATCTAAGCAATGAGACATTAAATAACACCGCCTGTCGCATCAGACTCTTCAGAAGGCCAAGAGGGTACTTTCCTAAACCTGGAGGATCCTACAAGAAGCGACCATAGCATTGCATTAAAGTACCACATTAAACCTTCTGTCGATGCCTTCTAAACTGTACTTCATAGGAAGTGATAAAACATTTCATCAGGTACTTGCAGTACAACAGATAACTTCAAAGAACACAGCGACAAGCATTTCTTCTTGTGAATACTGATCGTTTTGTAACCCAGAATCAGATCATCAGAATACCATTAGAATGAATCAATACACTTCGCAGTTTAATATCTTCAAGAACTGTAGAAGCCCGCCCCTGTAAGAAATTCAGTACAATTAAGTAAATCACCATTCCATTAATAGGCTTGTAAATAGGGTGCATCTATGAACATTTCAGGCTGGATACCTGCAGGCAAAACGATATAGAGGGGAAAGTGTCTATCCCCAGGCCTCCTAGTTCGAGGCACATACACAGGGGGGCCCAACGGGGCCCAGTCTCAGTCCACCCCGGGGGAGGGGCGACCTCGGGCCTTACTCGGCCTACCACCCTCCTCCCCGGGGGTTACCTTGTTCCTTCAGCCCTCCGGGGCCCTTGCGTCGGCTGGAGTCGGTGGGAGAAGCTTCCGCCGGTTGGGGGACTTCTCACAGCCCGGCGCGGTGCTCAGGCGCAGGTGCAGGCACTGGCGCAAGGCGGATTCGTGGTGTAGGGCAAACCGGAGGGGGCTCTCAGGCTCCACGGCCCCCTCCGCGACGATCCTGGGTTTCCCCGAGTGAAGGCAAAAGGCACGGGGACGGCAGCCAATTGCTGCGCGGCTTAGGCGGGGGCGCGGCCGATGACGCGGCTCGCATCCCCGTCACGTGATGAGGGGAGGCTCGGTGCGGTGGCCCACCCCCGTCACACGGGGCTGTCGAGGGGGACACTATGACGGCGCTGGCTCCGCTGGGGCTCTAGGCACAGCGTGGTGACAGCAATGACGACAGGAGGCAGGGAGCGTCCCGGGGATGTGGCACGCTCGCACTGGAGCCGCGTTGCCCGAAGGGGGGGGCGAAGAGGGTCTCTTCAGGCGCCTCAGTAGGGCGCGAACTGCTCCGGGCCGCAGCGGCGAGTTGGCCTGGCTATTAGCGCTTCAGGACACAGCGCGGTGACGGCGGGCAGCGCTTCTCACTTTACCGCGCTTGACAGGGTCAATTACTTTACAGCGCTTCACAGAGTCAATTACTTCACAGCGCTTTCCAAAGGATTTAACAGGGAATGAAGTCAAGACCAGTTCAGAGCATTCCAGTCAGAGGGGGGGCAGGCAGGGAATCCCAGATGAGGGCAGTGAGCGCGCAGGGCAGCACAGTCCCATACCCGGTTGGTCACCCCAGCAGTCTCTGTTCAAGGAAAAGTAGATTTATTGGCGCTTGGATGGTTCTGCGCCCTTGGATACTTGTTTCTTGAAGTTGAAGAGGGGGGGGGGGGGGGGGGGGGGTTTGAGTTGGAGGCTGGATGAATTTTTCCTCAGTCACTGCAGATGGACCCTGGGGTCCCCTACCACAGGGCCAGATCAGGGGGTAGCTTAGGACACCTCACCCAGCTTAAGAGGCAGCACCTAAATCCGGTCACTTCCAGTAGCATAGGTTCCTCACTATGCCCTCCCGCCTAAAACTCGTGTGGGTTCCCCAGGTCAGTGATGCCCCAACTGACTAGAAAAAGTTCCCTCCCTTGCTTATATATACCCAGGTCAGGTGACCACTCTCTAAGGCGGGAAAAGTCAGGTCCGCCTTTCTTCTGGAAGGTTCCAGGAGCTTCCCCACTCTACCTATGGACAGGGGCTGGGTGGCTGGTATTGCAACATTGTATGGGGATCCAGCCTGCTCCTGGCAACTAGGGTGCTACACTAAAAGACCACGCTGCTGTAGCAGGGGCCAGTGGCAGCCATGTTGGAAGTAGAGAGCACCTGCACCCTAACACAGATTAGCTATGAAAAGGTGCCCGAAGACCTATGGGCCAACAAAAAGAAGGTGGGAAAAATGAGGCAAGAGCAAAATGTCACAGGGAAAGACCACCCTAGGGCTGACAGGTCTAACACAGAATCAGCGTGTTTGTAAGGGATGACGGGAGAAGGCAGTCCAGGAAGGTTACATCTCGTAACAGCTGCGTTTTTGCTTCTTTATTTTTGCATGAGAAGTATGGAGTTAGTCTCTTGCATGTCGTTTCACGTGCTTTTTCGGTGTGTCATTTTGAGATTGCCGCCGTGCTATCTTTATCTTACGTACACGTCGGGTTAGGGCAGTGGTCTGTCTCTAAAAGCTAGATCAGTATTCTAAATAGGGAATATTGTAATAGGGGATCTAAGTCTGTAACCGCCAGTTATCTATTTGTATATTGAGATGCAAATTGGAGGTATCAACATAATACTTCAAGAATGACCTAGGCCTCTTATTTCGGCAGGATCTATTCTTTGAAGATAGCAATTGCTACAATCATTTTAATTTTCTGCAGATTGATTAACCATCGAGCCTTACTGATAACTCGCAGGTATACGCGATAATAATGAAAGTTGAGTTTCTTAATTATTTCAAATCGATCAATTTAGTGATACTGTGACTTTTTACCATGAAGGAGAGACTGCATTTTTGGAGGGAGAAAAAGAAATAGAAAAATAGACTCATACTCATGGAATTAAGATAACCAACGTGCCCCCGAGAATAAAACACCCAAGGTAAGTACGTTTAAGAACAGTTGGTCATGAATGCATATATGGGCAGAGATAGAGGGACAATGTTCTTTCTTTCTCTTTCCAGTGGAAATGCAGTTTATGCCGCCCAAAATGTAATTATGAAAGATCTTACACTGAACCCTCTTTAGGACTATCCGAGGTAAATTAGGTTGATAGATTCTAACTTGCAGATACCTTTTGCAATGAAGGGGTAATAGCAACACCTGTTCGTTTTTCTTTACTTCGCCAAAAGAGAACCCTGTGGGATAAGTAACCATCGTTCCAAAGAAGGCCGTCTGTGTAAAAACTACGATAGGCTACAGTATTGGTTCTACTAGCGTAAGTATCAACTAGAGTTTGGCCTGAACTAACAGGGAAGGTAGATGTTAGGGATGTCTAGATTTGTTACCTACCAACAGTGAATGCATATGCCAGGCATGCCTGATCTAAACAGAACCTACACGTCACTGTGAAAGGCAGAACAGATTACATCATTGCCCTAAGTGAGGGCAGCAATGGATTACATCATTGCCACGAGGGCAATAAAGAGAGAAAAAGGATAAAAGGATAGGTATATTAATATAATCTAAATGCACCCATCTCGGTCACAAGGTGGCACTGGTGGTTCTCTATGTATTATTTGTCTTTTCGTTATTGTAAAAAAACTGTCTGATCCAATTAATGTCCGAATAATGTATTTTTCATGGGCATAGAAACTTATTGTGGGTCTCAATGTATATATCTTTACAGGCAGTACCAGGGTGTATAGAACATTGTTTGATAATCTGGCGGGTCCTGAGGAAGGTGCATCTTACTACTTTCTATTGCCACCGAAACGGGTCGACCATGTCTATATAAAATCCTACATTTTGTAGTGACCCTGTCTTTGGACGTTAGACTAGAACCAACAAAACGCGACAACTTGCACAGATAATTTTTGGTGTGAATGTGTGGTTTGTGCTCTACCTGGTCATATTGTGTCCTTTATATGAATTTGTGAATTATTTCTTATGTTGTCAAATTGTGTATACAAGAAATTTCTTTTTGTACTTTTTAATGATAATAATGTTTAAAAGATAAAGAAAAAAATAATTCAAATGATAATAAAAAAGTTAATGGAAATAAGGAAGAGTAAAATTTGTGTTTTGTTAAGCCCATGTTAGACTTGAAGAGGCTAAAACCTTCAAATAAATAGAGAGGTCATGAGGGAGTATGTGCTTTGAGTAGTTACTACATTATATTTATTTCCCCTCTTCTCACGGACCTGTGAATTAGTACCTTAGAGGGTGTCCCATTACTTTCATACAGTACATTCAAAAGTGTCATGGTTGCATGAGACTTGCACCTTAACCTACTGAACCTATTCCCCCCGGCCCTTTCCTTGGCCCGTTGGCACATCAACGTCTCCTGCTACAGGGACATCAATTATAAGCAATGCCTCTGCCGTAACTATGTGCCAATACCTAGATGAGAATGTGGACAGTCTCTTCGACTCAGATGTGGGCAACATGGCAAGGCTAAATTATGGGGCAACCTGATGGGAGACTGCGTTCTATAAGAAGGGCTGCAAAGCTGCCCGCCTTGAATTCAAATGAACGCAGATTCATAAGAGCGGGCAATCCAATTTGAATCCCACTCACCTGCTTCAAGAACTCGATACAGCGTGGTATGAATGTAATACTCTCAATACTTTGCAAGCGGTACCTGCACTCTTTAGGCTCAGACACAGAGGGAAAAGGGCTATGAAGTTGCTGGCGGCACAACAGAACCAGACATACTCACAGCATCATGCCTGCAAATAAAACTACTCAGAATGAGCTACTTACTGACCCTCATGACAAACTGCGATAGTTCACCGATCTTTATGGCGGATTGTACCCTACAGAACCACACAACACTCCACAAGCAACTGAGTTTTTTTGAGTACACGTCCATTACCACAATTAGTCAGGAGCATCCAGCATCACTAGGAAGGGACGTTAGCAATGAAGAAATAGCCCAAGCAATGGCAACATCGAAGGCCCCAGGGGACAACAGTTTTCCCAGAGAATTTTACAAAATTACCAAGTCATTAATAGTGCCGCTATTGGGCAAATTATTGCAGGACATTTTGGCAGACACTACACCTTTACCTGAATTTGACAGAGCCAGGATCTCTTGAATACCTAAGCCTGGCAAAGACCCACTCTACGGTGCCAACTTGAGGCCTATTTCACTCAATCTCCAAAATGGAGATCCCAGCGAGTCCCTACAATCGTCTTGAAGCCTACATCCCACTATTTATCTACCCCTCACAGAAGGGTTCTTACCGGGTCGCACATCAGAGGACGCTTGCCCATATCTTGTGGCAGGTCATACACAACAGAAAAAGATTCATCTCACTCGACACCAAAAAGGCATTCAATCGCGGGAATTGCTGTACCCGTTTAGGGTCATGGAGCATTTGGGCCTGCAAACTCCATTTATTGACAAAGTTTGTTGACTGCATTACATCTCCCTCCGCTTCAGTCACCCGTGGCCGCTTCTCCTCCCAGTTTGAGATAGGTCGCGAAACAAGAAAGTTGTCCGCAATGCCCCCTAATATTCCTGTTGGCAGTGGGACCACTGGTGGCATCCATACAAAATGCACACAGTATACACGGGGTGCACACTGTGGCGTGGTAACAGAAAGCCTTTTATGCAGACTACATCTTAGTAACACTGACCCACATGATTTCCTGCCATTCCTCATAATCATCATCAAAGCTTTCTCAGCATTCTCAGGCTGCAAATAAATGGGACAAAGTTAGAAGTATTGCCACTGACACGTGCAACCACCAGGGCACCCTTCGGGACTTCACCAATCACCTGGTAAACAAGCGACCTTACAATTTTAAATTTTTCCAAGCTTCAGTTGTCTCTGTAGGGCAGAGTACAGAGCACAATAATGAATGTGATGCCAGCTCTCAGTCTTCAGCACGCTGCCCCTGAAGATAGTCTTTACCTTGCTGCAGCAGATAGACCGCCTTAATAGCAAGGAACTTTTCAACATCGTCAAGGAATTTTCCAATCCCTCGGCCAACTCCAACGACATCACCCCCTCTCAAGCCCTCTGCGACTCCCTAGCCTCATTCTTCCACAACAAGATTGCAGACATCCACAACAGCTTCGACAACCAACCCGGAGACCAACCCACCCAACCACTTGCTGAACACTCTCCCCCCGTGAACACCCTTAATGACTGGAACCCAATCTCCACTGAGGACACCATCCGCCTGATGAACTCCATCCACTCAGGATCCCCCACAGACCCATGTCCTCACCACATCTTCAACAAAGCAGACTCCGTCATAGCACCGCACCTCCGAGACGTCATCAACTGCTCCTTCAACTCCGCCACCTTCCCGGAAATCTGGAAACACGCCGAACTCACCGCCCTTCTGAAAAAACCCACAGCGGACCCCACCGAACTCAAAAATTACCGCCCCATTTCGCTCCTTCCATTCCCGGCCAAAGTAATCGAGAAAGCTGTCAACAACCAACTCGCCGCTTTCCTCGAAGCCAACAAATCCCTCGACTCCTCACAATCTGGCTTCCGAGCAAAACACAGCACCGAGACCGCCCTCATCGCAGCAACGGACGACATTCGAACTCTACTGGACAATGGAGACACAGTCGCCCTCATCCTCCTCGACCTCTCTGCAGCATTCGACACAGTCTGCCACAGCACCCTTTTACAACGCCTCAGTAACATCGGAATACAAGGAAAAGCACTTGAATGGATCACCTCTTTCCTCACCGGAAGAACACAGAGAGTCCGCCTTCCACCATTCAAGTCCGAGGCCACTGAAGTCATCTGTGGCGTACCCCAAGGGTCCTCACTCAGCCCCACCCTCTTCAACGTATACATGAGCCCCCTCGCGGCCATCGCCCGCCAACACAACCTCAACATCATCTCTTACGCGGATGACACTCAACTAATCCTTTCTCTCACCAATGACCCCAGCACCGCCAAAACTAACCTACACGAAGGAATGAAAGAAGTTGCCGAATGGATGAAACACAGCCGTCTGAAACTGAACTCAGATAAAACAGAAGTCCTCATCTTAGGTACATCCCCCTCTGCATGGGATGACTCTTGGTGGCCGGAAGCCCTTGGAAAAGCACCCATCCCGACAGACCACGCACGGAACCTAGGCGTCATCCTGGATTCTTCACTCTCAATGAACAGACAAGTCAGCGCCGTATCCTCATCCTGCTTCAACATTCTTCGCATGCTCAAAAAAACATTTCGCTGGATCCCCACCGAAACCAGGAAAACTGTCACCCATGCTCTGGTCACGAGCCGACTGGACTACGGAAACACCCTCTACGCAGGTACCACCACTAAACTCCAGAAAAAACTCCAACGAATCCAAAACGCCTCAGCCAGGATCATATTAGACATCCCACGCAACGAACACATCTCTGGTCACCTGAAAGACCTCCACTGGCTACCCGTCAATAAGAGAATCACTTTCCGACTGCTAACCCACGCACACAAATCACTCTACGACATCGGACCAGAATGCCTCAACTCACGACTGTCCTTCTACACCCCCGCCCGCCAACTACGTTCTTCCAGCCAAGCCCTGGCCACTGTACCTCGCATCAACAAGACCACCATGGGAGGCAGATCCTTCTCATACCTGGCTGCTAAAACATGGAACTCACTCCCCACTCACCTTCGCCTTACCCAGAACCACCTAGCATTCAGAAAACTACTTAAAACATGGATATTTGACAAGTAATCCTCCTCCCCTTCCTAAGCGCCTTGAAACCCTCTGGGTATGTAGTGCGCTATATAAATTCCTGACTTGACTTGACATAAAGAACTTCATATGGAACAGCCACAAGCCACATCTTAAGCATTTGGCGTTTCAGGCTAAAATCACCGCAGGGGTGGGTACAGCTGCCACACATGATCTCAGATTGGCAAGTTACTCAACTGGCACACACTAGCTTCATGTTGAAAACCCACAGGAAACATCCACATAGGTTCTCTTCTAAATACACGTACTGAATACAAAAGGCGACTAAACAGTGTAATACAGCAGTCTCGCCCAAACGAACCCCCTCTTGCAATCATATATTGAATGTCTCGGGGCACGCATGGTAACAGGCACACAAATAGGTTCATCACCCGAATGTGATCCATGTACATGCCCCAATGTGGAGGAATAGGAATCTCAAGATTAGAGGGGACGAAACAGTGGTCAGTGTAGAGGAATGAGGGGGGGATACTCCACAGAGGACTTACTTGACTGAGGCAACCTCCTCCCATTTGGCTCACTGGCGCTCAGATATGGGCTGGCACCCTCAAAAGTTGCCATTAAGGAATCAGCCAGACCATCACTAAAAAAACCTGTAAGACTTCTTGTAAGATGCAGGCCCAACTTCAAAATACATATTTTTCACTGCAAGACCATTTACACATCATGCACTTCCAAAGCATGCAAGCATTGTAACTTAGGAGAGGTTTCAAACTCACCGCTAGATGACAGTGTTGTCCTAAACACCGGCAAATCTAAGCCCCCGGCTTCCAAAACAGATTGACAAATCAGAAAATACACAAACTTGTAACATTATTAAACATTCTGAATCTAGTTTAGATAATGAGAAATATTTTAGCTGCTAAAAAAACGATTGGAGGCATTTTTACGTTCTCAAATGTAATTCAGAAACGAACAAAATACACTTGAATATACACCGAAGACGCTTAAAAAAAATTAAGGTTAATCTCAATATTCTAAAAACAAATTATTTTCGAATTGGGAAGCGGTTTATCACGTTCGAATATTAAATAAAAACGTCATTTTATAAAATAAAGGAGTTCGAAAAATAATTTAGTGGAACGTTCCGTGTAATAACCTTAGGGATACAGTAGGTGGCAGTGTGGACTTTGAGTACAAATGGTTCACTGCTCTGGTGGTTCCTGCTAGCAACGAAAGGGGCAAGTTGGCAACGCCGAGGACGCGGCTCACTTAACTGGACTAAGCACTTGAATCCACTTAGTTCTTTTCCCCAAACAGTCTACGTCGAAGTTCAGATCTCTGGTTCTCCTTATTGAGCTTTTGGTAATTTTTGAGTCACTTAGTTTATTACATTTTGCTCTATTTTCCCTATCGGTTTGGGAGGTTTATGGTTTGGTGGTTTGACTTGTTGCTGCTTGAAGTGCTGCATAAATACTTTCGACTTTGCTTTAAGTTGAGCCGGTCTGCGCCTGCCGCAGATATCAGGGGGTTGAGCGCAAGTTGATCATTGACTGGGGTTCACCCTGACAAGGGTTGTTATGCCCCTAGGTGGGTAGTCATCAAAAGCCAATCCATATTTCTTTATATTTTTTTTTACAGGGAGCAGTTTATTTATTTTTGAAAGTTTTATATAGCGCGAACAAGATCTTCGCAGATATCAGAGCGCTTTACAGAGGAGGGGAGCATGTATACGCAGATACATCAATCATGTTAAAAGTACATTGAAGTGATATCATAAAACAATCAAGTAAGTCAATTTCAAAGTCAAAATAAAAATACAAAGGGTTCGAACAAGTAGTACAGATGAGTATCGAGTCTTTGTAGTTTTTCCCCAGTAGTGGTTCAAGTGTATTTAGCCATGAGGATCGCTTTTACTTCTTTCTTGGAAAGTATGGTAGAGGTGATGAGCCTGGTTTCAGGGGGGAGCGAGTTCCAAATCCTGGGAGCCATTCCTGAGAAAGAGAGTTTATAGGTTTTTTCCTTGCGGAATCTTTTAGGCTTTAGCAAAAGATTGTTTGTACCTCTAGTGTTTCTGGAGCCTCCAGAAATCGTCAGCTTCTGAGCGAGGTATCTAGGTGAGCTCAGGTGGACAGCCTTGTGTGTCAAACAAGCGATTTTCAGGTGTATTCTGGCTTGAAACGGCAGCCAGTTCAGGGATTTGAAGTCAGGGGAAATGTGTGAGTGTTTTTTTGATCCAGTGATAAGTCTCGCTGCGGCGTTTAAAGAGGCTCATATGGGTGCCGTAGTAGCTAGGTGGAGACCGCAGAGGGCGGTGCTGCCGTATTCTATTCGAGGTATGACTAGTGATTGTACCGCAGTTTGGAAGTCTTTGGCTGGAAGGAAAGGTTTAAGTTTCCTAAGGGTGTTGATTTGGTAGTTTGCTCCCTTAGTTGCTTTGTTGATGTGTTCCTGCATGCTGAGATTGGTGTCAAGTGTTATGCCCAAAGATTTTGCTGAGTCCACGATGGTGGGTTGAACATTGAGTGCCGTTAGGTGTTTAAGCCACATTTGTGCTGTAGTGATCTTCGCGGGAGGTGAGATCAGAAGGAACTCTGTTTTAAGGGCATTGAGTTTGAGATGATTAGCGGCCAACCAAGATTGGGTGCTTCTGATCGTTGAGTTCAAGAGCGTGATGTCTTTGGGTGATTGTAGTTTGAGATAAAGTTGGGTGTCATCAGCATACATGTGGAAGTGTACATTGGATTCTTGCAGCAAGGTGAGAGGTTCCATAACTAGGTTGAACAAAGTTGGGGATAGGGAGGATCCTTGTGGTACGCCTAGCGATACAGGTCTTGGCGCGGACATCAAGTTGTTGCTCTTGAATTTCTGCGACCTGTTATGCAGAAAGGAAGTGAACCATTTGAGCACAGTTCCAGATAGGCCCATTCTTGTGTTTAATAGTTCGAGTAAGTTCTCATGTTTGACGGTGTCAAATGCGGAGGAGAGATCAAGGAGGATGAGGAGGCAGGTATTGTTATGATCTAGGATTTGGAGGGCGTCGTCGATTATGTGAGTCATAGCAGTTTCAGTACTGTGATTTGCTCGGAAGCCTGATTGATGAGAGTTGAGGAGAACAAACTGAGTAATGTGTTTAGTCAATTGTATTTGTGCGCATTTTTCCAGCAGTTTGGCAAGAGTCGGAATGTTGGTAATGGGACGGTAGTTGTTTAGGTCAGAGGGGTCGGCTGTAGGTTTCTTTAGCAAAGGTGTGACTTGTCCAACTTTGAGGGAGTCGGGAATGGTCCCTTGTTGAAGTTAGCTGTTAATGATTTTGGTCCAGTGTGGAAGGAGCGACGGGGTAAGGACTTTGACAGCGTTAGCAGGAAGGGGGTCCGTGAGGTGATTGGATGTTTCAGAGTGCTGAGCAGTTTGCCAATTTCTTCTTCCGTGTAGGTGACAAAGGTTGACCAGGTGGCATTGTTTTTTGGTTTAGTGGGTGCTATGCGGTGGGGTTTGGGATAGAGGCTTGCGTCCATGAGGAGATCATTCTTTAGGTTGTCAGTTTTTTGGTTAAAGAAAGAGGCGAAGTCTTCGCAGGAGGGAGCTTCGCACATAGTGTTGAGAGGTTGGGGTTGTTCTTTGGATTGTGTTCGGATAAGCTCAAACAGCTTTCTCGGACGATTTTTGGCTTGGTCGAGCTGACGGCTGAAGAAGTCTGATTTTGATTGTTTTATTTTCCTGAAGTAGGCATTTCTCTTTTTCTTCAGGTTTTTTAGGTTCAGTGCGAGGGAGCTGATCTCCAGGTGCGCTCTGCCATTCGCATGGCGCGTCTATCGTCATTGAGACTCCCGTCGTACCAGGGATTGGAGATTTTTGTGGTGGCTTTTTTTAGCTGCAAGGGTGCGACTTCATTAATTATTGAGGTCATAGTGTTAAGATAGTGATCAGTCAAGGATTGGACGTCCTTAACGCCAGCAGGAGGAAGTAGTAAGTTGCAGCTGTTGGGGGGCAGAGAGTTTGAGTTTAGTTTTTTCATGTCTTTTACAGACTTTGGGCCTGGCGGATTGAACAGGGTTAAATTTAACTTTTTCATTGATGAAGAACGTGATAATATGATGGTCCGACCAGTCACAGGGTTGGATAGATTCGAGTTGGATAGAGGCCTCTTTGGAGATAAGGTCGAGGATAGAGCCTCTCTCGTGTGTTGGACTGTTGCAAATTTGAGTAAGGTCAAGGGCGTTAAGGAAATTCTTCAGACCTTTTACCACCGCATCATTATGATCGTTCCAGTGGAGGTTGAGTCACCAAGGTATATTTGTGTGAGTTGTCGCCCGGAGTTGGTTGAGATCATGTCCATGATTTGTTGGGAGAAGGTAAGGTTGCCACCGGGTGGGTGGTAAACGCCGTGAAGAGTGCAGATCGGTTTGCCCTCACTGATAATATCGAGGCAGATGTATTCACAGGATGTTGGGGAGGGTAGGGAAAGTTACTTTCAAGACAGAAAGGTTGCTCCTGTATATACATGCGATTCCGCCACCTTTTTTATTGCCAGACCTGTCAAGTCTAGTGATGTGGTAGTTGGGGGGAACCAGAATGTCCATTATAGGTGTAGAAGATTCTGTTAGCCATGTTTCAGTCATAATGATTAAGTCAAGATCCAATTTTAGGATGAGATCGGCGATAGCGGCGGAGTGTCTAGCGGCTGATCTGCAGTTGAGGAGAGTGCATTTGATACGGGGTGTGTCGAGGGTGGAAGGGTGTTCTAGAGCGAGGGGGACTTTACTCAGGTTACTATGGATAGCGATTCTGTTCAGTGTGGGGGGTCTAAGGGGATTGGAGTGAATCGTAGGAATGGCAGTGAGAGTGTCGGGTGTGTTGCTATGGGGAGCTGAGTCATAGGAGCGGAGGAGGGTGATTGTGTCTAGGTCAGAGAGAGTTGCAGGAGCGATGGGGGCGGTTTTCACGATTGTGAACAGGGATTGAGGTCCAGTGCGGTGGGAGTAGAGTGCGAGAGTTCGCCTCCCGGGTGGAGGACCAGTTGGGAGGGGAGGTGATGGTGGAGGCGCGTGAGTGGTGTCTGGGGTGTGAGCTGAGTAGTTGTTTGATGATGTGAATGTCTTGTTTGATCTGGTGGAGGGTGTTGGGTGAGGGGTGACTGGAGTGTGATAGACAGAGTAGTTGTTGTTTGATGATGTACATGTCTTCTTTGAGCTGGAGGAGGGAGGCCGTAATGTGGTCCACTGTGGGAAATGTGTTGGAGGTGGGGATGGGAGGGTCGGGCGTGGATGACATAGGGGAGAGGTTGGTGGTGTGGATTAGAGTATTGGTGGTAGGCGTAGAGTGCAGGGTGGAGGATGGGCGTTTATTAGTGGTGAAGGGGGTGGAGGTTGGGTAGTGGGGGGTGAGACTGGGGGGGGTAGTGGGATTGTAGATGGTTCTTTTTTGAGAGGGTGTAGTTGAGTTGGAGGTGGTGTGTTCTGTGTGATTAGTTAATGGGAGGAAGTGGGGGCTGAGAATGGGGGGGATAAAGGATGGAGTTTGCCTTTGTGTGTGTCGGTCTGATGTTGATCTAGGTTAGGCGGGTTGCGGGTGGGAGCTGTGGTATCAGGGGTGAGAGGAACGGGGATGAGAGGAACGGGGATGAGAGGAACGGGGATGAGAGGAACGGGGATGAGAGGAACGGGGATGAGAGGAACGGGGATGAGAGGAACGGGGAGGAGAGGAACGGGGATGAGAGGAACGGGGATGAGAGGAACGGGGATGAGGGCTGGTGTGTAGGGGGAAGGGGTGGGGTGGTTGTTGTAAGAGGGAGAGAGATCTATGTCTGCTTGAGGGATGTGGGGTAGCTACGGTAGGTGGGTGAATGACTAAGGTGCCGGGAGTAAAGGGGTGGTGCATGTCATTTTGGGTGGGAGCTGTGGTATCAGGGGTGGGAAAGGGGATGAGGGCTGGTGTGTGAGGGGAAGGGGTGAGGTGGTTGGTGTAAGAGGGGGAGTGATCTATGTCTGTGCTCGACGGGAGTGAGGTAGTTACGGTAGGTGGGTGAGTGACTAGGGTGTCGGGAGTAAAGGAGAGGTGCATGTCGTTTTGGGGCTTGGCTAGGTTAGAATGAATGTGGTTTGAGGCTGTGGTGTCAGGGGTGACAGGAATGGGTGTGGTATGAGGGGATGACAAGGTGAGGTTGCAGGGGGGGAGGGGGTGCCGCTGGAATGTGTGGGTGAGGGATCTATGTCTGTAAATGTGGAGTGCGAGGTAGCTACATTAGGTGGGTGAATGTCTAAGGTGCCGGAGGTGGAGGGAAGGTGCGTGTCGTTTTGGCGTTGAGCTAGGTTAGAAGGGTTGTGATTGGGGGCTGTGAATTCAGGGGTGATAGGCCTGCGGGTGCTAGGAGTGGGGGTCCGATGACTGGTGAGGTGTTGTTTGAACGTGGGGAACAGGTTGTCTAGTAGTTCCAGGTTCTTGTCTGTGGATTGAATTAGGATAATCCCGTTATTGTATATAGTGATGGTTGTTCTGCCCGGGAAGAGTTGGGATGGAGTGATGGAGAGTTTTAGGCCATGCGCGAAATTCCTGGAGGTGGAGACGGTGAGTAAGGTGCAGAACGTGTTTCTCCATTGGGCTCTGCGTGTGGTGTGGAAGATACTATCAATGTTCAGTGAACCATTGACTGGTGAGAAGTAGGTGTCTGCACAAGGAGTTTCAGGGTGGGACCTCAGGAAGTTGTGTTTAAAGCGTTAAGCGGCTTTTTTAGTGAGTGAGGGTGGGTAGTTGATTCTATATGTGTGTTTGCCGACAGGTTCCATGATGGGAGGACAGTCTAGGTAGGTGTAGGAGGGAGGGTGCACAGTCCTAAA
This sequence comes from Lissotriton vulgaris, assembly GCF_964263255.1. NCBI lineage: Eukaryota > Metazoa > Chordata > Amphibia > Caudata > Salamandridae > Lissotriton > Lissotriton vulgaris. Next base: position 54,063,224 of record NC_141691.1, on the reverse strand, counting down.
CAGTTGCGTGGGCCTAAAGTGACACTAGTGAGTGCACAGTAATGCTATACGCAGAGTACAGATGCAGACAATAATAGTGAGATAATGGGAAGTGACACTAGTGAGCTGCCAAGGTATTTGAGGTAGTAATCAGTACATACAAGATTAACACTTGAGATGGGTGCGAGTTGCACAAGTGTAGGGTGCGCAATAAGGATATAAGGGAGCAGAATACTGCGAGCAGTTAACACATATGCGGTAGTAATCAGTGTATACGGGAAGGGACAATGTAAGTGCAGGTTACATCAGTGACAAGTCTATGTGAGAAATTCGACAGTACATTTTAGGAATAGGAGTGAATTCGATGTAGGTTATAAACAAGTGCATAACAAGTAGCAATACAATACTGACGAAATACTGGAATAAAACACTGTGCAAACCATAAAAATATCTAATCGAAGGTGACAATAGTGAGTAGTCAAAAATATGTAAGGTACAGGAGTCTGTGACAGAATACCATTGCACACACAGATTAAATGACACAACAAGTGGCATTAGTGAGCAGCAACGAAAAATATATGAGGTATAAAATATGAAATATAGAACTGAGAAAAATACTTGAATAAAATAACTGTGCAGACCATAAAAAATCTAAATCGAAGGTGCCAATAGTGAGTAGTCAAAAATATGTAAGGTACAGGAGTCAGTGACAGAATACAATTGCACACACAGATTAAATGACACAACAAGTGGCATTAGCGAGCAGCAAAAGAAAAATATATGAGGTAGCAAACGGTGCATTACCGGTGACGATAAAGTGGGACGTGCAAGATACAGTTAGGAATATAGAATATAATGCTACTGTAAGAGGCAATAATATATGGGTAGCAATCGGTGCAGAAAAAGTGAAATGTGCTGGATACAATCAGGAATATAATAATACATATCACTGTGAAAAAGCAGACTATCTAAATCCGACGTGAAAAACGCCCAGCTGTGTAAATTGTGCAGCCGATAAAAAGTAGTCTGAGAGTCTAAGAGGCCTTAGGTCTTTAGGTCGATGGTAGAAATGACTAGTCCATGATGGTCTCCCCAAGATAGACAAACTAAGATGGCCGAACCGATAGGGGAGATAGAAATATTGGTCCTTTGTCTGTTGTTGTTACTTTGGGCTCAGAGCAGGACCATTTCACTTTCTATTCAAGCAGGCACTGCTCATAGCTTGCTGGTAGGGAAAAGTGGGGGAGTTAGAGCTGTGGAGCCTCGTGGACATCAAAGGTACCCGCGAGGATTTATTTCTACAGTTTTATGGCCCCATGTTGCTCAAGGAGGTAGTTTACGAATGTGAGCAGTTTTATGACCCCAGCCATTTTGTACAAAGGAGGTAGTCTAAAAATGTGAGCAGGCGGGTGGGGTGAAATAAATACCTTATGCCTCCCTAAGCGTGTTGATCTTGCCAGCAGAATTGCTGGAAAATGTTTGGATCACGTCTGGTCCCGGGGGCGGGAGAAAGAGGAATTCAAAAGGCGAGGGGTCTGTGGTTCGAATGAATGGGGGCATGGTTGCCAACACCAACAAGCAATATTCTTGCTGTCCACAACCCACACATCACCAGATGTCCTAGGCACTGCCAATGAGCCCCGCAGAGGGGCCTCTGGAGCAGTTTCGGGGACCCCCACTCTCCAAAGACCCAGCAGTCCTCTTCAGCGCCAGGGAAGGCCCGGCTGGTTTGGACGCACTCAAGAAGAGCGCGTCTGCTATATGACCCAGCCCTTCCACACCGGGCAGCCTGTCCCTGCAGTCTCCATAACCTGCCCCCAGGACAAGCCAGCAACGACCAGTGGAAAAACACTGGACACAGCCTTTGCCAACAGAGTGGAATATGTGGAGGCCAAGAGTGACTCGACCACCTGTCCAAAGCAGGCCGATGGAAGGAAGAGACCTCTGGCCGAGGGTCCTACAGCCAGCCACAGGCTCCTTGGGGCCCGAAGGTGGACCAGTGGGGGCAGGAGCGAGGCCTGAAAGGATAGCACCCCCTTCAGCGAGGCCGGCATCAGGGGGCAGACTCTGCAGCACGGACCACGGCACCAGAACCAGCTGGGCAGTGGCACTGGCCTCTCCCACCCGTGCACGAGCAGGGCCCAAAGACCACATCAAGGTCAGACAACCTTCAAAACAACACATGCTCGAGGTGGAGAGCAGCTTTGAATAGGAGGCATGCCTTGGAAGTGGGTCAAGGGGCCGAAGGAGGGCGGGCTGATCATGGACAAGGATACAAGTGACCTTGAGAACCAGAGAAAACGGGTTCTGGGCTGATGGAGCTTCATTGGCCTACGGGTCCATTGGAAACCCTCTCGGCCAGCTACGTCTGTGGCGATCCAGGCCTTCTCCAGCACAGCAAAGAGCTCAGATTCACTCTGGGCAAAGAGACCAGAACTGCCCAAGACAGAAGGAGAGGTAAGAGCTAGAAACAGGACACAGCACCGCAAAAACCTTCAGAACAGAAGAAAACTACAAAAGGGATCGGATACAAGTCACAAGCACGCAAAAAAGGGAATCCAGGTCCGAGCGGCGCCATGTGTGCTCTGGGGTCATATCTGGCAGGGGTCCGAGCAGACTGAGCTCGGACACCACCTGTCCAATCAGGAGGGCCCTGCAAGGTCCCCAGATTCAGCCTGGCACCTCCAGGAGATTGAGGAGGTGGGAACCGGCAGGTAGAACTATCAACACAACAACATCCTTACAGAAGGCGCACAGCCAATCATGCTCTCTAGGGGGTGAGAACGACAGGGAACTCTCACCGGGGTGAAGTGCAACGCCACAGTCCTTGACCCCACTGCAGAGAAATTGGTCTAGGACCCAGACCATTCAGGTGGGGGTTGCTTATTAATCCCGTACTCTTCTCCCCTACCAAGTATTCAAGTATATTTTATTACCTGGCTCTCATACCAATTAGGCAATTCAAACCACACATCTAACAAGCATTTACAATGCAATGGTCTCGGCATTGTTAAAGTTAGAGCTATTGGCATTGCTCATGACAGGGACGGGTCAATAGATACAGCAAGGCCCACATTTACTAAAGGTTTGTGCAAGAGATCTTGTGACACAAGTAGCAGAGTATATCAATTTTTGCATGAAAAACGCCAATGCAGTCAGGCACAGGCAATCGGTATTATGGCATATTGCCTGAAGTACCTATTTGTACTGGGGGTTTTTCCTGAATCACGCATCTTCCATGTCTGAGGTCTGTGCTGTTGTCTAAAAATAAGAATGCGTACTGGAGGATGTACAGCGAGTATACGCTAGGCATGGCTGGCTCTCGTGTGTGTGTGCGCAAAATGGAGTGAGGAATAGGAAGCGGCGTCACAGAGGCTGCTCACTTTCACTCTGTATAACCCGCAGCTCGCCGTGGCGCACATACTGCGCAGTGATGTCGGGGTGTGCGTGGGGAATGGGGGACTAGAAAAGGGCTGTCACCGAGGATGATGAAGACACTTCTTGAGTAACTTGTCAGATCGATGTGGTCACTTGCACTCTCTGTACACGTTTGTCACCAGAACAGGGGGCATTAGAAAAGGCTGACCCCGAGGTTAGTGAAGCCATCTCTCCTGGGGCTTGCACTTCGTTGTGAATTACTTTCACTCAACCCTCGTGCGCCAGCCTCCAGGCGCAGCGCGAAGTAATGAAGAGGCAGAGCAGGAAGTGTTCAGGAGGTGGGGGCAAAGGCGGTGCTGTCTCTAAGGCTGGTGAAGACATCTCGTCGGTCCCACGTTAGTTAGCCCGTTTGAGGTCTCTTGCTCTCTATGCAGACGTCTCTCGCGTGCCACTGCGCAGTGATGGAGAAGCAGGAATCTGTGTGCGTTGGGTGGAGGGGTGAGTGGCGAGACATCTCTTCGAGTCACTTTGAGGGGAGGGGCGCAGCATCCTTTGTGCTGGAGCGGGGCGCTGGCGGAGAGTGAAGAAACACAATGCCGCAGACTCCTCCATCGCCACTGCCATCTCGCTGCATCAGTACCTCCGAGCCGAGGGCTCCAGACCGCACCCCACCCAGAGATGTGCAGAAAGCGAACGGCGTTTCACATCTCTGCACGCTCGCCTCCCTTTGTCATTGCATTTTACCATAGGCAAATACAAGTTGGCAAAAGCTCTTGTGCGTGTGTAAGGAAGATCAGATCGTGTTACTAAGATATAAAAACAGGAAATGGGTTCCATTCTAGAACTTCCTTTTTGTTGCTTTTGTTAGCGGTTCTTCTGGTTTTTTTAATGTTCTGTTCAAACCTGTGAAAGGTGGTAAAAAACACGTTAGAGCCCTTGAAACAATAGCCAACCCTCGTCTGTAAGCCTGCCTCCGCCTCTCCCGCACTCAGTCTCCACTTTAGAAGCGCCGCGCGCTGGTATGCAGACTCCCCCTGCATTCCAGCAGGCGCGCGTCACGATCCGAACTGCATTAGCACTGTGGAGACAAGACCTGGCCGTGCGCACAGAGTTATCCTATGGGGAAACCCTGCGCGCGGCCAGGTCTTGTCTCACTTCGGTGTTCTCAGACTGCTGAGACGCAGACAATAGTTCTCTGGCGAGAACGCGCTTTCAGCTCGTTATAGCCGAGACCTAAAAACACCAGTAATAAAAACAGGAAGAAACCTCAAACTCATTAGATCAATATAAATTATTCATATGCTATTTGTTTCCTCCAGTTAGATGAAGGCCTGGCCAAAAACGTGAAAAACATGCACACGCAACACAAGAGTAAATTACATTATTAAGAGAAGGAGTGGGGAAGCTCTTGGGCTACAACGGGCAAAAACATAGCCAAAGCCCAACAAAGCACCATATGCTTACAGTGCAAAATAATATGCATCAAGTTGCTGATTCGACGGACCTGCATCGCTCTTAAAACAAGCAATAATAGTAGGCTGCGTCTTAGGTTAGTAAAAGAGGCACAAAAATCAATATGCAAAAGCGATAATTCATTGAGATTACAAAAGGGGCAGGAATCACGGTTTCTCCCCACCCGGTTGGGCCCCACCCATTTAATGAAGGTGGGTGGGGGGAGAGGGCATGGCCCAACCAAACCTCCCGCGCCCACCTCCTCACATATCTCGTGCCCCTCAAATGGGGTTGAATTCGCCCACAGTCCGCTTCCTCCAGGGGCTGCGGCCGCCTCTTACTCACTCGAATCCCTGCAGAGCGAGGGCTCTTCAATGAGCACCGACACGTCTGAGGGGAACCCCAGGCAGGCAGATTCAGGGGCGCTTCCACAGCCTGTAGGTCATTTACCCATCTGTTGTAAGTAAATTAGGTAGGCAGCAGGACACGTCTTCAGGTTATTAAGATAGATTTATTAAGATAGTACAGGATAAGATAGAGCAGTAAACCTCACAGCTGACCAGACCATCAACTGCCAAGGCTGGAATCCTCACATACCAGATAGAACACTCTTAGGTTAGAAGATAGAAACACTAAAAAAGGACTACTGACATCAAGTAGCCATATTGAAGTAAGTATAAATATACAACACCATCGTCCCTTGCCGGGGAAGTAGAGTGAGATACCCCTGGGAGCCTTGCTCAGGATCACACAGGGCGAGGGCCGCTGTGGCGGTGCCACTGCTTTTCATGGGATACTGGTCACGCTCTCTTTGGGGCAGTGCCCCCCCCCTCTGACACCGATAGTATCATTTAAAAGACACAAAAAAGGGTTGCATCACGTGCGCTTAAGCGCACGTGATGCAACACTTTTTGTGGCTTTTAAATGATACTGTGGGGAGGGCACGTTCTCACTGACGCTTCATTCTCATCCCTGGGGCACTGCATGGAGACTCTGCCTTCTCTCCCCCCAGAAATGCGGGCGATTCTCACTCTGCTGCTCAGTGGGAGCTATCTGATCAGTCCTTCTCTTACGTTGACAGTTCATACCCAATGGCAAAAGAGAAGACCCATTTACTAAAGAGGAGGCGTGGGGTCTGCTCAAGAGTGAGGGGCCAGCAGTGACGGCCAGCCACACTGCCACTTTCACGCCACTGTGCGACCAGTTTAATGTGGCCCACCTGTCCCGGTGTCTCATTCAGGACAGTGGGTGAGGAGATTCATAAACTGTAGCAAGAGATTACCCAACAGTAGCTATGGTCTTCTGGGAGAACACAGGCACCATCTTTAAAGATGGTAAATAAGTCTAACAGTAGCTCATGAGCTACTGTAGCTCTTGAGCTAACTGAGCAGCTAACCTGTGTGCAGCCCAGCCTATAAAATTAGAATAATTTTGCTCGCTAGAATTAATATACATATAAAGACATTGAAATGATACTGCACTAATAATATTAATAGCTGTTAATGTGTTTCATTGAACATAAGTAGCTCTGTACAGAAAAGGTTGGAGACCCTGCAAAGTGTTGACACCAGGGTTGGAGACCCTTTAAAGTGTTGACACCAGGCCATGAAGCCACCGGCTCCAAGTAGGACGTACGCAGCAATTATTGGTACACGGCCTCACCACCAGAAGAAAGTCATCAGTAAGACAACGCCATCAACTCAGTCTGCGCTGAGAGTTCAAGCGCCTCTTGCACTCAGACACTAGGGTTGTGCCAGTGCCTCAGGCCTGCAAACTAATGAAAAACCTCTAGCATGCATGGAGAGCTCCACATTCTGTGCTCCTGAATGGAAGGAACAGTATTTGTAGCCTCAAGACTTGGCAACAAGTTCTGACAGCATTATTCATTGAAGAAGCAAACACTTGAACATATGTTTGAAGCAAAGTCACAGAGCTGTGCAGCCAGGACAGAGCAGTTTAAAGAGATGTAAAACCACGGAATGGAATTTAGACCACAAGTTTAGAGATGTAAAACCAAGGATGGACTTTAGACCACAAGTTTAGAGATGTAAAACCAAGGATGGACTTTAGACCACAAGTTTAGAGATGTAAAACCAAGGATTGACTTTAGACCACAAGTTTAGAGATGTAAAACCAAGGATTGACTTTAGACCACAAGTGTTGATGCATATTACAGTATTGACAGTAGAGCTCAGATCCTTCACACACTGATATGATTTGCATGGTTACCTGTTTTAGGGGCTGGAGGGTGCCGGATTGGTTCATCCAGGGAATCCGCTCCCTTGGTCTCCCCAGTACTCATATGAAGGATACTGTTAGCCGGACTAGAGAGAGTAGGTTGGAAAATCCCACTAGCGAGAAGTGTCTCAGGGCTTTGGGGCGTTATGTGGCTTGAACCCAGGTCCGTTATGACCTCCATGTTGTGAGCTAGGTTTTCAGATCTGTGGATTGCGGCCTCTTCTGTACTTAGTTTCTCTGTCTTAAGAGACGGGTTGACAACAAAGCTGGTGTTCTGCTTCTGAGCAGGAGCAGTGCAAGACTGACTTTGGTTTGTAGTTTCTGGGCCAGTGCTCAGTTCAGATTCTCTTAAAGGAGATTCATTGATGGATTCCATCCAGGAGTCTGGTTTCCCCTCTGTTGCAGGTGTTTTTATCCATGAATATGGACCATTTCTCGGTTTCTTTATCATACAGGAAGGAATGTTTGTTCTCAGGTCACTCCTTGATTTATCGGACCCTGGAATGTTTTTGTAATGTGACGCTTGTGTTAAGTTACTGGTGTTTATTCGTTTATCGACAGTACCAGGTGTTTTAAAGAAGGATGCAGACTCAAATATGTTCTTAGCCATAGGAAAAGGAGTTCTATTGTACACAGGGTCCAATGTAGGTTTTGCTTTCATTGAAGTGGGAGGAGTTACATAGAATGATTCAGACTCCTTGGTGGGAGAACCTTTAGAACCTGCTACTGGTCCACCGATTGGTTCCTCCCTAGCAGCAAGGGTTTTCTGTGGTTCCATTAAAGGCGGGGTTTTGGAAATGGATTCCTGTCCATTCCTCGGCTTCTCTCCAATAGCAGAAGTTGTATGAATTAATTCCCGGAAAACACTTTGTTCTTGAAGAGCAGTTTGGGTGGTGGGCTCCGGCCGAGCACATTGTTCTTGAACCGCGGACGCGATTGCATGGAGTGGGCCAGGCTCCGTCATGGGCTCCACCTTAATAGCAGGAGTTTGGAGAAGGATTTTAGGCTCATCACTAGGTTTGTTCACAACAGCAGGAGAGCTGGAGACCAAGTTAAACTCAAGAGCTGATCCCTCTACAATATCAGGGGTTTTAAGCGTGGACTCCGAAAAGGTCATGGAATCCACCTTGATTGGTGAAATATCAATGACCGCTTCCAGCCCATCGCTTCGCTCCTCTGTAGGAGGAGTATGGTCATGGATCATTTCAGGGCTAGGCCTCACTTCCTCAATAGCAGCAGAGGTTGTGTGGATTGCCTCTGGTTCAGCCATCACCTCCTCCATGGTAGAAGGCGCTTGATGAGCCACCTGCAGCCCTGCTCTTGGTTCCTTTGAAGCCGCACATGTGTGGATTGACGTTGGCTCCGTCACGGACTCCATTTCTGCAGGGTGTTCAGGGAACGCAGCGGATGCGAGAACCGACTTCTCCATGGTATGAGGATCATTAGGGATCGGTTGCAATCCAGCTCTTTCCTCTGTAGTTGACTGAGAATGGTGGATGGATTCTCGCTCAGTTACTGACTGCTTCATAACAGCAGAGGGTTTGGGGAGTGATTCTGTCTCTGCTTTTTGCACCTCTGTTTCAGTACAGTCCTTGCGAGATGGAAGATTTGGTTTTCCCAACATAAGAGGACTTCTCTTAAAACGTTTAATTCCAGTCCCTGGTGGCTCCATCTTTGCAGGGGTTGCATTTGCTGCCTCCTTTTCTCGTACTGGACTCGGTCTTTTGGATGCGGAAGGCTCTGAACCCAGATTAGGAGGTGCTGCAAAAAACAAATGTGTATGTTTGATCAAGTTTCATTCAAGAGACAGTCACAATTTTTTTATCTTTAAAAACAAAAAACACCTTCCCTGCAACACCCAAACATATCCGCCATTTGCCATCATCAGTATCTAACTGCAGATATCCCACCTTTAGAACTCGCCCTGGTGACAAACTGAATCTGGGAAAGAAAATTGCAATTGCTGCCACGTGTGGATAGGTGGCACCATTCAACACCCTAGCAACCTTGTCCTTCCTTCAGAAATAAATGGTGAGACGCCAGATATAAGTGGCACCCATGCATGCTCACATCCGTTTACAACAAAGCATTCGACAGCCTTAGACACTCCGCCTCAGTAACAGACCGAACGGTGATCGTGCGCAGAATCTAATGTGGAACCTCACCAGCACCTAGAAGGCTACCCCACAAAGCAAGGAGGGAGAGCGAAGGACTCTTCAGAGGGGTTGCCACCAGAAAGAGTATTACTGAAGGCAAATATCTTGTTCTTTTGGATGGATGGATACTTCTAACTGCAGTTTCTTCATCTTTTGAATAGGCCCTTGCAAATTGCATCAAAGAAAGCACCAATCACACCAAAAAACACTTCAACATCAGAATTCTCCTGCCAAACTACCACCAAGAAAACAATGCCTCCTTCACAGGAACTCTGCAATGCTCTAGAGAACCATTTCCACAAGACACCCACCATTTACAGGAACTTCGAGCCCCAACCACCGACCTCCACACCAATTGAAGCCTCCATCAACCAGCCACTCACCTCATGGGCACAGCTCACCGCAGCCATCATGAACTACATCCACTTGGACCCACTTACCGATGCCCCACCATCTCTTCAACCTAGTAAGCAAGGATATCAGCTGCCAACTCACCCCCAAACTCAACACATCTGTTGGACTTTGCCCTTTTGGCAGGTTCACCCTTAAACTTTGCCTTTTCTGTGACCGGATATTAGTAGTTTTTGGCCTCTGCGCACTTTAGCACTGTGGCACAGTGTAAAGTGCGTGCGCGCTCTGAGTGCGCGTGGTGAGATTGGCCTGCCCTCCCATAGGAATGCATGGGGGGTATGTGTCTCCCTGGTAATTCCTGTTATGAGAGGAGTGCAGGGGTGAATTTAGTATACCGTTGCCGCCACAAAATCACCACAACGGCCCAAGATTCACAGAAGGAGCTGCCGCCTCTGAACCGCAAACAGGAAGTCGGGCGAGACTGCCCGTTTGTGGGTCGGCCAACAGGAAGTAGAAGACTGGTGGGCTTTCCCCACCGCAGCGAGAAATCAACAAGGGGGCTTCTGTGAGCGGAGGGAAGCCCTGCGTCAGCCCAGGAGAAAAGCGATCAAGTTACAGCAGAGCTCCCCTGCGTGAAGGAGAGCCCCAGGCTGGCCAAAGGCAGAAGCAGGAAGCTGACGGGAGCCTACCCTGCGCTCCTGTGACCCGACATCAGAGGCCGCCGACCAGGTGAGGAGGGGCCCGGGGGTGGATGAGAGCTGAGGCACGTTGGCAGTGCTTGCCCCCCAGTGACCCAGAGAAATCCGCCGGTGCACCCCATTGAGTGAGAGGGGGGCTAAATGCACCACAGTATTGGTGCCACTCGAGGCACATTGGCACTGTGTGGCATTTTCTCAGCTGCACCGCAGAAGCAGGCAGCTGCAACATGTTGGGGCAGTTGTCCTGGAGTGGGACTCAGGAGAATTCCTTTGTGAGGCACAGTGGTGCCAGTCCCACTTCCAGCTGCACCGCGAGAGAGAGCGGGCAGCTGCATCACGGGGGCACTTTCTTTTGGCGATAGAGGGACTCAGGGGACACGCTGGTGCCCAGGATCCTTTTTACAGCTGCCCAGCAAGTAGTGGGCAGCTGCCACGTTTAGGCTATGCATCTGCGCACGTTGCTTTCGCTGCTCTTGCAGCCAGCCCCGACATTATTGGACACTGGGCTTCCTTGAGCCCCTGTGAGAGGCCAATGGGGCTGGGGACAGTTGTGTGATGTTAGGCACCGCGATTCATGCGTACGGTTAGCCCTAATGTGATACCCAATGTTTTCATGCGATGGCGCTCACTATTTCTGCGATTGCCTAATGTGGTCATGCCGAATACAAATGTCATGGTATAATGATTTGCCCAAAGTGATTCATGCATAGGTTGTTTTTATGCCTACTGTGATGCCTGGGATAAATGTGTTTTAGGCCTCATGATTACTGCATAATGTGATTATACTAAGGAGGCTTGCGGCCCAACGTGTAACTGCCCAATGTCAGGTTATGATGTATTGGGATGGTGTCTTACGCCAATGTGATAATGCTAAATTCCTAATTTTGCCTGTAGTTACAGGTTGTGCTTTTACATTTTCTACTTGTGCTTTTCTAAAGATTCTGAACGGGGCCCTGTCAGGTGTATATAATCCCCTGTAAATACTGCCCAGTGCCAGTTGGCACAGTGTACATTGTGTGATTACATTAAGGTAACAGGGACCCCCTGATTCCGAATGGAGTTTCTAGGACAGGGTAAATACACATGTAATAGAAAATATTCCTAGGCAACCACTGACCTGTCAAGGATCAGGTTGTAGTCATCCTTACTAATATGGAGGCCACTGTCTAGATTTCCCAAAATGTACCACCGATCATCATTAGGCTTATTTTGGAGGTCCATACAATGGCTCACCAAAGGGGTATTCATTTGGAAGTATGTATGGCTGACCAGTGCTCAGTGAAACTAGTACCAAAGGTTCTCGCTGTCTCCCCCGCGTAATCGAAGCCCCAAGGAGAGATTGATTAAGATATTAAATTCACTGTTTGAGTATCTTGATTACCACTGTACCTATGTAATTTGATACTTTCTATGAAATGTTTTTAAACAATTAAGGTGGTTATATCACATGTTTTGCTGCTACCTTCTTTTAATTTTTTTTTATTATACAATGTGTATTGTCAAAATTTCTAATATATATGTCCAACAAAGATACCAGTATCTTGTACGCTCTCAGGAACCACAAAACAATCCAGTAGTATTAAATCTTCGGTTTATTCATACAACGCGTTTCGGCGACTTACATTGATCACGTGTGATGATATATAAATTGTGGTGCTTGTCAGTATATTGAGGTTCTCTCTCAAGGGCTCTTGTTCAACCTGATCCTTGACAGGTCAGTGGTTGCCTAGGTGCATTGCGGGATTACTACTTTAATGTGTTTCTTATAATCCAAAGGCTATTTTTATATAGAACCTTGTGTGGAGTTCCTTTTTGCAGTGTGCCTAGTGTGTTGCTGCTGTGTGTTGCGCAAATGCTTTACACACTGCCTCCGGGATAAGCCTGACTGCTCGTGCTAAGCTACCAAGGGGGTGAGTAGGGGTTATCTTTGGCATGTAACTCCCTTGCCCTGACTAGAGTAGTGGTATCTGCCTGGCTTTGGTGCAAGCCTTAGCCAACCAGAGATCCCATTTCTAACAGCATCCATCACTACAGCCATCTTTCCAGTTGCGTAGAAACGAAGAGGTCAAACTACTCCTCAAGAAACCCTCTGCTGACATCAAACTCCAGAACCGCCCCATCTCGCTGCTCCCTTTCCCCTCCAAAGTTTACAAAGGCTGTAAACCAGCAGCTCACCTAAAACATGGAGATAAATAACCGCCTCAACAACTCCTAATCAGATTTCTGCCACGGACTACATCCGCCTCCTCCTCGACAGGGGAGAATCGGCAGCTCTGATCCTTCGACCTCTCCGCAGCATTCGACCCCTTATCCCACCACACACACTCATCAAGAGACTGCACCACATCGCCTTCCAAGGAGACTCCCTCAAATGGATCTTGTTGTTCCTCACGGAACAAAGTCTGAGAACACACCCAACTCACTTTGCCCCAGAGCACCATCTGTGGTGCAAGGTTCATCCCTCGGCCCCACCCTCTTCAACACCTATATGACATATCTAGCCGACCTCGTAGGAACCCACAACCTCAATATCCTATCCCTTGCTGGCGACACCCAGCTCATCCTCACTCTCAGCAGACCACAAAGACCAACTTATACAAGTGCATGAAGAATGCTGCTGACTAGATGAAAGTCAGCTGTCTGAAGTTCAACACTAACAAGACCAAAGTGCTGATCTTTGGCTACAAAGTCTCTCTCCCCCCCCCCCCCCCCCCCACCCCCCCATAACGACACCTGGTGGCCTGCTTTGCTGAACTCGGATCCACTCCCACACTGACACCACACCCACAACTTTGGCATCATTCTGAGCAGCAGACTATGAAACGACCGATCAACAGTGATCTCCACCTGCTTCAACACACTCCGCATGCTATGAAGAATCTTCAAATGTCTCCTCATAGGCACAATTAAAACCAGCACTCAAGCCCTAATCACCAGCTGGCTGGACTACGGCAATGCACTGTACACAGGAACCACCACCAAACTCATGAAGACTCAAGCAGAAGATAGACCTCAGCGGCCAGACTCATCCTTAACCTGTCCAAACGGACTAATTACCCCCACACCTTAGGAACGCCCTCCACGACCAGCATATATCATCTACCGACTGAACTTCCACCAAATATCCAGAAACCTTTGCTCCGTCTCCCTCATTCTCACACACACACTGCCCATCAGCCGAAGACACAGCGGAGGTTGTTCCTTCTAACTCGCTGCCGAGTCCTGGTACGGCCTTACCCCTTCACCTCCAGACATCGCCCTCACTGGTGAAATTTAGGAAAAGACTCCAGACCTGGGTTTTCTACTGAGCCCAGCAACCTAGCACTTGTATTACCTCTCGGGTGACTAGTAGAGCTTTATAAATACTGAATGAATGAAGGCTCTGCGATGGAACCCCGGCCATAAATGGACTCAGCACACGGGGTACCTCTTGGACAACATCTGTAATAGACGAGTAAGAACGGGAGCTTCAGTGATAAATTAAGAATACACACTTGATTTGTGGCAGACTATTCTCCCCAACCTACCCAGAACTCAAGGTTTCGATGGAGGTGTTGGCTCTGGAAGCGTTTCCTTTGGTCTTCGCTAGAGCAGGCCCACCATATTAATTTTCTGGAACTGTGTGCCATCTGTTGGCTTTAGAGTTTGATTTGCCTTCTAATAAGGGCATGTCTGTACAGTTCTGACAACTCAACCATCGTCGTACTGTAACAAGCAAAGCAGTATGTGGTTCACATTTGATGCATCAGCTGGCTCGGAGATTGTGGCACTGTCGGGATCTTCAAGGGATTACCAACCATTTAACAGGATTCCTAAACACCAGGGCAAAGGAGCTCGGCAGACTGTCTAGCTAAACACGAGAGGTATCTGCACTTCGAGAAACATATTTGCCCAGTGGGGTGTAGCTTGGTAGATCGGTTTGTGCCAGCCAAACACTAATTTTCGATCTATTTGCACTGTAAAGCTTCCACCTCTGGGCTCCCTAGAAGAGGTTTCACCTTCCCTGAGACTCTGATCTCCTCTGTGTTCCCACCTCTGATGCTGCTTCCTCCAATTATGAACCGGGTCATTCGGATTTCCCCAGACTGTGCAGAGGGTGTATCTAGTATTCTGATCTGCGGAGTTAGTCTCTGACCCCTCTTAGAAGAACCAGCTCTCCCAAGAACAGGGCTGGATTCTAGACAAGTGTACACACCCATGCATGAAGAAAGAGTAGAATCAGCAGAGATGGTTTGATCTGTCTGTTCAAGTGCTGGATGTTTTTGGGTCACTGTCCACAAACTTAATCTGCTCCTGCTGCTCGACTAAATTTGTGACCTGGAGCGAAAACCATATTGTTGATCTGCCTCAGGCAAAGCATTCTGATTTTCTGTTCTTGGCTAGGCAGGGCTTTGCTGTGTGTACTTGCAGTGTTTGCCTGACGAGCCATCTGAGTTGAAAATTGCCAGTTGTGACGTGTTTTTAGAAGGGACTTGAATAACTTTCTTCCTGCGCACTCTATTACGCCACAGAGCAACCTTAATTTGGTCCTCACATTCCTGATGTGCACACCTTATGAGTCTGTGGCCAACTGTCCTTTGAGGTTGCTAAATGTGAAGACCTTCCTTCTCACGCAATCAGTTCTGCGTGTTGTCGGTGAAGTTCAGGTGCTGGCAGTTTAGCCACTACATACCACCTGCTTCCTATACAATCTCATGTTTGCGTCTGGCTTCCTCTCATGAGTGTTGTCAGCCTCCCATGTGAGGGCAGAATCTGGTCTGTGGTCGGCAGCAGCACTAGCTTGCTATTAGACCCTGAAAGGCTGGTACCAGGATAAGCACCCCCCGTCCCCAGGACATGGGATCCAACATCCAACACTGGAATCTGTGTTGGGGGTAGGATTCCAACATGTTTGATACCAAACATGACTGGTTTCAGTATGGCCAATATATTGTTCTACATCGCACAATTGACTTGAGGTCCACTATGTAGTAAATGGCTGACTGCACTTACAAAGCAGGGAGAGTAGACTCCCAGGTTTGTAGGGGGATGTCATGCTCATACAGGGCACCCTCACACTTCTAACCAAGCACCCTGCCTTCAGGATTGAAAGGCCTACCTTAGGGATGACTTGTAGGTTTTAAGTGTAGTGACCTCAGATATACGGCAGGCCTGTCTTCACAGTTTGAATGGTCTCTCACAGGGGACAAAATAAATGCTGCACCCCATGGGAGACCTCTGGTGTACCTATGCCCTGGGCACCTTAGTGCCATATATTAGGGACTTCTAGTACACCAGTAGCCAATTAGGAAGGTATTAAAGTACTTACCATAGTCCAAATTGGGGGGAGAGCACAGTGACTGGGGTCCCAATCAGCAGGATCGCAATCAGACTATTCAGAAAACAGAATGACACCAGCAACAAATGGGGTGACCATGAGAGCAGATCCTACTTTCCTACAGCTGGGTATCCTTGCACTGCTCTAAAGCCGCATCAGATTCATCTCTAGGGGCTGGAGCCAGCAATAGGCATGTCCATAAGGGACCCCTGAATGCCCCCAAAAACCTCAGTGGTGTACATCAAGACAGGATGACAAACCACTACCCATGTGCCCAGAGCATGAGCTACACAACCTGAAGTGTCCACGCTGGATTGCAAAAATGTACTTGCTGCAAGCAGTCTATCAAGAACCATCTCAGCCAACTTATTCTAGAACTTCTCAGAGTGCAGGCAAGATCTTGCTCCGCATACCACAGAGGGCAGCAGGGCACCTCAAAATATGTAAACAGCATTCAGACACTGCAGTCCCCAACTTGTAAAAGAACACCCTCTTGTCAAGCGCATCAATGCATTCTCTATCTGGTGGGCAGCAGGAAAGGCATTCAGGTGTCAATTCTCTGGTCAAAGTGGAGATAAGAGGCTTTCAGGAGTGGGGTGCTTGGGCAAACATTGTGGATCACCCCGACCAGGCCTATGAAATAGGAAAGGAGCAATTCACAGGGCGCACTGAACATGGATTCAATTAACAAGGTGTCCGTCAGGGCTTAATTGAAAGTTATCAAAAAAGAAAGGGGGAGGTAGAGGTTTTTATTAGAGCTAGGTCCGCCCTCCTTTGTTATGCTTCAACCTAGTCATAGGGTAAGGATAGGGCATCCGATCCATGTGACCAGAAACTGCCTTCAGGAAAGAAACATTTCTTGAGTCACCTCACTCACCAGGGTTTCCCCACGGTGACATGCTTCATCATAGGGGCCATCCCATTTCTCTACGAACTGGGTCGTGCAGAGACTTGCAGAAATACGTAGGAGCACTTTAAGTGGAAGACTATGTGTAGTGCAGAAAGTGTGGTGGAGTGGACTACAGTGATTAAAAGTACCTTGCTAATGGGCTAAAATACTTTATCCCTCCTGGGTTGGTATGTCTAAAAAGGGGGGTTATACACGGAAA
The DNA here is from genome assembly GCF_964263255.1 of Lissotriton vulgaris. Lineage (NCBI taxonomy): Eukaryota > Metazoa > Chordata > Amphibia > Caudata > Salamandridae > Lissotriton > Lissotriton vulgaris. The sequence continues at coordinate 54,046,546 of NC_141691.1, read as the reverse complement.
AACTAACTATAATGGGTTAGAAGTTCAGTGTAGGATCAACATGTTTCGAGCCTACCCCAAGCTCTTAGTCAGGACCACACAGGAACCAGCCCTGTGTATGCCAGTCCCAATAAACTGGAATATGGAATTAAATAATTAACAGGAACTAAACGCTGCAACTAATAAAGCATGCATGGTTATACATACGATCACAATGTATCACATAGTATGTCTGCAAAAATCGAAAAGACAGCCCCCTGTATCTTTTAGAGTAGGTGGGTACATATATAATGCACTTCAATGCTCTAGAGATGCTCCTTAATGGTGCGTGCATTCGTCCAGCTCAGAGCGTGGTTTTAACCTATATAGGTATAAACATGCTGGCAAAACGTGCCGCATAGTGAATGGTCATACATTAAAAACAAAACCTACACAAGGTGATTTACACAACATACATAGGGCTAGAATGGTTGCCTGAAGAGTAACGCATACTTTTATGAGAGTAAAACTGCTTCATGGACACGCTGGGTTTCCCTGAGAGTATTATCTGCAAAAAATTGAGGACAATCAGGGAGGCCGTTAGTGTTGGTGGACACCCCCGTATTAGAAACGGTCTCGTCTTTCCGTACCATTCCTGTGGAGGAAAAAGCACTTCTGTTTGGGAAGCATCGCATCTGGACACCTACTCGTCTTCCCATCGGACCGCATCTTAGCGTGTCCGAGCAGGGGACTGAATAAATGCTTCCTGCTTCGCCAGCGTGACGGTCTATGGAACTAGACCGTGCACGAAGCTTCACAAGATGGCCGCCGCCAATGGCAAAGGGGACTGCCATTTTGGGAGGATACGTGAGTGGGCTCCGAGTTATCCTTCTCTTAAACAATTCCTGTATGAAAGAGGTGAATTTAGTGTTCTAAAAATCTAAATAAATAAATGTATTTTATTTCTCAAATAGATCCATGGTGGTAAAAAGGATTGTGACCAAACGAGTCATTTCTAAAGTTTAGTACTGTGAAAATGAGCACACCTGCTGATAAGGTAATTACAGAGGGTGAACGTTGTAAAAGGGTGTTATTGGATAATGTTAGCTGATCCTATGTATGACGCAACACAGATGTGCTTGCCACGTGGTTTTCTAGAGGGAGGATACTCACTGATTGATGAACCGTGATAGCCGCAGATCGAGAGGCATTGTGTCAGCTATATTTATGTGGGTCATACTTCCCCAACGTTCGGACTGCTCATGGTTATAGTGAATGTCATTTAATGTGAACATTAACAGAACTGGCCCCAGGGGAGGTCATCATTTAGGCCTTGGGTGTCTGTACGTAATTTGAACACCCAGCGTTCTTTTTCATGCAACTTTTTCTCCAAGTTCTCCTTGCTTTTAATTTGTTCTAGTACCACCCACTTCATATCGTTAGGGGGGGTGAGGGGAAGGGGGGGTAAGAGTTGTTGCTCGAGGAAATTGGTGGTCATTCTCATCGTATGTTTACAGCGTATATTACTCCTGTGTTCCACTATCCTAGTGCTGACTTTCCTAGATGTCGTCCCTACGTAGTGGAGATTACATGAGCAGGTGATCGGGTACACTACCCCGTCGTGTTGCAGTTCGTGAAATTCCTCAATTCCCATGTGGTGGTGGTGTTCAGATTTACTAATCTAGTGGCCGAGGTGAGGTGGCAGATGCTACAGTTACTACATGGGTAGTGTCCTGGGAGTATTGGGTGTAGTCTCTGTACCATCCCCTCATCTTCTGCAGCTGCATTGGGGCATGTGTGTACCAGGTGGTTTTTCAAGTTTTTGCCCCTCCTGTGGCTGAACATGGGGGTGGATATGTTCAGGCCCCCCACTATTAAGGGTACGCCAGTGTTGGACTATTTTGTTCACTTTGTCATATGCACCGTTAAATGTGGCGATGCCTATTGGTCTCTTCGTCTCAGCAGTGTTTCAAGAGTTGTGCTCTAACAGGGCTTCTCTATGGTCTTTTTTGCTTTTGACACCAGATTCTTGGGGTAATTACGTCATCAGTTTTTTACTCAAATCTTTGGCCTGTGAGTTATAGTCTTGTTTGTTGGTGCAGTTCCTCCTCAGGCGGAAGAATTGCCCGAATGGGAGGTTGTCTTTTAGATGCCTAGGATGGAAGCGGTCATAAATGAGAAGGCAGCTTCTGGCTGTGGGTTTAAAATTGGTTGTGGTTGCCAGTGATCCCCGTCGTGCAAGTAGATTGAGATCAAGGAAGACACGGTGTGACCTGCTCATTGAGAAGGTGAAAAACTGATATGGCGAAATTATCCCAAAAATCTAGTGTAAAAAGCTAAAAAGAGGGCCTCTAAACCATAGAGAAGCCCTGTTAGAGCACAACTCTAGAAACACCGCCGAGACTAAGACCAATCTGCATCACCACATTTAACGTTGCATCTGACAAAGACAAAAATAGTAGAGAAACACCGGCCGTCCCTCAATAGTGGGGGCCTGACCATAACCACACCCATGTTCAGCCACAGGAGGGGCTAAAACTTGAAAAACCACCTGGTGTACACACACACACACCCAATGCAGCCGCAGAAGATGAGGGGATGTAGGGTTTAGTTAAGGAGACTATACCCATTACCCCCAGGACACTACCCATGTAGTAACTGTAGCGTCTGCCACCTCACCTCAGCCACCAGATTAGTAAATCTGACGACCACCACCACATGGGAATTGAGGAATTTCACGAACTGCAACAAGACAGGGGTAGTGTACCCGATCACCGGCTCAGGTAATCTCCGCTACGTAGGGACGACAACTAGGAAAGTCAGCACTAGGATAGTGGAACACCAGAGTAACATACGCTGTTAACGTACGACTGCGAGAATGACCACCCATTTCATCGAGAAACACACCCCTAACTATAGGAGGTGGGTGGTACTAGAACACATTAAAAGCAAGGAGAACCTGGAGAAAAAGTTACATGAAAAAGATCAACGCTGGTTGTTCAAATTACGTACAGACACCCAAGGCCAAAATGAGGACATACTCTGGGGCCAGTTCTGTTAATGTTCACATTAAATTACATGCACTATAGCCATGAGCCGTCAGAACGTTGGCGAGGGGGTGGGGTTTGACCCACATGAATATAGCTGACAATGCCTCTTGATCTTAATCCTACACTCACAATCAGTGAGTATCCTCCCTCTAGAAAACCACGTGGCAAACATCTGTGCAGCGCCATACCTAGGATCAGCTAACATGATCCAATAACACCGTTCAACAACGTTCACCCTCTGTAATAACCCAATCAGCAGGTGTGCTCATTTTCACAGTACTAAACTTTTGAAATGACGTGTTTAGTCACTATCCTTTTTACCACCATGAAAGGGAAGTCTTGTATATAAATATATAAAAAAATATACCTTTACCATTTTGGTTTTTAATTACTCCCCGATCTGTATTTGAGAAATAAAATACATATATTTATTTCGTTTGCTTTTTAGAGAACACTAAATTCACCTTTCATTCAGGAATTTTTTGATAGGATTATGCGGACCCCACTCGTGTATCCTCCCAATATGGAGGTCACCTTTGCCATTGGCGGCCATCTTGTGAAGCTTCGCGCGCGGCCTAGTCTCTATAGACTAGGCCACGCACAGGAAGCATTTATTCAGTCCCGGACACGCTAAGATGCGGTCCGACGGGGAGATTAGTAGATGTCCAGACGCGAGGCTTCCCAAACAGAAGTGTTTTTTTTCTCCACAGGAATGGTACGGCAAGACAAGAGACTGTTTCTAATACGGGGGTGTCTGCAAACACCAACAAAGCCTCCCTGTTTTTCCACAATTTTTTGAAGATAAACCCCGCCCTCCGCGTGTCCACGAGGCACAGTTTTGCTCTCATAAAAGTATGAGTTACTCTTCAGGCAGAACCATTCTAGCCCTATGTGTGTGTGTTGTGTGTAAATCACCTTGTGTATGTTTTGTTTTTAATGTATGACCATTCACTGCGCGGCACGTTCAGCCAGCATGTTTATACCAACATTGGTTAAAACCACGCTCTGAGCTGGACAACTGCACGCACCATTAAGGAGCATCTCTAGAGCATGGAAGTAGATTATATATGTACCCACCTACTCTGCAAGAGAGAGGGGGCTGTCTTTCCCGTAACCATGTCTTTTCTATTTTTGCAGACATACTATGTGATACATTGTGATCGTATGTATAACCATGCATGCTTTATTAGTTGCAGCATTTATTTTTTGAGTTAATTCTTTATCTCCATGCTTAAGAGTATTAGGAGTGGCATACACAGGGCTGGTCGGTGTGGTCCTGACGAAGAGCTTGAGGTAGGCTCGAAACATGTTGATCTTACACTGAACTTCTAACCCATTATAGTTAGTTTTATAACCACATTTTTAGACATACCAACCTAGGAGCGATAATAAAGTATTTTAGCCCACTAGCAAGGTATTTTTAATCACTGTAGCCCACTCCACCACACTTTCTGCACTACACATTGTATTCTACTTAAAGTGCTCCTACGTATTTCCGCAAGTTGCCGCACGCCCCAGTTCATAGAGAACTGGGATGGCCCCAATGAGGAAGCAGGTCACCGCGGGGAAACCCTGGTGAGTGAGGGGACTCAAATGTTTCTTTCCTGAAGGCAGTTTCTGGTCGCATGGATCGGATGCCCTATCCTTGCCCTATGACTAGGTCCTTCATTGAAAGAAAAGTCTGAAGTTGAAGGACAGGTAAATACATTTCTGTAAGTAAATTGGTTTTGGCTCCACAGATTGCAATTGTAGTTCCAACACTCCCACAGCTCTACAAACCACAACCGTAAGGAAGTGTTTACCTTGGTGTGGGGCGCATTGTGGAGTACAATTTCATTTCTGGTGAGCAATCAAGTTATTTCACATTCTGAAAAACCAAATGTAAACTAGCATTAATATAGTGAGGGGCTACCAAACAGCCATCCTCATCAGAATGTACAACATTTTGAAGATCTTATATCCCCAAACAAGGCCTCAAGAGTGCCTAAAATATTGGTGTTGAGGCAAAGGTACCACTGGAGAATCTTCCTACATGTGGACTGGGCCCTAGAGATCTTGTTACAAGTCACTGGCCCAGACCTAGCCAAACTACTATAGATCCAAGATTATCCAGAACCTGTGGAGCAAATATCGATGCCGAAGCAGTGTGGCCTTCAATACAGGAGCAGAGGAGTGGCCTGACAGACAGGGGGTTAGGCGACGGCATGATTAGGTCAGATGGCACCCCAATGGTCAAAGTCCAACTATGGACCAGGAATCATCCAAATAAGCTGCAGCAGAGCCTCCTTGGAGACCTCTACCTGTAGGGCCCTTGAATGTAGGGGTAGAATGCCTCCAGCTGTGGAATGTGGTCAGAGTTTGACTGGCACGGAGGTCGATGCTGGCTACCTGAACTTTCCCTGAAGTGGGAGTGACGGGAAGGGGACACCCGTCTGACCTTCATGCTTGCTCCAAGACTTGTCCCATCATCTTTGTTTTAGACTTTGGTGCGACTGGCCTAGTTTCAGGTGCAGCTTGTAGCCTTTGAGTGAGACCTATTCCCTAGCACACAATCACAGAAAAATCACACTTGAAGTTTGTGATTAAAGTTCAGGATATACTGCCAGATTCACATAAAGGGCGCAAAAACAAACTTGTCCGCTTTCAGGGGCGGCGCTTCCGGTGGCAAGAGGTGGTAACAGCAGAATCCAACTGCACCATTTTCTGTTCCAGAGAACACTTGAAAAAAACTTTCCCGATACAGTCTGGCATCAGGTGGAATACAAAAAGGTAAGGATTCTGCAGTTAAAAGTACACATCTGAATTTTTTTTATACAGTACCGTTGATCTACTTGACAAAGTTTTTTTCCACTTTTTCAAATAATTCATTGAATATTGGCAATACTTAAATTAGGCTAGGAAGAAAGTGCCTAATTTCACTACTAGTGAGGTACTGAACTTAAGTCGTGCCCATGAGGCCCACAACTAAGTAATTTGCGTTATAAAATATTGCAACACTGGTTTTGGTACAAGACAAAAAAATTGTAGGAAGCTGAAAAATACACTACACAAATGTATGTTAGTTCAAATTCAGACGTTCATGGTTAGTCCAGATTTTAAGGGACTTTAATTTAAATGATTAGACTAGTGGTCAGTTCACACATTTGGGAGAAAAAGAAACAGACCAAGTGCTTGTCTGGTACTACAAGAGACTAAACTGTATACAAAACAGAAGAAACCTTTAGGGGAACTAGACTACCACAGTACTGACTTATACATGCTTTTGTGGAAAAGTCTGAGGCAAAATAAAAGGGATATTCTGAAGCTCCGAGCAGTACATCAGAACCACCCGCAGGTTTGCAAGTAGATGGTCTAGTTTCAAGCCCACACATGTCCCTAGACCGAGATCAATGAATCCGGACATTCATTCACCACAGCGCTACATGGACAAACTCAGTCCCTCCCAGAGCTGGAAGGAGAATGCACGATGAGTAAGAAGCTTAGCGGGTGATGTTAAAAAGATGATTTTAAGCCATTTCAAGTAATTGGCTACGGCGTTGATAAACCAGAGAAACCAAATTTTCCTTAGCTGTAAAATTCTGATAATACATGTGATTCTGTTTGTACGGGAACCACACTGACATGGATCCCTCGCCTTTTCTAAATGAAATGGGATTTCTAAGCATTTCTGTGAGCCCTGAACTAGGCAGGCATGTGTTTCGGTGCTTCTTCAGGAGCAAACCCTTTAAACGGGATAATCCACCCAACAGTTTATAATCGCAACATTTCAGCCAATCTCACCTGGACTCATGTAAACTTCAGGGGTTAGAAGAGTACCAGTAAGGCATCTGTGCACATGACAGCTAACCCTTGGCATTATTACCATCAGTTTTTTGGTGCAAAGGTATAGACCCAGGCAGACTTATGAGACAAGACAAATTATGGCTTTTTAAGAACACATTTTACAAAAAATTACATATGAAAATAGCGCAAAGAACTGAGTTGATACATAAAATTATTTTTTAATTCTCATAATTAAAATAAATACATATGATCCTGTATACATGTAAGATACTATAATAATATCTTCTTCCCCACACAGATTTCACATGCCAACCCCTAAATAAAAAGGAAGGTGCCTCACTCCCTTCAACTAAGTTATTAAATGGTTTTAGAATATTAAACACCCTAGGTAAGACGCGCTTCCACCCTTAGTAAAATAAATAAATGACAAGATGGTAGATGGATAAAATCCGTACCTAATACTAGCAATGCGGCAATGAATATGAAATATAATCAATATAAAGACAAATAGAGAATAAAACGAGACAAATGTTTATATGTAGCTACCGAATAGGCTTTTTTATTTAAAAAAATGTTACATTTTTTAATGTTACGCCAATATTCTGATGAGATAACATTTAGATGAAATCTTATCTAGATGATAGCTTTTTATGAATTTTATCTTTGGATTATGTTTTAAGTATCGTAGTACTATTATGAACAATTCAAAGAACCTTGCACTAGAATAGAGGCTTAAAATGTTTCCAACTTTTCATGATTTAGTTACCTTTTCTTATAGAAGACTGTACGAATCAGGCTACAAAGTTTTTATCAAAGATGGTGATCTGACCAGAATAGTAAATGTACAAACTGAACATAAATGCAATGAACTGAAGTTTTGATATCAACTAAAAATGATTTTTCATTTTGTTTAGAGAAGTGGCTGAATATTCTTTGTCCTGAGGAAGACATGAAATATTTTCGAAACGCGTTGACAGATACAGCCTAGTCCGCCAGAATCAGGGATAATTTTGTCTTCTGATTGTTGATTAATACTTGTGTTTTTTTACAAAGAATAATATCAGATTCTATCAAATTTTATTGTGTAGAAATATATCATGTATACAGGATCATATGTATTTATTTATTTTAATTATGAGAATTAAAAAATAATTTTATGTATCAACTCCGTTCTTTGCGCTATTTTCATATGTAATTTTTTGTAAAATGTGTTCTTAAAAAGCCATAATTTGTCTTGTCTCATAAGTCTGCCTGGGTCTAAACCTTTGCACCAAAAAATTGCTTTCCCTCACCCAGGAGTCATATCCTAACCAGGGGGTCCTTGTTACATTACATATTATTACCATCAGTTACACCAATTAATTGGTTATTTATTACAATACCGCTCTCTCATCCATGGTTTAATTTCCATGTACCCTTTACCTAGTCTTTGACGCTTTGGCGATGGGTTCAGTGTTGCTTTATTAGGCGGCTTCAGGCCAGAGCGGAGAGTGCTGCGGGGAGCAGCTATGGATGTCAGTTTCCGCTTAGCCCCAGGGCCACCATCGCTGGGAAGAGCCGCACCTGCAAAGAAGTCAATAGCGTATGAGGAACTGGCACCAGGTAACGTGATAAGACACATGAGTGGCAAGAATATGGAAGGAAACAGAAAAGAACGGGCAGGATTCAAGCTGTGGTAAAGTACAGAAATCTGAATAAAAAGGGGGACAGTAAACTAAATCTGAAGTCTGCAGAGAGGAAGGCCCATCCAAATGAAAGTGTGGACATGAAGACAGTATGAATGATAACGGTTACTTACCTTTGATAACGATTGTTGCAGTCTTCAGTCATCTGATCTTTGAAATAATCGGGCTGCTGTTCAAAACTATGCCCATCCTGTTAAAGCAAGGCAAGTGCTGTTGCCGAAAAGAAACACGGATGGGCAAGTTTGGGGCCGCTACATGCTTGATGTTTATTTCCCAGATAGCAAGAAAAATCTGAGCAAAAGTGGGGAGCAGATGGATGGGAAAATGTACCAATAATTGTTGCCACAAGTAAACTAGTTAATCTACAGATGGGCATTTTTCTTCAGCAATTTCATCCCATTTCAGTCTACTGTAATAAGAAAAAAAACAAGTACAGCCAAGAGTGTCAGATTTGGGTAGGAATGTGTGTGGCAACAAGAGAAGCCAGACCAGTCACGCTGTTTTCCAGTATTGGGAATACATTTGATTTTAGGTCTGCTTAAGGGGTAGTTCTGCAAGAAGACAGGGCTTCCTGCAAACCTGGCGAGACAAGGTGGCATCTGAGCTGACCACCAGTCTTGCCCAGGGGAGCTGAAGCTTAGACTAAAATAAAATCCTTACTGGGGTCCAGCTACTTCTGGAGGGTTGGGGTTGGGCTTCCAGCACCACCAGCTGATAAAGACACCAACAATAGCAATAAAGAAAAACTATTTTTTAAAACATTAATTAAAACAAACTGCATGTACAATATTTGGCTTTTTTTTGTTCTTTACTGGTGAACGTTAAAGCATAGGAACTGGGCTGGAAAAAGAACTGCTACACAGTGTTGGACCTACCATTTTCCCCCCATAGCAATTGTCAAGATTTTGCAGTTTTTTTCTTTTTTAACACCAAGACTAATGCGATGCATGTTGTTTTAATGCACTAAGAGGACAGAGGACCACTGATGTCAAGACCGGCTGAGCACATTGTCATTTTGACAAATGAAAAAATATATACACAGTAGAACAGAAGGAGAAATAATCAATTTGGTAGGATTAAAACCTTTCAAATAAAATTATGAATGTAGAAGCCTGTACATTTAGAGCAAGGTACTGAAAATATAGAGATATAAAACAGGAATCCATCAAGCTGTATTACTGCTATCTGCTTTTGAACTGCCTCTTGGCTTGGTCATTCCTGGCAACAACAGTCAAGGTTTCACCTAGAATATTTGTGCAAAACCTATTCAGGAACAAGGGCCTCTAGTTCAACGATTGAAGCAAGTGATTAGGTTAATTCAAACCCCCTTCTGTAAAAACAAGAAAACCTAACATGGAGTACAGTGAAAGGGAAGAAGGCCAGACTACGCAAATACACAGGTGTAAATAAAGGTATTCAGAGTAATGGATGAAGAGGGATTCTTTGTGTCTGTGAAGCTGAAGTATTGTGCTTTAGGGAGGAGAGAAAAACACTTTGCAGCCTATTCTAAGGGAGAGTATAACAAAGGGTGGTCCCAGTATTTAAAATATCAAGAGTGTTAGTGGTCGAAGAAAATTGTGAAACAGCTGCTTAAGAAAAATCAAAACAGAATTTAAAGTGCAGTGTCATATTCACACTGACATTGGTCATAGGTTATTCAAAAGGCAACAAACATCTTGAACACTGGATATACAATTGATATTTGCAGTGGAGGGGGAGGGGGGGGCTGTGATTCTGGTGAGGTAGTGGGATGGGAGTGTGTGTGAATCACATAATACAGGCACATTTTAATAACGTGCTGGTAGACATGAATCAAAAACATCATACGATTAGGAGCCATGTAACATAACTGCTCAGTAACTTAAGTACTGTAGGTGAAGATTAGCATTTGGACACCCGATCACCACGGAGGTCATGCCGTTTAAAACGGTCCCCTGATTAATTCAGGATTCTAAAACTTGCTTACCTGTGGATTTGGTTCCCAGCCTACTTGCCCTCTTGATCCACCCGGGCAATTTATGGTACAACCAAGTACCTGAGTGTCTTCTCACTCCTTCCATGCCATGAGCTTTGACCGCCATGTGTGTCCCCACCATTGATTTGTGAGAGACCAATTACTTCCCCATTACGGTGCCCCGTAACCACACTCTACTCCAACACTGTCCTGAGGAAGACCCCAACTGTAAGGCTCTCGACGAGGCCTACGCCGTCATGGGGGTCGAAACGTCGACAACTGTCCTAATGCCAGTCTTCACCTACAGTACTTAAGTTACTGAGCAGTTATATGTTACATGGCATAATAATGCAGTTATGTACACCTATTCTTATTTTGTTTTTGATTCATGTCTACCAGCGCATCATTAATATGTGCCTGCATTATATGTGATTCACACTCTCCCATCCCACTACCTCACCAGAATCACCGCCCTCCCCACCACTAGTCCCCTGGTCACTGCAAATATCATCAATTGTGTATCCAATGTTCAAGATGTTTGTTTCCTTTTGAATAACCTGTGACCACTGACCAATGTCAGTGTGAATGAACACTGCACTTTAAAATCTGTTTTGATTTTTCTCAAGCATCTGTTTCACAATTTGTCTTCGACCACTAACACTTCATGTTTTAAATACTGGGACCACCCTTTGTTATACTGTCTAGTTCCCGGGTCCCAGTGACTACAGGTTTACCCTTCTGTGTAAAATTCTCAGGGAGAAGCATCCACCCCAAGCATTTTAGTTCAATCCTAGACGTAAAATTGGGAAATTGTTCACCACAGAAACCAAAGTCAAACTGCCTGGGAATACCTGCATCTTGCATTGGCATTTTGAACAATATAGGTTTTCCTTTGAGGAAAACTAACAAACAAAATCTGAGAAGCCAAAACAATTGCCTCTTATGTTCAGATAGAACACGAAATTCCGTGTATATTTGGAGAAGGAACTATAGAGGATTTTAGGGCTGAGAAACTGCCTCAACTTGTAGGTAACTAAAATACAAACGTCTGTCCTGCAAAATCTAAGAACTTTTCGTCCAATTAGGACGACAATGGGCTCATTAGTAACTCAGGACTAGACTAGTTTCAGAAATTTGGTTTGAAAAATAGTTCCAGCCAAGTGGCTTAAACAACTGGTAAGAAAAGTTAAAGACAGATCGGTTTCGAAATAGGAAGGCCGATAACCTAACCCATCTTAAGGGCGAGAGTTGAGATGGCGATTAAGTTGTACCGATGGCTAGGGTGTGTGCGAGACTTTGACCCAGAAGTCCCACGACAAACCAGAGCTTCTTGGCTCAAAATTTAACAATGGGATCCCTGGTGTCGAGGGCCTTTACCTTAGTTTTGAACCCAAACCGGAGCACCAAATGCACCCCTTTAGCACCGGAGCCTCAGTGAGGTGGGCCAGGTTTGCGATTACTCGAAGTGGTGTGAGGGTAGAAACTCGCAACTTAATGAGATCTTTAATATCATTCCATACATCTGTAGGTTTATTTTGGTAAAAGCACTTAATGTACTCAAACTCAAATCCATAGTGCACATCAATGTACAGAATTAACTCAGTCTATTGCTTTTCATGAGATGTGTATGGTTCTCAGTAATGTACGCAAGGACTAGCCCAAACGAGGAACATGAAAGACGACATTCAGCTCTCTGCGCCAAGTAAAGCCACTCTAAAAGACCATAACTGGGTGATAGTGGTCTTCGCGGTATCTTGCACAATATATTGGTCTTTTCAATCCTTTGACAGGAGGGTTAAAGATTATTGGCTAGAGACCGGGGTTGCATTGTTGCCAGTGGTGTGGTTCTTCAGAGCCCAAGAGGGATTCTGAAGAGTCTGGCACCGCCAAGCAGACATCGCAGCAGTTTTTCTTTTCTGAATTCTTTGCACGCACTCTTGATTGATAAAGGCATGGTAGCACCAGCACTGGAGAAGAGGCATCACTCCGCTCGTGGTCCACTAGATCTTCATGCAGGGGAAATCCTCCGAGCCCGAAACATTAACCTTCCACCCACCAAAAGTGAAAAGTACACCCCTAGTTGAAGTGGTACCAAGAATTAAAGGTCACAATCCCAGCTAATTGCAGTGAGCACTATGGGCCTAGCAACAAGCTTCAAGGAGCTCTGGTTCTTCAGCTAAAGCTGCCAAATGCAGTTGCAATTCAAGCCACGTCTCGTCATTACAGGCTCCAGTTCTTCTAAGAAGGAAGCCCATCAAGTTGGTTTGCGGTTCTAGGAGTAGCATGCCATCATGGACACTTCAAAGACACAATGGTCTCCAGGTCTTACCACATCAATTTATCATGGACCTATAAAGCGCAACTACCCATCTGTGAGGGTCTCAAAGCGCCGGGGGCGGCAGGGGGAATCTGGGTCTCCGGTTCTGTCATAGAGCCAGTTCTTGAAGTCCTTCCTGAATTGCGGCAGTGATGGGGATGGCCTGAGGTGCAGAGGCAGGGAGGTCCAGGCCATCACAGTGAGGCAACCTAATGGCCTGGTGGTGCAGATCCTTCCCTTGGTTTAAAAAAGCGACTTAGTTCTTCCTCCCTCAGCTCCTTGCAGGTCCTCTTTCCCAGGCAGCAGCATCTTTGTGTCAGGGTACCTCCTGCACCCACCCTAAGCCATCAGTCAAGCTCAGTCCCTCAAGGCAGTTTTTCCCACGTTGGGTAAAAGAACGTCCGGGTTCCTTTTACTGAACCTGAAAGGAGTTGGCAGTCTGCAATCACAACCCGGGAGCACAGACGTTGCTCGGTCTCAACTGCTGCAGGACCCTAGACTTCGGTACAGAAATCTTGGTGCAATTACTGGTGGTTTTTGCCCCATCTTTTTACCAAGGTTGCAGACAAGACAGATTTAGTATTCCACAAGTGCAGCTCTGACCAGCTTGAGGCAGTTCTCGCATTCTGCATATTCTTACCCCACCTAGTACAGCTGTAGTCTGCATCACAGTCTCCCCAGTGTGTATTGGGCGGCAAGGGGCTTCACTCTACCTCTTCTCCAGACCCTGGAGCCTTGTCCACTACAAAGGACTTCAGGTATATTCTGGAGAAGCCCTGCAATTCACATTGCCCATTGATTCGCTAACCTCCATCGTGAGTGCCACTCTGGCACTGGAAATCAAAATCGATTCCTAGACGGCTAGAGCCATATTACGATCACACACTCAATCACATTCTATATATTCGTCATCTATGTCCCAAATGGATGGAGCGAATGGCCAGGTTACAAGGTGTTGGCAGATTAACTTAGGACCCACCGCCCCCAAATGTTTTAAAAATAAAATTACCAAAAAAAACCCACAAAAAACAGAACATACCAGCAAGCAACTGTTCTTGGCAGGTGACAAGCAAAAAAAAAAAAGCCTTAACTACTACTATAATCTGTTGCTTTCCCCACAAGCCCGGTAAATCATGTTCAGTCAAGAAGGTGCAACTGGCGTGCTCAGCTCTGGGTCTCACGCAGTTGCGAGTTACCTCAACACACACGTAAGATTGTAGGTGATGCAAATGTCAACACAAAGCCGGTATGTGGAACAGGAGGCAGGGGTGCACTCTGAGCCAAGCCGAAGGCGCCTTCAGTCCAAACAGGGAAGTTTCACATTAAGGTGAGGGATAACTCTAAGGTCAGCATGGGTAACGGTTACGGATAAAGTTATGGTGGTTAGGGTAAGGGATAGGATTAGTGTTAGAGATAAGAATATAGTTCATAAGGTTTAGGGTTGGAGGGCAAACAAAGAAAAGCAATCCTAACAAAGTATATTCATCCAAATCATTTAAACAAAGATCCAGAGTAGCACAGCAAGAAGCCGTTTCTGCTTTAGTATAAACGGTCGCTCCCTCGCCAGCCATCAGCAACACATCTACGATCTTCTGGTGGAGAAGGCCCCCGATACCATGTTCCTAATAGAAACGTGGCCACATGAGGCAACTCAGCACAATTTTATCACCATATTGTCATCAAACTATTGTTTAGTTAGAATGGAGCGTAGGGACAAGGTAGGATGTTGCATAGCAATTACTGTTAAAAACATCTTGCAGTGCAAAATAGAGAAGCTTCCCTTTCTAGCATGCGAAGCCATATCCTTCGATGTCTTGCACCCAATTTTAGGATCTACAGCATGTTAATCTATCGCCCCCAGCTATGCTGGGAATTTTGCTAGACAAATCCGGACTGTCTTTCTCCCTACATACTCAAGAGCGCCACCTTCACACTGCTTGGAGACTTAAACATTCACTTGGGGGGAGTGGAGGGGGGGGGGGGGGGGGGAAACAAAAAAGTAAAATTCTGTAAGAGACTGTAAAAGACCCGGAGGAAGTAGGATGATGGAAATTTAAAAGCCAAATCAATATGGTGCACACTGCAGAAATGCTCTATCTCCATTTTACTCTGACAACATTTCTGCAGCACAAAACTGCCCCAAAACATTTCAAGTGGTACAAGAACTCGGACCCAAACAATGTAGTTTCATCCCCTTTGTGTCACAATCGCAATGTGAGGACCTTATGCGTTTCTGTTACGATGACAGACATCCTGCATTCCTTGACTTAAGCTTGGGCAGGCAAATCTCAGCAGGTCAATCGCCTGAACACCAGCCCTTTCCAACCTCTAGCCAGGGAAGGAGATCCCTGGAACACAGGTAATCTCTCACGAATTAAGTCACTGATCCCCTGGACTCTTCTCGTTCGGACTGTTTTTTACATACGAGTCTGACCTCTAGCCAACTTCGTGGAAAGCTGTGGCCTCACCCAGTCCTTATGCAGATGACACGCAAATCATCTTTACCCAGTCTGACCAGGAATACAACTCTGGAGATCTAAACTCCTGCCTCGGTCTGGTCTCCACCTGGATGAACACCAACTCTCTAAAATGAAACTGTGGTAAGACCAAGGTAATGGGACTCTGCAAGAACCTTAGTCTGTGGAGATCTCACTGTCCTGCTACTTTAGGGGCCCTTCCGGAACCAACCCACAAGGTGAAGAAGCAAGGCTTCTGGCTGGACTCTACCCTATCTTTGAAACCAAGGATGTACAAGGCAGCCTCGTTATGAAATGGCTGCAAACAATCTTGTGGGGGCTTTACTCATTAAGCCAAAGAACAGTTATTCAGGCCACGATCCTATCTAGGATGGATTACAGCAACCTACTGTATCTAGGGGGCAGATAAAGCAGCTATAAGATTCTTCAAGTAGTCCAGAACCGTCAGGCTTCGGTTCAGACTGCCAAAACATGCCTCTGTTTGGCCTCCACTGCAGCCTGCAACTGCTTGCAGTGAACAAGCCAATCTAGTTTAAGGCGCTTTGCTGTATCCGCAAAGCCAACTTGCACACTGGTCCACAGTACCTTTAAGAGCTGGTTGTTCCTTACCACCACTATCGACCGGTACGCTCAAGCAATTTATCCCTCTTTCCAGTCCCCAGAATCGAAACAAGCTCGGACGAGTGGCCGCTCTTTCGACTATTTAGACCTCAAGTTATGAAATACTCTCCCCGAGCCCCTAAGAAGCTGCACATCCTAACCAAGTTTTCAGGGTCTTACGAAAAGTGGTTAATTTTAATCTGTCCTCATCTTCGTTGCCCTACCTGTCGCCAAAGCACCGGGAAACCCTTTTTGTGCAGCTGCAAGCTATATATGATCGAATTATAACCATATTAGTTTCAGTAGGAATTATTTCAAAGCATTAGCTAAAAGACCTTTGATTTAGAGATAAAGGTTACCCAATTCTCAATGTCTCCCCTTTCCTACGTTGAAGCATTTCAGATGACAGATGTGTTACAGCCAACATTTTTAAAGGATTGTCTTCTTGCTTCCACTATTAAAAGGACCTCGTAAGCTGAAGTATCCTTGTATTTGGGGCCTGAAGAATGGTATCAGCGGAACAGAGTGAGCCGAATCATACCACTGTTCAGTCTAGTATGTGGACAGCTAGCGAAGCCTAGGTATTTCTGAAAACAAGCTGTTGTGGTGGTGTAACACCATTTTAAACAATTAACTTGTTAAAGGGATGCACAAGTGTTTGTTGGATATTCTGAGTTGAGCTGTAACCACCCCCCCCCCTTTTTCTGCCTCCCAATTCTCACTTGGGGAAGTTCAGGAAAAGCCTGAATGAGGATCATATGCAATTTCAATCAACCCCAAATGCATATGTGAATTCAGTTCCAAGAGCTGCAGCATTAACACTTAAAGCTCTCAGGATAGGTTATGGGGAGCACCCACAGAATAGCAGTGGACTAGCAGTCTTCATTCGAGCTTTATCAGCATAGGGGCATTGTCTGCAGCACACATGTGCAGCCTTCACTTCGTAGTCTCCTGAAGACGGTCAGTACTGAGATGTTGCATTTCCAGCCAGACTATGTGGGTGCAGTCCCATGATCACCAATTGTAATCAATTCCAGAGCTGAATGGAAAAGAACAATTGTTACTTACCTGTAAACAGGTGGTTCTCCAGTATTGGTGTCTTTCATAGATTCACATGCTTGAATATTCCCAGTCGTCGAAGTGTGAGTCCCACGGTAAATAAAATAGCAATAAAATACTAATAATACATGTATGTAAAAACATAACACCTAAAATATGTACAAGAAAAGGTAGTAAATACCCAGACATAATTCCTACATAGGAATAAATGGTAGAGAGAAAAAACACTTTTAACATATTCCTGTCATTATGTTAATCCAAACTACAGCCAATCAGGCGCCAGCACCCCTCTAGAACCTTCTCAGAGCTCAGTCCCTCAGATTTTCGTAGCACAGGAGTGACCAAAGAATCTATGAGAAGAGAGCCTCTGAGGGGAGGTGGGTGAGTCACATGTGAATGTATGAAAGACACCAATACTGGAGAACCACCTGTTTACAGGTAAGTAACAATTGTTCTTCTCCAGTATTAGGGTGTCTTTCATAGATTCACATGCTTGAATTGAATAGAGAGCAGTAACATCCGAAGAGGTCCGATTGCTATGCAACAGCATGGAGAAAACCAAGAGACCGTAATAATACAGTCATGCAAGTACTGATAGAAATCACAAAAACCATAGCGGAGGAGGGAAGACAGAGGCTCACCTTCGCTAAAAAGAGGACGAAGGACCACTGCTGTAACCGCCTCGTTGATGGCATCCAAGCAGTAGTGCTTCGTGAACGTGTGCCGGCTGGACCACGTGGCTGCTCTGCAGATCTGATGAAACGGCACACCAGCAAACAGGGCAGTAGAGTATGACATCGCCCTCGTGGAATGAGCCCTCACTGAAGACTAAAGAGGCTTGCCGGATTTCTGATGGCAGAAAGCAATGGCTGAAGAAATCCAACGTGCAATAGTTGGCTTGGTAACAGGACGCCCTATACGCAGGCGTCCATAAGCAATGAACAGTTGATCGGACCTGCAAAAGGGGGACGTCCTGTTGATGTAAAATGTAAGGCATTTTTTAATGTCCAAAGAATGTAATCATTGCTCTGCTGGAGATTCAGGATCGGCAAAGAAGTTTAAGAGAACAGGTTCATTAATATGGAAATCCGTAGGCACTTTAGGCAAAAAAGTAGGATTGGTGCGAAGCACTACACAGTCCGATTTGAATTGGAGAAAAGGAGGTACAATGGTGAAAGCGTGAATATCACTCACGCGACGTGATGAGGTCAGAGCAAGGAGAAGGGCCACCTTCCAGGTCAGAAACTTTAAGTCCGCCTTGAGGATAGGCTCGAATGGCGCCTTCATCAGTTGAGCCAAGACGAGATTGAGACGCCAGGCAAGAGGAGGACTCCGAATAGGTGGGAACTTCCGGAACAGTCCTTTGAAAAATTGGCGAATGACTAAGAGCAGAGAGAGGAGGAGCCATCCTGATGGAAACGTGAAATTGCCGCCAAGAAAACCCTCAAAGTAGAATGCGAAAGCCCTGATTGAGCCAGTTGCAAAAAGAATGGGAGGAGCTGATCCGGAGTGGAATGAAGAGGATGGACATTCGCAGCTACACACCAATGACAGAACCTCTTCCACTTGAGCTTGTAGGTCTTAACTGTAGACGGAGCTCTGGCCCGAACGAGAATTTCTCTACAGTCTGGCGAAATATTAAAATGGGCAAATTCAAGGTGCTCCGGTTCCAGGCCGATAATTGAGGAGGGGTTTGGATGGCAAATTTGACCCTGGTCCATGGTGGGGAGATCTGCTAGAGGACGAATGAGGATGGGCTTGCACTGTGATAAAAGAAGCAGCTCAGAGAACCACGCTTGTCGGGGCCATCTGGGGGCGATCAGGAGAATGTGGCAAGGCTGTCTCCGCATCTTCCACAACACGCGAGGCACCAGCGGAATCTGAGGAAAAGCATAGGCAAATAGATCGCACTAGTTCATCAAAAGGGCATTCCCGCACGATCCGTTGTGGGGATGCCAACTTGCGCAAGATGGGCATTTCCGGTTCTCCGGGGTTGCGAAGAGATCCAGGGACGGACGACCACCGTTGAAAGACTAGGTCGAGAATTGGTGGATTTAACTCCCACTCGTGGGTCAACGACGTGGATCTGCTCAGGGAATCCGCCAGGATGTTGGAGATGCCTGGTAGATTAACTGCGGTCAGGGTAACCCGGTGACGGAGTGCCCAATCGCAGATCGACTGAGCCAGCCGAGATAAAAGTGGAGATTTGGTCCCGCCCTGCTTGTTGACATAGTGCATACTGGTAGTATTGTCCGTCTGAATGAGCACCGACTCCCCCTGGATCATGGGATGGAACGACTCAAGCGCCAGAAAAATGGCCATCAGCTCCAGCCTGTTGATGTGCCAAGAACGTTGAAGCAGAGTCCATTTGCCTTTGATAGACAGGCCATGAAGGTGTGCACCCCACCCTTCTAAGGAGGCGTCCGTTGTCAGAGTGAGTTCTGGAGTGGTGGAAAGGAAAGTACTCCCTGTTGCAAGGTTGGATGGCTGCGCCCACCACGAGAGCCGCCCTCATGCGAGCGGTTATACTGACTAGGTCGTTGAAGGAACCGGTGACCAATTCCTCTTGAATGGGACGAGTCTGTAGCTTGCAATTTGGGATCAGCGCAATTTAGGATGATGCCATCCCCAGTAATGATTTCAAAATCCGGACTGAAAAGGACAGTCTTGCACGAATCAGAGACACTAAACGGAGGATCTTTTGTGGACGCTCATGACACGAATGCCTTGGCAACTGTTGTGTCCAAAGTGGCCCCTAGAATATTTCTGCAGGGAGCTGGGTCCATCTGGGACTTGTCTGCATTGATTGAAAGGAAGAGGGAGCAGAACACGTCCTGACAAAGTTGAGTGTCACGAATGTGCTGGTTGCGAGACTGATTTGAGGAGGCAGTCGTCCAGGTATGGGAATATTTGGACGCCCTGGAGACGCAGCTGAACCACCACTGGAGCCAATACTTTCGTGAAGAAACGAGGGGCGGAGCGGAGGCCGAAAGGCAGCACTTGGAACTGGAAGTCCCTTCGCCCTACCGAAAGCGCAAGTACTTCCGATGCCGTGGAAGAATTGGGACATGGAAGTAAGTCAAGTCAAAGAATTTATATAGCGCACTACATACCCAGAGGGTCTCAAGGCGCTTAGGGAGGGGAGGAGGATTACTTGTCAAATATCCACGTTTTAAGTTGCTTTCTGAATGCTAGGTGGTTCTGGGTAAGGCGAAGGTAAGTGGGGAGTGAGTTCCATGTTTTAGCTGCCAGGTATGAGAAGGATCTACCTCCCATGGTGGTCTTGTTGATGCGAGGTACATTGGCGAGGGCTTGGCTGGAAGAGCGTAGTTGGCGGGAGGGGTGTAGAAGGACAGTCGTGAGTTGAGGCATTCTGGTCCGATATCGTAGAGTGATTTGTGTGCGTGGGTTAGAAGTCGGAAAGTGATCCTCTTATTGACGGGTAGCCAGTGGAGGTTTTTCAGGTGACCAGAGATGTGTTCGTTACGCGGGATGTCTAATATGATCCTGGCTGAGGCGTTTTGGATTCGTTGGAGTTTTTTCTGGAGTTTAGCGGTAGTACCTGCGTAGAGGGTGTTTCCGTAGTCCAGTCGGCTCGTGACCAGAGCATGGGTGACTGTTTTTCTTGTTTCTGTGGGGGATCCAGCGACATGTTTTTTTGAGCATGCGAAGAATGTTGAAGCAGGATGAGGAGACGGCGCTGACTTGTCTGTTCATTGAAAGTGAAGAATCCAGGATAACGCCTAGGTTCCGTGCGTGGTCTGTCGGGATGGGTGCTTTTCCAAGGGCTTCCGGCCACCAAGAGTCGTCCCATGCAGAGGGGGATGTACCTAAGATGAGGACTTCTGTTCTATCTGAGTTCAGTCAGACGGCTGTGTTTCATCCATTCGGCAACTTCTTTCATTCCTTCGTGTAGGTTAGTTTTGGCGGTGCTGGGGTCATTGGTGAGAGAAAGGATCAGTTGAGTGTCATCCGCGTAAGATGATGTTGAGGTTGTGTTGGCGGGCGATGGCCGCGAGGGGGCTCATGTATACGTTGAAGAAGGTGGGACTGAGAGAGGATCCTTGTGGTACACCACAGATGACTTCAGTGGCCTCGGACTCTCTGGGTTCTTCCGGTGAGGAACAAGGTGATCCATTCAAGGGCTTTTCCATGTATTCCGATGTTTCTTAGGCGTTGTAAAAGGGTGCTGTGGCAGACTGTGTCGAAGGCTGCAGAGAGGTCGAGGAGGATGAGGGCGACTGTCTCCATTGTCCAGTAGAGTTCGAATGTCGTCTGTTGCTGCGATGAGGGCGGTCTCAGTGCTGTGTTTTGCTCGGAAGCCAGACTGTGAGGAGTCGAGGGATTTGTTGGCTTCGAGGAAGGCGGCGAGCTGGTTGTTGACAGCTTTCTCGATGACTTTGGCCGGGAAAGGAAGGAGCGAGATGGGGCGGTAATTTTTGAGTTCGGTGGGGTCCGCTGTGGGTTTTTTCAGAAGGGCGGTGAGTTCGGCGTGTTTCCAGCTTTCCGGGAAGGTAGCGGAGTTGAAGGAGCAGTTGACGTCTGAGGTGCGGTGCTATGACGGAGTCTGCTTTGTTGAAGATGTGGTGAGGACATGGGTCTGTGGGGGATCCTGAGTGGATGGAGTTCATCAGGCGGATGGTGTCCTCCGTGGAGATTGGGTTCCAGTCGTTAAGGGTGTTCAAGGGGGGAGAATGTTCAACATATGGTTGGGTGGGCTGGTCTCCGGGTTGGTTGTCGAAGCTGTTGTGGATGTCTGCAATTTTGTTGTGGAAGAATAAAGCCAGGGAGTCGCAGAGGGCTTGAGAGGGGGTGATGTCGTTGGAGTTGGCCGAGGGATTGGTAAATTCCTTGACGATGTTGAAAAGTTCCTTGCTGTTGTGAGCGTTGTCGTCTAGTCGATCCTTGAATGCTGATTTCTTGGCCTTTCGGATTAGTTGGTTGTGTGTGCGGGTGGCGTTTTTGAAGGCGTCCTTGGTGCTAGTGGTTGGGTCTTTTTTCCAGGCCTTTTCAAGGGAGCGGCAGAGTTTCTTGGACTTCTTAAGATCATCGTTGAACCATGAGGCCTTCTTGCTGCCAGGTTTACTTTGACGTTTTTTCAGTGGTGCTAGGATGTCGGCGCTGTTGGATAACCATAGGGTGAAGTTGGTGACGGCTTGGTCTGGGTTAGAAGAGTGGGCTGGGGTGTTTAGAAGGAGCGATGAGGAGATCTGGTCGATGGTGATTTTGTTCCAGTTTCTTTGCAGAGTTGGTTGGGGGTGGTTGATGGGTTTCGGCTTGTTGTAGGTGAAGTGAACGCAGCTGTGGTCAGTCCAGAGGAGATCTGTAGTGTGGCTGAAGGAGACATGGTTGCTGGAGGTGAAGATAGGGTCGAGTGTGTGACCTGCGATGTGGGTGGGGGAAGTGACCAGTTGTTTAAGTCCGAGGTTGGCGAGGTTGTCCAAGAGGGTGGTGGTGTTGCGGTCGTTGTTCTTTTCAAGGTGAAAATTGAGGTCTCCCAGAAGAATGTAATCTTTGGAGGGGAGCGCGTGTGGAGTGATGAAGTCCGTGATGTCTTCACTGAATTTTGCGCGGGGTCCTGGTGGTCTGTAGAGGAGGGTGCCTCTGAGTGTGGTCTTGGGGTCGATGTGGATCTGGAAGTGAAGGTGTTCAGAGTTGGCGAGATTGACGTCAGAGCTGGTTGAGATGTGGATAGATTTTTTATGGACGATAGCGATTCCTCCTCCTGTATGGCCGGTACGGTCCTTGCGTGTGATCTTATATTCTTCATGGATGGCAATGGTGATGTCTGGGGCGGAGGAGGCGTTCATCCATGTTTCTGTTAGGAAGGCGACGTCTGGAGAGATGGTGTCTAGTAGATTCCATAGGTCAATGGCGTGCCTGTGGACCGATCGGGTGTTGAGAAGGATGCATTGTAGGGGGTTGGTGTCGGGAATCTGAGGTGTGATCGTAGCGGAGTTGGTGACGGTACCGATGAATTTGCAGGAGTAGCATGAGAAAGGACCATGGGTGTGTCCAGGAGCGGCTTGGACGCAGTTGGGGGAACGGCCGGGGTTGAGGGCTAGGAGGGTGGTGGCATCGTAGGTAATGCGGGAGGGCTGGGCAGCGCGAGGGGCAGGGGGTCTGGCGCTGGGCGCGGTCCAGGCGTGGACGGGCGTAGACGGGCTTACCTTTGGCGCACCTTCGGCGCCAATTGGGCGCGGACGCTGCGCGTGGGAACAACTGTCATATATGGATAGTGGGGGGGGAGGGGCGAGGGCGGCTCAGCTGGGAGGCGGGGCGGGCTCCAGATGGCGACCACAACAATCAAAATGGAGGCGGAGGGGTCAGCAGAGCGGAGCGCTTATGGAGAAACGCGCAATACCAGTTAAAGTAGCAATAGCGCTTTAAAAATGCTAAATGAGTAAAGCGGCAAGCAGGGCAGACTGCAGGCAACAATTAGGAGGCAGTAAATAAAGTAAATGTGGAGCAACGATACCACAGGTCACCAGGGGAGCAGGGGAGCGACCACTCAGCTCGAGAGCGAAGCGAGTCACAGCGCGTTCAGGTAACGGAGCGCTGTTTGTGCTTAGTGGGAGGGCGGCTCAGCTGGGAGGCGGGGCGGGCTCCAGAGGGCGACCACAACAATCAAAATGGAGGCGGAGGGGTCAGCAGAGCGGAGCGCTTGTGGAGAAACGCGCAATACCAGTTAAAGTAGCAATAGCGCTTTAAAAATGCTAAAAGAGTAAAGCAGCAAGCAGGGCAGACTGCAGGCAACAATTAGGAGGCAGTAAATAAAGTAAATGTGGAGCAACGATACCACAGGGGAGCAGGGGAGCGACCACTCAGCTCGAGAGCGTCTTGGAGGTCGATGGTGGTCATGAAGTCGTCCATGGAGAAAAGACGCAAGATCTCTACGAGTGTAAGCATGCGGAAGGATTGGCTTTGAGATACCTGTTGAGTGCTTGCAAATCCAGGATCGGCCGCCAGTCTCCTGTCTTGAGTATATGGAAAAAACGGGAATAGAATCCCTTCCCCCTTTGAGACTTGGGAACCACTTCGACTGCACCTTTTTGGATCATTAGACAAACTTGAAGGAAAAGCTCCTTGAGGTGGGGTGGAGGCGGGCCAAATGGTGGAGTGGGAGGAGGAATCTTGACGAACTCTAAAGCATGGCCCTTTGCTACAATGTCCAGAACCCAGCGGTCCGAGGTGATGGAGGACCACTGGGAAGAGAACAGGGAGATTAGACCTCCAACTTTGTGGGGGAAAGGCAAGTCATTGATGTTTGCGAGTGGATCCTCTATAGGAAGACTTCACCCTGTAGGTTTTTGTAGACTGCAGACGAGAGGACTGCTGTTACCCTGGTGGTAGGAGCGATATTGAGTGTTTCCTCCACGAAAAGTGGAAGAGGCACCGCATCCGCGTGCACCACGAAAAGGCTGCTTACGGAACTGCAAAGTCCCTAAAGAGCGAGCAGTATCAGTGTCTTTGATGGACTGTAAGGCCTCATCATGTGCCCCAAAAAGCGACTCGCCCTCATACGGCATATCCAAGATCTTTGCCTGTACCTCTTGCCGAAACGAGGTGGAACGCAACCAACCTTTCCTTCACAAAACCGCTGCCCCTGCAAGGTGACAAAAGCCTGTACAAGCAACGTCAACTGCGCAGTCAAAAATTTCCTCTGATGTGCTTTCACCATCTTGGAGAATCGTCAAGGCTTCCGCCTTGGAAGAGTTCGGGAGGAGGGCCACAAGGGCAGACATGTCAGCCATTTTAGGGCGCTACGACCGCCAGATGTGGTCTAACGCATTAGCCGCTCTCCCCGTGGTAGAGTCCATCGTGGAAAACTTGCATCCAATTGCATCAAGGCGTCGACCCTCCCGATCAGGAGGAGCGGTTATGGGAGAAGTCGGGTTCCAGGAACGACGCTTTGCAGCCTGGGTAACCACAGAATCAGGCTTTGGCTGTGCTATCAGGCACACTGGCGATCCAAAGGGCGCTTTATATTTCTTCTCAAGGCGGGGCAGTTGCGCCGGTATGGAATTAGGCGTTTGCATTAATTTCACTCCCTCATTCCAAATTAAATCTATGATGGGAACCGTATGGATTTGTTTTAACAGGCAATTCTTGAATTCGTAGAGGAAACAGTCCTCCTCCCTCTGGACTCTTGGCAGCTAAAGCGTTGAGCCGCCCTATCCATCAGTTGATGGAAACTTGCAATGTCCACCGGAGGAGAATGCCCAGGCGTCACCGGCGGGGGAGATGGCGTCTGAATTTGGTAGTCGTCCCACTCAGCCATGCGAGTGTCGACATCATCATCATCTTGAACTTCCCCCATCTTCACGTTCAGGAAGAACGTCATCGTAGTCATCTGCATACACTGTAGTATGTATTTTAACTGACGTTTGAACATGCGGAGAAGGCGTTGGTGGCTGTGGTAGTGGAACAGCAGCAGGTGCTGCAACAGCCGCAGGAGCAGGAGGCACTGGCGAACCCTGCGGAGATGGTGGGAAACTGCGGTTGTAGTACTCCAACATATGCTGGAGATTACAGATGAGCGACCGAGGCAATGTCGCAGTTGGAACCTGTACAGAACGTTCCTCCGCTTGAAAATACTGTTAGTCATCGTCATCACCATAGTCCTGGCATTTAATAATTAAATCCGAAGGACTGCGTGCTACCCTGAAGGAAGTATCCACAGCATCGCCAGAATCAGAGTCCTGCTCAGAACCCGGGGCAAATAAGTGCGAGGGAGGCTGCGGATCACTCGGAATGGACAGCTGGTCAACAGGCATCTTGCGACGTTGATGCAGTGGGTCGACGGTGGATGAGCCAGACCCGGAGGAAGACATAGCGGCAAAGCAGCAAATGAAGATGGAAGCGCCGTCGACGAGGTAATAGACGGTACTGAGGACTATGATGGCATAGGCATCGACGGAGTCGTAGCACAAGAAACCACCGTCAACGGGTCCTCCGTCGACGGGGCAATAGTCGACGGTATCACCGTTGACGAAGACGAAGTCGCAGGAGACGCCGTAGACGGAGCACCCGACGAAGATTGTTTAACAACTCTCGTCGACAATGATTTAGCGGACGACAAGAGAGACTTCTTAGTCGACGAGGAAGCAATAGGGATCGTTGATGAAACAGTCATGAAACTGAGGGATACCTTCACTGACATGGACGACGTCGATGTTGTAGTCAGACGATCCGAAAGGAGACGTAGTTGTCACTGTGGACGATCTGGAGACAGCAGATCTCGTCGTCAGGACGATAGTCGAGGCTCCAGTAGACGATGAAACATGTTTTTTAGCAGAAACATGCTGGGAAGAAGCAGGAGACGCCTGAGAGCCAGATCTCGTGGGCGTGGACGTAGCAGGAGGAGGTGAAGACACCGCAGGAGCCACAAATAGAGAACATTTCTTCTTTTTTAGGAAAAGAGAGGGCAAATCCTGCACACTGCTACGTTTGGAGGCTGCTTTTGAAGGTCCGGACACCAGGCTTTCTGCGTCTGAAAGTGCTGAATCCTTGTCTTTGAAGCCATAGGAGGAGACAGCCTTCTCTGTCCTTAAGGGTTTTTGTAGAGAAGGTTCTGCAAAATTAGCATTTTCCAACCTCATGTTCGGGATAAAGACAGTAAATGCACTTCTTGTGGGGTCCTCAGAGTAAAAACGCAGTTTCCCACAAGAAGAGCAAGGTCTAAATAAAGACTTCTTACTTGAAGACATGCTGGAAATCACAGGAAAACTTGAAGTTGAGAAAACCGAGCAGAGCTCAGGGAGACTCCCTTCACACGACGTGCGGTAGAAAATCTGAGGGACTGAGTTCTGAGGAGAAGGTTCTGGAGGGGTGCTGGTGCCTGATTTGCTTTAGATTTGCTTTAGTTTTGACTAACATAATGACAGGAATATGTTCAGGGGTCAAAAAATGTACTCGAACGCTCGCAAATTGAGTGAATTTCCTGAAGGGCGAGTCAGTTTCAAGGCCTACTTGACCGGCCTGGCGAGTGCTATCTGGCAGGGCACTGCAGTAGCAGGTGAAGGCTCTACGGGGCAGCATGCACACACCACCTAACTTCGTAATGGTGGTATGGTGCACTGCCTATTGTTTCTGTGGGTCCCAGGGCCGTCAATCTTGTAGCGTGCGAAAGCGCTACCAATGAGGCCCTGGCCTGCCCCCGTGCTGTGCTGCTGAAAGTGCAGCAGTGACGTAGCACGCCACCAGGGTCTCTCTTCAGTGGAGTCGGGACGGAGTGCAGGGCGATTTGCTTGCAGAGGTGAGTCTGTTTTTAACATCAACATATTGTTTTGTTGCACATAAAAGAGTGCTCCGTCAGCAGGGCTCCGCTCTGGACAGCTGCGGATGTTTGGGAACCCCACGGGGTCTGGTAGGTTCCGTTTAACTTAACCTTCACTCGAGGGTTCAAGTTATCATAGATATGTGGCATGTCGAATGAGGCGGCGAGGAGTCCGGGTTTCAATGGAGGGACAGGGGTCTATTACCAGCTGGTTTTCCAGCAGTCGCCCCCAGAACTGGACAGTAATGCGGACATAGCTCCTATAATTGGAGCCACACCGGGGATGCGGCCTCCCAGCTGTGCGCAGTGACTCCTATGAACCTGATACATGGGAGCGCTTTAGTACCTAGCTAGGTGTACGAAGCGCTATGTACATATTACAGAAGGACGACTCAGAAAGTGCTTTGGGTCTTGCAAATGGCTGAAAAGCGCTATACAAATATCAATTCAGTACCTACAGGGGGCTCTTTCATAGGGGTTAAAATAGTGTCTTATTTTCATTTTTTAGGCTCTTCGATTCCCCTTCATTTTAATTATGCTCTAGCACTGGTGAAACCGTGAATACCAGTGAACGAGCAGTAAGTAGCTGCCGCGAGACCTGCCGTTCCCCCTGGTTCTGGGCCCGGGATGCCTGCGGCCTGCTAAGACAGCTCCCTATTAGGAGCGCCTGCCCCGGTTCCTTAATAGTCTTCCTGCCGGATCCCGACGTGCCTGCTGCTCCGTGCACGGCGGGAGACACAGCGCTCATGTGACGTGTCCACTCACCCCTCCCGCGCCTAGAAGGCACAGGCTTTATTTACAGCGCCGGTTCCTGCCTTGGCTACATGTGATCCTGGGCAAAGTGTGTCTGACCCCATATTTACAGCATGAATATCCCTGCCTGAACAGCATCTACAAACCAATTGTTTAATTGTGTATGCGTAAACCGTTCCGACGATTGCTTTTTTTCGAAATGGTCTGTCTATTGCAACACCTCATTTACCCAGGTTTATTTTGGCTATGCAATTCTTTTTTTCTAGACATATCTCTAGGACCCTCTCCGCGATGGCGGCCGCGCCCCCTCCCCCACCAGTGGCTACACAGCCGTTCTTGGAGTCCCTTGTTTTTTCCTCCTCAAAAAAGTGCTCATTTTAAGCTGTCTGTCTGTCTGTCCTGGCGTTAGATACCAGTTCTCGTCTAGGTGTACAATGAATCAATTCAGTAGGTTATTAAATTATGTCTTGGTGTGCAGCACGTTGGAAGTGAGCCAGGGTGACTTAGTACTACCAGTCTGCTCTTCATTCACAGGCTCACCTTGCTAGCCGGCTTTACTCCTATGTAGTATGTGTTGCTCTTCTCCTGTTTCAGTCCCTGTTTTTATCGGTTACCTCCGATAGGAATCCGCCCCTGAATACAATACGGTTTTCACTCAAAACATTCTGATCAGAAGTTGCTCCTAAGCAATATATTTTTTATGATTAATTTGTGGGTAAAGTGCATTGCTGTTAGAGTAGAAAAGTCTACTCACTCGACCTGCAGGTCAAGTAAGATTTTCTTGATTTGTCGAGCCCTGATGTTTCAAGGGTTTTTTCTCTCTACCATGTATTCCTATGTAGGAATTATGTCTGGGCATTACTACCTTTTCTAGTACATATTTTAGGTGTTATTTTTTTACATAGATGTATTATTAGTATTTTATTGCTATTTTATTTCCCGTGGGACTCCCACTTCGACGACGGGGAATATTCAAGCATGTGAATCTATGAAAGACACCCTAATACTGGAGAACAGAGATGTCCCCCAACAGGGCCATAGCAATTCAGCACTTTGGCAGATGTAGACCTGCGCAGGTTGGTGAGCAACATGCAATCATGGCCCGAACAGGCCTTCGTAAATCAAGTCACATCATCAAATTGAGTTTTAATAGACATCAGAAAGCATACCTTTCACGGTTGAAAGAGTCCAACAGCCTGATTTAGATAACTATTTTTAAGCATTTGTGGTTTAAAGCACCAAGTTTATGAGTGCAGTATGGGTCATACCTGTCTGGGGTGCGGTTTGTTCTTCCTCGTTACATATTGACACCCATTAGTGTTGGCCCTGGTTCTATAATTAAACAGAATATTTTGATGCTCTACAGGGCTATATGCAAAAACAACAATTGGTAGACAGAATGCTTAACAACGTTGTATATTCACCCTAGTACAGAGATCTGGGCCTAAGTCTATCGTTTTTTTGCTCACCATGCCATTTCAGTTTGGACCCAGCCATATGCCAAATCGGTCTTGACCCTGCGCACAATGGGAACATTCCAGCCCGAACTGCCAGGCCAGGTCCTCTCTGGACTGGAAACAGGAAACAAGCATCCTAAGACCGGTTTAGGGTTTTCCCCCTCTTCAGACAGGATAGCTGGGCTCCAGTGGCATGGAGAGCATGGGACCCATGTCTGGGCATACCCGTCCCACTCGGGGTAACAAATGCAAAAACAACAATTGATGGACAGAATGCAGAGCAATGTCGTACATTCACCCTAGTACAGAGATCTGGGCCTAAATCCATTGTTTTTTGCTCGCCATGCCATTCCAGTTTGGAACCAGCCAGAGAGGACCAAGCTTGGCAGTTCGGGCTGGACTGTTCCCACAAGGAACAGGGTTAAGACTGATTTGCATATGGCTGGGTCCAAACTGGGATGGTGTGGTGAGCAAAAGAATGATGGATTTAGCTCAGGTGCTTCTGACTGTGGGTGAATGTTTGCATTGTCGAGCATTCCGTCCATCAATTGTTTCTTTTGCATATTTCACCCTACATGGGAAGGGTATGCCCAGACGTGGGTCCAGTGCTCACTACACCACTGGATTCAAGCTAGCCTGGCTGATGAAGGGTGATGCCCTGAAACTGGTCCCAGGAAGCTTGTTTCCGGTCCAGAGAGGACATGGCTTGGCCGTTCGGCTGGACTGTTCCCACAAGGAACACGGTCAAGATTGGACCCAGTGATATGCAATTCAAACTGGGGTGGTGTGATGAGCAAAATAATTATGGATTTACCCAAGATCCTTGTGACTGGGGTGAAGGTTTGCATTGTCCAGCATTCTGTCCATCAATGGTTTCTTTTGCATATTTCACCCTACAGGGATATGTGGTCTCAGGTTAGACTACATTGCTTTCTGTAGAAAAAATATATAATCCCTTGTACATTATTTTGTTATACCATAGACAAACACCAACAAATCCTATTTGTGTAATGGGATTATACAGGAGTTTGAAATGTTAGAATTAAATTTAAATGTCCTGAAGGTGGTAGTTTAAAGCATCTCAATCAAACTAAAAGCGTCACAGGCTCATTTCTTGTCACGTTTCATTTTTAAGCAAACAAAAACATGCATTCTGTACTGAGATCTGTGACTGAAAGCCTGAAATTTTTTATGTATATCAAATCATATGTATTATAATGGAATCTGAAGTCTTGTTTTGTATGTTGATATAATCTATGAGTTCTAGGTCATCGCTTAATAAATAGTTTTCTATGTTTGTTGTATATTTGAGCCTTTGCAGTATGCTTCAGGTCCCAGGACAAATTTAGAACCTCTCCGTGAGGGACAGGCTTGGGCCTCTGCACACACAACTGGACACGCCAGGGATAAAATAAAAAGTCAGTATACCAAATACATGCAGTCTGGCACTGTGTAGGGGGAACACCCCCGTTTCCCATGCAGGGGACAGTCCAGTCCCAACACCAGGTCTTCAGATTACAGTCATACAACGCCAATTGTACTTTTTAAGTAGTATTTTATTTTCCGACTTAGTGTTGAAACTCAAAAAAAGGGTTTCCATTCTTGCTTCAAGAGATGGGGTCTGTGGCCAGAATGACACTCCAGCGTCTACCACTATCCAAGGACTGGAACACGGAGGGATCAGTTAGAACCTGGGATCGGTTCGATGTTAGGCTCTCCAGACCAAACCAAAACAGATTCAATGACACTGTCCCCAGTGACTGGACGGTCCACCCTCAACCGCTAAAGCCCATTAACCTCCATTGTAACTAGCAAAAGGGGACAGTAATCAGGCTGGGACAATAGTGTATACTGCACAGCTTCACACAACCATTTCAGCTAATATGTTATTTTCTAAAAAGTGTGCGCTCTTAAGTGTAGGGAATACCCCAGCTCGCTATAAGAACTTCTCAGGAAAGAGGAGTGCAGAAGTGCCATTTCAGTGAACCCAAGTATGAGGCATGTTCTTCCTAGACTAACCTAGATTGAAAGTGATCGAGGAATCATTTTAAGGGATTGGTGATAGACCATTACCTTCGGAAACCGCTTGATCTGGCATCTTTGGGCTCACGGCTTCATTTGCAGGGCTTTTCGGGGTAGTAAGTCTCGGTGGCTTGAGACCAAGCCCGTTTCTTGCGGCTCCAGAAATACCAGCATTGCCAGAGGCTGGGAAGGAGGGAAACAATCACAACACATTAAAACCATAAGGATCTGATTGAGTGACAAAGTGGACTCATTCAATAAATTTGGAAAGCATGTGAACTTTTGATACACCACAGTGGCTCCCGATTCTATCCAAGTACAACTCTATGCCTCCTTGCTGCACAACACAGTGTCCAAACTCATATTGCGTTTATCCAATTTCCCCATTTAGCCAACACAAGCGCTTCAGAATCAGCCTGGTCATTGCCTGGGATCCTTTCCTATGGCACTGACTAATCAGTGGAAGAGTTCGCTCATTCAGCAAGAGACCCTTAACCCTGCACCTCCTGAAGGTTTGGAAAACAAATAACCCTCTAGTCTTCTTGTGACTTCATAGCACTAACCAGTTATTACTATCACACAGTGTATTTTTG
Organism: Lissotriton vulgaris; assembly: GCF_964263255.1. Lineage (NCBI taxonomy): Eukaryota > Metazoa > Chordata > Amphibia > Caudata > Salamandridae > Lissotriton > Lissotriton vulgaris. Next base: position 54,014,559 of record NC_141691.1, on the reverse strand, counting down.
TTTACCCAAAAGACAAACCGACTATGTAATACATAAGGGTTGCCATGGATTGACCCAATGACTGCTTACTGCTACATTCAAAAAGCTACTACTTGCATCTTTAGAGCTGCAGCAGTTACCCCATTAGATTTTAAACCCATTAAAGACAAATACTTACTCCCAAGCAGGGAGTGCAGTCATTGTATGTGGCACCCACACTACTGCTTTCCAAATGCTGATCAGTAAAGCAGGTTTAGGTGCACAGGTAACACGCACAAACATCTAATCAGGGTTATATCTTTAGTAAAACAAGGCAGCTTTTTGTTCAGATTTAGATTCAATAGTTTAATATTACACCTTCATGGGTAACTAGAGATTCCCGGTCTAGTCCAAAGAGTATGCAGACTTATCCACATTTAACTTGCTGAGGTCTGCAATCAGGAAGTCAATAACAAATCTGGGGCTAGAATTATCCATCAGAAGACTAGGGTCAGTGACGTTCGGGTGGATTCTCTACCCAACCTGAGATTCACACCGTGTCAATCTTTCCAGAAATCAGACTGGGACAGGAAACTCTTGCAATGGCTCTAGCACACCAACAGGTGGCTTTGTCCATCTTTTGTGCATCAGCCACCACACATGGCATCAGAGATGCATAAATATGCCACCCTCGTACACTGCTGTGACATTAATCAGACATTTCACATTCAAAAGATGCAGAGCTAAGCAAACACATGATCTTTCAAGGCACTAGCTAACATCCAGTTTAATTTCTACCCACAGAAAAATAAGGTGGTCAGGCAGTGTCCATCAGAAAAATCCAATCCAAACATAAGTAACTTATTCTTTTGAGAAATACTTCTAACCACAGATTGCTCACATTTTAAAGTGATACTAAATAACGGTGGTGGTTATTTTACAGAAAGGCTACCAAAAAAAAAATGGCACAGCAGAAGGCACAGTGGTACCTGCCAAAACAGATGTATCAAAGGATGAATCACTGAACTCAGTCTCAACAGAAATACTTCACCCAGCTTGTCCGACAAATGTGCCGGATGGATAAGATTCTTGATCACAGACTGGATTTATAACTTTAGAAGGACCCAATTATCAAAAGGACAGCAAATCACAAGTGAAAAACAATCAGAAGCCAAACTAATGCCTAGAGCAGCCTACATTTTTTACCTTCTGCTGCAACTACAGATCTGGTAAGAATAAAAAACAAGGGAAAATCTACGAGAGGAATCAAGTAATCAGATTGGACAATTACTCAATGCATGAAAAAGACCTTAAAACAGAAAGCAGTAGATTCACTGATCAAACAGACAGACTGAGGTCACAAACACAAACTGTGCGAGTGTTTTTTAATGTCAGAGTAGAAGGAAGAAATCACCAAGAGAAAACCAGGACCATTAGAGCTCAGGAGGGCATAAGTCTTCGGTCTATATCGCCTGATTGTATTTTCTGGTAAAGACAAAATAACTTGGCACAGAGGCACCAATGTAAGACTTAAAGCCACTCATCTAAAAGTTGCTTGAACAATGATGAATTCATTTTTGGGCTAGGTCAAATGTAAGATCTGCAAAAGCACAAACACTATAAGACAGACAGGAAAACAGAAACAGGACCCGAAGATACCATGCGCAAGACAAGAAGTCAGAAAGTGGCAGAGACAAGTGTCAGGAAGAAACATCAAGAAGTGGAAAAAAGAACGATGAGATTACAAGTAGCAAATCGTTCCACTACTAATTTGAGCACTGTAGTAGTATTGTTGGATAGAGTACTGCCCTTTGAAACCAGTAGAAATCCACTTTCAATGTGCATGCAACTAAAACTCCATGCACTTTAAGACCAACCCAAAGATCCAAGTGAACAGCCAATGGATTTCACTACAAAGTATTGTATAGCACAGACTTGGATGTGCACTTGATAAATACGCAAACTGATTTCATGGATAATCTCATTCAAGAGACCGCACTGGAACAGACCCATTTTCTCAAGACCAAAATCCACTTTAACCACAGTCTATAAGCCAGTAACACAAAAGCCTTGTTCTTCACAGCTGTAACTGAAAACTCAGAAGATTATCAAAACTAAATACAGAAACAAACATTACCAAAGAATTTGAAAGAACAGGAATACATATAAAGCTAAAGAACAGTGGTGAACACAGGCCGGAAAAACAGGCGGATACAGATTTGGGTAGACGGTGTGACCAGATTAAACCCATTTTGTCTAATGACAGCCTCAGATGAACAAACTTCCACTATACAGAGACCATATCTCACCCAACAAAGGTCAGCCTGGATATATGCGGGGAGGCCCATTTCCAACCCAGGATGGGGGAGAGTCAGAAGATAAGAGTTTTGGGATGAGGTGATGATGGCGCTCCAAGCTAGAACTGGTATGAATGTGGTGAAAACTATTAAAACATCTCTCCCCTTAACAGCCAAGGCCCAAACACTGATGATGGGAAGTGCAATGGGACAATACAAGCTCTGCTTGAGGGTATTATGCGGTCTCCAATAGTGTGGGCAGGTGACTAATTGTATCTTGGACTGAGATAAGGACCGGCACCCACCATGACGGAGTACAAAGTCCCAGAAGATGGCGTCACTTACTGAGGACATTCGCAATTTGGGATTTCTCCATAGCTCGTGCACTCTTCACCCGCAGTTGAGGAAGTATACCCACCACTCCTGACGCACAAAACGTACAGTTGCTTTGACTAACCGCTGATAGCCAGGGTAGACGCCGGTGCACTACGGACAGTTAACCATGTAGGAAGGTTCCTTTTCGGTCATACCCCAGTTGCTATGGGGAGGGTCGGTATGTGTTGTCAGGCGTGGACGTATTCGTACTGAACACCTGCCAGACCTGGCTAGCAGTGAGACACTGGCCACCAACCTCCAGGCATACTTGGAGTCCAACTGGGGCACTACTGCCTCTAGAGCTACTGAATGGCAAACCCTCAAAGCAGCAATACAGGGGGTCTGCGTGGGATCTGTCTGAGAAGTCCAGAGACTACTAATAACCGATATCGGGGAACGGGAACGACAACTTGCAGCTCTTCAGAAGGGAGAGGCCAGAGATACAGCTACACGGGGAGGTTCTACATGCCAAGCTCTCCCGGTTATATCTATAGGAATTGTTAGATAAGCACACTCTTACCGGCAGCACCTGCATAGAGAAGGCAATAAATTAGGCCTGCTCCTGGCCTGGAGCCTGAAACACGAACAGGTGGTCCAACCCATACTGCACTTACAGACACCAGATGGACAATGTATGACGAACCGGCAGAACATCCTGAAGGTCCTTCGTACATACTTTCACAGCGATTATCGCACTGAAGATGACCAACTGGATAATAAAGGCATTCCTTGCTGGACTAGACCTGCCACATTGCCCGCCTGACGAGTTGAACAATTTGGAAAAGGACCTTATAGTAGAGGACCCAAGATATAGTCTGCATTTGTGCACATGTGTGTGTGTGTGTGAGGGAATGGCTTCCCTGTTGAATTTTCTCATACCTATTCCGTGACTACCATGGAGAAAATCTTGAAGGTTTTCTTGAAGGCACAGAAAGCTAGGACCTTACCCCTACCATGCGCCAGGACATCATATGCTTAATATTTATACTAGGGGTGAACCCGAGGACCCTTCCTCATTCCGCCCACTCACCATGATCAACTCCGATGTGGAGTTCTGCTGAATAGTGGAGGAAGGGTCACCAGCAGTATACAAATCTAGGCAACAGGGTTCCAGCTCCCTGCACCCTCTCAGCAAACCCACCACCCTCTTAGACACTGGGTAGACGGATTAGATGGGGAGAGGGCAGACACCATCACGCTCTTAAGCCCTCAAGGAAGATGCAACAGAGCCCATATCGGGCAAGAGCGGCATGGGAGACTGACTTGGGGGCACCCTCGAGGATTCGGACTAGAATTAATCTTGTGGCCTGGTAAGGGCTGTTTCCTGTAACAAGTTCAGGTTATTATGCTTCAATTATGTACATCTCACTTATATGGCCCCTTCCTGGGTAAATAAAATAGAGCAACAGGACAGCTCAAGGTCTGCATTGTGGTGAGAACGCCACCTTTTTAAATTTGGCTTGGCAGTGTGCAGAGTGCGGTGGTGCCTAGTTTTGAGGGGTCCACAGGCATTGATATTCCCTATACCGTTGGGAAGTGCCTACTGGCATGATGACTTGGTTGAGTAGTCCTCAGCAGAATAGCAACAGATGTAGGTGAGAAGTGATGAAAAGTTGAGGATTTAGAAGTAAGGGTAGAAATGCGGACCAATTTAAAATAAAGGACCCTACAGCTTAGGATTACTCTGACAGCAATGTGTATTTGAGCGGGACTACATTTATTGCAATTTTTATATACTTGTATGATCCGAAGGTAATCGGTGCAGGCTGGTTACTGCTCCTCCAAATAGGTTGTGCAATGTACATTATAACCAACACTCAATACAATTGTTTACAAAAAAGGGTTCGTAAAGATGGCCGTATGCCTCCAGGTCATCCAATCATTTAAATGATAAACTCAATGTGTTCTGGACTATTAGAATACACTGGCATACACCTCCAGCCTTTGGTCAGATCTTCTGCAATGGGGCTAATTGTTAAATCACAAAATACAAACAATCATCATGGGTCGATGTGAAAAACCATTGACTTTGGATGCCTCCTTTGCTTTGTACACTCATTTTATATTCTGGGGCACATTCAATGATCTTCACAAACAAAATCAATAACTGCTTCAACATAATGCTTACCAACCTGATCTCTAGTACAATTCTTAGATCTGGACATTATATTAGTAATCACAAACTCCGTACCAAGCTACATCACAAACCTACAGCAGCCAACATCAGTATGACCTGAGATTTGCCTCATCTGACAAAATCAGAAACATACCAAAAGGTGAATTCACAGTCTCAAAAACTGCAGTGAACCAAAATTCTTTGAAGAAAATTTAGTAGACTCCTGCAAATAATTTTGACCAAAGATACAAAGTTCTCAAAGTAGCTGCACAAAGGAAGGTCAGAACCACCAACCAGGTCTATATCCAAATTTAATGAAGGACTATTAATGGAAACTCAAAAGAGAACCCCAGTTTAACACCAGTTGAACGAGACCATCCATCAAACCGGAATAATAAATAGGGCATCCAACCATAGAGATTTTACTTTGCCTATCCGACTACTGTGACACAAACAAAACAAGCGTCCACTAAGAAACCAAAATGTTGGTTCACTTCAGATGTTTAACTGGAAAACTATGAGAAAATAAAACTTCATTTAAACAAGCCAATACAACAAAGGAATGGTTATATTTACAAATTACATACCTAGTGTATAATAAACTGTATTTTAAAACTTGCATATTGGCAGCACTATGCATTCATTAAAAGAGAATCCAGGAAATATCCACATCAGATCATTAAGTCGCACTAGCTGAAAATGAGCAAAAATCACTTGCATCAGGAGCAACTTATCTTCTGTGATTTTGAGTAGCTCCACAGGCACAAAAGAAGCTGAGAAGGACACCTACATTGAGATCAAATGGCTCATCAGAGGGACTACAGAAAATGAACGATTTAAAGTGCAAAGATTAATTAGTGATCATGAAATCTATGTAAAACTTGGAAGACAAAAAAAAAAACACCTAGAGATTATATCAGCAAATTTAATAAAACGGAATGAACCTGAGGACTATTTAGGGTCACTCCTGGGTGACTAGTATCACTTGGAGGCATCTCAGACAAGCATCAATATTCAATCCAAAGAACAGTGACTGGGAATTCTTATCAATTTTGTTAATGTGCTACTTATAATAAAAATGTTATATTGAGCGGCCTAAATTAAGCCCCGGTATCAAGTGATTTGAAGTGCATCTTTCCAACCAGAAACCATTGTAAGGATTATAGAATTTTGAAACTTAAAATGTTGCACTTCCTTCCATTAACCTACCCAACTCCTTAGCAATGCAAAATATAGAATAACTGGCACCTGAGCAAGGATTACTCAACCAGAAATTAATGAAGTCATTTTAAAACTACCATCTTACTGATTGTTCCATGAGAAACACAATCATTCTCAAAACAGAAAATGGAAATATCCTACTCATACCGATGTTACAAAAAACGTTGACTACGATAATAGACAACACAGATTAAATGGGCAGGAGTATCATAATTCTTAGGGCCAACAACAAACTAAAATTCTTGTTTTACTATAACAACTTCCCAACAGATCTTATTACTGCTCCTCCTCGACCTTACATTCTCAGTACTACTCATTGATCCAACTAGGATTGCACCATGGCATCCACATCATGAGTGATCCTGCAGGAATACAGAGAAGGAAAGTCACTCAATGTGACAAATCTAAGCTGTACATAACTCAATGCGATTATGACATATCTAAATACATCCGACGACCAATACAAATAGTGGGCACTGTTGTTCTAAAGATGTTTCTTCACAACACCCTCTTGCATGTCTGTATCTAACCACCAAAAACACAGCCAAATTGGATAGACAGTGCGCATTTTAACAAAGTCCAGTATATCCTGTTCAAAGAAGAGCCCCCCGGTGTCTTAAAGCACACCGATCCAGCTCACGTACAATGAAACTTGAAGACCAAACCTGTAATTACCTTTGTACTTGTTTGTCCATTTAAAGAAAAAAGTTATTTACCTGCAACACTAAAATTTCTGGTGGATACCATTTCATCCGAGATATTGCACCTTGCGACTAGCTTTCCAGTTCCGAGACCAGATATAGAAAAGTTTGCGTAGCAATAGCTCTGCAGCTTCACCAGGTGGTGCCATATGAATTCAGTCATAGCTCCGCCCAGGCAACACAGGTCCATATGAGGGCAGGCTGGCATGCTGTCAATTCCTTGTGTTTTTTTCTTCAGAATTCAGTTGAAGTGTGTAAAGAAACCAAGAGATTTTACCAACTGCGAACAGTGACGGCAGAAGCACTGCTTACCTAGGGACTCTTAAGCGCAGCATTTGAACATAAGGGGAGCGGGGAAAGAGGGCAATGAAGACTCCGTGGGAAGATCTAGTAACCAGTAGAATTATTTTTACCATAGGTGAGCATCTAAGGAAACCAATAGGAAGTCTGCGGTGGTAAACAAAAGGTCTATAGTGGACACCGCGCATGTAGAAGCAGCAACTGAGGATTGGAGTAGAGTACGCTGACCATCTGTGCAAGAGGGATCAGGAGAATGCCACAGAGTCCCTGCAGAATGCATTAATTAAAGTCTCACTCCATCTTGGGCAATAAAAACCAGCTGTGCGCGATGCTCACACCTTCATCAGGACCTCTGAAAGCAGAGGAATCTGTGGAAGCGTGTAGAGCGCATCCTGTGGCCAGCTAAATTGTAACATTTCCCATATAAAACCATTCAAATGGAAGAAGTGTAGGGCACAGAAGAGGTTTTGTCTTGTTTAGAGCTGTGGCAAAGAAGAGTACAAAAAGATCTCAATCAGGAGAGCATGTCCACCACCTTGGGATGAACTTTCCATTCGTGATATTCTAGTGAAACTTGACTGGAGGCATCTGCTTTCACAATGAGCACCAGCTAGATGGAAATCCACCGGGATACTGGCCCACGGCAGAGCTCACTGCACAAAAGCAAGGTCTTCCAACACAGGATCCTCAAATGGACTATGCAGTCTGTTCATATACTGGATGGCGGAGTTATTTGAAAGTATTTTAACATGCCCCGAGAAGGATGGAAGAAGGCCTTCAGGATGAAGCGGACTGTTCACAACTGTAGCACACCAATGTGCATTTGTTACTCCAGCATGGACCAAAGACAGTTGCCTCCCCAAGATGAGCACCCTAGCCAAATGAGGAACCATTGGTCATAACACTAGTCTATGACTGGAGGACTGAAAAAGTGGCGACCACAGTGAAATTGGAGGTTAATATGCACCAATGGAGGTCTGGGATGACAGAACAGAAGACCCCTTCATGAGCCAAGAACAGACGCTGGATCTGCAGAACATGGATTGAAATCAGATTCTGAAATATTAGGATCACTTCCTGAAAATCTAAGACCCTATGAGGTAGATAACCTTATCTTGCACAGCACAGATGCAACTCTAAACAAAGAGGTGGCTCCTCGAAATGTTGATCCGCAGCCCACACAATGAAGAGTTGGGCTGCTGGTGCTCTGCGAGAATTGCAGAGGGGTCCGTCTGCTTTCATCATCCAAATACAGAAATGTTCCCAACTTCCAGAGTGAAATGGTTACCAAATAAAGCAACCTGTGGATCACTTGGGAGTGTGGTTGTGAGATCATTAGTGCTGGGATTGTACAGTAAAGCAAGGTAAAGCCTCGGAGAAAGGAGGATCAGCAAAAAGCAGCAATACTCATCCAGGAGATTCAGCGACACTGTCCAATCCTATGCAGAGGGCTTAAAAGACCCAACTCTAGGCCAGCATTCTGAACGTGTACTACCAAACAGAGGAGGAGCCGCCATCTCAAGTCAATAATGGGTCAGAGATTCACCCCTTCCACTGGTCATTCTTAAAACAAAGTACTAGAAGGAGTAAAATCCCATGCCTCTGTTCCCGAAGGGGCACCGTGTCCATGACCCCTTCCCTCCTGTGCAAAACAGTGAGAATTATTGTCGCCTAGACAGGCATGCGAGAGTGAGCATTTGCTTACAGAAGGTAGGAAGTACAACAGAGTGGACATAATGAGGTGCATTGCCCTTGTGGATACACTAGAGAACTCGCTGATCTGCCATAATTGCATCCCAATTGATCGGAAAATGAACCTCTTTTTCAACAGAAGAGGATGCTGGAAGAGGACAAATAAAACTGAAGCTGCAGATCCAGCAGAAGATTTACAATACAATTCCTGTGTCTGGAGTTCCATATGTCCACCTATCTGTTGAAAGATTTGGGTTGAAATTACTTTGAAGGTTGCTATGTAGCCTGTTCCCTGGTAAAGCCCCAAAAACTATACTATGTGTGGAAATGTTTGGCCAGAAAGGCGAGGCACATTAAGTATTTAACCATTCTAGGGAGGAGTTCGCTTTCTGCCCAAACAGTTTATTGCCATCAAAAAGATGCCAGGATATGGATAGAAAAACCTACAAGAATGCTTGAGAAGAATTTCACAGATCAGGAATGGCCTTCACCAATTCCAGGCCACAATGTAAAATCTGTTCGATGCAGCCAAACTCGTGCGCATCAGATAGGAAAGTGGTTTCTCCAAGTGGTCACTAAGACTTTATCTACCCATCCATTCCACTTCCCATAGAGTGTAGACCTTTCAAAAAGTAATCTACCCATCCATTCCACTTCCCATAGAGTGTAGACCTTTCAAAAAGTATCATGTTGTTGGCAGTGAACAGGGCACACTGTCAAAGGGAAAACATTTCAGCACAGGACTCCCAGCCCAGAGAAGCTGTAGGAATGCGTTAGGGTTTAGCTTAGCTAAAGACACCTGAACCCCTAAATGGGCTTTTTCTCAGGCAGGTGTTATCACCGCCACTAATGCTTTGTTATATGGCAACAGTGGTACTGGGGCGGCAGGAGGATGCAACATTTCGGCACTACTACTATGAAAGGACAGACTTCCTCAAGAGGGCGGCCAGAGGGTAGTGAGTATCACCTTTCGGGGACAAACTGCACTAGAATCCAGCTTAAGTGAGATAAAGGAGGAGGTCCTCCTCAGTCAAATCCTTTCCCTCTGTGCCCATGATTCTGGTTGGGTCAGTCTAGAGCTTTAGCATTCGAGCCCAAGACCTCCATTCAAGCAAACCTCTGCACTCTTGGGGAGAGTCCTCAAAGACAGACTTTAAATGTTCTCTTACCACTCTAAATGCTGCCGACTGATAGGGTTGAGGAGGCGTGGAGAACTACTCCAAGGGCAAAGCATGCGCATTGCTAGGACCAGTTTCTAGTCCAGTTGGATTGGCACCTTAGTGGGGAAAAGGCCAAATTTGAGCACTTCTACACAAAGGATCTGACCCCGCTTTTGCAGGCTGACCCAGACAATGCCGGGCAGTCCTGGAGCTATCCAACATAGCCTGCCAAAACATGCTCTGCAAAGGGTTGACAGATGGGTGCAGAAACTCCAGTTCAAGATTTTTGAAAACTGGTATTGGAACCAAAGAGGATGAGGAAGTGACTAGTTATGGAGATTGGTGCTGTAGTCTCTCCAAAGGGTCCTGGGAGAGGACCTGTTCCTTGGATGGTGTGAGTTTCCTATGCGAGGATGCCATGGGTGGGCCTCTATCCTGAGACTAACCTGAAGGAGGAAGAGGAACGGATTACGGTTCCTTAAATGCCCAAGCCAACAACAACTTGGTCTTGTACCCCCAAAAAGGTCTTTTGGTACATGGATGTGCAGAAGTCAGAGGACACGGGGGCATGGTAAGACCGCCCCAGAAACCACATGCAATCACCTGTTGATTGTCCTCAAGATCTTTCAACATTGTAGACAGGGTTTGTGCACGCAGATCTTAGGAGGGGGTGTGTGACTTAGTCTCCCTCGAACAATCCTGAAAGTTTTCGGTTGACACAGAAGAACTCTGGATCTGCATCAGTAAAGTGTTGAAAAACAGGAACGGACATCAGTGGTCCGGACTGAGCTTATGTAGGTCAGTGTTGATGTATCCAAGTCAGTCAGTCAAAATACTTTATTGCGATAACTTAATATCATACAAAGTCAATGGCAAAATATGTTACATTAATAACAATACAAGCAATACATACATTAAGAACAATTAAATAACAGTTAAAATGTAACGAGTTAAAAATCATCATACACCATAACACAGTTTATATCGACAAGAAAAATATAAAGTGCAAGGTGCTAATGTGCAAAGAGCTTAAAAAATACTAAGGAAATCCCCAGCAAAATAATCATTACTAGCATCTAATGTCCCTGTTACAGTGGTTTCTATAATTACAGTCCCAGAAAGGTTACAAACAATCTAACTAAAGTGCACAGTCTGTACTACAAAGGGAGGTAGACACATTTTTTAATCTGATATTCCTGCTCCTAATAGCTCTCACCAGAAAACTAGCCACATGAAACATAATTCTGGGAGTTTGTAACAGTTGTAGATAAATAAGAGCAGGTTTAACTAAAATGAATCCAGCTTCCTTAAGTATAGGTACAAGGAACATTCTCAGAGCATCAATGTAGTAACTACAAAACATTATAAAGTGCATAGTATTTTGCTCAGAGAAATGATCACAGGAACAGGGTGGCGCCTTTTCTGGGGTACTCCATACAGGCTAAAAACCAAGGTTAAAATGTATCAAATTAAGACGAAAACGAGTTAAAATAAACCTGTGGTAGGGATGAGTCACCACGTTAAGATAGCTATCAGGGCCATTAGGTATAGACAATATTATACTGGCCCTGACACAGGGTTTTTTCAGTTCAAGTTCTTCACTCTCCAAGGATAGAAGCTCCTTCATTGCATGTTTTGTGTACACAATATCTTTAGATGTTATAGAATCAATTACAGTATAAAGCTCAGGCCTCCCCAACCTCAAAAAGTTTTCCTTAATATAAGTCAGCCACCTAATGTTATGCACTTTGTCCAGAGACAGACAGTCTCTCAATATAATGTGATTTAGAGGAATTTCTTTATTAAGCCACATCCTCAGCCAGGCAACTAAAGGTGCTGTTTTTATCAGGTCTGAGATGTAGCCTTCCCCTAATTCCATATGGACAGTGTAGGACGGGGTTGACTGTGGGAGGCCAAGAACGGATCTAAAGAATTTGTTTTCCACTATCTGTAAAGTTTCCACTCCCCTATATCCCCACAATGAGGCACCATATGATGCAACTGAGATACATTTGGCCTTATAGATTTTACTAATAGCTGCAATTGGCCTGCCCCCAAGTTTTTTATAGAACCCGTGAAGGGCTGTCGATGTCCTTGCCAACATGGTTGCTCTATTATTAACATGGGGACCCCAGCTACCCTTCTCATCAAAGGTGATCCCTAAATAGGGAAAGGAGGGTACGCGAGCAAGCTTTTCCTGCCCGCAAAGAAAGATTTTGTGAAAAGGTCTCCTAGATGCCCTACCCATAAGCATAACCTGAGATTTTTTAGCATTTATTTTCAGGTCAAGTGAGCCCATGAAAGATTCAAAGGCATCCAGGAGTCATTGAAGCCCCACCCCGGTACGTGCTAGAAGAACCGCGTCATCAGCGTAAAGGAGAACAGGAATCCCCTGATCCCCTGCACGCGGAATATCGCTGGTCACGCCCCTAAGAGCAGGCTCCAGAGCGTTCACATATAACGTGAACAACAGTGGTGCCAGTATGCATCCCTGTCTAACTCCTTTTTCAGAGGCAAAAACATCGGTACACCTTCTACTCGAGGAGACTCTAATCTTTGCAGTAAGGCCAGAGTGCAGCTCGGCCAATAGATTAACTATAGGCCTGTCCAGGCCCATATCAAGCAGTTTTGACCATAGCTTTGATCTGTTTACCATATCAAACGCAGAGGAGAGATCCATGAAACCTAGGTACATGGACCCCTCCTTGACCCTGGTATATTTCTCGATCAGCAGGTGGAGATTAAGGCATTGATCGAGGGTGCTTCTTTTGGGTCTAAACCCATATTGCACATTGGTCAAGATGCTATTCTCTGTAACCCATTCGTTCAATTTAGCTAATATAACTCTCCCTAAAATCTTAACTGAAGAATCTATCAGTGAGATTGGTCTATAACATGCAGGATCCTGCCTATTCCCCTTTTTAAATACAGGAATGATTATAGATGTTTTCCATGACTCTGGAATGTTATCATGGTTTAGGGAATTAAAGACCCTGCAAAGTAGTCTTGACCAAAAGTTAGGGAAGCATTTAAAGGCATCTGCAGGAACACCATCTGGTCCCGGTGCCTTTTTTTTCAGGGTACAGTCTATAGCAAATAATACTTCTTTTACTTCAAAGTGCAATTGGTTCCCAGTGGGGTTGATATTAACCTCCTGCTCCCTGGATTCACCATTAGTATGCCCTGAGTAGATGTCACTAAAGTGTTTAATCCAACCCTCATCAGGGATGTTAGTTTCAAGGGGGGAATTTTCCTCCCCAGTAAGTAAGGGTTGGTTGACAATTCTCCAGAATTCCCCAATATTTTTTAGTATTGCTGGATCAGTGAGTTGTGTCCAGGCTTCGTCTTTGATCTGTTTTTTTCTTTCTGCGATAGCCTTTTTATATAGGGCTCTACTGGTAGTGATAAGATCACGATTTTTCGGAACAGTTTTTAAAGCATTAAGCAATGCAGAATGTGTTTGAGCATTTGTGATCAAACCATCTTTTAATGGGCTTCAACTTGGGTTTGGTGGTCACAGAAAGCCTACAATTTATCTTGCTACATATGCTACTAAATGCAAGAATCACCTCCCTATCATTGGACACACTGGATAAACACACGCCCACCTCCTCCTTAGCCTCCGAAAGTACCTCTTGTACAAAGGGCTCTGGGATTATACTATCCCATTTCAGTCTGCGACCCTGGTCCTTTACTTTAAGTGCTCGTTTATCATAACAAGGGCCATGATTACGCCCTATAAGCTCAGAAGCTACTAGGTCCAGGGAGACAGGATTATGATCACTGAAGGCAGAGACCACCGTTCTATACATTAAAACTTTAGATTAAAAAAACGTGCTGAAATAAAAATGTAATCAATAATAGAGCCATTGTCTGTTCCCTTAAAAGTAGGGGCCCTTCCCCCCCCTCCCCACAACTGGATTCGTATAGGTTCCATCTTGCTAGGAAGGTCTCTAGACAGCCCCCTGTTTATTATGTTCAAGATGGACAAGCGCACAATTTGGAGGGGATTCTGAGTCATCGCAGACACACATAAGTGAACAAGGGTGTATATTAAAATCACCCAAAAATATGATTTCAAAAGCATTAATGTCTTGACTATAGACTGACAGAAAATAATCCAATCTATCTAGACTATATGATGTACAGTCGACAGCGTTGGAGTTATAAAAGTTTATAAACAAAATATTGGGAGAATCTACACAAGACAGTTCAACAGTTAAACATTGCTCGGATCCTGAGTCACATTTCTTAAGACTACCTTTGATGTCTATTTTAAAAAGGCTTAGCAATCCTCCCTTGGCTCTTCCTGCTGCACTAGCCACTGCAGGTATACAGAAATGGCTATAGCCATCTAAGGAGAAACTGTTATTTGTATCCCAGGTTTCCTGCAATGCAATAATATCATACTTAGTCATAAAATCTGTCCATGTTACGTTACCTACTTTAGCCCTGATACCCGCTATGTTTCAGGTAAGCATACTGAGTACTGACATAATATTCTTTTCTTGATTTGTATTTTCCGACGAAAGTCAGTCGTTTTGATCCAAAAAAGATAGGGGGGCAAATCGGTTGGACAACAAAAGAGGTTGTGCAAAAGGATTCTGGTATACTAAAGGGGCGGGATGGTTTACAATATTTCGATGTTGTTCGCGGTCCCATCTATTATTTACATCCCAGTCATTGTCCCATCCAAAAGCTGGTGTCTTAGGGTAGGTAACGTTCTGCTGTTCTCCATAAAAGAATTTTAATGTTAATGGTACAACAGAACCCCGCCTACGTTGGGGTGGGAGTATGTTAGTGAGGATGTTTGGCAACACACCAGAGAGTGAGAAACTTACTGCCACACAGTCCCCCTTAAATTTTTTTGGGCGATTTCCTAACCATGAAACCCTTTAAGCAGTCTTAATCTCTTGAGCCAACTGTTGGCCACCCCCTGGGACTAGCCTCATGTTATTTGTGAGCCACTGCAATGCCTTATTAGACAAAGAGGAAGGGGATTCTTCTATACCAGCTTCTAAGGGCGGTACATTAGCTAGTACTAGAACAGGTGAGGCTTCAACTATAAATTGTAGAGGGTCAGTTAGCTGAGCTTGTGCAGGGGGTATCTCAACTGTTAAAGGACCGTCCCCTCTACTGATTGTTTCATTGGTTTTTAAGACTGGTATCGGAGTTGGAGGATTATTATGTAATACTTAGTCTGTGTCCTCACCCTCCTGATCATCATGTTCTCCAATATTATTGTCCAAGTTTGTTACCAGCATTGTAACGTTATCAACACCCTCAGTTATTTTATTCAACTGCCCACCTAACTTTTTAACCTCAGATTGTAATTTGTCTATTTTAGTAATTAGAGGTTTAACAATAACTTTAATTTTACTTTCTATTAAATCAGCAATTCTAGCAAGCATATCATCATCAACAATAACGTTAGGCTTAGTTCTTCCCTCACCATTCTCCTTCAGGTTAACTTTTGGGGTGTTTACCCTCTTTCTCCTTGTCCCCGACCTTAATCCTCCCCGTTTTGGCGGAGTTTTAACTTTACCAAAGTCTGACCGAGATGCTTGATCAGAAATAGACAATTCTTCTTCTGAGGGACCAACATGATTTTCCTGATCCAAATCACTGTCTATATTATTCACGCGGTCCACAATAAGAACCTCCGGTCCAGACGACGTATTATCAATTAAAGTGCCTGTATCCTGAGTAGGGCAGTTAGAACAAGCTTCAGGATGAGTCTGCAGGGGTACTATGTCATCAGGTGAGGGGGATAAAGTAGGAGTCAGACAGCGTAAGTCAGGTGATTGACTCAGTCCCAGGGATTCTCTCCTTTGTAAATTAATTTTTTTCACTGTTTGAACCATATAATTTTCCATTGTATTTACTGGTGGAGCAGTGCCTTTTTTGGACATCCTGTTACTAACGACAAAGATCACAGCTCCTCAGACTCACAATGGGGTATAGTTCATACACAGCTCTGACTTACTTGGGTAGTAGAATATCTCTCGGGCTTTGAACAGGGTATCTAGCCCTGTCCCTGTCTCTTCGTGCCGATGAGGGCCGTAGAGGGCCCGCCCTTTGCCCGGGCTTCGCCCCGGGCGTCCCGCGACGCGGGGCTCCTCCACCCTTTATGCTGCCTGTGAGCGCTCGCTGGCGCGTGTCGCGTCACCTCCACGCACCGCCGCGAGGCCTGCCGGGAGTTGTAGTCCCCCGGAGCGGCGGCGCGGATTCGAATGCCCAGGAATGACTCTCGGCGGTGGCGGCTAGGGTGTCAGCTCAGGTAAGTTGTAAATGCCCAGGAATGACTCTCGGCGGTGGCGGCTGGAATGTCAGCGCAGGTAGGTTCAGGTAAGTGCCAAAAAATGACTCAGCGGTGGCGGCAGGTACGTTAGTCTCCCCCCAAGTCAAACAGTGCTGCAACTGGCATTACATGGCACCACTAGGAAGCGCTGTAGCGCTTGTGTTCTCGAAAGTTTTTCAGATACAATACATGGCCTGGAGGATATTCATAAAATGAGTAATCCGCAGAAGAATTTATCGGACCATGCCAAATACAGCTGCTAACCTCAACATGGTCCCGAAAACATCTAACATAATCTGGCATACCAAGTCACACTAAGCTACTTTTGTCATGACATACAACCCAGAATATCAACACAACACTTTCAATTGACAATCTGGCCCCTGAAAAAGGCCACATGATAAACCATTAGGACCAGTAAGCTAAAACCTTTACATTGTGTACACTCTTTTCCTTGAAGTTATGATTTAGAGTTTATGGTTCTAACTGGTAAGTCTCCAGCTGTTCTGCGATACATCGCCCCCTATAGTGCAGTTCTTCAATTCCTATTCAAATAAAACTACTGGGACTCTACACAGAAACAGAGGTAGCAAATGTTTCAATGTACTATTGTAGTCATTACCGACGGTATCTGTTTCACAGAAAGCAAGACTGCTAAAAAATAGTGTCTCACTATATAGGCACCATCATCACGACAATACGAACATTAATGCTAGGCATGACTTTGCTTTGCATCAGGAAACATGCTTCTTTTCTTCATGCATGCAGTGCAAAAGTCTTCCGAAATAACTAGAGCAGTGTACATATTTTCTACAATTTTAGCCTTGAGAAAGCTCAACGCACAATGGATCATAGGGGGCAAAACATGTCAGTTAAAACCTTTCAATACTGTGAAAACTAGTGCCACCAAATAGTGCAACTCTTGCAGAAAAAAACTCATATCAATTAAGAATGTGATATGAATGAAATATAGCAATTTAATATGATAAAGGGAATTATACTCTGGGTATAAGACACTAAATGTTCCTGTTTATATGTAATGGTTGCAAATGTTTTTAAAACGGTCATCGCGGAAAATAGCTCTGCGTGCACATTCAGTACATCATTAAGCTTGTGGCACTAGTCAGGCTATTGAAGTAAAGTTTTCGATGTATGTAAACACATTTGATGGGTATCTGCCTGGCAGAAGTATTTGAGATGTTACCTCTAGATTTACTTTTGTAAACAGGTTCTTCCCTGGCTCAAAGTTCTGTTGCTTCAGCCGACTTAAGGAACAAACTCGCATAAGACTATTTCTATAGCTAGGTTGAGATCAAGAGCTTTCCTCCTCTTTTGCAGCTCAGCTAGCAAAGATTAAAAAGTTTAAAGGACACTTGAGTGGTCCAACTAGGCAATGGTCTATGGAGTTAAAGTGGGACAAAGTCCTTGGATACCAAGTCAAATATGTGTAGGCGCACAGTGTATTGACCTTTTTAAAAAAGTTTATGGTCTCAATGTTAGTATGATGACCGACATGGGTAAGTCAGTAGTCGAACTACATTAAAACGTGCTCCGTGCCATAAATTACTTTAATTTTCGGTCGATCTTTAAATCAAACAATGACTATACAGGGGCAAAAAAAAGATACTGGACTTGCTTTGATTGGTATTGAAAGAAGGTGAATTGTTCAACTTTTCCTCCTATAAAACAAAATACAACTAGCTTTAAGGTGAGGTCAAACTATTCTATGACTCAGTCAGTGATTAGGAAGAATAGGATACAGTTATAAAATGTTAACCAACAACACATTAGGACAACAGATTTTAACATTTTACTTAATTGAAGAGCATGCACAACAACATTAGAAGTGGTTGATTACAGGATGGAGTTGGTTATAGCAGGCATGACAAAGGATGACATACTGAAGTATACAAAAAGGTGATGGACGGAATGCTCGAAATAGTATCAGCCACTACTAATTACTGGGGCTACATTCAAGGCCATCGTTATTTTGCACACAATGCCACCTCAGTTTGGACCCAGCCTTGACCCTGCTTCAGTAGGAACTGTCCACCCAACCTGCCAGACCAGGTCCTTCCTGAACACAAACCACCCAAGGCCTGTTTAGCCCTTTTTACATCTGTCCTGGTAAAGCTTTTTTTGTGGACTGTGGGCAGGTGGCCCACATCTGGTCAAAACTGGTATATCAGCATCCGAAAACTTACATTAAACTATGAATCTTCCAAAGTTATATCCTACAGTTATTTAAGTAGCATACATTCTTTGCAGGACTACCCAAACGTTAACGTTCTGGCCCATCGCACCATGACCGCGCTCAACTTTGTACTTTGGTGGAATTCAGAGAACCCAGCGAACGGGTAAACAGCGCTTCAGGTGAAGGTGAAAATCTGGCGATATGACCAGGCACAAATAAGACGTAGGGGTGATGCAATTGTAGCAGGTTTGAAATTCACATGTTTTGCTTGCGAAACAGATAGTGATGTTCAAGTAACGCAAGGATAAAAGTAGTTTATTCCCAGTTGCTAAGAGACCACAGGAAGAGCAGCGAAGGGCTAGTCATTCGGGAGCCACCATAACTCCCACGATCGGACACCAACGTTACAGAAACTAGTGTGTGCTCCACGCAACCAAAGGATTGGTCTTGCGCACTCTAAAAAAGACATAGCATCCTCCTTGTTTGAAAAGAAACACTATATCCACTGAACTAAACTTCAAACAGGAAAAAAAAAAACAATGATAAAACAAACTTTGATCCTAAAAATTCTAAAACAAAAATTAAAGGCAAATAAGGATTTTATGTATTGTAACAGGAGTCTCAAAATCTTCCATTTATAACCCTTTAGCCACACAAAGTGTACACTTCCACGATTTTATGCCATAGGTAGAGAGGATTCCGGCAAACCTCTACCTGCTGGTTTCCCAATGGGGGAGGGATGAAAACTAGAGTATTTGCATCCAGGACCATTCACACCCTCAACATCTGTCAGATTGAAAGATGCCGGTGCAACTAAATACTTATTCCACAATTTACCATCCTACAAACAATCGGCTGTCTTTAAAACATCAATTTGTTGGTCTAATGAAATTCAATTGTCACAGTTTGAACGTCATTGAATCCCCAACAAAAAAAATTGAGAATCCCACATTTCATTCGGTTTTATCTGACACAGACTTTATCCTTCACAAGACGGTTTCTTATTGCTTCTATTTTCACAGTCTGCACACCTACAATCCCTTTTCTCTTTGATCAAACCAATGAAGCTCAACTAACATGACCAGTTTACATCCTGAGAGGTACGAAAGGAGATAATTCATTAATCAGGTGTAGAGTGATGCGAGAGCAACCTCTCTTGTATTAACTTTAATATTCATCCCATTTCATATTGAAAATCTGATAGCATCAGTTAACCTATTCGCTCTTTCTGCGAGCCCAGTCCCTCGAAGTGATATATACTAGTCCTTTTATGTTAAATACCGGTCTTTGTACTATTTGAAAAAAATTCAACAAATGTACCGGTGTTAGGTGCCAAACTTCATTCCATTTTGACAGATAAAACTAGGCCATAATTGGTCTTGGTCAATAAATGGTCCCAACAATCCAAAGCTATTTTTTCCCAAAACCTTTTTCAGGAAAAATCAACATGGTCATGAGGGAACATCTATCAATTGCATGCTCATCAGCCTGGTTGTAAATAAGGAATCCTTTAACTTTCAATTCAACAGCTGCATCCATCCTAGGCAACCAATACGTTTCTTGTAGCTCTAAGTTGTGTCCTAAATGCCCCATGTGTTTTATATTAATTAATCTGTTCTTAAGTGAGCTAGGTGGAACTAATTTCTCAACTGAACAGAACACCATCCTCCAATAACAGTTCAGGAGACACTTTTATAAAATGTCCGAAATGTTAGCTTTTGGCCATCCTTGAAGGACCCATTTAGTCACCATTTGTAGAAAAAAAGTAATTGGATAAAGCATTTATTCATGCATCTTTGGATATGCAACTTTGAACAAAATCCACAATACAATAATGCACTCCCCAGTCGGGTCATGCACACTTTCATTCAGAATAGCAAACCTGGAAAGAAAATATGCCTCTTTGTTGGTAAGAGGGGGTCTGTGGCATTAACAGTACCAACATACTCTAGTAGTTCGGACATGAGCCTTGCTAGTCTAGCTGTGAGATTCTCAAACTGTGCACCTGGACCGCTTAAAATTTACTCTAAAGGTTACGATAGGTTTTGATGTGGATATTCGTGTCCAAAATTAAATTTCACAATAATTGCACAACTAATCATTTCTTTTCCACAATTTAATAGTATTTTTCAGGGCCAGTAATGCCAAAGCAATAACGTTCACTGCTTTGCAACTTTTGTGTAAAGAACGCACCCAAACCTGTGTCGCGGTCATTCCCAGTGAAGTCAACTGGCAGACCTGCAGACAAAGGTTGCAGAAGTGGTGCATTTAATAACCGATTTTGTTATGTAAAAATATTTGCTGTCCTCACTATATAAATGCCACTTTTTTGCTTAAATTTTGTTAAAGGTTCAACAGTGGCAAAGTCGAGAAGAGAAGTCCTGACTTGCTCTCTGTTGAGATACAGAGCATCTTTAAATCGCCTTATAGAATCCTGTCCTGGGACTAACCACAGGCACTGGCTACATCCACACAACCTCAGATTGCCAGCTGTAAATATTTGAGCTTGTAACAAATATGGAGGAATGAAATCTACAATATACTCAAGCAAAGACAAAAGAAAACCACTTGTACAAGGTAAGTGGAGCATAAGGCCTACGTATGATGCTGAACTATTTCTTAAACAGAAGCAGTGGACAGGCTGCTCTCTGCACGGTTCTGCCACAGTACATATTTACTAGTTCTCTATATAAACGTGATGCTCACGGGGCAAGGTCACACCAATTGGTAATTGGTGAGCTCCTCACCAAACTGAACAGTAACTGCAACAGATGGTTCAAATACAAGTTTACTAAATAGTTTGATGGCAATTCACGTATTTGTAGTTCTATTTAAAGTGTTGTGGTGTTTACATCTTTTAAGGCAAAGGTTGTCAAGATGCCGGCTTCTGACCACAATGAAGGACAGCTGCAGGAAGGAGAGGGATATGAAAAAAGCTTTTCTTTGTGGTGTTCAGTTGGATAAATAAACCTGCTTTTTCAGAATTTTGTTCTGTCTCATTAACCATACGAAGTGGTAACGAGTTCTTGAAGAATAAGTTACTTACCTTTAGTAACACCGTATCTGGTAGAGACCATCTAGCCGCACATTCCTTACCTTAGAATTATTCCAAGGCATCGGACTGGATCCAGAAATATTCAGAGAGCAGTAAAACTGCACACCTGCAGGTGGAGTCGCTCGGCTCAGCGTGTCGCGTCGGCTCTGGAAGGATGTGCAAGGTGCTTATATAGGAACACTGATGTCAGTTTCTTTTCATGACTTTCCACGCCAGCAGCACGGAGCCACGAAGAACATGGGCCACTGGTGTGTAAAATATGACTCACAAAGAGGAACAGACGTGGCCCAAGAATACCCTTCGAAGAGCAGAGAGGACGGGTGGGTCGATAAGGAATCTGAGGCTAGAGTATCAGATAGGGCATTATCGAAGGTAACTTGTTAATTTGATAGACCCTACTAGCCACAGATTTCTTACCGTAGGATAGATACCCAGCAATAGCTCCCCAGAGGTGGGTCTGCGAAAGAATTTCAATCCAAGAAGTCCTGTACAACTGACGGGGCAACATGCCAGTCCCAGACTGTCCAGGCATTACTGCTTTGTGAATGTGTGTAGAGAAGACCACGTTGCTGCCTGGCAGATGTCCAGGATATCCATGTGCCAACGCAGGCTCTGGTGGAATGAGCACGCAAAACCTCTGGGAGATGCTGTATGGCCAATGCTTAGCAGATCTTAATGCAGGGCATATCCATCTGGAGATGGACCGTTTCTGTACGGCCTTCCCGGTCTTAGCTCAGACGCACGCCACAAAGAGTTTGCAGTCCGACCAGAATGCTTGTGCGGTCAAGGTAGAACTAAAACGCTTTTTTTGGGTACAGTTGGGGGAGTCACTCTTTCTTAGAGGGATGCGATGGACCAGCAAAAATGGTGAACAGAGTGATAGATTGGCCAATGAAGGATGCTCCGGTGCTACAGACCAGCTTGTCAAGGAAAGATGTTGTGGTACGGAGGCTTAGATGACAGTCTGGAGCTCCCTCACTGGGCAGATGTTATGGCTACCAGAAAGGCTGTTTTAATTGTAAGGAGCCTGGTAAGACACTTGTGTAGCTGCTCGAAGGGAGCGCATGTGAGAAAGGGGAGCGCTAAATTTAGGTCCTACTGAGGCCTTATAAAGGGTGAAAGCAGGAACATGTGCTGGAGACCTTTCAAAAACCTATGTAGAATAGGGTATTTGAACAGGGATGGCTGATCTGGCAACCACAGAAATGCCAAATAGCAGAAAGATAGCCTTTTAGGGTGCCCAAGTTAGAGTCCTGCTGGGCAAGAGAAAGAATAAACAGAAGAACCTGAGAAAGGGGGTGAACAGGTATTTCTGCACACCATGCCACAAGCTAGCCCCAACGGCAGGCATATACCACCTTGGCGAAGGAACACCTGACTATAAAGATGACAAGATGACATTACAGATTTCAGGAATAAGGTCAGAAGCTGCCAACTGTTGCCACTAAATCTCCACTCATGAAGGCAGATCGTTGACAGGTTCTGGTGGAGATCCCTCCCCTGTTGCTGCAACAGATGTTCTTCCTGAAGGGGGAGCCCAATCGGAGGACCGATGGCCAACAGTTCTGAGCACTGCCTGGAGCCACAGGGATGACTTGGGCCTGGTTGTTCCTGATCTTCTGACAACTGTGGGCAGAAGTGGTATGGGCAGAAAGGCGTACTAGAGGCCTGAGCTCCACTAGAGATAAAGTGTTGGAGCGAGACCACTGCGGATAACTTCAGCGTGCAGAAATGCTTACATTGATCTGTGTGCCACTGCCTAAAACACTCAAACTAGGGCTCTCCCCAGAGCCGAAAGAGCCCTTGTACAACAACCAAATGGAGTTGAAATTCGTAATCCACTAGGCATCTAGTCTTATTTAGGTCATGTATTAAATAAGCAAGGGGTTAAATCCAAACTGATGTTGGTAGAAGACAGTTAAATGGCTTCCACACTGTTGGTTTTGGTAGAGTTTAATTTTATGAAAAGTCCAGAATGTTTCTTGCACAACTTTTAATATTTGCCAATTACTTAAGAATAAGTGCACATTTTAGTGGAGTTGTGAATGCCAAAAGGAATCTGAAGATGTTAAGTCAGCCATAACAAATGTATTGCTTTAACCCCTCGCGTGCTGCCGACGGCTGACGCAGCCCTGCCCACTCTTCAGAACGCCCGCACCGCGGTGGAAAAACCGCTGCGGTTAAGGCGTTAAGTGGCTTTGATCCAAACTGCCCCTTATACATCTATATTCTGTTATAGAGAAAGAAACCCTCGCTTGTGTGCGGGCATTAAAACATTTTAGATAGTTTGTGTGGGGCAAAATAGGTTTGTTGAGAAGTGATCACAAACCCTTTGCTAATTTACTTTAAACATAAGGAATGGCTAAGGCATTACCAAACATAGCCAAGACGTCATGAAATTATAAGACTTTATAATGACTTTATATAGAAGGTGATTTATTTTTGGTGTAGAGAATAACTTCAGGTTCTCTCTCAATGATACCTTTACAACTCAAAGAAGATGCATTGGATGAGTGGGGTGATCATCATATTGCCTTGGTTCATAACCAAGGGGTTCCTGTTGTAGAAGAGAAAGTTTGGATGAAAGTCCTGTAGAACAAGTTACTTACCTTCAGTAACGATATATCTGTAAGAGACAGATTAGTTATGGATTCCTCACCTCTGAATTACCCTCAGGCGTCGACTGGATCTGGAGAATGTTTCTTCAGCAGTACCCCACGCGCGACAGTAGGTCGCTGAAGTCGACTCAACGTTAGTCGCTGGCGTAGTGGTCGCCAGAATGACGTTGCGGTATCCAAGACAGCGCACCTGCGCGCTGTCAGTTCTTTACACAACATTCCAGGACAGAAGCGCAGAGCCATGCAAGACAGTGACCACTGGTGCACAAAACCAAGGCCCTAAGCTGAAGTCCCTTACCCTAAAAGTCAGTTTGCTGGACAGGGAGGATGGGTGGGATGGTGAGGAATCAATAACTAAACTAGGTCTGTTACAGATATATTGCTACCAAAAGGTAAGGCACTTTATGTGAAAGATAATTTGTTATGGATTCCTCAACTTAGAATAGATACCCCAGCAATACCAACCCCGGAGGTGGGTCTGCAAAAGTTCAAACCAGAAAGTCCTGGAGAACTGAACAGCCAAAGAAGCCGTCTCGCCGGACTTGGCTGTCCAAGCAGAAGTGTTTGGTAAACGTGTGCAATGAGACCCACGTAGCTGCCTGGCAGATGTCATGAAGGGGAACTCCATGTCCCAAAGTAATACTGACTGCCGTCGCCCTGGTGCGTAACCCCACTGTAGGTTCCTTCTTCACTAAGGATTAACAGATTTTGATGGAAAGAGCGACCCATCAAGAGATGGTTTGTTTCTGCACGGCCCGACCTTTCTCGCCACCCACATCGGCAACAATGAGCTGGTCATCCACCCGGAATTGTTTTGTGCTATCCAGAGAGAAGGAAAGCGCGAGTTTTGAATCCCCACAGTCGGAGCCTCTTCTCTTTAGAAAGATGCAGTGCAGGAACAAAGGTGGGCAAAGTGATGGTCTGTCCTATGTGGAAAGAGGTAACCACTATGGGAAGGAAAGTAAGCCTAGTACGAAGGACAACTTTGTCCGGATGAACAGCCAGGAAAGGAGGCTTTAAAGAAAGCCTGCAGCTCACTCACCCTGCGAGCAGAGGTGATGTCGACCAGAAAGGCAGTTTTAAGAGTCAGAAGTCTGAGAGGACCGTTCTGTAGCAGCTCGAAGAGAGCACACATAAGATAGGTCAGAACCAAGTTAAAGTCCCACTGAGGTATTCCGAGAGGAATTGGAGGAATCAAGTGATATATGCCTTAAGGAAGCAATTTACAATAGGGGACTTGAAAAAGAAGGCTGGTCAGGAAGCCGAAGAAAAGGCCGAAAGATAGCCTTTAGAGTGCACAAAGCAGAGCCCTGCTGGGCCAAAGAAAGAATGAAAAGAATAACTTCTGAAAGAGGGGCAGAAAGGGGATCCACAGACTTCGGTGCACACCATGCTACAAACTTGTTCCATCTACAGCCGTATACCATTTTCGTGGAGGGAAGCCTGGCTGCCAAGATAACGTTACAGACTTTGGGAGGAAGGTCAAAAGCCATCAACTGTCACCGCTCTATCTCCACGCAAGGAGGTGGAGGCTGGGTAGATTCAGGTGGAGAGAAGAACATGAAAGGGGTGTTCCCTAAATGCCAGGAGGACACAGATCTACTCCTACATTCAACTAGCCCACACAACCACAAGGAGAATTTATTTATTCAAAAATATTTTAATTTTTTTTAATAGAGCATTTTCATAGAAAACTAATTTCATTTGAACAGTGTAGCAACATCTGTTAAACATTTCATCATTAAATACAGGACTTAGGTTAAAAAACTAGGACACACCAAAATGATTCAAAAAAGGCACAAAGTACATTCACTCTTTCACTCAAACACACCTCTTGTACAACCAGTTACACAAACAATCACATACATATCACCACACACAGAAGCGCCTTCGTCCTTCATGGGCAGAAAATAGTGGGAATAACAACCACAACCTACTTATGGGGCAGGAACACGCTTGATGGCTCCCTTAGCCAAGAGGTGTAAATTCCTGTTGGAGAAGTGCCAAGTGATCCTCCAACATACAATGGGATTGAGGTGGCATGGGTGGAGGGGTTGTCTCGAAGGGGAGGGGGTAGTCTCGAAGGGAAGAGAGTAGCCCCTTCAGACTATCTGTAAAACCCACCTGTCCTACATGGTGGTGAGCCAGTGGGAGAGGTGATGAAGAATCCTGCTGCCCACTGGTGAATGGTGGCCCCGACAGGTCAGACTAGGAGGGCTTGGAGGTTGCTGCAGAGGAGGCCCTGGTGGACTGGCCTGCCCACAGGCCCAGAGACCCAAAACGGTGGGTCCCACTTCCCCGGCCGGGCAGAGGTTGGACAGCTTGCACAGGCCTGTGGCTCTGCATTAAACATGGCAGGGAACCCATTCCATAGACCGGAAAGGGGTGAAAAGCAGACTGCCCGGGGCAAGAGGTGGAAGCAAGGCCCAAGGACCTGGCCGTAGCCCTGGCGTCCTCAAAAACGCTAGAGAACATGGTCTGCTTTGTTGCCAAACAAGCGACGGCCATCAAAGGGCATGTCTAAAAGCATAGCTTGGAAATCACATGAAAACCCAGTGGACCTCAGCAAGGCGTAGCGTCATATGGCTACGGACGCGGAAATCGTCCTGTCTAGTGAGTCGGAGTTGTCCAACCACACCGTATGGCAAACTTCCGTGCATCTCTCCCTTCGGCCACTGCACGGGAGAGCACGGACCGGTTCTCCGCTGGGCACTGGGGCAGCACCTGCGCGATCGTGTACCATACAGAATGGGACTAACAGCCCAAGAGACATGCGGTGTTCACCGACGGCAGCCCTAAGCTGGAGGAAGAAAACACTTTCTTCCCAAGAAGGTCCAGCTTCTTGGATTCCCCCATCAGGTGGTGCGGTAGGGAATGTGCAATTGGAAGTGAAGGCTTGGACCACAAAGCTCTAAGGGGTGGGGTGATGGGAGAGGAAAATTAGGTCGCCCGGGGCCAGGCGGTGGCATCCGGCAATCATCCTATCCACAGGAACCCCTGTGTTGGGCTTGGACCAAGTGCCAAAAATGAGGTCAGTGAGGGCCTCATTGAACCCAAGCAGGGGCTCAGAAGAGACGGCTGCCAGTTGAAGGACCTCAGTTAGGTGGTTAGTCCCAACTGCCACCGTAGGAAGCTCAAGGCTTAAGGCCTCAGCTGCCCTACGCAACTCCACTGCTTATGATTCACCCTCCCTTGACGGTCTCACAATTTAGTTGGTGCCAGTTTTTGAACTGCGTTTGTACGGTCTCGCAATTCAGTTGCTGCCGTGAACTAATCTTCGTGGCCTTTTACTTCAGTGGCTGCCCGATAGTAAATCACGTATGCTCTGGATTTGAGATTAAAGAAAGAATTATCGACCCATTTTAAGTAGTTCTGGCAGAAAGGAAACAACGGGAGTCGAACTGTTAAGTCCACCCTTCACATATAGAATTACACAAGCATCAACTATTCTTGTGCTTGTATTTCAAGGATTCGAAATTATTTGGCGGGACGCTCAGCTAATTTGTCCTGAAGATAACCATGTACTAATGACAAAGGTCGAAACGTCGTTGACGCAATTGTGGCCGCAATTTCTGGAGGACACATGGTTTTGTTTGTTGTAGTTCCAGTGTTGGCCTGGAACTCCTTTTATGTAACCTCTTTGTATGCCCCTTGTCTGGTCGTGTATGTTCACCAATTGTTATTTGTACCAGCCTTTTTGTCGGAGTCTCATGTTATTTTTATTTTGAATACATTGTGTATGTTTTTCTAGATATCTTTGTGTATGGGCCAAATTTGCATTCTCTTTTTCCCCCTTTCGTTTGGGTGTGTATTATAATCTCTGTTTTGTGAAACATGTTTAAGTTATGTTTTGTAAAAGTAAACATGAATGTTTGTGTATACTTTTTGAACCATTGTTAGGATAAAACACTTATTGCCCCTGGTTCAGGTGATTAGGGATGCCCCGGTGGTGGTTAATTACCCTCCCCTGTAGCCATGGTAGGGGAAGAAAGCATGCCAAGGTCTGGAGAAGTGTCCAGACCACTGGCCTCACCCAACTCCTTTCTCCAGTCCAGTTCTTCCAACTGGTCTGCCAGAGGGTCCACAGACTCCTCCCAGTCCTCCTCACCCTCCTCTAGTAGACACTCAGGGAGAAAGGGAACACCAAGGGAGAACAGGGGTACAAAAGTACCGGTCGGCGCCGGTCCCGACATTGGTCAACCGGCACCAATCTGGATCCAGGCCGGGATCGCTGGGAGCCCTACGGCGCCAGAGCCAAAGCTGACAGCATCGAAGGCCTAAAGCCCCCAGCCAAGTCCGCGGGGACCGAAGGCGCGCCGGCGGAGTCGGGCTACCCAAAAATAGAATGGAGGGCTTCATAGAAGCTATTAAATTGGGCAGGTGTTGCTAGAGCTCCTTGAAAGGTAGGGAGGCTCGGAGTCGACCCATAGCCGGACGACTACCTGCTGCATCTTGCATCGCGGCAGCTGACGGACGGCGAGAACGCAAAGAGACTGTGCTTATTCACCTTTTTTTGTGCTTAGACTTACCTGAAGACTAAGACTTAGATGCGGAATGGTGGTGATGGCTCCACGACCAGTCCCACAACCTCCCTCTTGACCGGGACCTAGAGCGGTACGGAGCAGACTTCCAGGCCTCCAGAAGGTTTCAGAGCCATGGCCCTGCAGTCGGAGCATGACTTTGTGCTCCAGGAACCAGAAACACACAAGATGGGCGTCCGTCACTGACATCAGCTTGTGGCAGGAGCCACAAGGCTTTAAGCCGGTCCGCTGAGATGACATCCATGTGCACCAGGAGACATAACAACTTAAAGACGTTGACAAAAGTTGCAAAAATTGATTCAAAAAGTGAATCTAGGGGGGCGTGGCTTCGAGGGCGAAGATGGCGAACGCGGCTCTGTACAGCTCCTGCCAGCCCGTTCTTTATCCGCTAACTTATCCTGGCCCTACCTCTTCTTCCCCCATCTCAGCTAGTGCAGGAGTTTCCTGGAGTCCAGAGGATCCCGGTGGTGTGCTTCATCGAGCTCCGGGCGCCCGCTGGCGCGACCGTCGAGGGCCGTCCATTCTGGGCCTACTTGCCGCGTGGCGAGCCGGGGCCTCGGGTTTTCATCCCTCCGCTGGTGGCGCCACGGGACCGGCGGGGTCTCAGTCAACTTGGCCCGCGCCGTCGAGGCGGAGTCACTGGAGCCGGAGTCAAGGGCTCGTGACCGTGCCCGGCAGAGAGTGGTCCCGGCTCGTCGATGGAGGGGACCTACAACATATCCGGATTGCCCCGTCTTGTCTCTAGCGGGGCTGCGGCGGGCCCGGGGACGGAGGATCCGGCGGTGGGCCCTGGCCTGGTGGCCCCGGCGCCTCGGAGGAAGGAGGAGTCCCCCCCCCTCGCTCCAGGGTCTGCCTTCTCTCCCGACGACGTGGGACGGCCTGCACCTGTACCCGTCCCTTCAGTGACCCGTAGCGGATTCTTTCCATCGGTCCGCCCCGTCGGCGGCCATGACGAGGGGCAGAGGCGGCCACACCGCGGCCACGACGGGGCCCATGGACAAGTTTGCTAGCCCGGGGAATGGTGCTGGAGCGGCCGGAGGGAGTCAGACGGCCGGCCCGGACAATGCAGCGTTGCTCACGGCCATCACGCAATCCCGGGACATGCTGGACGCGAAGATCGGCGCGGTGGGCGCCGACGTGATGTTGCTGCGCCAAGACCTCCGCAATGCGGTGGCCCGCATCACAGAGACAGAAACCCGGGTCACGGCGGTGGAAGGCGATGTGGGTGCCCTGAAGAAGAGGGTCGCCGACCTGGAACAGACGCAGCGGGGCCTGGCGCTCCGGGTGGAGGACGCCGAAGGGCGGGCACGGCGAAACAACCTCCGCTTTGTGGGCTTTCCGGAGGGGTGCGAGAAGGGGCCTATGGACGTCTTCCTTTCCCGGTGGCTGGAGAGCTGGTTGCCCCCGGACGTCCTATCGAACTGTTTTGTGGTGGAACGAGCCCATCGGGCCCTGACACAGAAGCCTCCGGCTGGAGAGCGGCCTCGCCCGATCATAGCCCGGATCCTGAACTACCACGACAGAGATGTCATCCTCCGGGAGGCGAGGCTCAAGGACACCCTGCAGTTCGATAATTGCAAAATCATGATTTTCCCTGACTATACAAAGTTGGTTCAACAGCAGCGACACTCCTTTCTGGCAGCCAAAGCCAGACTCCGGGGCCTGAAACTCCAGTACTCCCTGCTATACCCGGCCCGCCTTCGGGTCATTTTCAACTCAAGGACTCACTTCTTTGATACCCCGGAGGCCGTCTTTGCTTGGACCGACGAGGCGGTCCGGCTTCGCCCACATGTTCAGCCGGGGCTCCACGCCGGCTCTTCCCGCAGTTCTTCTCCGGAGCGGGGCGAACAGCCGGCCAAAGGGAAGCGGCACCGCAAGTCCCGATCGAGGCGGAGATCCCTGTCTCGGGACCCTCTTTTGGGCGACACGCAGCCGGAGACAGATCATTCTGGCGGGGGGTCGTGACTTCCAACGGCTGACCCTTCTACTGATATCTACTTCTCGCTTGGGGTCCCCTGCTGACACGGCGGAGCGCTGTTCAACGATCCAGGCTGGATCTGGTGCAGTATTACTTGGCCTTTACGGGCCTCAGCTGGACTCATGTGGACCAATGCACTATATATGCGATGTTATTGCTGATGCTTATTGATGGAGGTGGGGGGGGTGGGCATGTTTGGTGGGCTGCCTCCTGCTGTTGGGGAGGTTCGTGTTTTGGGGTGTGTGCTTGGTTAGTACTTGAGGGGTAAGTGGGATCCATTGGTACGCCTAACTTTTGGTGCTCTGTTTTGTGCCTTAACTACCGTATGCCGGGACAGGTACTTCATTGTTTCTTGAGGTATTGGGGTGGGGGTGGGGGGGGGTCGGGGTTGGTTTGGTGGTGTGTCGGGGGGTTGGCTGTGTGGGGGGTGTGGGAATTGGGGTACTGTTCGTTGGGGTGCACGTGATCTTTCTGACCTATGCTACTGTGGGGGTTGGGGCCTGGGCCGGGGTGTGTGGGGTTTGCTGTATCGAGATGATGGCTGATGTCCCTTGCTTGGCGCCTTCTGGCGCCGCTATGCACATTCTTAGCTGGAATGTCTGGGGTCTCTTGGATAAGATAAAACGGGGGCGGTACTACGCTGGGCCAAAAGGGAACTTGCAGACGTGCTCATGCTCCAAGAAACGCACATGCTTGGTACGAAGGCCCTAAGTCTCCAGCGCTTTGGTTTCCACCAGGTGTTCCATGCCGGGTTTGCCAGAGGCTCCAGGGGGGTGGCTATTCTTGTTCATAGGCGCCTGGCGTACACACACGAGCGCCAGTGGCTAGACCCTCAGGGGGCGCTTCGTGTTCATCCAAGGGAGAGTTGGTGTGGAGCCGGTGGTGTTTGGGTGTGTATATGCTCCCCCCCCCCCCCCTCTGCAATGGGCTCTGGCTGAACGGTTATTCGCTCTATGGGCTGAATTCCCTGATTCTTTGGCGGTGATTGGCGGCGATTGGAATGATGTGGTGTATGTGGCTGTGGACAGGCAGCTGAGTCTTGGGGTGGCGCCTGTCCCCGCTCCTACGCGGCTGGGCGCTATGTTGGATGTATTGGGTTGGGCTGATGTATGGCGGCATTTACACGCGGAGCGCCGCGAGTACACCTACGTCTCAGCGGTACATGGCTCCCTTTCGCGCCTAGACTATGTCTTCGTCCCACGGGCCTACCTTGCCAGAGTGAAAGGGGCGGCGATTCGGCCTCGCGGGCTCTCCGACCATTCCCCGGTGGCGGTCCAGATAGACCTACATAGACCGCGCCAGCCCTTCCAATGGCGGATGTCCACGTGGCATCTGCAGCGACACGACTACTCCCAGCATATTCGTGGCGCTATTGCTCAGTACTGGCAGGATAATCTAGGTGTGGGGGTGGACGCGGTGACAGTTTGGGAAGCCATGAAACCCACGCTGCGGGGTGTCGATCTGGCATGGTGCTCGTCGGCTCGCCGGGCGCGGTTAGAGGGCATAGCCGCGGGGGCGGAACGGGTGGAGGAACTAGAGGCGCGCCACAGAACTGCGGCGGATGACATCTCCCTGCGACAACTCCTGCAGGCGCAGCAGACGCACTCTGCAATCTTATTGAATGAGGCTCGACAAGCGTGGCTGGCCACCCGTAGCCGGGTGTATCAGTGGGGCGACAAATCGTGCAAGATGCTTCATCGACTATGTCAACAAACCTTGCAGCCTCTTACGCTCCCAGGCCTTGTAGACGCTGCGGGTGTGGCTATCACAGACCCGGCTACTCTGGCCGCAAGCTTTGCGCATTACTATAGGGGTCAGTACGCCTCCCAGGAGGCTCTTGCTCCCGCCGCCATCGCCGACTATCTTGCCTCGGTTCCCCCGGCTGCGGTGTCAGATGAGGTGCGGGACGCTCTTGACCTCCCCCTGACGGCGGAGGAACTGGGAGACGCGCTAGGTCAATTGAATGTGGGCAAAGCGCCTGGACCAAGCGGCTTCCCCAGTGAGTTCTAGCGACAATTCCATCTGCAGCTGGGGCCGCATTACCTACGTGCATTGGAGGCAGCGCGTGGGCAGGGCCGCCTCCCGCCGGACTGGCGGCATGCTGAGATCGTTGTGTTCCAGAAGCCGGGGCGACCCCCGGACCGCCACGACTCCTACCGACCTATTTCCCTTATTAATTTTGAGGCCAAGCTCTTGGCCAAAGCACTCGCGAACCGCCTGCTTCCACACATCACTGCCCTCGTACATCCTGATCAAGCTGGCTTTATGCCGCGCCGGGCGACGCGGCACAACATTCGGCAGGCGCAGGCGGCGATTGATGCTATCGGTGCCTCAGAGGACCAGGCGGCGTTGTTGCTGGCCGACATAGATAGCGCCTTTGACTCAGTCAGTTGGACCTTCCTATTCACCCTTCTACCGCTGTTGAACCTTGGCCCGACTTTCATCTCCTACGTCCGCTTGCTCTACACGGAGGTTACTGCCTCGGTGCGGATATCGGGGGCGGCCTCGGCACGATTCCCGGTTACCCGAGGCACACGTCAGGGGTGTCCACTCTCTCCCTACTTATTTGCGCTGGCCATGGAGCCGCTGGCTGCTAGGGTCCGCGCTGACGCACTGTATCGGGGCTTCGTCTGGGGCTCGGACCACACGGACCGCATTGCTTTATATGCGGACGACGTGCTCTTCTTTATGACCGACCTCCGAGTTACTGGCCCCCGGGTTCTGGAGTTGATGCAGGGCTTTGGCCAGGCGTCGGGACTCTATCTTAACCCGCGCAAATCGACTCTGGGTGCTGGGTGATGGCGCGATGGACCTTCCATGGGCAGCCTCCCTTCGGATGGCAGTGGAGGGGGTGAAGTACTTGGGAGTCTCTCTCTGCCTCGCCTACGGTGGCATGGGGCCGGAACATTCAGCCGGTCTGGGACCGGGTCCAGCTGGACATCAAAACGTGGACACGTATGTCTCTTAACATATATGGCCGGTCGGCCATTTTCAAAATGGTGGCCTTGCCTCGTCTTCTTTACCAGCTACAGAACCATCCCTACCCGATTGACCCGCAGTGGTTTCGCAGTGTTGATTCAGTGTTAGGCAGGTTCTTGTGGGCTGGAGGTGCCTCTAGAGTGGCGCTCCGTACGTGCTTCCTCTCTACCTACTGCGGTGGCTTGGCTACCGCGGATATGCTGTCCTACTATCAGGCCTCTCATCTCCTGGTGCTCAATGAGTGGTGGTATGGGGACCGTGGTGACCCGGCCTATGCCCTGGAGCACATTCTAATGGACGGCGCCTCTCTCCACACTCTGCTGTACTCGGCCAGGAGGAGACGGCTGCTCCCCCGCGTGACCCAGTTAGTGTTTGCCGTTTGTCGGAAGGCTCTACACCGCATGGGGTGGTGGGGCAAACTTACGGCGGAGACTCCGCTGTGGCGTAACGGCCTGCTGCCGGCGCGGGCGTCGCTGCAGGGCTTTGACGGCTGGGACGCAATCGGGATTTCGTCCCTGGGGCATGTCCTCTCCGGCACCACTCTTAAATCCTTTCAGGAGCTCAGCACTGAGTTCGACATGCCCAGGTCCCAGTTCTTTCGCTACCTCCAATTCCGCCACGCCCTTACTCCTAGCCTGGTAGGGCTAGAGCAGCTCCCAGACTTCAGTCCCATAGAAGCAAAGCTGTTTATGGGTGACTTGGGTGATAAAAAAGTCTCCCAGATCTACCGATCCCTGGTCACGCACTGCTCCCCTTCGCTCCTGACACTGAAGGCCCTATGGGAAGCCGATGTCGGCCCCTTGGACGAAGACGATTGGCGCGAAGCCCTGGAATCCCCCCGGGGGACGGCCATTGCAGTCCGCCTCCGCTTTATACAATTTAAATATCTGCACCGAGCTTATTTTACGAGGGAGCGACTGTGGCGGGCGGGTCTGATTGCCAACCCGGAGTGTCTGCGGTGTGGTTCAGAGAGGGGCACCCTCTTTCATACTGTATGGTCTTGTGAGCGGTTGACTCTGTTTTGGGCTGGGGTTTGGGGTTGCCTGTCTGAGGTGTTGGGATGGGATTTGCCCCGTACACCCCGGTTGGGCCTTTTGCATGTGTTGGAGAACATTGGGGGCAACGTCTACAAGCGCCACCTACTGCTGTTGGGACTGGTGGTGGCAAAGAGGGACCTGGCGCAGGCCTGGAAAAGCGAATGAGCCCCTCCCCTTAGTGCATGGAGGGCAGGCCTGGACTTCATCATGGGACTGGAGCAGCCTGTTTTTGAGGCTCAGGGGTGCCCCCGCAAGCATTTCAAAATATGGAAGCGGTGGGCGGACTATAGGGGCCTCCCCCTCGACCCTCCTATGGACATGGACGATGCATTGCCTCAAGATGTGGACCCTGCACCTTAGGCCACTGACCGGCCCCACATATATCCCTGTTCCATTCTGGTTGCTTAATGGTCACGTGCACAGGGTTAGGGTGGGATAAGGGGTGGGCAGTAGTTGGGG
Organism: Lissotriton vulgaris; assembly: GCF_964263255.1. Lineage (NCBI taxonomy): Eukaryota > Metazoa > Chordata > Amphibia > Caudata > Salamandridae > Lissotriton > Lissotriton vulgaris. The sequence continues at coordinate 53,979,577 of NC_141691.1, read as the reverse complement.
ATTGGGGGGAGTTCTGGGGGGTTGGTGGGTGGCTGTGTGTTCTGAATATTTTGAAAATTGCTGCATACGAGGGGTTCGATGCTATGCCATAACTGTGCTTTTTCATACTTGCTGTTGACAGTCTCCTCCTGATTGTGGAGGGCTGTGCCTGCACTTGCTTGACCCTCTAATAAAAATGGTTTTGAAAAAAAAAAAAAAAAAGTGAATCTAGGGACCACTTTCTACTGATCAGCGCTGGCTGGCGTGGAAAAACAACAGACGTCAGCGCACAGGGGTGGCATCTAAGTAGATACCGCAATGTCATTCCGCCGACCACACCGCCAACGACGAACGCGTAGTCCACCGACCGACGTGCAAGTGTACTGCTGTAGAAAAATGTTCTGTGTCCAGTCTGATGCCTGGAGTTAATTCTAATGTGAGAAATCCATAGCCAATAGTCTTTCAGGTAGGATGCTACATTACAAGTGTTCAGTCATATGGTGAATGGTTGTCCTACGAAAGGTGCACAAAATTGAGAATTAAGGAGTTTTTGGGAAGTCGGAAATTAGCTGTTCACCATTAAAGGTATGATTTGGAGAGGTGGCCGAGTAATTCCACCAGTTTCCTTAAGAGGTACTGTTGCCAGACAATGTCATGAGAGCCACTGTGGTATAGCAAGTACTTCAGAAGCGGTTACAACATTGTAATGGTGGCCTAGAATAGATATTTCTGTGGAGAGACTAGCAAGGAACTGTGTAAGCTCTGCTAATGCGGACAACTTTGAAGATGTTAAAATGTGTGTGAGCCCATAATTCTGAAGAATCTTTGAGAAACCATTGCGGTAGACATTTATGTGTCCAATAGGTTCAGTTAAAGTTCATTATTGATGTTTTTTCACAGTGGCTGAATAAAAAAAAAGTGGTGGACAAGGTTGACACTGAATCAGTGTCTAGTTTCATAACAGAGTGCAATTTGTGCCTAGTTAGACCAAGGACTATTTCAAAAGAGTGGGTATCAAACACTGCACCACGTCCCTCTGCATATGACCGGTTATTCTCCATTTCAAATCACAGAGAAAGAATCAGAGGGCTAAGAGTAATGCTGCATAGTTAATTGGTTCCACCTCCAGATGTATTGTTGTTGAAGAGTTAAGGTAGAAGATAAAAAATACTCAAAGAAAACAAACAGGTAAGACTACAAAAGTGTCGAAGAGTGGAACAGAAATAGAAGTGTGTATCGTAGTCAAGGTTAAAAAAATAAATAAAAAAAAATAGTATTGCAGTGAGCCAATATCCAGAACCTTTGGAAGAGGCAAAGGTTTTGAAGAATGCAGTAAAGTTGAGTGAGGGGAAGGGTTGAAATTTAAAGAAAATTGCAGTGTTGAAAGGTGATAAGACACGTTTACATGGATAAAAATATAGAAAGTAGGGCGGCTTGGCAGACCGCGGACAAAGATGGTGGCACTCTGAACGCACTCTGCTAGCCGTCAGAGGATATTCCCTAAATATCTGTCACTATACGTCCAGGTCTACATCCCACCCACCCCAGATCATGGTGGGGCGCACTGGGGTGCACACGAGACACGCAGATGCTCCAGAAAAGTTAGTGGGGAAGTCAAAGCCTGTGACTGCCATGCGGCAGCTATGCAAAATGGCAGCACCCACGGCTAAATCTCTAGCCTATGTGAGTCCCTGCTGTGACCTATGCAGAAGTGGTGTTACCTCTGGCCACGGAGCACACAGTGAGGCCCGCGCTGGCTCCCCTACAGACTGGAAAGTTGTGACGGGCCGGATGGAGTGTGGCCGAGAGTCAGCTGCATAAAGCAGCTGAGACCATGCCCGGCTGTGGCAATTGAAAGAGACCTCCTACAACTGTTGAGGCCCAGTGGCACTGAAGCCACCAGGATTGAGAGGCGGAAGTCGCACCCAAGCTGAGCGGCCGGCAGCCAGTCTACTCAACAAAATCTCTCAGTCCACATACCTTGGGAAACTGGGGGACGCAGCGATAAACGCCTGGGGGCCGATCGATCTATGTTGCGCCTACTTCCCCGGCCGGGGACACTTCGGAAGATGCAGGGGTGGAGGGGGAAGGAAGAGGGGCCCAATTTGTATGAGCTGAGCCCATCCAGCCTGAAATTACAGTATGGAGCCCTGGTAAGGAGTGTGCAATGGCGGGAGCGCCTGGCAGAGACCTGGTGGCTGCATTGTGGCGGTAGTCATGCCCGAAACACAGCAGGCGAGAAACAGGCCGGCATGTGAGGAGAGAGCCTACACCGAGAAGCCGGAGATTGAATTTCTTGGCGGAGCATGGTGTCCCGCCCGTGCTGCGGTCCTGATGCCTTGGGGACGAGTGCAGGGTCTGTTATTAGCCCAATGGACTGTGGAGGGAGAGGGCTCATCTACAGCTTGAGGGGGATGAGCAGCAGGGGCTTCGCCTGGAGAATTAGAGGCCTGGTGCTGCTTTCATAATAAGGCAGACAAAGTATCTACAGCTGAAACACATTGGGGCCCTGCAATCCAAGACTAAGCGCCTTAAGGAACAGGTGGCCAAGCTCACAAAACCATACTCTGAAACAATGGCCTGACTGGAAGATCAAGAGGGTAGGGCTAGTCGTAATAATATTCATGTGGTTGGGGTCCCTGAGGGAACAGAAGGGTATTCTGCAGATAGTTCTCATTCTTAATACCCGCCCTGGTCCAAGAGACTATTTCTCCATTGAACAGGCACACTGAGTGCTAGGGCCACCACAGTTCCCGGGGGCTCCCCCCCATACACATTGGTCGCATATTCAATTACAGCGATTACAGCGCAATCATGTTGGCAGCCCACTAACATGGGGATTTGAAATATGAAACAAACAGAAGCCTACTTACCTGCCGCCAGGAGTCACACCAAGGCAGCCAAGCACCGCGTAAGCACGCCGCCACCGCCGAGAGTCATTTACCGGCAGACTACACGCGCTGCCGCTCCGGGACCACAAATCCCGGCAGTCTACGCGGCGGCGCGCCTTGTGACAGCGTGAGGGCGCCAGGAGGCGCACATAAGCGCCAGAGGAACCAGCTACGCGGGACGCGAGCGGGACGCCGGGTTAAGCCCGGGCAAAGGGCGGGCCCTCTAAGGCCCTCATCGGCACGAGTAGGCCAGGCTAGGCCACCTCCCTAAAATTCATCATTGTGCACCAGGGATTAGTCCCCGTCAGTTTATTGTCAGTGGTGGTGTTATTGCCTTTGGTTGACTGCCTCCTAAGTCCTAGCTATCCAGACGGGGGTCGGTAAGTAGTCTGTATAGCTGCCACCGAATCGCCCAGGGGCTCGGAAAAAGGAGGGGGCCTTCGCTGATAAGTTGATAGCAGAAAAAACACCTCTACGAATCAGGAAACGAGTCCGCTGGATATCTGCACAAGGCGTTGAAGTAAGACTTGTTTTAACTTTGAGTGTAATACCTTGTTATTTTACTGAGTTGTGGGTGTAAGACTATCACACACCTTTGTATAATTATGACTAAAAGAAATCATCACATGGCATCTGAAACACCAAAGAACACCATGGATTACCTGGTTCAAGTGGTTAACAAGATAAACAGTGAGCGCAGACAATCGTTGGGTCTGTCCCAGTCACCTATTCGCCCTCCCATGAGCCCACCCACTTCCTCACAAACAAATGAGTCTCTGCTATTAGACTAACAATGACGCTCATGAAACAGCTTCCCCAGTAAATGTTAACATTGATACCAGTGCAGCTAATGTGGCGGATACTGAGCCACATGCGGACAATGATTTAGATGCACAGGCTGTCATTGTGGTTGAAGAAAATGATGAAAAAGAAGAAGTGGAGGACGAACCACCTGTAAAGCAGTCCTCAAGGGCAGTTAGAGCCTGTCGCAGATTACAAAGCAAACGTGGGGGGGCACGTTTAGGAAAAAACAAGGTTACATCACCGCTAAAGTCAAAAAGTACTTGCCAGAACAATGAGGAGAACAATCTGAGGGAAATATTGGATGAGGACCTAATGTCAAGAATAGCCGAGCTGTTAGAAATAAAAATTCAGACAATTAAGCCACTTATTAGCAAGATTGATAAACTGTCTGCAGAGATAAAGAAATTGGGAGGTACACAAAATGTATTAGCAGATGCGATAGGAAATGTTTTAAGTAATGTTAATAAGGGCCGTGACTGCCCAAAGGAAGACAATGAATCTGGGTTAACATCAGATGTTACCCCACCAGGGCCAACTCCTCCAGAATGCCCACAAACTGGCCATATTATCAATGACTTGCCACTAGAAGCCCCAATTGTTCAACTAATTGATCCACCACATGTCGAAGTGCCCCCTAATTTTGAAGAAAATTCCACACAATTTGTAGTTGAAGCATCACCGTTGGTGTTAGTGCTAGCCAATACACCAACCCTACCACCGGGTCAAACCGAGTCAGCCTCGTCACTAATAAGCAAGGCACTATACTGGCTGACAAATAATATGCGGATAGCACAGGGGGGCGAACAACGGCTGGCTGACGAAATTAAAATGGCAAGGAGGGTTAGATGGATAGGAAATAAGCAAAAAAATGGAAGGGCAACTGTGTGATATTACATTTTTCAACTCCAGCTGCTCTTCCTGATATTCTATCCAATATTCTTCCATCACAAAGAAGAAGTAGTTCTATATTCCCCTTACATTAGAATTTTTTTATAATGAGTCGCAAAAAGCCAACAATCATAAGCCCCTGAAGCCAGCTTGGTTAGCGAGAGATATTGGATGGGGTGGGGGACCTATAATGTTTGACACGAACTATGCTTCCAATAATAGGGCTGGCCCATGGCAAGTTAACCAACATAACACTCCTCGTCCTACCACTCCAGGGCAAAACTGGAACCTAATGGGTAGACGAGGGCCTGGTACACTTGCTAACAACTGTGGGACCTTAGGTAATGGCAATTATAACGGAGGATGGCCAGGTATGCAGCAGAATTTATTGTATCCTATTACCCCAGCAGCCATAGGCAATGGCAACTATAATGGAGGATGGCTGGGTACTTACCAGAATCCACCTTATCCTATTACCCCTGCACCTAGATGGAATGTAACTGCAAATGGTTGGGGTTTTAGGGCCCCATCTTATAATTGGGGAGTCAGCACCTCAAATAGGTTTGAGGCCCTAGCTGGTTTAGCTGATTGCGATTGACTTGATGGAGGGACTTTGACAATGTCATGTGGTATAAAACACACATATCCTGGTTTGCATCCTGAAGTCGCACCAAAACAGATTGCACTTGTTAAAAATTCTCAACAGCTACTGTATCCTGCTGACACAATGGTACGAACACCACATTTAGTTGTAAATGAGTCAACTACACTACAGCAGGTAACAGAGAAACTAGGCGTTCTAGAAATAACAAAAATTATCTGTTGGAACATTGCAGGTCTGAAAAAAAACCTTTCAGATCCGGCCTGACATGACTATCTGGCTAGTGGGGATTTAATCATGTTCCAGGAAACCTGGGGGCTCGAGAATTACTTTAAGGTGGATTATAGATCTTTTTTCATCCCCGCCGTAAATACCAATGGGGGAAGACCTTCTGGCGGCCTAACAATATGGGTGAAAATTACAGGAGGCGTGTCCTTCAAGCAAATTGATACAAATAATCCCGACCTTTTATTACTTAAGCTAAAAAACACTAAGGGTTGTAGCATTTACGTGATCAATATCTATAGTAGACCACATCGATCAAGTAAAGAATCATCAGTTGTAACCCATCTGAGTAATATTGTGGCGGGGTTTGATCAAAATGCAAAAATGATTATAGGTGGTGACTTTAACAGAGGTTTTGAACCTATAATAGGTCTAGAAGACATCTATAAGGATGAGGACAGTGCCAACAATATCCCTTTAGTTGACACAAATTATAAAGCACCTTGTACAGTGAGTGCCTTACAACTATTGAATTTGACTCTAGAGTCAGGCCTACGTGCCTGCAATGGGCGGCTGCCATCAGATTGCCCCAGTAAACCAACATTTACCAGAGGGGCGAATCCCAGCCATTTAGATTATTTGTTAGTTTCTCTGAATTTATGGCCCATGAGCCCATGCTCTGCCGCCCCCCCCCTCCCCCTCCCCCCAATAATCGACATACAAGTATAAGTTCCCAAATGCCGCGTCTGCACAGGCGAGTTGGTGAATCGCCCGTCCTGATTAACACAATTGCAACATGGTGAGCAGATGTACATGAGGCCCCTGAAGCGTTATGCAAGCAAATAACCTCTGGGACTGCTCTGAATGTACTACCACAGTGGTACGGGCATGCAGAATTGTTTCTGTGGACAAAGCGATCCCTGCACTCTCCACTAACTAAAATGGCGGGGGCCATAAAGAAGAACCATAAATCGCCTCCACTGCCCACCAGATGACCATGAGGCTACATACCAATGAGCTCAGGGGTCACCAAAATAGAGATAAGACGCGCTCCTCTCCTCCTTGCAACAATGGAGCTGTACCTTCTCCTCCCCACCAACTAACACAGATGATGGACTAACCCGACCTGCCATAGAGTAGAAAGGGAAACCTAACTCTCTTAAAGTCTTCAACAACAGACAAAGGACTTCTACAAAGGACGCTTGTTTCTGTATGTGCTTCTCGGGCGGCCATCTGAACATAACCTAAGAACTGGCCTTGTTATACCAATCTCACTCACCACAGACTGTACATAGCTATGTATCTAAATCTTCGTGTGATTAAGTGTCTGCCTTTCATTGCAGTATTATATTTCTCACGGTATTTTATACATTTTGTGTAACCCGCACCCATTTTCACGTCTTCCCCACCGGTATGGCACAGAGCGTGACCTCATATTTCACTGGTTGCTCACTAGAGTCATATGTGTCTACTGTAGCCTTATGTTTGCACCTATATTGGCTTCGGTATATCCTTAATATTTTACTCCAGTATATCTATAGTAGTACATTCTTATTTGCATACTGTATAATTTGTAAGCTGCACCCATCTCACTTCTATCCCTATTATGCACTGTCTGTACCTCATATACTTTGTTCTTTTGTAAGCTGCAAACACTCTCTCAGGAATGGCACCCAGGATCTGGAACACACTCCCTCCCGAAACCAGACTCATCTCCTCCATCGCACTTTTTAAGAAAGAAGTAAAAGCTATTCTCATGGCCAAAAACACTTGACCTTTTAACGTTATCCGTAAAGTCTCTGCACCAACCTGTATTATTCTGCACGTTCCCTACGACTATGTGCTTTACCTGTACTAATGACTTACCTGGCTATCTATGCATACCTATGCACCTACATACGAACTCCCTGGTCAGCCATTCTCCTCGGCCGGCCGCCCCCACCTCCTCCATCTACCCCACGATGACCCCTCGCTGCACACCCCTTTCACCCCTCACCCACCTCCCCTCCAAACCTATCCCCTACCCTCTGGTTGACTCACTCACTTAACACGACACAAGCCTAGCGCCAATCCCCACTCTTAGACGCAGCATATGCCCCCCTTGACGCCCTTGCAACACCTCACTCAACTACACCTCCCCGCCCGAACTCTCTCACTCAACCTTTCAGTACTGTTATGAATTGCACATCACAGGGGTAGCTGAAATTCCAGGAGCCTAGTCCCGACAGCTCGACGACTTCGGAGGGCTGGAAGAGGTCCCCCGCTACACGGCGGAGGAGGGCACTGGACATCGAATGCTGTCTCATACTATGTGACCTATTGTTCCACCTGTCTGTCTATGCTCCCCCAGGTACTTCTCTTGTAAAGCGCTTTGATATCCGCAAGGATCTTGTCCGCGCTATATAAAACTTTCTAAATAAAAATGATCATCGACCTAATGGTGGATGACCGCACAGGAAAGTGACCATTATCCCTTGATTTTATCTGTCCAGACTCAGATCTTTAAAACCCTTGACAAAAGCGCTAATAGTACAGTTTCCCTGCCACAGGATCCTCTAGTGGCAAATAACCGTAGATCCCTGAAGTGGCCAGTGGTATTAGACAACACAAAAATCATTAGTCAAATCTATAATGTATTTGTGAGGCATATGTCTTCTCTCTTAGGAAATAGTACTGTCATCCAAAGTCCTTGTCTGATAGAATCCCATGAACATTTAATTAACCAACTGGGCGAGATCCTGACTAGGGCGGTAAAAAGATCACATAACGCCCAAAAGAGTAAACAAACAGGGATCACCTGGTACAACCAGGAATGCCGGAAAGCTAAAACAGACCTAATTACAGCGGTCAGGGGGGGATTCAGCGGATATTGTGAGAATTAAGAGAGCCCAGTATAAAAGAATCCTATTAATGGCCAAAAAAGAGTGGGACGAAAGGGTTTGGTCAGATTTGTTGGACGCATGCAAGTGTAAAGACCAGACCTCCTTCTGGAGCCTCATTGCTAGAGGCACCAGGGAAGTGACTGAATGCAAAGACAAATTCTTAGAGAAAACTTGGGTCGAGCACTTTTCCTCGTTATATGCTTGCGAAAGTTCTGGCGAGATTGAAGGCTGGGACAGTTTGCAGGCTCTTTTGGCTGCGCATGATACACCTCTCGTCTTCTCCTTGACAGAAACAATTCTAGCAATCAAGGCGGTTAAGCCAGGGAAAGCGCCTGGCCCTGACAGAATACCAGGTGATCTTTGGAAGCACGAGAATTATATTTGGGCTCCTTATATCAATTTATTATCTAATGATCTTGCTCGAGGAGCTCCTGTTCCAGATACCTGGAAGGGGGCGGAGATTGTAACACTGTTCAAGAAGGGTGATAGGCCGATAATGCGAAGGATTTGACCTATCAGCCTAATTGACGTGTTGCAAAAAATTTTTGCCCGACAAGTTCTTGGTCGGCTCTCCACTTGGATTGAAGAACACCATCTATACAAAATACTAGGCAGGTTTTAGATCAAAGATAAGCACTGTAGACCAGGTTTTTAGATTTTTAGGTTTAGTCTGGAAATATACGATTATAAGAAGTTCCCATATATATGTGGCTTTTGTTGATTTGAAGGCAGCTTTTGATATGGTTCCAAGGGTAGCCCTATGGAAGACATTAAGTAAGATGGGCGTCCCTGGGAATATCCTTCAAATTTTAACTAGACTCCACGAGAATAATTACGCACGAGTCAGATGGGGAACAAATGGAGAAGTCAGTGAGAAGATAAAAATAGCAAAAGGGGTAAGGCAAGGGTGCGTAATGGCACCTACCTTATTCTCTTTATACGTCAATGACATTCCCGATACTCTTTTGGGCTGCGAGCATGACTCTCCCAAATTAAGCGGGCAAGCCGTTCCGGCATTACTGTTTGCAGACGACACCATTTTAATTTCCCAGACACCCAGGGGGCTCCAAAACCTTTTAAACACATTTAGTTTGTATTGTCACGACAAGGAATTAGAAATCAATTCCTCAAAAACAAAAGTTATGACAATCAACCCTCATAAAGGTTTTAATAAGGTTTTTAAGATAAATAATGAACCTATTTAAGAAGTCCCCAATTTTAAATACCTGGGTATCATTTTAGACAGCCACGTCACATGGAAAACACAATTGGAGAACTCAAAATTAAGGCTGACCCAAAATCAGTGTCCGATTTTAAAGAGGCATAAGAATAGCCATTTCAAAGCAGTCTCACCAGCCATTGAATTATTTAAATACAAAGTGCAATCATCTTCACTTTATGGCGCGGACCTTTGGGCCTATGCTTTAAAGGATACTTTGAGTGAGGGAAAATTCCTTCATTAGGCAACTTTTAGGGATACCGGGGTCAACACCACTGACACCCGTATTATGGGATCTTAATTTGACGTACAGAGGACTATGCTTCTCTTCGTCCGCTGCTCTATTGGGTCCGCTTATGGTCCGTTGAGGAGCTGGCAGATTATAGAGAAGCATTGAAAGAGATATTGGCTATAAGGAATACTACGCATTTGCCATGGTTAGAGTACGTCAAAAAATGGTTTGAAAAACTAGGGTTAAGTGACTTTTGGTTTGATCCTGATTCCCTCACAAATCGCACAAAAAAGATCTTGAAGCAAAGGTACTGGGACTATATTAGAGATTCAGTGTTATCAAACCCCAGAACAGGGACTCTAACCTCAAATTTTTTTTAAATTAAAATGACTATGCAATTAGAGCCCCTTATGGATGAAATTTACCCTCCACTGGCCAAAAGCCTATATTTAAAGTTCCGGTATGGTATTTTGCAATTAAAAGAAAGGACAACTAGCTGGAACTGTAATAAGGGGTTGGCCGGGGCCGCTGGCTCTGATATATGTGAGTTTTGCGAGATGGGGCTGAAAGAGGATGTGTCCCATGTTTTATTTATATGCCCAGTGTTGGAATTGGGGTTTGCCCAAGTCTCAAAGGGGGTAGCATGGCATCAAGCGGGCAGGCCAAACTTGGAGGACATGTGAAGCACTCACGCAGTACCCTCAGTCAACACACCAGGCACACCACAAAAGAGGCAGGACACCAGTTTGAGTTGGAAAATTAAGCAGTTTAGTATCTCCAACCTGCAAGGCAAAAATGCATCAACAGTGTCATCATAACACGGCGCCAACTGGCACCAGAGCCCAGTACTTCAGAGGGGGATTATTTACATGGGATAAAAAGGGTTGAGTCCAAAGTCCATGCTGTAAGGGAAAAAGGATGGGTTAAAAATGTCATTAGATCTGGAGCCCAATCTGGCGGGGCCAACTCAGACTCTCATCCTACCGGGAAGGCTGTAAATGCAAAATACCACCTTAGCATAGATATTTATATCATGCACAATCACGCCAACCCAACCCCTGTAAAAGAAAACATCAGGGCAACATAGTACCTCATAAATAGGAGCACCTGTAATAACAGGCACAAAAGCATGCGATTAACCATTAGGTAGGAAAGTGGCCTCACCATAACCGTATAAACAGTAACCTAAGAGCCATGCCTAACCTCAGGGACCATCTGGCACAGGTAACTATGGCATTTCATTAGGCATGTCACCTGGCTAGGTGTATCAAACATCAGGCGGAACATACATCGCCTAGCATTAACATCAGGTAGAGGCCCTCCTTAAAGCTCAGGAACACCTGTAAGGGATTAGCTAGGCTCCCTCTACCAACAACCTCGGGGTATGAGCAGGGGCCTAGAATCAATCGTTAGGCCCGCTTAGGGCAGGACATCTTTAGCATAAAAACAGTAACCACAGATAACTGCAGGGCCTGAGTAAACAGCTTCCTTCAGGCAGGCCTAAACACTTTAGTGAAAATCATGTAACCTCGTGCTGTCATAAACCCTTAACATTCAGGTGTCATCCCATTAGGAGAACAAACGCTGCACTACACAGCCAACAATATTTCCTAGCTGCAGGAATCAGCCAGTCATTAAATGGGGGTAAACATTTCATTACTGGTCAGGCTGGAATAAACGTTGCATTTAATAACAGTAACCCAATCAGTAGAACATTTCATCAAATAGGCACACCCTTCATTAAACGGGGCCTAGCGGTAGTCTATGGAGAACCATCCCCCAGCCAGGGGTTAGCTTTATGGCCAGACCATCACCAAAGGCTTTTGCCCATGTTCTACCCACTTCCAGGTCTTTCTTTGGCTAAGTAGGGCCAACGGGACCCAGCCACAGTTTCTTCCCGGGGGAGGGGCGAACTCGAGGCCTTCTCCGGCCTTCCGCCCTCCTCCCCTGGGGATTACCTTTTTGTCTTCGGCCCTCCGGGGCCCTTGCGTTGGCTTTTGGGCAAGATCGGGGCTGGGGACCAGACGGGGGCCGTGCTCTCTCTCCAGGATCCACTCGTCGACGATACCGGCCTTCTCAAGCTCCGGCAGGCCAAGGACCAATCAGGGCCCAGCTTGGGGAAAGGCACGACCGCACCCGCCTATCAGCTGCAGCCTCCAGAGATGTAGCCGCGGGGTCCAATCCTTGTGCGGCGTTGGCGGGGGCAGGCCGGTGACGCGGCCGGCGCCCCCGTCACGTGGTGGCGGTAGCGATGGCTTCAGGCCTAGTGTGGCCTGCTTGGAACGCGCGGCGGTCTCCTCAGGGCTCCAGGGGCCACCGCGGAAGACTCCACGCAATCGGGCCGGGCGCGGCCCTTGACACCACGGCGGCGGCCCTCTCCTGGTACCGGGGGCCGCCGGGGCAGACAACAGCGCTTCGGACCCAGAGCTTCACGGGGCTGTGGCGGTGAGTGGGAAAACAGCAGCGCTTCGAAGGGGCACCTCTTTCAGGTCACACACAGCTCCTAATGGCCAGCTGCGCTTGGAGGCACAACCATGGTCTCTGGAGTCACAGCAGGCTTGTACAGTACAGCGCTTATCAGGGGGCACGGCCCGAGAGCGCTTGAAGGGCAGTTGAGGCAGTTCAGGACCACAGCTCCCAGGACCCTGGGGCCTCAAAGGGGCACAACACAGCTCTTTCACAGTCCAGGGCCACAAATTCCCAAGGGAGGGGTTGGACAGTCTCACTACAGTTCCCCAGGCCACACAGCCCCAGTGCTTCTCTTCCCACGGTGCTTGCTAGGCGCTCCAGGGGCAAATTATCTGAGGCAGGTCAGCAACCCTGGGTTCAGCACGGCGCTTTAGATTTATAGCGTTTAGGAGTACAGACAGTCCCAATCATCAGCCTCAGGGGCACACTCCTCACCTCCTTGGCGCTTCTTCCGCGCAACGCTGACGGAATTCCCGGTCCCCACAGTGTCAGGGACCTGGGTAGGGGCCCTCCCTGGTCAGGGGCCCAGGGGACAGCATAGGAGGGGGGGTTTTAGGGGTGCAGGGCCCAGCTCACAGGCCCATGTGGCGGTAGCACCTCACAACAGGTCCCCTCCCTTCCTTGTCCCAGCGCTGACTGACTCTCTGGTGACACTTAACCCTCTTTATACCCTCCTCCCAGGCAGTGCCAGGACCTTCTAGAATGTTGGCACATCTAGCCTAAACTGGTTCTAGGGGAGGGGGTGAGCACCCTGGGTGCCAGGCTTTCCCTCCAAAACTAGGGGTAGCTGGGTAATATTATCTAGACCGCTGACCTATGTCAGTCCAGTGGCAGAACCCATGGCATCCATTTTAAAAGCAATACATTTCAGTCAGGTGCAGTTTTAAAATGGGGGTTTTTACAAGTGCTCACATTATGTCAGGTAATTACATTTTTCAAAAGGGGTCTCACACCACTCATGGCCTATACAGGTTTAATCCCATGGGGGAGACAATCCAGATAAGGGGGTCAAAAGCGAAAAATTTTGGGGGAAAAAGGCCAAGTCCAACACCCAGCATACCTTAAAGCCAGGAAAAAATGGCTTAAGCCAATCTGCAAAAGGTTAGGCCTCCGACAAATTAAGGTTGGACTTATAATTTTTAAGGGAGACACTGCTCAACCGATTGTGTTCAGCCTAAGCCGTTTTCTCTTGTGTAGCCTTGATTAGGAGGATGAAAAACCAAAAAACCTAATGAAATGGGTTACCTCACCATGTTATTGAGTCACCTGTTAGCTGCTAAAGTGCTGCTTGTTCTACTGTTCTGGTGTATATCTTTTTTAACAAACAGATGTTTAATTTATTGTTTTATTATTCTGTATATTTATTTAGTGTTCTGTATACTAGTGGGGCCAATTAAGAACTAGCCAACCTCAAGTGGATGATTTGGAAAATGAATTGAATTCCATGTATTATATGCAAAGGAAATGTGTAGATTTTTTATCCACCCGCTATTTTATTATGTATTTATATTGTGATATGATGTATTATGATTGAATGTATTGTATCTTACAAGGTTTTTTAAACCGAATAAAGATTGAAATGAAATGAATGAAATATGAAAGTTCAATTAACAATTTTTTTTCATCCACATTTCACCCTCCAGGTGCAACGGCAGACTCAAGAAAGCCCTGAGGCAAAAGAATCTACATGATGCTGTACCCGGTCAAGCTCAGAGTTGTTGCATGTGGCAAATCATTCTAATTTGTGACGCCAGAGGAAGCATGAGACTGGCAGGAGGGTTGGAGAGTTACAGGGCATGGGAGAAAGCAAAGAAATGCTACCACTTAATGACAAACACTCTGGGACTACTGCCTCTGTCGGCCCATCGGACCGAGGGACTATTGCGGATACAGGGTGAACATTTGCTGAGTTGGTACAGACCCAGCATTCTTTGCATTTCAGGAGGGGGGTGGATTCCTGGGGAATGTAAGGACATGGCCCTGGCTGTGGAAATGTACCTTTTTAGGGGTACACTGGTGCAGGGTCACCCTTTTGTCCCTGGGTTCAAACACCAACAAAATAAAGATCGGCACTGGAGTTGGAAAAAATAACAGGTTTATTAATCAATCACTCATGAGTTGGACCACATCCACATTGCACCCTCAAGTGCTGCATGAGGTTGTACATTGAATTGACAAACCATTGTCCCTTTTACACCAGTTTTCTGCAATCTAAGCATGCGAACAGAAATAGGAAGAACAAGTTTTAGAAATAGTTATTAGCAAACAAGGGGAGATGAGTCAGCAAAGTGGAAGGGGGAGCAGAAATGCCTATGGCAGCAGTAAATGGTCGACAGTTAACATCTGAGACCAGGTGCACTGGCAGCTACAAACCCTCAGCACATACATTGCTTTTAGCTAAGTCAGGAAGTAAACTAAAATAGATAACACAAGTACAATGAAAAGACGAGCAGCAGAGGATGGGAGAATTACGAAGGAAATGAAATGGACACAAGAGCCAAAATGGCTGTAACTTATACTAAGTAAAATATTACACATTTCCACATGGCGAACAAAAAACAAACTTTACTCCTTGGCATGGCCCTCCCAGAAGTGCACTGACACCCTACTGGTAAGACTCGCTTTTTGGGGTGTATAACTTATAAGTAATCATTATCCATCTAGTTCTCATTGGCAGCAGAAGCGCTTTTCCCCTTGAGAAATGCACAAGTTTTGGCAACAGGCACTCTGCAGGTTGGGGAAGTGGGAGGTTTGCAACTCCCTATGCAGGAGCGCAGGGAAGGGGGGTGCGGGGGGGATTTAAGGAACAGTTAGCTTCTGTTGCAATGCAGAACTGTTTTGCTCATCAATGTAATATGCTTCAAGTAGCAGAGGCGTATGCGTTGCTTGCAGAGAGGCAGTGAAGGGTGCCCCGGGGGCTTTGCACACACAAATGAGTGCTGTGCCATTAACACCTGAGCGTATGGACGTGGAATGTCAATGAGTTGGGCAAAAAAATGAAACGCACCCTAGTCTTGATACATTAAACGAAAATCCCCCAACACACTGATGCAAGAGATCCCTCAAGGGAAACCACTATAAAGCACTAGACAGGTTTGGGTACAAACTCCTAGCCAACTCCAGACTCCTAGTGGGTGGCCATCCTGTTTAGGAATTAGTTGCCCTCCACAGTGACCGGGTGTGCTGTGATGACCTAGATTCTATGTAGCTCTGACAAGAACCTGGGAGGTGAAGAAAACACATATACATATATACACATATACACATACACACATATACACACACACACACTCGCTCAGAAGGGGAGGGTCTTCATAAGTATCATACTCATTGCAGACATGGAGAACCTGCAATCCTCACCTGAAACAGAGCATATGCCGGTTCTTTAACTTTTTTACACAACACACCCAGGTAGGGAATGTTGAAGGCACTAGGGGTGAGGAGTTTGACCACTCCCCAGTGAGAATTGTATTCAGAGATCCAGTAACAAACTAGGCCACCTCCCCCAAACTAGATCCATGGTACCTGCACGAGGGCAATCTTCAGGAAAAACTGCGCTCGGGCCAGACTTGTACTTCCAGGAGAACAGGGGATTAGTATGTCACCAGATACCCGGTGACAAACAGACCCAGGGAGAAAAACGGAGGCAACACTGGAATGTAGGGCCATTGAGCGAGCCATCCTCACTCTTGAAACAAGAGCAACAGGAGAAGGGAGGCGGACCTCCATCATAGACTGTTGCTACGCTAACGCGATCTACAAATCTTAGCTGAAAATGTTGACTGGTCTAATGCACTGGCTACACAGAGCCTACTATATGACAGGTGATAAAGGCCTCTAGAATGCTTCACTGGCTCGAGAAGAGTGACAGGGACAGATCTTTGGTAATGGGAGTTAAAGACAGGCAAGAACTCCTGCAGACAACAAATTATCCAATAGCTGATTGTTGGAAAACGAGGCAGCATCTGTGATGCCTGCACAAATAACACATTTGTCCTTCACTGGGAACCAAACACCCTAGGGCAGCGCCAGACTCCGAGGGTAGCGTTGTAGAGCAGTATGAGGCTTACTCAAGGGAGGTGGTGTGGGCTAGTAATCGCCATTTGCAGGTCCGCAAAAATAACACTCAATGGATTGTCCAGTCTGTACTTTGCTTTATAAAAGTAAGAGTACATTTATTAAACACACAGCACTCAATACTATACACCAATTTACAAATCTACATAAGCTGATGGACTTACTTCGTGACATTGCATAACATCTCCACCCCTCCCGCAGGGGGGGTGGGGTCTAGTACAACCACTCCCATGTATGCTCATCATCTTGCCCCCAATGCAGTGAATTGGTCTTAACCTGGAGCCAGGGCCCTGCGCACTGGCACCATCCCAGGGGCAACCCCCCTCCCCCCCATTACCTAAACAAGCATTAAACAGGATACACCTGCCTTGGTGACAATGGACCCTGACTGAGCATCTCCTACTGACCATACAGTATGCACCTCTACATCTTAAGAGCTAACAGTCTGGGGTCTTCACCTAAGCGCAGCAGCAAGAACACCTGTTTATGCACACTTTAGAAGGACAGTACTCAGCACATTTGGATATCATAATGCATTGCAATTACAGCCCCTAAAAGCATCACAGAATCACAGGATTAAGTTGTAAAATACAATCAGACACCCTAGCAGGAGTGTCTAGCCACTTAAATCCATTTTGCTCATGACATCCTTACAAACTGTGCAATTCAGTCCCTCCCAAAAGAAATAACTATTAGTAAATGCATTTCAATGCCATTACACCATTACACCATTTCACCTCCAGGGGATGCCCTTCGAGACATCTCCCACTCAGCCCTTCAATCTTTGATGCACTTCTCCACGAACACCCAGCTGTAGAACCAAAGTTCCGGCCTAGGTGATGCAATCTTCGCCCAGCGTTGAGGGGTATTCTTTTTAAAACCTCAAGAAACTTAGTGTGGGACTTAACTTTGTGCTGGGGGCGAGACTGCGCTTCTCCAGCAGCTCCCCCCCCCCCATCACCTATTCACACTTAAGGGTGACCCCTCTCCTCTGGGGGCCCCCTCTCCTCTGGGGGCCACCAAAACGCCAATAACGATCGCTGCTTTCAGGGCCTCGGTGGGGGGCCCGGTCCCACCTGGACCCCCAGGTGAGCACATACGACTCGGGGAGCCCACCCCTGGCCGTTCCTCCACTCTTCTGGGGCCCGATCCCACCCGGGCCCCTCGCACCACTGACTGTCTTCCCTGGGGGCCCGGTCCCACCTTTGTTGGAGGGCAGCCTGGGGAGCCCACCCCCAGCTGCCCCCGCCGGCTCCCCACGCGACCAGCACTCTTCCGTGCTGCCGCGGGAGCCGGCCGATCCCTTCTGGTCTGCCCGCTCTGGCGGGCAGACGCAAGGACTCCCACAGCCCATCAGGACCTAGTGGGGAGTGCAGCGGCACTCCCCCGGCCTCCTCCTCTTCCCTGGACATCTTTGGGGAAGTGCCGCAGCACTCCCCATCTCCGCTTCACTTCGGGGCCCGGGGATGGGGTCCCGGGCTACCGGGCATCTTTGGGAGGGGGGGGGGGGTGACAGCGCTCGTCCGCATCGGCGGGGGGGCCAGGTTGGGTTCCTGGCACCCTTCGGGCATCTTCACGGGGGCATCTTAACTCCCGCTTATTTTGCTTCTTCCTGGGACAGCCCCCAGGACCTGACGCACCCCGGGGGCATGATTGCGACTGGCGGCGGAGCGCCACGCGCTTAGTGGTCGGTCCCAGGCGGGGTCAAAGGTAGCCTACCTTTGAGGTCATCTCAGCCCCCATGAGTCCGATTTGCCCCATTTTAGAGTCTTCTCGCTCCTGGTGGCGTCCACCAGCCACTGGGAGCACTCTCCGTCCTCCGGTTCTCCAAGAGGGTGCATTCTGCAGGGAGTGGTCTTCCTTGGCTCCCTGCGCCTCTGTTCTCCCTGCGTAGAGGCCTCTTCTTCTGCGCACTGGTCCTGGGCTCTTCTTCTGGTGCGGTTAGGGGCCTGGGGGTCAGTCAGGGGTGTCCTCCTTCGAAATGCCCATTGCCCCAGGATCCAGCAACTTTCTCCTCAGCAGACCACACCCCAGAGAGCTTCTCTTCCTGTACAAGTACTTTTTAAAAGTTGAGTAGGGGGTGTAGGAAGTTAATACCAGACTATGGTTGCCCCCAACTTTTTGCCTGGTGTTTTGCTGGTTTTCCGACTTAGTTGACCTGGGGCCCTGCCAATCAGGACCCCAGGCCTACTGCTCTCTCTCTAAAATGGATTCCATGTACCCTAGGTACATTTCCAATTGGTACTGGGCCACCTTATCAGACCCTGTAACTCAGGGCATAGGTGTACCCAGGGCCTACCAGGGGCTGAAGCATGTATTATGGCACCCCTGGATGGCCATTTAAATCTGACACAACTGGCTGCACGACAGCTGGGGCAAGGTGGTGTACTCACCCTTTGCTTTAGATATAGTATACCTATATCTAACCCTAAAAATGGACACACAGATTCCTATCAGTCACTCCTATGGCAGGCCTTGACAATCCTGAAGGCAGAGTGCTTGGAATCGTGTGAGATGGTGCTCTGGCATGAGCTGAGCCCGTTTGCAGCTTGCGGAACCAAGTCCTAATAGCTGTTCCATGATAACGCATACCATATACTCTTAAGTGCATTATAATCCTTGCGGTTAAATGCTATCTTTGGTATTGCTTTATCAAAACATGTCGAGTAAGGTGTCATACGAATTGGAATACTAACCCCTTGCCAATTCTGGCGACGGGGTTAGCATTCCACCCTTCTGGAGGGGCACGACATGTATGTAACTGTGAACCCCGGTTAACGTTAACTGAAGCCTCAGCTCCAAAAAATGGATGCTGTCACCAGACACGAGTCTGACCTCCTGCTGCTGGGAGTCCTTCCAGCGAGGAGAGCTTGGACAAAGGGTTTCCTGTCAGGGGCGGTGCTAGCACCATCCCAGACAGGGTTTTGTGTATCCTGGGTAGGCAGGGCTTTACAGGAAGGTGACTGCAGAGTGGTACCCCGGTGCTCACTACGCATCAGCCGGCTAGAACCAGTTCCAGGGGCGCGCAGCCCCTGGCCTGGGGAAAGTCCAGCATGGGAGAGGGGTGTAACCACCCCCCTTCCTGGTCCCACCCCTAGGGCAGGACCTAGTCACGTACCCACCCCTTTCTTTAGGATAAAGGCAGGAGCGGGGACCCTTCCAAATTAGATCATCTTTGAATCAAGAAACTACTTTCCACGAAAGGAACTCTCGACTCTTCTCAAAATTTCTCCCTTGTGACTAAAGAGTAGTCACCCTGCATCCGCAGGCACCATCTAAGAACTCTGCGGTTTGCTGCACGTCCTTCCTCAGGAATCTGACCGACCAGCACGACGAGACCCGGCTTCCCTGGCACCTCTGACCTCTACAGCTAAGCTGAGAACCGTAGGTGCGACTAGACCGAGGGACCGGCCATCATCAGAACTGCACGACTTCTATCCAGCACGACCGCCGAGGGATCCTCTGGTGAGTGCTTTGGGGTCCGAGAAGCCAGGACCCTGAGCAGCTCCAGCACCGAAGTCCAGCCTCCCAGCATCCACGAGATCTGCGTGGGGCCCTTCTGCTTTTTGCTGCTCACCGCGTTGTTTGGCTACTAGCCCGCTGGCTTGTGGCCTTCCTAACGACGCCCGACGACATCACTGCTGCTGGTCTGTTTGCTCCAGACTGGCCCTTGCTCCCTTCCAAAAGAGGAGCCCCCCGGACCCTCCTGGTCCACTCCAGACGCCATTTTAGGTCCACCGCGTGGGCTTGAATTTGCCAAGACTTGTTGCCCCAATCCTGGGTCCAGCAACGTCGACAGCATCAACCATCGTGGGACAGCTCGCACCTCCATCCGGGTCGCCGACAACACCTCCTGGTCCGTGAGACTGCAGAGCCAAGCGTCGCCCACTCACCTAGTCGAGGTGACTACCAACCGGTGCCCTCCTGGTGCCATGTGATCACTGGCTAGTGGTCACGAACTTGGTCCCCTCTGCTTTCAGGTGTCATCCATCTTCGATCCAGGCTTGGATCACTTCGAACAATCTTCACTGGTCGCCTGCCAGCAACTTTTCTTCAGGCTCCTGGTTCGTCTACGAGGATTCCCGACATCTTTTGAGACCTATGCAGCTGCAGCCCCTGGGCTAGGTAACTTCGGCATTTCGGTGCCCCAGCATAGCCTCACTATCCAAGGGTCAGGATCCACTGTCGTTTCGATCTACCTTATCGGGTTCACCCGAGAACACTAACTTTGCCTTTACTAGCTCCCATAGACTTTGTCCCGCATCCCAAGTGAGAGTGCACCCTCTGCACCCGAGTCCCCTAGGCCTCCTACTAGTAATCTGAAGGTTCAGTAACGTAGTCCTAGCGATTCCAAAGCCTATTAGTCCAGTACTTGCCTGCTAGTAATTTCGCATTCCACTTCCATAGTATATGGTTTTCCGTGCCCCTCGGGCATTTGTGTAAATTGTGCAACTTAAAGTATTTTCGTAAGAGTTTTGTTGTGTGCTTAGTACCCTGTCCTCATAAAGAGTACAGGGCTGTTGTGACTTAAATAAATACACTGTTTATTTTCATAACACTTGTGTGGTGTCCTTCCACTTGGTGTTCAAGGGGTATATGTGATGGTATAACAGCTGGCTTAACACGCCCTCTAGAGTTTAGCCCGAAGACTGCTCGTATCCACGCTACTAGGATAGCTGGTCTATAAGGTTGACTTGCAACCAATCACCATAAGGGTTTTTTGGACTGATACATAGTGATCACTAGAATAGTGAGCACTGCATATCAGACCAACTTCTCACAGGGGGCTGGCAGGAAGTCTGTGTGTCTTATCAAACCGCGACATCACTTCGCTGCCCCTGCTACCTCCTTGTCCAGCCCCTGGGTTTGTTCAAAATGGCGTCGCCCAGTGTCTCTGGCCACATGGCCTCTAAAACTCAACTTCCTCCTCCCTTACTGCCTTGGTTCAGCTTGGTGCCCGGCACCCAGCGACAGCAGTTGATGGATTGGCTTTTAGCTCCACCTATATTTTCTCCTTGGAGGAAGATCTTCGCTCTGGGAAGAAAGGTCATTAATCTAATCTGCCATGGCCATACCCCAGCCAGGGACTCAGAGAAATATGACATTTCTGGACGACCCAGAAGCTGTACAAATATGACTTTCGACTCTGCAGAATACTCATTTTCAAATCTGCTACACTGGACATTAGTGCTTGTCTGGAATCTGTAGGCTTTGTGGAAGTCATTTTAGCCATGGGCCCCACAACCCCATAGGGAAATAATGAAGTGAAAACACAGTAAGACACACTGACTGTCCCTGGCATGTTCCTTTCCAGTGTATAAAGCCTATTCCATGTCACCATCCAGTTCTGCCCAAGTCCTTCCACACCATTCACTCTGTACCTGCTCCTGGACTGCGCACGGGAGGAATCTCCCCTGCGCAGCCCCTACGCGTGTGCACAATCATGTACACCCGTGTCTGCATGTAACCAGCACGGTGTCCCATACTCCAGCTGCTGCGCAGCGGCCTAGTCAAGCCACGCGGACACCAGTAAAATCTCCATGTAGTCTCCATTATGAGTTCACTGTGGATGAGTCCCAGATTATGAGGCTTCCCCACAGTAAAAGCTCAACAATTAGGTGCTCAAAAAGCGAAAAATCCGGGCGGCCTATAGTGTCAGAACCACCTTCTAACAAAGATACATTCACATCTTATTTGAACTGTATACACCTGCGACTACTAGATCTAAGGCTGCATGCAAGAAATTCCTACGGGACTTCTCCATACTGTTAATCGGGTGCGGTGGCGGAGGCCCTGGATGTGAAGTTTACAGTGGGGTAAATCGGAAAGGCCCACAGAGCCCTACAATTCAGGAAGGCAGCAGGACCAAATTGGTTACCTTAGAGCGGTTTAAAGGTATGTCCGAAAATATAGCTGCGCCAATGCTGGATAGGTTATGGGCGGCAAGGGTGACCGGCTGTTTGCTTGAGGAGACACAGCCACAATCGTGGTAAAACAGAACGCCGGCAAACCCCCGGAGGAGTGCTGCTCCTACGAACAGATATCCCTGCCGAACGTGGAGGCGAAGGTGTTGGCCAAGGCCCTTGCTACCAGGCTAGCCTCCGTCCTCCCCTCTATCACCCACGTTGGCCAGTCCGGCTTTATGGTGTGCAGGTGCTCTTGGCTCAATTGGAAAGGCTGTATGGGGTCCTGCACATAACGGATTTACCAAAGGTGCCACAATCTGCATTAATGTCTTTGGACCCCACAATGGCGTTTGATAGCATTGAATGAGCCTGCCAGTTTGCTACTTTGGCCAGAATGGGATTTGGCCCACGATTTCACGAATGGACGAGGTTGCTCTATCCGGCCCCCATGGAAAGGGTGCAGGTTAATGGAGTTATATCTAAGAGTTTCACCATGTACAGAGGTGCCTGCAATAGCCTTTGATATTTGCCCTAGCACTGGAGACACTTTAGTGTTGGATCCGCGTGGAACCCGTTGATATGAGGCATTCAGTCGATGGGCGGCTGGGAGAAACATTACCCTGAATGCAGATCACATGGCAGTGTACATCTCCAGGCCACACTTTTCAATAGTGAGAATTCTCCACATATTTGAGCTCTTTCTTAGGGATTCAGGATATAGAATAAACCGAGCTAAATCATTGGTGTTACCCAGTCGTAGCCCCCCCCCCCCCAAATGATTCCGATGAGATGTGCAGCCTCAAATTGGAGGGCTGCAAGTACCTCCGAATCTTTGTGATAAGGGAGTATCCGTGATTTATCAGAAGTTGATGAATAACTTCCCCGACCCCTTAGGTTCTTTGAGATGCACCTGGAAAGGCACATTGGGGACATTGATGAAGATGCCTGGGTGGAGGCCCTACAAAGCCCCCGAGACCTAGCCATCCAAGCTAGGGTTTAGATTCATACAGCTCCAAGTATTGCATCAGGCCTATTACTCACGCACCTTGATACACAAGTTAGGGGCAGTGGATATGCCGCTTTGCGCAAGGGGGTGCAAGCATGAAGGCTCCTTTTACCATTACCTGTGGGAAGGCCCCGTGATTCAAACTTCTTGGCAAGGAGTGATGACTGGGACGTCTAGGGTCCTAGAAATTAGTGCAGCTGGATGTCAAATGGCTGCTTTTGATGATACAGGTGAGGAGGAGTGGCACAGACAACAGGCTTTGGTTGGCTCTTGCGACGGGTGTGGCAAAGCGCTGTATTGTGAGGTGGTGAGGGTCTCTCCTTCCACCTCCCCCCAAAGACAGAATGGGAGAACGATATAGATTGGTGTCAGCGGGCAAAATACACCAAAGTAGAGGATATCCCAAAAAGTTGAAGATATGGGGCCCCTGGCAGGTCTACCGGGTAGCGCGCCTGCAGATCTGATATGTCATGTGCGGGAGGTGGGTGGGGGGGGGGGGGGGGGGGGGGGTGACAAATTTAGGACTGCTGCTCGGTCTGTCATTGCTATGTGTGCTAACGTATTGTTTTATACATTTAAGAGCTGTGGATGGGCCACTCCTTTGGGAGCAGACTACATTGTATTATACCTGTGCACTCGCAAGGAGCCTCCAGACTATGTACTTCCTGTATGATGAGCTGATTTTAAAAATAAACCGTCTTAAAAAAAGAAATATGCAAAGTACGTGTAAGAAATGAGATTGTTTTTTGGCTTGCCATGTGATGAAAGCGGTGTGGCCACGAGGGGAGTTGAAGACAAGTTGGTGAAGAGTAATCTTGGGATTTGTGAGAAGGTTGTTGAGGAGAATATGGAAAGTAGCAGTAGCCATTCGAATGAGGAGGATGATTCTTTGGACAGGAAAAGAAAACCAAAGAAACCTTGATGGATGTTGGATTATATTTGTTAAGGCACGAGTTAATTGGTTTCTTACATTCATGTTTTGATTTAGTGTTTGGGGACATTCTAATTTATAGCGTGCATATAGTGGATATAGTCAAGCTTGTTTTTCCAGCACTTTGTGCATCTGTTTTAGTTGCCAGTTTTTCAATTAAAAAAACAAATAATCTACAATGCTAGCATGATACAGTTCATTTTTTGCTGTTTTTCTTGGTCTCTCTATAACGGAAGGAAATGTGTTGAGTTTATATCTAGATTTAAGGGGGGGGGTCACAGTGCCTGCTTCAGATTCCAGAATAGAACACAGGAGCAGGGACTGTGCCTGCTGTGAGGAGAGGGAGAGGTGAAGAAAGCTTCTTCATAAGTCCTATCACTCTAGGGCCCTTCTACAAAGGATAAGAGCAGACACAAACCTCTGGGGTGCAACCAACAGGGCACTTTTTCAAATCCTATGGGAATGCCCGGTGATCCACAAGTACTGGCAGAAGGTCACAGAGAGAGCGTCCCAAATTTTGTCTTAGGCAGTTCCCATGGATGCAAAATGGCTCCCCCCGATAATATCAGGAGAGGAGCCCTGCCCAGATATCAGAAGATCTGGTTGGTAGCAGCTGCAAAAGTGGCAAAGCCCAACATAGCACAGACATGGCTGTTCCCCAAAGAATCGAAGGTTGTGAGTCAGACCTCAACTGGTGCCAAGGGGCGGAGCAGGTAGTCCATCAGAGAAGGTGTTGCCCCAAGAAATGAGAAAGTATGAGGGGGGCTGACTTGACTTTACAGGCTACTGGTGGGGGTAATGTAGGTGGAGAAAAAGGTAGAACACTCCTGTGGAGCAGTTGGCAAAAGCCATATGAAATACATTGGGGCACAAAAGCGCCATTTTTGATGTGTAAGCAAGCTCTGCTTTTGAAAATGTAGATCTTCGTTGCTACGTGAGGAGCAATGTTTGAATAAAAAAAGTGTGGGGGGGGGGGGTTTAAAAGCATTTTCTTGTGGCATTCAGTAGGAAGAATAGACCTACATTTAAGGTCTCGCACCTAGCGTTGCAGTGTGCAGCAGTGCTCGCGCAGCGCAAGATATTTAGTAGGTAAAAATGGGGTTTCAGAAGCGGACTTGGGAATGGCACACGCACGAGTGTGTGCTTTTCCTTTAGGGGCACGCTATTGGCTTTGCATGTGTGTTTTTTACCAAGAGAGCACGCAATTGGCCAAAGGAGGGCGCATTGCTCCGCCCACGGTCTATTGGTGTCTACTACGAGCACCGGCTGTCATGTGGTTTCAATTATCGTGCCCAGACACGGGCGGAATAATTGAAACTACATGTCTCCCTGTGGCGAGCGCAGCACTCGCAGGCTTCTTCTGTTTTTGGATCCATTTCACTGAGAAGCAACTAATCCGGAACCCCTTGCTAAAGGACCACAAAGGTGTGCTCTGTTTTGTGAGTGTGTCTTTTAAGCTTGGCTACAGTTGGCGGATTCTTGCACTGCGGCCCACAACAATGGGGACAAGTCCCCCTCCACACAGCAGAGAGTGGGAGGCTTGAAGCACACATAGGGAGCAGGGTTTCATTACTCTGATCAGGTTCTTGTGTTAACTCCTTGAGCACTCAGATTTACCGCCTCCGGCAGTGGGGGGCGATGGAAGTAAATGTGTGGCGCAGAGAGGAAAAGTGCCCACTCGGTTACATTTTTATCAACCAAAATACAGAGATTCTCTTGCAGACTTACTCAATATAGAAGCAGATTCTGTTGCAGACTTACTGAATGTAGAAGCAAACTTTGTTAGTGGTCGGAGTTCCTCGTCCGGTGTTGTTCGCCAGAGACTAAAATATGTTTCTGAAGTGAAGGTTCATCGCTAGTTGTGAAAGCCGGGCACGCTTCTCGCACCATCACTTGACTTTAACAGCCCGGTTCTGTGCATTGCTTTAACATTGTTGCTGCAGCAACATTTAGACTTTAGACCAAGTTTCGGTCACCCGCCAGTCCCACACCCCTGTGAGAGGCTAACTCCCTTAGCACACAAAGTTTGACTTAGCTCGGCTGATTCAGCAATTCACTTTACCGAGGTTGATAAAACTAGTACCATTGAGCTAGCTAATACAACTTTAGTTTAAATGTCATAAACCAGTTCAGGTTTTGGCGAGTCCTGTATACATGGTCACTGCTATAATAAAATCAGAAATCTTTCTGCCTTCACCCCAGAGCTGAGATGCACACTAGAGAGGCCCCTTTCATCAAAGTGCCACCTTCATTTAGGGTCTCATTCCTGGAGTGCTATATTTCCCCGGGTCCGTCTTTGTTCGGTTGATAAATAGTCTGTATAATGTTACTTTATTCAGTATTAAACATTTTTGACTTTGGAGGGGTGCCACGCTCAACTGGCCACCTTGTATATACAAGCCTCTAAATATGGTGAAACGTTTCTGTTGCCACCACTTACCCAATATATCCTTTGACCGTTTGAACTGGATGTAAAATAATGTTCACTTTCACTGGTCGCCCAAAGTTGAGTCTCTGGATACGTCGAACACCCAGAACTGTAGCTGTGCACGTCTCCTGGTTACAACAGCAGCACTGGTACTTGGTTTCTATTCCACCAATTGAAATCATGAGTTAAGTGGTGTGTTTTTGGGAGTGGTGTTTGCAGTTTATACTCATGCTCCTGAACAAGCTCAACTCTAGGCTACATCCAAGCAAATGTTTTTCTTGTTGCATCGCAGCTACTTATTGACTAAAATGAAATTGGACATTTTTTAATTAAACAATTCTTGTTCACAATTGCATTATGTGCTTTGCCTAAATTCCCACTATGTTCCTTCCGGAGTAGAAGCCTTGATTAGAATCGTTCCTTAAATCTAGGTGAGCTTTTTAGTTCCAAGGCCTCCCCTCATCCTCAGTGTCAGCATTGTTTCTGCTACACCGATCACTAAACCTACTGCAACTCCTTTAGAAAGCGGACTCTGCTCTGCCAAACCCTTTTGTGTATCCAGAGTCCAGACGGATGAAAGGTCTTGGATCACCACTTGTAAACAAAAGTATCTAGAAACGATTCCTCTTAAAAACCTCAGACTGTCCAGGGGCATGAGGAACAAGTCTTTTAGATACAGAAATCAGGTCCAAGCCTCAGAATGAAAGGCCCATGAATGTAAGCAGTGACCCAGCTCCAATACTGAAGTCCTGCAGGCGTAGATGCTGGAAACCTATTCACTTGTTCAACTGCTTTCAGTTCATTTATTATTTTTTCCAGAGCTTGTCTTAGTAAGTTCTTGTTACATGTTTAGAAGAGTGTCACAGCGCAATAACATGGCATTGATGACTTCAGCAAAGCATTACTGAAAGTATGAGCTATTGCTGTTTCATTAATATTAGCAA
The DNA here is from genome assembly GCF_964263255.1 of Lissotriton vulgaris. NCBI lineage: Eukaryota > Metazoa > Chordata > Amphibia > Caudata > Salamandridae > Lissotriton > Lissotriton vulgaris. The sequence goes on along the minus strand of NC_141691.1, from coordinate 53,952,095 downwards.
TGCCAATAGCTCAAACTTTCACTAATGCGAGACTTATTGCATTGCAAATGCTTGTTCAGAATTATTTTGTGTCTAACTTCAAAGGAACCCACATCACGCTTGTGTCAATGATGCCTGATGCCACAACATTTAAATAGTACCTGAGAAAAGGTGTGCTTATAACCATGATAATTTTACTTCAAACCTTGAATTTGAAGTACAATTACGCCTTCTCCAATCAGCATGTCAGATGTGACGGCAAAGCACGAGTGGCACATTGGCAAAGTGAGGAGACAACAGGTGCAGGGATGAACATAGGTGGGAAGTCCTGTGGTCTGCTGGATATTGATCAATGGCACAGTAAAGTAGGTCTAAAAGTAGATTTTCAATTGCATAACCACCACAGGACGACTCAGTCAGGAGCCGCTGTTCCCTCCGCCAGTCGGCTCCGAAGGTTGCACAAACCACTTGCAAAAACTAGTGGTCTGTGGGCTCTGTGCAACCAGAAGAATGGTCTCAGAAAATACATGAGGCATAACAGTAACCAACAAACATTAGAAAGGTCAAGAAGACATTTAAAAAGGAGTTAAGGTGCAGTAGAAATCTGCTGTTCCAAGCAGAACTTAATTGCACCAGTACCATCTGCAGTGAACCTTGCTACCAAAGCAATAAATCAGTGTTCCTGCAGAGTGACAACCAACACCCGAAAGAAAAGTGCCCAGAGATAATTATAAATCTTTCTGCAAATAGTTGGACACAAAATTCAAAAACTTGCACTAGTAGTACAAACTCACAAACAAAAACCTTGCAGGGATCTGTAATGTGGCAGCGTTTCAAGATCCCAGGCTACTACTAAATTAGCTAGCAGACTGGGATCAAGCAATTATGAGGCCACAATACTTCCCAACAGATCAACCCCATAGCTGGCATTCATGCAACAGCTCTAGATGTAATAGCCCATCTATAGGACATACTGCACATTGGTTTGGGATCTCATGAACCAAAGCATGTCCTGGCAACAATCGACTCAGTGCTGGGACGCAAATCACTTCCGATACCCCTCCTGAGATGCAGTTCTATGCAATGGCTCATAATCTCGCCCTAGATTAAGACACTACAATATGCATATTGACAGCATGCTCAATGAGGCCAGCCACATTCACGTCATCACCTACTAAGATCCACATACAGCCACACTATGCAATGACCTTAAATTGCAAAGACCCCTTACATCACTGACATTAATCTTACCTGCTGGTGCTCGGTTTCCAAAACCTTTGCTGCTGTATAACTGTGGCCGCAATCCTCCCAGCATTAAACCACCGTCTAGTGTGGCAGCATTATGAGATCCTTGTGCGTCTGTGATTGCAGTTTTGATGTCCGTTCCATCTGAGCCCATAGGTTTCTTGGTCACGGCTACAGGAAGTTTGTTTTCGATGGCTGCAGGTGTGCTCTTTGCGAGTTTGCAGTCAGGTGGCTTGACTAATCCAAAAGACATCTTGCCACCAGGCGGCCTCAGACCTGCCAAAGACATTCTACTGCTGTGGCCTTGAGGTGCCCCCAGATTTAGCCTGCTCTCTGGGCCTCGAGGTGTTCCCATCCGGATGTCTGGATCCCGAGGTGCAACAAAAGTCATACTGCTGTCAGAGGCTTGCTGTGGTCCCAGAGACATCCTGATGTTAGGGACCCCAGATGCTTCAGCAGCCCGTGGTGGTCGCAGTGGCATTCTGCTCTCTGGGTTACGAGGTGGCCCCATGGAAATCTTGCCATCAGGGGCCTGCTGTGCTTGTAGAGACATTATGTCCTCAGCTGGCCTAGTTCCTGGCATAGAAAGCCTGCTGTCATGAGTCGGCGTGCCTCCAACAAATGTTTTCTCACCTCCCCCAGTTTCTCCCCGAATTGATATGCTGTGGGGTCGAACTCCTCCCTGGAACCTGTAAAGTTTTGAAGCCGAAGGAGGTTTCATCATTGACGATGGCTTCACAGGCTGTGCACTGCCTGCAAAGGTGGCCTGAAAGTAGAAAGCAGTATTTAACAAAAGATAGACCATCAGTTTCACCCTGCTTCCCCGGATGTAAAAGCACAGCTGGAAAAGAAACTTTTACAAGGCTCATCAAGAGAAGACAATCACCTGAACACATTCTGACATCCACACCAGTGTGTTCCCAGACACAACTTCAGTGCAAGTACAGCTGGCTTTAAAGTAATGTACAATAGCCAGAATTAGTCAAACTCAGGCTACATAATGGATGTGAACAGATAAAGGATCCTCAGATGATCCTCAAAGCCTCGATTGGTGTTTAGGGTATCTGCAAACCATGGATAGGTCACTTTATTAGTGGGTACCTTGTAAAAAGTCCTGTTGTGATGGAGCTGGACCGTTACCCATCATAGTCGCCTTGGCTGCTGGTGTAAAGCTTGTACCCTCTCCCAAACCTGGGGTCCAGGCAGGCTAGTCCCCCTACTGGTCTGAAAGAAAGTTCTTTCATGCCTGTGCTGCAGAAGCTTGGTCATTTCTTGAACATGCACCACCACAGTGCTGGCTTGTGCAATGGGCAGAACTTTATTTCTCATGGTGCCTCATATCAAGTCTGCCGTTCTGAAGCATTATAATTAACAGGTGAACCTACCACCCAATTTAACAAGGAGGAAGGGGAACAGCCGAGTTGTCGGTCATTCGACCTCTCAGCCAGCAGTTCACCACAAATTCAAGTAGTAACGTTTATCTGGTCTGTGTAACCATTACCATTCAGGGCAAGAGATTCTGCAGATCTAACCTGGCCAGGCAAGCCGACAATATGTTTGGTCACGCGCTCTCTCCTCTAATTACCGTCAGGAGCCTGGAGTTTTCCACTGGCATACTGGTTGAAGCAGGCAACAGCAAGGGATCAAAGAACCAGGCTGAATCAAGGGTTTGCCTTATTTTATGCACCTCAAACTGTTCTGTTAAATATAAATGCTAATTTAAACCTTAATAGACCCTAGAACTGAAATGTTCCAACGTCAATAAAATAAAGACTGAGTTTGAGAACATCCATTTGCAAAGCCAGTAGGACTGGTTTAAATGGTAATGCATGCAAACATGCACGCACAAATGACAATAGCATGTGGCTACCAGTTCAGAGGCAGCCCTATTGGCTGCTTGGACTTTTTCCCACAATAATTACCATGGATGGTGCACAGTCTCAGATGTAACAGCATCACCATTTCTCTTAAACATTCACACAACGTCAAATACTGTGCATATGTACAAACATGAAAATGTGGCTAGTGGTGATGGTAGGAGTTCTGGTAATGGTTATAGAGGTTATAGTGGTGTTGGAGGTAAATGTGGCTTTGAGACACTGCATTGTCAAGATCTTAAAAGATGATGCATTTGCACTGTACAACTGCAGCACAGTTGCCAGGCCCCACATCCCAAATGAGCGGCCTATTGAATGACTGATGCTGGTGGAAACTCAGCACTGAGAAGAAAGTGGTGGTTTCTGCCAAGCAGGTCACAGGATCTATAGGGTGTGGAGCAGAGTAAACTCCAGACAACTGGGAGCCGCGGTGAAGCTCCGGAGAGGGTGGAACAGTAGGTGGGAGGCGCGGTGAAGCTCCAGAGAGGGTGGAACAGTAGGTGGGAGCCGCGGTGAAGCTCCAAAGAGGGTGGAACAGTAGGTGGGAATGCCATGAGCCGCAGTAACAAGGACAGCAGGGGTGGAACTGAAGACATGGGGATGGCCACTGTGGGGTCACCAATCCCAATATTTAAATACAAAGCAATTAGGCAGCCATCTAACAGTCATGCTTGCTTACACATTTGCAAAATGTCTCATCTGTAGCAGTAGGAATCAAATTGCTGTGTTGAGTCCTTAGATGAAAAAAAGATGGACTGTATCAGAAAGTGATGATCCGCTATAGTTAAGATGTAAAATAGCCCCTTCGACATTGCAATAGAAGCACTCGATCGGCAGAGGAACAATACAACAGCCAGCGGGGGTGAGAAGTCATAACTTCAATTAGTAACAAAACAGGTGTCTAACGTCAGACGTAACAACGAAGTAGCCCACAATACACTGCCTAAAATAAAAACGAAGGTCAACATCATTCTATCGGCATTCCACGTTCTTCGTGCAGTGCAGGAGCATTCTTGCAAACTCAGTTAAAACTAAAACATGCAATTTTTCATAATTCGTTGCCTAGAAAGCAATGAAAAAACAAATGAAGCTTACAAGTTCAGGGGAAAGTAGCAGTCTAAAGACTTACAATTCCACATTAGACAGCTCTGAGGAGGGGAGGGAGGGACCAGGTGGGGGTGCAAGAAGCAGATTATTGGAGAATGTAGGCTGCATGTGGAACCAGGTTGGGGGGGCGGGGAGATGGGGTGTACAGGAAGATACATTTAAGTTGAAACTTTGGCACAGCTATAACCTTGACAGCTAGAGCTCACTTCTTGACTGCAGAAACACCATGAAAGGGAGTCTATGCGATGCATAGTCGTTGCCATGATGTTGGAACAACGACACACCTTTCGCTGGGCAAGGCACCCTGGTGCCTTGCCTTTCCATTTAAATTGCAAGTCATCTGCGATCACTCCTATAAAGCGACTCTGTTGCCCTCAAGTCCTTGTCGCTGCAGAGGGGCTGCGGCCAGATCTCGAAACAGGGAGAAGTCGGTCGCAGAGCTGAATTGGCTGGGCTGGCCTCCATCAGGATTGGTTCCCTAAGGGGGAGCTCAAGAGCTTGACCAGCACATTGTAGACCATCCATCATAGGTCTGCTTGCCTTTTCCATAGTCTATGGGTTCATCCTACTTCAAGGCAGACTTCTTGTGTTCTAGTGGAGAAGTGTAGCTCACTGGTTAGAGGAGGCATACCCTGAAGCAGAAGTCGGACCCGGGACCAGGGTTCGATTCCCGACGCGGCAGGGTCCTGAGCCCAATTGTCCAGGGACTTGATAATTCTCGCTTCGGTGCCCTCTCTAAGCACGAGTTCACACTATGCAGCTCTGGGCAATAAGCTTGCTTAATCTCCACAACGGCCCCCCGCGGCGGGATGCCTGGCTTTCACCTTGGGGATGCCCAGTATGGGTTCTCACAGGGAAAAAGCCAGGACGGGTTCCCAATGCAAGCGCCGAGATGCCCTAGGGTAAGTCGAGCGCTATAGAAGAACACACACACACATACATACATAGTGTTACTGTTGGGATACCTAGAAAAGGTGATGGGCCTTGAGTGAGCGCAGCTCACAGGGTGGTTGTGTATCAGTAAAAGCTAGCTCCCGAAATAACTCACATGCACACACTACCAAACATACACAAAACACACATGCTCAAATGCAAAAGGTGTACACCAGTATACAAGCATGTATGCTGAAACACACAAACAATTTTGCTACCTAAACTAAAGTAGCTAATTAGTTTAGTTTGTTTAGCATAGTTAATTAAAACCATTGCTGTGAAATCTATACATTTAAAAACAATCTTAAAACTACCAGTGTTAAGTTACTATTGAAGTCCAAAAATGAAAAGATTAAGACAAGAGGTGCCAGACCAGGGGACGAAAAAAGTCAGTAATACGTTTTTTGGGGGGGGGTGTAGGGGGGGGAGCAGGAAGCGCAGGAGCAGAGGAGGGTAAAAAGAAATTAGCCAAGAGTCCCACAAACTTTCCAACCCTATCAAGCGCTTGAATGTCTGGAGGTAAAACACAAAGCCGTCGCCTCCCAGCATGACCTAGTGCCCCATTTTAAAAATAAAGGTTTTAATAAATGCCTTCTGGGGGCATCCATAGCAGGGCAACACAGAAGGTGCGTCCATGATTCTTTATGGTATGAGCACAGTCTGCAGGCCCCCCCTCCTTTGAAGGAGTCCATCTGTAGGAGGCCGTAGAGCATAGGCCTAGAAGGCGCATAAACATTTTGTTCTTCCGTGCCACTGCGTTCAGGTTTTTCCAGTAGATAAAATTGCGGTACCACAGGCTGGTATGAGACATTCAAGGGAAGCAAAACAGTTGGTGTGTTTAAAGCCTGTAGGTCCATCCGATGGGAAATTAGTTTCGCCTGCTTGTTGAGGACTTTTTTCCACACCCAGTATGGAATGGTGTCGGAGATTAGCCGGAAGCTGTCAATCTCTAGTGATTTAATAGCCTTTGTAATGTGACTATTTCATGGGTTTCCAGGGCTGGTAAAGATCTTTTAGGCAGAATTTTAGGGTGGTATCTGCTGCTTTTAATGACCTTATAAAATATTTCAAAGTATCTGCCTCGCAGTAGATGGACTGCCTTTGTAGTCCCAGCTCCAGACGTAGTCTTGTCCTCTGAATGAATTTCGGGAGATGAAAGATTTTTTTGCAAATGGAAACTTGGGTGTGGTCAAGACTGACACAGCATGCACCGGGAAAGGCCTGATGCCCATAGTTTAAGGCGGGTAGTAGTGTGGCTTTGATCACTTTCAAGATAGGTTCTGCGGGAGGGCTGCTCAGAGACTGATTCAGACGGGTCAGGGAGTATGTTATTGGACCTGCTCTTTTTTCATGGAAGCTAAATGAGCTGTCGATCTTGAAGTCTCGCAGAACCATACTCACAAGTAGTTATATTTTGCTGTTGAGTTGATAGTTGCGGGCCCAATGTGCCACCTTAAACTTCTTTAGTTCTTACAGCGGCCGAATATCATCACCTTGGTCTTTTCTTGGTTGATTTTTAGCGCGTTGCCCATGTTATATGTATGAAGCTTACTTAATGCTCGTTGGAGCCCAGTTTTTGTCTGGTCCATTATAACAATATCGTCAGCATATTGGAAAATATGCAGATCCCATTTTGCAGGACCCAGCTTTGGCGGGAGTAAATTGCTTTTCTTCAGATATGTTCCCAGATCGGCAGTATAGAGATTGAACAAAAGCGGGGCGAGACCACAGCCCTGCTTCAAACCGTCTCCGATGGCAATTTTTCTGGAGACTGTCTTGGGGCCAGTTTTAATTTGCACCCAGGTGTTCATGTGCAGGGAGATAAGGGCTCCTAGCAGGTTCTGTGAAATCCCCCATTTGTCCAGATTCCTCCATAGAATTTTGCGAGACACTTTATAGAAGACTCCGCTGTAGTCTATGAAGCAGCAGTAGAGTGGAAGATGATTTTTTGTGCCGCCTGCTGACTCAGAAAAGCCAAAGTTGTGATGCTGTCTATGGTGGAGGCCGAGGAGCGAAACCCTGTTTGAAAGCAAGGTAGAATATTGTTTTCTGCTACCCAATCTTCTAAGAGCTTAAGAAGACACCGGGCATATGCCTTCGCCTCAAGATCTAGTAGGGCAATAAGTCGGTAGTTTGCTGGGAGCATGGGGTTTCCTTTCTTGAAGATGGGGCATAAGATCGAGCCGAGCCAAGAGTCTGGTAGCTGGCGGGTCAAACACTTTGTTGAATAATGAGGCAAGAAGTTCGGCCCACTCCTTCAACGCACATTTAAATACCCCTTCAGAAATTTGGAGAGTTCGGCTGCAGAGGTCAGCTCCTGGAGTTCAGTCAGCGTTGGATCGACATGGTCTCTTAAATCGGTCACCACGGAGTCAGACGTGTCACTGCCGTATAGTTGTTACATGCTGGGCCCAGATGTCTTCGCAAACTGCGTTCCCTCTGTTATTCGACGAGCGGAGCTTGTTCATATAGTTCCAGAACTGGAATAGGTTCTTGCCCTGTAACAGTGCGAATATTTTTATCCACTCTTTGTTCTTTTAATCTCTTTGCAGCCCATACTGATTTTCTGAAGGACTTGTGCAGTAATGCCATATTGTAGGCTCAGCGCGCTGTGCCATTCAATTTGTGCCGACGCACAGCCCTCCTAAGGGCTTTTCTTTTGGTAGATAGCTCTGGATCATAGATCTGCTAGGGGCATAGCTCGTAAGATTTGTGTTGGGCCTCGGATCCCGTCAAAAGATTTTGCAATTTTCTAATAGCGCTGTCCCACCGATGATGTAGGTCTGTGGAAGAGCTGTGCCTGAAATTAGGAGTCTCTCCTGTAAGCCAAGTGCTCACCTTGGTAGAACCTGATGAATCCCATTTGATTTTTCTGACTAAAGTGAGGCATTCAGCTAGCGTTGTGTGCCCCACAGCTGTTATTTCCGCGGCGGCTAGCACTAACAATTCAATTGTTACCTTTAAGGGGTTATGGTCACTCACATGATGGTGAGGGATTTCCATCCTAGTTAGTTGGTTTCCTAAAAACGGTGAGAGGAAAATATAGTCAATTGTGGAGATGTTTTTGAAGGTTGGTGGAAAATAAGTCCCGGGATTCTGTTCTAATCTAATTTGTTTTGCGGAGCATAGATTGTGATTGGTTAAGAATGTAATCGTGGCTTCTTGTTCTTTGCTTCTGATTGCCGGACCCACATTAGCCAGACCTTTTATGTTAAAATCCCCTATTAGCAGAACTTCTGCTGATGCAAACTACAGTAACAGATCTGCCAGATGCTTAATCAATCGCTCTGTAGCAGTTTTTTTAGTGGTTTTCATCGAGTTATGATAGCAGTTGATTAGAAGCATGGGTAAGGCCCTGCCAGAAGATAATAGGCCATTAATTAATACGGTTTGCCCCGTCATGGAGTTCCGAAGAATAGGGGTCACCATTATCTTGCATCTGTGCTTAATGTAAATAGAGAGGCCCCCTGAGGGTCTTCCATGTGATTTGGCCTGAGTAGTTGGTTGAAAGTACATAATAGCCGAAAAAAGGTGTTGGAGCTAGGGACCAAGTCTCCTGTAAGCAGATATCGCTTTTATTCAGGTATTCCACGGCTGATTTGGAGGCGATAGTTGACTTTAGCTCAGCCACATTCCAGGACGTGATGGATTATGATTCGACCGTATGACTTCCCCGTTAGGAGGAACACTGCCGGGCAGATATGCTTGCAGGCTCTAGGTGAAGGGGCCCGTGATATTCATCGGAAGCATGGACATGGACTCATTTTTCAGCTCACCATGCGATGATTGCTGTTGCATGAGAGGTTTATAAAGTGGTCCGCTTTCATCGCTTCTGGGAGCCAGGCATGGGTTGCACCCCGGGACCCCTTTAGGATGCTAATATACTTCCTTGCAGGGAACGATGGAAGGAGGACGTGAGGATGTGAGGATATTTTTGTTGTGTTGGCACCCATATTTCAATCCCCCAGTTTTCAAATGTGCCTACTTCGCCTAGGATTGCATCCCTTGTGGACTCCGGGGACCACGTAGTCACGGTTGCCTCAGAGCCCCCTTTGCCTGGTATTGAGGAGAACTTGACCGAAGTAAGGTCCGAAGAATTGACCCCAGACAATGCTGGAATGTTATTGAATAGCCGAAGATCATTTCTGTTCAGGATGTCGTGTGGGCTCTTATGGGCATATTGAGGAAGAAAGACCAGTTCAGCATCATTTTCCGGGCTTTAATGGTTCAGACTCCTGACTAGTTTGCTTGAGGATACAAGCACCTCCAGTTGTTGAGGTTTTGCTCCTGATGAATGATTATTCCCCTCCTGAAGATTTTGTGCTCCTGGGGCATAGATAAGTTGGGGCTGGTGGGGCCTCTGCATTTGTATAGAAGAGTCCCCGCAGACTTTGGTTGGAGCCTCAGGTAGGTGGCACATGGAGCAACCATTCACTACTCCCTTTGATACAGTTGGAGGATCTCCTGTCGAAGCTTTTACCAGATCCTGGCCATTAATTTGGCTGTTCCGAGATTCTTGCATAGCTGCCGCTGGCTGTGCCGTGTTGTTCACGCTCCCAAGGCCTAAGTCATAAGAAGGTGTTCTGTTGATTTTGTTTGGCAGGGAACCGAACTTTGCCGTTGTAGTGTGAAGTTCAGTCGCTCCCAAAGGCGGAGGTATTCCCAAGGGCGGATCCTGTATCGGTGGTCCTGTTTTTTCTATGGTATCCTTGTTGCACACCTGAGTCGTGCTTGTCCAGATGGTTTTCATCTTGGGTTTTGAAGCCAGATTGAAAATTGGGAAATAAGGAAGGTCTTTAGGTTTGATATATGGGATACTAGGAGCTGCTGGCCCGTCGAAACCCACTCTCCTTTTTGCTAAATGTGGTTTCTTGGATTGTGTTTTTTTAATTTCTTTCTCTCCCTCCTTGACAAAGGAGGTTTCATTGGGAGATTCGAAGAAGTGTGAGCCGTATTTTTCTGGATTGCATTAGTGAGATTAGGCCGCTGCATACCTGATTTCAACAGTGCAGGGCTGCTAAGATCGAGGCGTTCTGGGCCCACTTGGAGATTGCCTGGGCTGATACCCAGAGAAAAACGAGCCAAGCTATTATGATTTGATTCAAGAGACGGAAAGGTTGGCTTTCTCCCAGATGGAGAGCCAACCAATGTATCAGTGTCTAAAGACTCCTCGAAAGAGATTGAAGTTTGAGTTCTTGAGGGAGATTCACTAATCAGTTTCCGTTGGTGTCATTTTTCACGCTGTCCAATAGTGCTCCCAAGATGTCTGGGAGAGCGGAAAGTTTATTTAATATTGGAGAGCAGGGACAGATGTTAGTGTTATCCTGTAACCCTGCAGACCTTTCAAGAGAGCTTAATCTGGAGCCCAGGTCAGAGTGTTGAGGCCGAAGTTTGAAATAGGTCAACCTGCAGTTCTATTTTCTGAGATTGCCAAAGCATAGCTTTAGCAATTGCGTCTTGCTTTACGTAGAGTGATGTCAGTGAGACCGAAATAGAATTTATAGATCCCTGGGAGACAAACACAGGTAGTTCTTGATCATTTTGCGTAATACTAGAGGAGATTGGATGAGAGCTGAGGCCCGGTGTATGAGCAAGGGAGTCCTCGATACACGCTTCTAAAGAGGCCAAGAATCGCTTAGATGGCAGGGGGCTTTCAAACTTTAGGCTCTAACGATTGAAAGTCCTTCTGGATGATTTGGGGAGGATCCGGACCTGGGCTGCATTGTGATGAAGGCTTAAGAGTCGTATCTACCACATTGCGTTTATCATCAAAGGAGGGGTAGATGGCACTCTGCCGTGAACTTCTGCTTGGACTTGTAACTTGGCCGCCGTGTTTATTATAGTGGTGTTTGTAGTGAGAGTAGTAGAGTCTGAGTCCAAGACTAAGTCTGTTAGGCTCCCCAAGCCAGTCGGAGATGCACTTGATCAAAACAGTGGTGGTGACCTGCGTCGTTGCAACATCCTGGGAAAACGAACTTAACTTGTGGTGCTCAGATGATTCCAGAGCTTTAGGCGATGATGAATGAAAATGAAAATGATCCGAAAGTAAACTTGAGGTGAACAGGACTGGAATCAGAGTGTTTGTCATGGCCCAGGGTGTCGAAAAAGTAACTAATCCGAAGTTGTGACAATGAGCCAACAGTTTGAGGGGATTTGACCTGGTGTGGCGGCAACTGCTGCTGGTTGGCCTCAGGGGAGACGACACGTAAGACTGTGCCATTTCGCTTGGGTGATTTCCTAAGCGGCTTGGAGTTCTCCATTGCAATCCCACGAGTATTACTATTCCCTGGTGCCCTCCGGGGACTGTGGCGGCTCAAGAGTGAAGAGACCAGAGCTGCAGGCGCCACAAGCCACCACAAGCCACCAGGTGATAGGCCTGCGACAGCCCAGGAATAGCAAGTCAGAGTTGCTATCAACAGTGCAAAGAAAGACCTCCTGTGGCCTCAGCACTCAGGACCTCCGGGCCCGCGGCAGATCCTGACCAGGACTTGGACGGGCTAGAACACGACTGAGCACACACCCTGACTTGAGACCCGCCGCCTGCGGACTACAGCCCACGTCCTGCAACCCACAGCTGGAGCCAGAGCCGAAGAGCAGAGTCGCCTGGCGTACAGCTCTCTGCGGCTCCAAAGTGTTCGTGGCCACTACAATCAATCCATCCATTGCTGGCATTCTTATAAAAGATCCAGTTTCTCTTTTTTCCAAACCAGAACCGAAGTCTTGCCGTGTCCCGCAGCCTCAGCCCTGGGAGCATATAGAGTCTTTCACCGGGTCGCCTCCGGGTCCCCGCTGCAGCCAAGCCGTGCCGCGGCCGATGGCAGGCCTCTGCACACAGACCTCCGTGGCCCTTCACAGCTTTTACAACTCCAGACTCACAGGGGCCCACAGGGGGGCTCACTAGTTTATCCGCCACCGCACGCCGCACACCCCGGTCCCCTTACCTCCTCCTCCAGTGGGGGGGGTTTCAACGATTGGCCCGGCGTGGAGTGCTGCGGTGAAGCGCGGTGCCTACGGCGCTTGCTGGCACTCTCCGCTTGTGGGATAGCGGACTGGCTCTCTGGCTTACTGCTCTCTGGAAGAAGAGCGTGTTGATCTTTGGAATGAGGCGGGAACAGTTGCGTCTATTGTACTCTAGTGGTTTACAGAAACAACCTGGCCTCCGTGTATTGATTGCCACGAACGCTACCTGGTCGCTTTTAGGAAAACATTTCAGAGTGGCTGTAGCGGACAAGGCCATCTTTACGGCAGGTATAAGAAAGTTGTAAAGATATGTATCACATGCAGTCATTAGGTTTGCCACTTGACCAGTATTTTTCCCGCCTGGTTGGTATTTTCTGTGTTAATAGAAGTAAACATAAATGGGCAAATCATCATAATTCAGTATGTTTACTCTTTGAAATATACACCTAGAGCAATAGATACAAGATGGAAACCTTTCCACAGTGTTTTATGTGGTCTAAACTTTTTCTAAATTAGTTTTAAAGCAAACCAACTTGGCAAAAACGATATATATATATATATATATATATATATATATATATATATATATATATATATATATATATAAAAGATGGAGGTCTAATTATAGCACAAATGGTTAGATACGACATGAGATGGGAAAGATTTAAATCATAGTAAGCAAACCCTAGGCTCAGATGACCTCTTCGACCCTGACCCAGCTCACACTGGCTTCCTAGGGCGCACACAGCAGAGAAAATTCAGTATTGGGTGGCAGTGCTATACTGAGACTAAAGCTGCAGCACCTTTAAGTAATAATGTGAGACATTGCTTTAGAGATGCAGGGATAGGCACTAAAATGCATTAGCCTAACTAGTGGTGGGCGGCAGTTGGCGAGGGTGTTTATTTCATGCTGAGGTATGCACACTCGTTTGTGAATTGGAAACTTAATGCGCAGTCCTGGCATCTTTACCACGTTTTTATTTACATATCGTCACTCATCCATAAGTATTATAATTTCATACCTATTGCATATAATTCAATGTATGAAAGCAAAATCATGCATTGGAGGCAGTTCCCTTTTTAACTGGACCCCTTTTTAGGCATACTTGCCTAAAAAGAGAATAATTTAATAATGGCATTTTAGCTGCTGTATTGGCATAGGCGTCACATTACCGTCAGTCGATGGTGAAGAAGTGCGAGTGAAGACAATTAGTATTTCTCAGTGACAGACTCAGGGTGATGGTCACTACCTCATACTCGTTCGGTTCCATCTTTGGCAGGAGGGGGTGAAAATCCCTTCAATGCCATGTCAGAGTATGCGCTGCTGCTGCAGAGGGAGGCTTGCTCTGCAGACATAGCAGCTTAACTGCACCTTTCCCACATCCCTGTTACAGTGGCACTGCACTGTTTTTTACCCCTGACCAGAGGATTACCCCCGAACAACGCCTTATGACAGCCCAACTCAATGAAAGGACAAAATGTGATAACTTAAAGCAAGAGTATCAGTTTGCAAACGAGATTAATGGAGATATCTCGTATTAGACATGTTGGTTGTGCTCTGCATGGATGTTCCTAAATGTAATCTAAATGTCATGCTTTCTTTCCTATTCTACTTATCAAAGTGAAGGGCAATCGTGTTGCACCAATTGTCCATTGACTAAGCGGTCTCACAATTTTTTGGGGGGACTTGTGTATTGTGGCATAGGTTGAGCATTCAGGTGACTGAGAAAGATGTATGCTTTAAAGGAGTCAAAATCCAAATATCAGCCTCGGTTAGACATTGGAGCCTATCAGCTTAGTTTCTGTTACTTCAACATTCAGTGTTAGTTGTCTGTAGGTATCCCGTTGACTACTCCCAGCAAACACTACTGCAAGAGCCACAATGGAGAAGGCACACCGGGTGCTGTGGTGACTCCAAGAAAGTGGTCCTTGGCATAGCTCCCAATCTCAATTAATGTAAATCTTATTTTTTGGAATGAACAGATTGAATCTGTAACCGAGGAGAGGAGATGTATTGTATGCAAAAAATAATATTAATGCAACAAACCCAACATAAATAATTAAAAAAACACAATTATACTTGATCTCTCTTGTATAACAAATTTATTTACATGTTCCTAAAATAATTGATCAAAAAAAGAAAACTGCAAGACGCAGTAAGCAAAGAAAAGGGTGCTCAAGTGAATAGAAAAGGGAAAAATTAGCTCAAAGGACAAAGTTAAGATAATTCTGTACAACTAAAAAAGCAAATTTTCCAGTTGAACAACAAAAAGCCTACCCATACATTTGTATATACATAGTTTTACCATACAGAGGGGGAGGGACAGAGAAGAATTAACGGTGTAGGCCTCAAACTGATGGGGGTGTAATTGTCGACGTTTCGACCCTAGCGCAAAAAGGGGAAATTCACGGCCTCTGCTGCGGGTCTTCTTCAGGACTGGGATCAGAAGGGGAGGGGGGGGTCACGTCAATACGACTGGACGGGCCACCTGAAAAAAACAGAACAGAAAGACTGACTAAATGCCCATCTCCAAAAGGCACAGTCGTCCAGTATCTGTCAGGCCCATTAGCAGTTAATTAATTGGACCATGACTCACCTATTAATGATATATCAGTGGAAATCCAAAGATGAATAGATGATTGGATGCGTAAATTTAATGGGAATTCTGGGTATCCGGATGTATAGTTCTAAACAGGGGAAAAGGATGCAGAGGGCCACAGATTTGATAGTCAAACATCCAAAATTCTCTCAGCTAAGTCATCGGGGTAAATACCACAAGGATCACTCACCCAAGTCTTGATCCAAAGGTGACTTAACAAAGAGTCAGTCGCTCATAGGCAGTCATAAAGAACCTGGTTAAGGCAAACCAAGCCTGATAACTGAAAGGGTCCTTTAATGGGATAAAAATGGCCGGGATCAGTGTTAATCTGATTGGGGCTTGTAATAAACTTGGTAACAAAAATGAACGTCCGAGGACATTCCACGCATGGATTACCTGAATCGTATTAATCCGTTGAATGATAATTCCAACCGACCACCGAGAAAAAGGGGGTTCGAAAGTACTGCAGACTCGAGCAGCGTCATATCGAGGTATCCAAAACTAGGGGGCGTGTCCTGTGTTGCACGCAACGCAAGGTCAATTTGCCTTTTTAGTTGTTCATAATTATCTTAACTTTGTCCTTTGAGCTAATTTCTCCCTTTTCTATTCACTTGAGCACCCTTTTCTTTGCTTACTGCGTCTTGCAGGTTTCCTTTTTTTGATCAATTATTTTAGGAACATGTAAATAAATTTGTTATACAAAAAAGATCAAATATACATTTTTTTTTTAATTATTCATGTTGGTTTTGCTGCATTAATATTGTTTTTGCATACAATACATCTCCTCTCCTCGGTTACAGAGTCAATCTGTTCATTCCAAAAAATAAGATTTACATTTATTGAGATTGGGAGCTTTGTCAAGGACCACTTTGTTGCTATATATAAATTGTCACCCAGGACCTTTGACTTACTGGGTCAACCCCATTGTTTTAATGGTGGTGACTCCAAGGGCCTTAGTAACTCACCGGTAGATCGCTGATCGGTGAGTCGGGATGGCATGAGAGGCTTGCTGCTGGGGCACGGCTTTGCGCTGCCGATGACTGCTCCGTGCTTGCTCCAAGTTCCCGATTACTGGAAGCGGCTCTACCAGGATTGCTGGCCAGCTGGGATCTTTCAATAACTTTGATATGACAACTGTTGCAGCCGTTTCATGCGTCTCTCTCCCCTGCATGTGCTAACCTCCCCCGCAGGCTAGATTGGAGGTGCACATCGGAGGCTGATCAACAAAGGAAGGCAGGGCTGTCCTGCTGTCTGATTCAATCAATCACAGAATTTGTATAGCGCGCTACTCACCCTTAAGGGTCTGAAGGGGTGGGGAGTCGCTACTGCTCGAACAGCCACGTCTTGAGTTGTTTCCTGAAGGAGAGCTGATCCAGGGTCAGCCGTAGGTGAGTGGGGAGGGAGTTCCATGTCTTGGCTGCCAGGTAGGAGAAGGATCTTCCTCAGACGGTGGATTTCCGAAATCGTGGGACGGTGGCGAGGGCGAGGCCGGCAGATCGGAGCTGGCGGGTGGGTCCCATGTTGTGGAGAGCCTTGTGTGCGTGGGTGAGGAGTCTGAACATGATACTCTTGTTGACTGGGAGCCAGTGCAGGTCTTTCAGGTGGGCGGAGATGTGGCTGCGGCGAGGGATGTCCAGGATGAGTCGTGCTGAGGCGTTCTGAATGCGCTGGGAGTCTTTTCTGGAGCTTGGCTGTGGTTCCAGCGTAGAGGGTGTTCCCGTAGTCCAGACGGCTGGTGGCGAGGGCCTGGGTGAGAGTCTTCCTGGTTTCGGTGGGGATCCATCGGAAGATCTTTTGGAGCATGTGCAGGGTGTTGAAGCAGGATGAGACGGCGTTCACTTGCTTGGTCATTGTGAGGGAGGAGTCCAGGATGAAGCCCAGGTTGCGTGCGTGGTCCGTTGGTTTGGGTGCGCTGCCCAGGGCAAGGGGCCACTAGGAGTCGGCCCAGGCGGAGAGAGATGGTCCGAGGATGAGGACTTCCGTCTTGTCTGAGTTCAGTTTCAGACGGCTGATGTTCATCCATTCCGCGACGTCTCCCATTCCGTCCTGGAGGTTGGCGGTGGCGGGGTCGTTGGTGAGGGAGAGTATCAGCTGGGTGTCGTCGGCGTAGGAGATTATGTTGAGGTTGTGTTGGCGGGCGATGGCTGCGAGAGGGCTCATGTAGACATTGAAGAGGGTGGGGCTGAGCGAGGATCCTTGCGGGACGCCGCAGATGACTTCGGTGGCCGCGGATAGGAACGGTGGGAGGCGGACTCTCTGGGTTCTTCCGGCGAGGAATGAGATGATCCACTCCAGGGCTGCTCCTTGGATTCCAGCGTTGCTGAGGCGCTGTATCAGGGTGCGGTGGCAAACCTGCTGCCTGAGACGCCGGAGGAGTCACAAGAGGAACAAGCCGTGAGCGTGCACTCTCCCGAACTTCTGGTGTCAGTATGTGCACGCTCACGGCTGTAGTGGGGCGGGACTTTCGTCTTATGCGCCCACGGAGTGGCTGGCCGGCCCAGAGGAGCGGTGGCAGCAGAAGTCAGGAGTGGCGGCTGAGGTCACTGATGCGGTAAGTGGGGCTTAGTTGTGTGTGTGCGTGCGTTTCCGTGAGTGTGAATGTAGCGCAAGAGATGTGCGCGCACGTGTGCCTGTATGTGCGCATCCACGGTCCCGAATCGCCGCGCGTGCCCCGGTCTGTCTCCCTTGAGAGGCATCTCGGTGACAATAGGTCTCGAGAGCGAGACCTAACAATGGGGGCATGGGTCCAGGGGGGGATCCCGATTTTACATCCCCCATGGCTGTGGAAAACATCTTTTGTGAATGAGGAGAGGTTACCCATGCATGCGGATGCATCTGGGTGGGGAGGCAGGTGTTCCCAGTTAGTTGTGACTAACGGGGTATTAGTACCAAATGAGGAATAGATGTTACTAATTTTATCAGCAAAAAATGTGCGGATCTTTTCAGTCTTCCTCTGAGGGGACCAGAGTTTGGGACATGCTAGGTGGTTTGCAAAGTTCCCTCACTATCTATAAAGTTCTTTTCCAGAGTTGCAGTTCTCATTTATCCGCTGCGCAAAGTAGGTTTTCTTAGCCTTCTTGATAGAGTTATTGTAGTTCCTCAACTCCATCTTATATTTTGTCCTATCTGTTTCTTGTTTGGACAGTCTCCAGTAGTGTTCTACACTTTCTTTTCAATGCCCTAAGTTCTGGTGAATACCATTTTTCAGATTGGGATCAGTTTCTCAATTTAGGTTTTAGGCTGTTAGAAATGGGATCCCTGGCTGGCCAGGGCTTGCGCCAAAGTCAGAGACCACCACTCCTAAGTCAGGGCAAAGGAGTTACACGCCAAGATAACCCCTGCTCACCCTCTAGGTAACGTGGCGCGAGCAGCAGGGCTAAACTTGGAGGCGATATGAGTTAAGTATTTGCGCACGCACCCCAGCAACAACACCCAAGGCCCACCACAAAGGAAACTCCACACAAGGTTATATAAAAAATAGCCTTTGTATTACACCAAAACACTTTAGATAAAACACACACTTTACAATGTGCCAACAGGCACGGGCAGAATTTACAGGGGATATGTACAAGACAGGGCCACCTGGACCACTGTCAGGACCAGCCACTACTGGTACCAGGTGAGCACCACCTATGCAATCCTCACTATCCTAGGAGATCACACAAGGAACCTGGGCCTCGCTAGTACCACCTGTACTAGCAAGAAGGAAACCACCTAAGTATCGCTATACCTGTAGGGGTCTAAGGAAGGAAACATGATGCATCACAATACATTCAGAGGTGTAAAAGCAACAACACACATGATGAATAAACTACCCATTCAGAGGTGTAAAGGTAAAGCACATGAAGCGTAACATACAAATCAGAGCTGCAAGGAACAGCAACACAATAGCGCAAAATCCACATTCGCCACCACCTGTGGCAGTCCCTGTGTCCCAATGTCAGGGCCTAAACGTGGCAGCTGCCCACAAAGTGCTGGGCAGCTGGTGAGGACGGGGCAATGCTGGAGCCTCGCAGGCTCTGGCTAAAAGAATCAATGCAGCCTCACCGGGCTGTTGGGGTCCCTCACGGGGGACCTAGAAACACTGGGGGAGCCTCTCTGGGCTGGAAACACCAATGCGGCGTGTGGGAGTCCCTCCTGGACTCAAGAATCAAGTAGGGCCCACACGAGCCTCTCTGGGCTCTGAACAAATGGATGCTGCCCCTGGAGCCTCGTGGCTCTAACAAACCAAGATGCGGGCGGGGAGCCTCTCGTGGGCTCAGAAGAAATGCTCCCACTCGTTGGAGCCTCTTAGGCTCGGGAAATTGTACCCGATGTGGGGGAGCGGCCCGCTGCCTGCCGGGACCGCTCTCTCGCCAAAAATGCACCCTTGGAGCCTCTCAGGGCTCAAAGAACAAATGTGGCAGCTCGAGCCTCTCAGGCTCACAGAACAAATGTGGCACCGCAACAGGGAAGCGGCCCTCCAGCAACTGGGGCCGCTCAGGGGGAGGTTGCACCGGTGGGGTGCGTGGCCTCACTCTACCACCCCCAGCCAGCTTTCACTCACCGGCTTTCTGCTCCGGACCTCGGGACCTTGCTGGCGGCGGGCGGGGCTCTCTTCCTCAGGGGAACTCCGCGGGGGAGCCAGCACGCGTCCTCTCTGCTCCAGGCTGCGGGGGCCCCTCTCCTCCAGGGCCCGGACACAGCGCTCTTCTGGCGGTAGGCTCCGGGGCTCTTCCTTGCTCCTCGGAGCACCGGGGGAAGTCACCTAGACTTCCGGGTGTCCCGCCACAGCCTGCCTGACTTCCGGGTCGCGGCTGCAGGATCCAATCGCAGCGCGGCCAGGGGCTGTGGAGGCGGCACTTCCGGGTCGCACTAGGCAGCGGCCCGGCAACGTTTCAAAACCTCCTGGGCTGCGGCGGTGAAGTCCTGGGCAATGCCGGGTGGGCACCGGCCTTAATTACCATAAAGCGCGGTGGGCACGCGCTCGAAAGGCGGCAATGTCCCCGGCAGGATGGGCACCTGCCAGGGGATCAAGACTCGTCACGGAGCGGGGCAAACGCCGGGTGGGCTCCGGCTTCCAAAAGTAAAGCGCTCCTCAGCGCTAAATGCAAAATAAAGCGCTCGTAAGCGCTAGAAGGGGAAAGCAAAGCGCTCCCAGCGCTATCAATCCAGTACAGCGCCCCCAGGCGCTATAGGACAACAAAGTCCAGCAAAAGGTCCTCCGGGCAGGCAGGGGGCAAGGCTGGGCCCAGAGCCAGCACACTGGGTCTCCAGGCAGGGAGACACTCCGTGGCGGTCCTCTGGCCCAGCGACAGCAGCAGCAGCCCCCTCAGGATCCTGGAAGAGAACACATTCATGGGGGCACAGCCCCATTTTTATACAGCTAAATCCTTTGTTTGGAGGTGCAGGGTGGGGGAGAAACCAGTCGCAGCTGGTTTGGGGAGTACCCTTGATGGCCCAACCACCCCTTTCTTTCACTGGGGAGGCTAGGGTCGTTAGACACACCACAGGGGGGCGGAGCCAGCATTGCGTGGGGAAAACCCAGCCCATCCAGGACACAGGTACACTCCTTCCACACATCACTCATGCTAATCTCACTCACCACCGGGCAGACCCATCCAGACATCCTGGAGCCTGGCATGCCAGCCAGCTCCAGCCAATCACGCTCCAGGCATATTTTACATTAATATGCCAAGTCCTAGAAGTGGCATTTGTACACAAGACACACTCATGCCACATACACCATTGCGAAGCATTCACGCTCACAAGTTCGCACATATCAAATTCGAACCTGTACACCCCACGCATCAGGAACTACCAGGGACACACCCATTCCCCATGCATTCCTATGGGAGGGCAGGCCAGCCATACTACACGCACGCACTTTCACTCTGGGACCCAGGGAAAAGTGCGCAGAGACCCAAAAATCACTAACACAGGGTCACAAATAAAAGCAAAAAGATTAGGGGGGAACCCGCCCTAAGGGTCAAGTCCAACATAGGCATAAACATCCAGAGTGTTAGTGATTTCAAGAGTTAAGTTTTACTGCTTTTGTGTTGATCGGAATAGTACAGTGAGCCATAATTTTCATGGGGGAGAAATGAGACTGAAACAAATCAGTGGTGACCAACCTCCAGTCTCTATTTGCAGCTCGCTATGACTTGTGGGTTGTTTTTCCTGGTAAGCTAAATGAAAAGGATATAAGTGAGTGGTCGGTCCAGGACAGGGGTTTGATCTCCTGGATTCTAGTAGACTAGATTAGAGAATAGTAGATCTAGGGTATGCCCGGCTGTATGTGTGGGTCCTTCAACCCATTGCTTAAGCTGAAGAATCTGCATATCGTTTGAGCTGCATTACTGTGGGGCTCTGTACTTCCTCAAAGTGGACATTAAAGTCTCCTATTACTATGTAGTTCTGATATTTCAGGCAGGAGGGGAATAGTTGGGCAAGTAGTTTGGCACCAAGTTCTGTTTGATGTCCTGGTGTGTTATAGATCACTGCTCCACCGAGTATTACATGATACATGACCCTCCCTAGACACCTGGAATGCTAGAACTTCATGTTCTCCTTGAGGTGCAACTTCAGTATGGAGACAGGCGAGATGCTCTTTAAACAGAACAGCCAGCTAAATCATGTCACTTCCTTCAGTAGAGCCAGAGAACTAGAAGAATTACAACATGAAGGTATGAATATTTCTGACTTGAGCGCAGGGCCTCCTGCACTTGCTGGGTTGTTTGCACCAGCGATGAGAAGACTGAGTTCCACCAAGGCTATAATACAATGTACCCTGCAAAGCTCTGAGTTATAGTGGAGGGGACAGCACAGTTCTTCTCAGACCCTAAACAGGTACACCACTTTATAAAAAAGCTTGATGGTGCGCACAAAAGGGCTCCCCTAATTCACAACACGAAAAGGAGGGTGGCATGTCAGAAAGAGATAATTAGCACAGCGACTGGCACGGAGGGTTCAGGTAATAACAGATTCTAACAGAATGTGCTGCAGGAATTTGACTCGAACATGCCATATATGGCGGGCTCTTTGGTGAATTCATGACAAAATAGTGAAAAAGGACACTATTATTGTCAACATTGAACAGGGCAAATATACTGGAAGGTAAACTGAACCCACCCCCCCCCCATGCCTAAAATTTGAAATAGAACAATAAATTGAAGTACACGAGGCTTCAGGGGAAGGGGGACCTCAGATGGTGCCCTACTCCTTAAGCAGGGGTCAATCCTAACCCAGACAAACAGCTGGGTACCAAACAGGCTTAAGACTTGCGACAAAAGGTTGGGCCGGGTAGCAGATTTTTCTGATGCCTGCAACATCCGCCCTAGAGCGTGAACCACACTGGGTCAGTTATGAACCTTTTGCTGAATGGGTTGAGAGATGGTTTGCTTTGAGAAGGGGAGTGTGCAAATACTAGATTATGCAAAGTTTGGGGCTGCATAGAGTTAGGAGAGCAGGGAGCGTTGTGGTGTGTGTTAGTTTTGGCACAACAGGCAATTACAAGGTGGAGAGTCCAGATGCGCATATGAACACATAGCAAGAGACAAGTGAATAATAGCAAAAGTGGAGGTGAAAAGTTATAAGTGTAATAGAGTACAATTAATGACTTGGAATGTTATAGGACTAAATAAGCATAGATAAACTTGCAAAATGGTAGCATATCTTAAACGCCATAAGATAGTAATTGCTATGCTTCAAGAGCCCCACCTTGCCTCGAATAGTAAAATGCTTACACATAAAAACTTACACGGTATTGTACACTCTGCAGGCTTTTCTTCGCATGCTAGGAGAGTTCTTAGATGGCTAAACCTGAAAATGGGTGTAGCGTTGCAGTGTTTACAAAAACCCTAATGGAAGGTACAGTATAGCTAAATGTCAGTGCGGGTCAAGCCATACTAGTTAGCGTAAATGGTCCCAATTATGAAGACCCAAAAATTCTACCAGGTACTGGGCTCGCTATTAATGAGAGTTGAAGGTACGTCAATAACATGGGGGTTATTTTAATTGCATATAAACCCTGACAAAGATAGATCAAAAGGTACCCTTCGCCGCCCTGCGGTGGCTGCTGGCGCAATTGCAGAAATAATGGACCAACTAGGACTACTTGATGTTTGGAGACAGCATTTCCCCGGCACTGCAGGGCACACACATTATTCTGCCAGTTACGACACTCATACCTGCATAGATTTCTGGTTGACCTCCAGGAGCCTGTTCCCTCAAGGTACCGTATGCGACACGCTGCCCAGAACATACTCCGATCACTCGCCGGTTATATTCTAGATACTGGTGTTGGGGCAGCTGCACCTTTTCTATGGAGATTCCCCCCATATTCCCTGATGGACCTGGTTTTTAAAATCAGAAATTTCACAGCGGATTGAAATAGCTAGTCTAGAACAAGCACACCAGACAACAGGTGTCACTATACTCCTGGAAGATATTAAAGAGGTTTTAAGGGAATTCCACAATACAGCGGATGGATAGGTAAAACACTTGGCTAAATATGAGTCAGCCAGGGTCTACAGGGATGAGAATGCCCGAGGGCAACGCTAGCGTGACTTACACAACCTAGAAGGGAGGCAGCAGTGATCCTAGAAGTCATAGAACAATCCAAGGGAAGTGGCCATAGGTTCCATGGATATTACTCTGAATGAAATTCCGCTAAGGCGACTTTCGATCCCACACTATTTAGAATACATACAAATGACACGGCTCTCCAATGCCAATAGGGAACACCTTATGGCACCTCTTCACCCTGGCGAAATTTGTGCCGCACTTAAGACTGTGTACAGGCAGTGCCCCCGGCACCGACGGCCTCGCAGGAATGTTCTACAAGGCTTTTCAGGAATTATTCAAACACTTAATGACCCTATATGAGATGAGGAGATGGTGCAGCATGGGGAGACGCCAGTTCCTAAATATAACAGGGGAGAGGAGAGATAAAGTGGATCAGTTCTCCCTTACAAAGTCATTTAAACAAAAAGAATCCACAACTAGAGGTTCTATTAGTGGTCCCTACAATGGGACCCTTGGTGTCATGCTTCATCATTGGGGTCTTCGCAGCCCTCTACGGGATGCGGCGTGCTGCTACACGGCAACTACGCAGGAGCGCACTTGATTTTTGGCTATGTGCGGTGCTGGAGAGGTTTCAATGTGTTTAAAGTGAGTGGTCTGAAAAAATGACTGCGGTTAAAAAAGTACCTGGCACGTGAGGACTACAAAAAACTTTAATGGGCCCCCGTGCTGGTACTGTTAAAAAGGTGATTGTAAGGTATCTGTATGATAATGTACATCACCTCACGTGTGCGAGGCCAAAAATCAAAAGTGCTCCCGCGTAGTCTACGTGTAGCAGCACGCCGCATCCCGTAGAGGGGTGCGAAGACCCCAATGATGAAGCATGGCACCAAGGGTCCTTTTGGTGTGTGAGGGGTATTTAAAGAACACTGTGTGCTCCCCACCATTGTAGGGACCACTAATAGAACATCTAGTTGTGGATTCTTTTTGTTTAAATGAGAGGTCAGTTCCACCATGAGGGAGAAACTGATTACACTCCTGAAACCTGGGAAGCCCCCAGACGCCTGCCCCTCATACAGGCAATTGTCACTTTAAACAGGGACATTAAGATTTTTGCCAAAATCCTGGTGAATCAACTTTCTCCCCTGATCTCACTAGTAGTTAAACTGGAGAAAGCTGGATTTATCCCAGGACAAAATATTACGTCTCTGCACGTTCAAGACAATTCAAAGGACAGACAGCAGTCTTTCTAGATGTCGAAAAGCCGTTTGACTCGGTAGAGTGGGTGTTCATGAAGGGAGTCCTGAATAGTGTGGGGTGGGGGTTCCTTCGACTGGTTATGGTACTTTACATATTTCCGCGAGCCAGAGTGCGGGTCGGCAGCACGGTCTCCTGTCTCCGATATATTGCGAGGAATCCACCAGGGGTGTCCACTATCCCCATTGCTATATGCTCTAGTTGCGGAACCACTACTAAGTGCATTAAGAAAATATCACTGCCACTGGGCAGTAAGATTTCTCGGATATCAACTTGAAGTGTCGGCATATGCTGATGATACCTTAATATATGACCGAGAGCCAGAGAGAAATCTCAAACCTGTGCGGTCGTAAGTTACACAATTTGAGCAGGTCTCGGGGCTCCGCATCAATTGGTCTAAATCCATTATCTTCCTCCTAGCCCCGTGCACCACTCAGATACAGCTTGACCTACCCATGCAATGGTCCACTGACCCAATATCCTACCTGAGAGTCCAAATACACACAAACTCGGATATAGTTCTTACTTAGAACTATGGGAAAGCTCTTTCCCGACTCTAGGATGACACTGATAGGTGGCTTATACTATCCCTCTCGCTGCTGGGGCACATGTACATCATAAACATGGTAGGTCCTACCTAGATTACGCTTCGATTTTTTTGTAAACTATACCCCTGACCTTACCGTGGCATATACTAACAAGACTAAGATTCCTGATGATTAGGCTTGCATGGGCCGGCAAACAACTGAGGGTTAAGTGTGAGACGCTGATGCTACCCTACTCCTCTGGAGGCCTAAATGCAACAGATTTAGAACTATACTATTGGGTGGCCAAGCCTCACATGCATATATTTGGATGCACGGGCCGGAGGATGTTCCTCACCGGTACATCGAAAGACGCATCTCACCCAGTTCCCTTACCACAAATCATTTTTCACCTGCCCAAAAAGGAGCGTGTTTTAGACTCCATGCATGCCACAATACAAGTGTGGAAATTCCTACTAGAAAAACGGGCGGGTGCTGCAATACTCTGCTTCTATCCCACTGGAGTGGTGCATGTGGTTCCCAACAGGCAAAGAAAATGAAGATGCAAGAACACTGCGAAAGATGGGTATAGTGCGGTTGGGGAATTTTATTTTGGAGCGGCGTGATCCATAAGTGGGACGATTTACCTAAAGAAGGGATAGCCACATCATCACTTGACCAATTCCAATACCTCAGAACTAGACATGTGTGGTGTGAATTACTAGGAGACTACCTGCAGGAGCCTAAAAATATACTAATACATACATAATACAGGCAACTACTCCCCAAAAGATGGTAACCAGAATGTATGGTATAGCACAGGATTGTAAAAAAGCTATTACTGAAAACTCTGCAGGACTGGCAAAAAGACTTCGAAGTAGAGATTGACGACAAGAGCTGGCAATACAGCTGCCGTCACCAAGCCTATTTCCCTAAATAGTAGGCACAGGCTGATATACTTTAAATATATAAATAGAGTGTATTACACACGAGAAAACCTTTGCAAATACGGACTGCGGGACACTGTGGCTGAACAGACAGAAGTATTAATACACGTTGCATGGTATTTTCCAAGAATCCTGAGCTTTTGGAAGGGGAATTTTTCATAAACTAAGATTACAGGCCATACACTTGCACCAAGCCCTACACTGGCCCCACGAGGGGTCGATAAGGAAAAAGAGACATTAGGAAATTGGTAGCGATTGAGCTACTATTCACTCATCTCATTGCAACTCGTCGTTTGGCTAAGAGTCCCTTACCAACCATAGATGAATGGGTCGCTGATGTGCTTAATTGTAATACCCAATCAGACTTTTATTGTGAGCTTCAGAGTCAGCCCAAAAGCTTATGGGGATTGTACAACCATTACTTGGTGAGCAAGGAAACGGGGGAATCAGGGGGGGAACAAGAAGTGAAATGATGTGACCTCTTTGTAACCAAGTATTTATACGCGGGTTGAGTACATGACAATGAATAATTTATGTCAACTAGATTCCTCAATGCAACCAAGTATTAATACACGGGTTGAGTACATGACAATGAATAATTTATGTCAACTAGATTCCTCAATACATGATATGTTTGACCGATTTTGCATGTTGTACTTTTTGTGGATTGAAATCGCAGTGTCCATATGCAAAACAAGTTTTAATCTGTAATCATTGTATTAGGAGATACTCGCATGCAAGTTTAATTCAATTTTTTATCAATTACATATCAGGAGGATTTGAAGGAGAATAGTCTGGGTTCTGCGCAATAAAGCACAGTCTTCTCCAGCAAGAGTTCAGAGAAGGGTGAGCCATCAAGAACTTTGTGTCACCTGGCACAGTGGCTTGCACCATGCGACCAAGACTGGGTCAGTCAAAGCTTTGCGAAAGTAAACAAGTGCTCAATGTTGGACCTGGCGTCGTGGCGTGGTTCCCCCCGTTCCTCAGCACCCCATTAGCCTAGCCCTGCACCCCGAAGCCCTGGTCGTCCTGTCCATGTACGCCCGAAAACCCTGCACGACCCCGCCAACCGACGACCAGCCCTGCATGCCCCAGTCCTCCTTCCCGGCTCCGAGCGCCCAGAACCTGCATCACCCCCCAGGGCCCCCGGCAGCCATTTTCCCTTCCCGAGGTCCCTAACTCCCTGGGCCTTGCCTGACCCCGGCCCCAGCGAAACTTAGGCTCCAGACGCGCCAGTCCCGGCTGGGGGGTAAAGAGCTCCCCAAGTGAGATAAGACAGGGAGTTTCGATCGCACCTCTGGCCTCCCCGGGGGCTGGCTCCAGACCCTGCTGGGCGTCTGGGAATTCCCGAACACATCTTCAAAGGGATCAAAGGGCCAACGGACGGACCTCTCCAACAACAAGCCCCCAAGGCATGAGACCTCCACCTGCGAGGGTCCAGACATCAAAGGGCCACTGGACTATATCAAGGCCCGCCCAACAACTAGAGGCAGTTGTATCCTGGACAAGAAAGCCCTGCTGACGCTGTCGCGGCTCATCCTAGCAAAGACCGAACTGGAACATCGGAGCCCTGCTGACGCTGTCGCGGCTCATCCTAGCAAAGACCGAACTGGAACATCGGAGCCCTGCTGACGCAGACACGGCTCGTCCTCGTAAGAACGGAAATCGGATCCCTGCTGACACGGCTCGATCTTGAACATTAAAGAGATCTTCGTGAAACTTTCTGAGCCCTGCGGACGCTGCTGCGGCTCCTCAAGAACTGACATCCGGATCGAGCCCTGCTGACCTCGTCGCGGCTCGAGGAGTACTCTGGTCGGCTGGACCATCGACGCTACCAACACGACATGAGTCGACCTGAAGTAAGTGAAGCAGCCAGTGCGACCATCACCTTTTCGTATCCCCCGGCTCGAGGATTGAGAGCTGTGCGCAGGGTACACTTCGTGCTGGCCTAAAGACTGAGAATGTCCCGCTTCCCTCTTCCCAATTTCCTGAGACGTTACGATCCCTCGACCGCCTGTAAATAAGAGTGCTGATCCCTTTTTACTGTTCATAAACAACTTGTTACTGAAAACCTACGGTGTGGTGCCCGTTCGTAAGTGTGGTGTGAGCTCAGTGTGTACGATCTTAGACTCGAAATTCTCCCCGGTGAGGACCTCACGTTAAGACTCTGCATTATCGTGGGAGATGTGGGTCACAGGGTGGTCAGGTGAGCATAACCTGGCCCCCTGAGATCGCCCCTTCTAACACTCAATGGAGAAGGCGAGGTGCAGTATTTTAATGAGGCGATTAGCTTTGTCCTCCTCCATGGATAGGGGGAATTACAGAATTTCAGCAGCTTTGAACAAATTACCATAAACAAGGCCACCTCCTCAGTGGGAGGCCCAATAGGCAAACAAGACCCAACGTCTCCAGAAGTATCCAGACCGCTGCCATTCTGCAGGGTCTAAGTCACCTATATCTGTGCCAGTTAGAGGGATATGATTGCCCACCTCCTGCTTTCCTCATGGTAGGCCATATTTGCCACTTGATGTAGTTAGAATCTGTGCAAATGAGCGCCTCAAGATGACTAAAGCAGTCACCACGAGGCAAAGGTCTCTAATGGGGATTCTTCCGGAACCAACTAATGCACCTAAATCTGAATCAAAAAGGCATTAGTCTTTAAAAAGATAATCATTTTCTGAACCGGATACATGGTTGCCAGAGGACAAGTCCAAACCAGACACTGGAGCAGATGGCAAGGCCTTCAAGAGCAGAAGAGTTGCTGCTGGTATATATTCATTTAACAAGAGGCAACTCAGTAAACCTGGGACCAGGATAGTACAGTCAAAGGAAACAATGGTTCCGGAAGGGGGAACCTCAGCTTCCATGGTAAACTAGTGAAGAACCATCAGATTAGTTTTACTAGGGAAACACACATTTTTATTTAATTATTCAATATTCAGAATCGTAGGAAAACAAACTTATTAAGCTCTAATCTTGCACATTTGAAAAAGGATTTTACAAACTATGCAACAGTGCAGTGAATGGAAGGTAATAAGTGGGTAAGTAGTAAGCTAGTGCTGTACAATATATACATAGGGACTGTCCGTTTAGCTCAAACTGTGCATTCTCCACAAAGTTGCAGGCACCTGAACTGCATAAACAGTACACTATTATTGCGTCAACGCTTTGACCATATAAGGTTATTTGTACGGGGTCATCATCATTACAAAGAACGGAAAAACACTATAAAGAATAAACCACGTCAGTTGGTTTGGAATAACTCAGTGAAAATGTTCATGGGAGGAGAAAAACCTACCCATTAGGCAGTACTCTTGTAGCAAATGCCAAACCGTACATTCAAGAATGAATCAGTCAATCATTGGTCAGTTTACAGATTTCAAAATCTACAGTAAGAAATATACAGATTACTGGCTAGACTTATGACTGCAAGCATAGTTATTATGTGGTACAGAACTCACCTAAAAAAATTAAATAAAAGCAGGAAAGCAATTTTCAGAAATTAGAGGACTGTGGGACAGGAGGTCCATAAAATGCTTCATAAATTGTAAAACCGGCACCGATCATGGGATGTGACCTCCTGATGGTATTAGGAAAGAGCGGGGATGAATGAATACGAGCCCCTTTCTACAGAATTAATTGGAGACTATGTGCCAGTGGTAAAGACTCACCGCACAAATCGCAAATCCCCATCAAAGTAGTATGCCTGGAAGAGGAAGGTTTCAGTGTAGACCCATTGTCTGCAGAAATCAAATTCACTTCGGACTTTAGTCACACAGCTATCACTTTGTTGGACTTGCGGATCAAGGTTGAGGATGACTTCGTCTGGGTTTCATTGTACAGGAGATACTCAGAAAGGAACTCACCGCTTCAATAGTCATGAACTGAGCATTAGAAACAATTTGCTCTTCAGGCAGTTCCTGCACATAAGACTGAACTGCACCAAGAAAAATCAGATTTCATGGAGAATGACATACTGATCAAGAAATTGGCGGAAAGTGGTTATGCCGGACATCTCGTCAGACAGGTGAGGAAGAGAGCCTGGAATAACCACAGACACATTTTTATAACCACAGCATAGAGTCAACAAATACCAATGCATTATCTGAGCACCTTTAACCCAGCCAACGTCAAAATCAAGGAGATCGGAAAACATTGGAAACTGGCGGAAGAGCATATGATCCCCTAAGAAGAACCAAGGTTTTCCGTTAAGAGGGGAAATAATCGAGTGAGGATACAAGCCAGCGACCAGGATGGCAGTTTAGAAACTCAGCTCCGCCGACCTCCGCTCCCAGAGGACACATCCTGAACCCTATCCTGGTTCCGAAAGTCACTCCCTGCATCAGAAGTGTAGCGACGCCCGTGGTATCTACTCCGGATCGTTTCTTTGGTCTGGGGCTAAATGGTGTCGCCCGGAAGTGTAGGGCCTAGTCTGCTGAGAAGCCGGGGCCTCGAGTGATCGTGGGGCCGCCCACCAGTTGCACAACATCTGTTTTTTGCCCCGAGGACGTTGTTGGGTCCCGCTGCCACGACTATTGTTGGGCGAGATTGGACCGCGGGTGCCTGTAACGCTGGGGCACAGCTCCGAGGTGGATTTGTGGTGCTGCGGAGTGCGGAGACTATGGGAGTGCTGCTGGTCCCCCGTCCGCGATCGTATGGGCATACTTGCTGCTACTGACCCCTGAACCACCGGGCAGTTTGTTCTAAGGAGGGCAGCGGTTTGGTGGGTGGCAGAAATACAGACTGTGAATGCCGGCCCTGCATCGCCTCGGGGGGAGCAGAATTTATTGCTGGTCTGATGGAGACTCATCTAAATAATTTGGCAGGAGCTCCTCTGATCAGAGTGCGCTGGATCCTGCTGCGGTTTGCTGAATGCCCACGAGTGGTCCGCTGGTGTCCCGCTGTTTGAAAAGGAGCGCCAAAGCTGGGTTCTGTGCCTGTGACTGGGGCCTTTATCCGCCCAAATTAATACGTGGGATGGTAGTATCGGGCCAGGCGTGGCAGGGGTGCGATTTGGACTTGAAAAGGTATGCGGTCCACTGGATGTGTGCTGTGAGATGGGAGAATTGTGCAGTGCGGGGCTCGGACCGTGTATTTGAGCCCTTCTATACCTGGCCTGAGCATTCTGTATGACAGTGTACCCCTCCATTCCCGTTTTATTTCCTGGGTGCAGCGAGGTGTTTTGGGAGCGCTTTGTGAGGAGGAATAACTTACGGCCAAGTGGAAGCTTAAGGGGCAGACATTGAAGCGAGTGGTGAGCCCGACCTTTATTGCAAGCTCCTTCTGACCGGCCCCGAGTGAAAGGGAAAGAAGACATGGCAACCAGACCAAAATCGGACAAGCCCGCGCTACGGTCCTCCAAGGACTCAAGAATTGTCCAATCTAATAAATCGGACCGGTACACCTTGCCAAAGGGGTCCCCGGTGGAATTAAAGAAGTCAGCGCTGGTTGGTGAAGAGAGCATGACCGCTCCTATTGAACCCACACGGACGGATCTTATGGCAGCTATTAACGGGGTGCAGGCGACGTTGGGCCAGAAGATGGAGGCCCTGGATTCCAAGTTAGACACGGTTACAATCGAGATGGGGCTGCTGCGGACGGACCTGGCGAAGACCAATGAGCAGGTCAAATCAGTTGAGCTTAAGGCTAATAGCTTAGGGGACGATGTGAGCCAATTGCTGCAAGAGGTGCGAGACCTCCAGACCTCGAAGGCTCTCACGGATCGCAAGCTTGACGACTACGAAGGGAGGGTCAGGCGTAACATCTGCATCCTTAGAATACCCGAGAAGTCAGAAGGCCTAACTCCGGACCGGTTTGTTGAAACTCTTGTTCTTAACCACCTTATGCCTAAAGGTCTTAGCAACTTTTTTACAATTGAGCATGCGCATAGGGTCCCGGGAGGTAGGCAGAGACCGGGAGCACCACCTTGCCCTATCATTTCAAGGATCCAGAATTTTCGGGACAGGGATGTGATTCTGCAAACTGCACGTAATGGTCCCCCCTTGAAGAACGAAAATGCAACCCTCTCCTTTTTTCCGGATTTTACCCAGATGGTTCAAAAACAGCATCAGAATTTCCTAATGGTAAAGAGGAGACTGAGGGAAAAGGGACTAAAATATGCGATGATGTTCCCGGCCCCACTCAGAATGGAACTCAATGGTAAGGCCAAGTTCTTTGACAATCCAGAGGTTGTGTCGGATTGGTTGGACAGTGCGATTGCGGCCGACTAGGAGGATCAAAATCGGGGCGAAGCAGAAGACCAATAACTAAGCGTAATAGTGTTACTGTGTTAAATAGCAGGTTGTTATTATTGGGGGTGGTATGGATACGTAACGTTTCTCTTTATTTGCTACGTTTGTAAATGTGTAGTCTTACGCTGACCTTACATGAGTTAGCTGTGATGCAGCAGGGGGCGGGGTGGGTGGCGGGCTGAGTGGGTCCTCCCTCTATTTTCTACCTCTAGTTAGTTGTAGATTAGTGTTGGGGTGAAAAGGGGCAACAGGCACACTGCTAGTTGGGGATGCGCGTAGGCGTTAGGCAGGGGTGCAGGGTGGGGGGTGGGAAAATGAGTTGGGGGATTTTCAGCATTTTTGTATGTCACATTATTGGCAAATTATTTCATTGTTTTTATGTTTTTTGTTCAAGGCATCGAGTTACAACGTAGCTTTTGTGTGTTGCAACGGTCAGAGGTTGGTCACTTCCTTTTTTAGGGGGGGAGGGAACTGAAGGTATTGAGCTGGAATTTGAATGGGTTGGGGGATAAAATTAAACGTAGTGTGGTTTTGCAGTATCTTAAACGTCAGGCGCCTGATGTGGTCTTGCTCCAGGAACCACACTTAGTGGGTCATTCCTGTAAGGCGATGCATAGAATGGGGTACAGGTTGGTGGCTCATGAGGGATTCACATCAGGTTCCAGGGGGGCGGGTATCCTGATTCGGAAGGCGTTCCCGTTGGTGGTGGACTCTATTTCGGAGGATGACAGAGGCAGGTATGTTGGGGTTGTGTGTCGCTGGGAGGGGCAAGTCCTCACCCTATTGTCGGTGTATGTTCCCCCTGGTATGCAGGCCACTACTTTCGTTGACTTGGGAAAAGTTCTGTTTGATCTGCCGAGGTGGCTATTGATTTTGGGGGGAGATTTTAATGCAGTGGTATCTGGAGTTATGGAAGGCATCCCCAGCGTGATACAGGGCGTGCTCAGAGATGGTTGCCCGACTTTCTCAATGGTATGGGTTTGGTGGATTGCTGGAGACTGCTCCACCCGGACTAGAGGCAATACACCTTTCATTCTGGGGCCCATGGTAGTCTTTCCCGTTTAGATTGTTTTGTGCCCAAGGCCCATGCACCTTTTGTTGCGGAGGCAGTTCATCTCGCTAGGGGCATCTCTGATCACTCCCAGCTCTGGTTTCGGTTTTGTGTTGCGTCGGGATCGGCGGGTAGGGTCGCTCCTATTAATCCCTGGTATATGTGTAACCCCAGACTTCGTAAGGATCCTATCAGGGCTCTAGAGCATTATTTCCTGGAGAATGCGGGATCAGTGTCCTCTTCTGTTTCTCTCTGGGAAGCTTTTAAGACGGTTATCAGGGGTCAGGCTCTGTCATTGATAGCTGGTACGAAAAAGGAGGGGGGAACAAAGATGTTGAAGCAGAGGCCGAGATAGGTCGCCTGGAGGGAGACCTGTAACAGGAGGTACACTTGCTAGACTGCACGTCCTAACCCTTAAAAACTGGACTATAGATCTCTCCTCACCGATAATGCCAGGGCCCTCAGTAGGGAGCAGCAGGGTTGTTTGTATGATCTCGGAGATAAGGCAGGGAAACTTATTGCCTGGCTGGATAAAAAGTATAGGGTGGATTGAGTTGTCCCAGAGCTTGTGACAGCTGGGGTGGCTCGGCTGACCGATCCCCAGGATATTGTGGATAGCTTTGCGGCATATTTCCAAACTGTGTATACCTCGGTCTCGGATCGACCAGAGGAGGACTCCCATTCACTGCTTCAAGATATACAGCTCCCGTGTTGGTCTGCTGAGGACCAGGACTTTATGGATAGTACCCTTACAATCGATGAAAAAGCCCTAGCAATACGCTCCTTGAACTCTGGTAAGGCACTGGGTCCCAATGGGCTCCCAATTGAGCTGTGAAAGCCAAGGCCGGATAAGCTGGCTCCTCACCTTAAAGCTATGTCTGTTGAGGCCTGTGAGAAGGGGATACTGCCTTATGATCAGAGTGGCTTCGGTGGTGGTCATCCATTAAGACTAGCTGTGCCTCTTATAGGCCTACTTCGTTACTGAACGCGGAGCCCAAAATACTTGCCAAGCTTCTCTCTAATAGGCTTATTAAAGTGATTCGCGGACTGATACACCCGGATCTGTTGGGCTTTATTCCTCACAGAAATACGACTCTAAATTTGCGTAGGTTGCATGGAGCGATAGCAAGGGCTCATACCCTACAGGAACCAGCCGGAATAGCCTCGCTTGATGCAACAATGGCCTTGGATACCCTAGAATGGCCATATTTGTGGGCTGTCCTGGCTAAATTTGGATTTGGGCCCGGCTTTATTCGCTGGGTGCGTTTGTTATATACTGAACCGCTTGCCCAGGTAGTGGTAAATAATCTGGTCTCGGCGTCTTAGTCTTGTTCGGGGCACTCGACAGGGTCGTCCCCTCTCTCCTCTTATTTTTTTCGCTGGCCCTGGAACCCTTGGCAGACTGGATTCGCTGGGAGTCTTCTATCCAAGGTATTCGGTGGTCTTCTGACTGGGAGGACCGGATATCGTTATATGCGGACGATATTTTACTTTATTTGACCTCTCCCAGAAAGTCCCTTATTGTTGTGTGCGATGTGTTGGCCTCCTTTGGTAGAAATTTAGGGCGGTCCATAAACTGGGGGAAATCTCTTGTTCGTTCTTATGGGGGAAACTTCGGTTCCTCCGCGAAATTGTCCGATTCAGATTAATACCGGAGGTTTTAAGTATTTGGGGATTTTCATTTCATTGGATCCGGTGAGCTTCCCCTCTCGCTGTTGGTGCGCGTAGCCCTTTTTAAGATGTCTCGGCCTCATTTTCTTTACGCCCTCCAGAATACTCTAGATATTGTGCTGCCAAGTTATTTCCGTGAGGTGAAAGGGCTACAACGTAGCCTATTATGGGAGGGTAGACCCTGTATTGCTTTAACTAAATTGACGCTCCCTGGTATGATGGAGTGTTGCCCTCCCTGATATCAAACGGCATTACTGGGCTTCCCAGCTGTCTGCCATAAACAATAGTACCTATGGGTCTGTATCCGATCCCAGATACACGATGGATAGGTGGCTTCTCCCGGTAGGTAGTTATAATAGGGCATTGTATTCTAAGTCGGCGAGGCTGCACTTGACGGGGCAGACTCAACACGCGGTGCGGATCTGGCACGGCGCCACGAGTTCTTTGGGATGGAGGAACCATTTGACACTAGCTACCCCCCGGTTTGATTCGGAAAGACAGAAAACTATGGAATACAAGAGGTTTTGATAAGTGGGATTTGATGGGGATTTCCACCATCGGTGACATTTGGGATAAGGGGAGGATTAAAACATTTGAAGGACTGCAGGCCGAATTTGATCGAGCAGAACAGAGTATTTTCGCTATGCACAGGTCTGACATGCATTGAAGGCGGCTCTGCCTTCGGAGGCGAACCTTCCGGAGGACTCACCCCTTGATTAGAATTTTAGATGGTCATCTGCCTGAGAAGACCATTTCCCTGATCTTTAAGAAATTAATTTATCATAGAGCGGATCTCCTTAAGGATCTGAGGGATAAATGGACGGAAGATGGCTTAGAGCTGGACGATGAGGACTGGCAACTGGCTGTGTCCTCTCTGAGGGAGGTTGCTATCCCGGCGCGATTGAGGCTTGTGCAGTTAAAATATTACACAGGGTCTATGTCACGGGGCCTCGCCTTGTGGGGCTCTCTAAAGCCGGTTTGTGCAGACGGGGTTGTGGACTTGTGGGTACGTTCCTCCATATCCTTTGGGAGTGTCGTGTATCGTAGAGTACTGGGGTAAGATCCAGGACACAATGCATGAGGTTTTGGGGGGTAGCATGGATGCCGGAGGAGAGGAGATGCCTCCTTATCATTTGGGAGCCCACTGATCTTAATTTGGCACAGACAAAATGGACAACACTGGGCTATATGATAGCGAAAAGAAATATAGCTCAGCTTTGGTGATCCGAGCGGACTCCAGCCCTTGAGGGATGGAAAGAGGACCTGGACTGGTGTATGTTTCGTGAAAAGACTGTTTATGTGGCGAGAGGCTGACCTCGAAAGTGGGAGTCAGTGTGGGAGTCTTAGAACCAATACAGGGGGGTAGATCTGTGAGCCACCTAAAGACTCCGTTTTTGATATTTCCTCATCCCTGTGAGTTTTTGACTTTTATGTACCCTGTTCCCCGTTCCCCAACCCCCCCCCCCTCATCCCCAAACGCTGGATCTTACAGCACGGGAACAGGATCAAACGTGGAGTTGCCAGACGGCCTCTTGTGGAAGATTTTCAACAAGATCAGCACACATTTGAAGATATTACTTGGCAAGTAAAGGAACATGTGACTTTAAGTCCCCGAGGAAGGGCGATTGACAATGCCCTATTTAGTAGAGAACACTGGTTTGACAAAGTGGACTTTACATCACATGAGCTTAACATCTTGAAGATTGGAGACAAGCGGCCTTGAATTGCACTCACTCACTTCATTGCTCCAGATCTTTAAATGTAATAATAATTGTACATGTATGGTGCACACAACTGCAGGGACATGATGTAAATTCTCCTATCCTCCTCTTGCATCACACAGAGTCTACTAATATGGCCCATTTCCACCCATTTGTTAGGAGCAGGTGTTACTATCTATTAACATTTAGCTAAAGCATTTGTTACCATAAGGTTTTTACATTAATTATCTAGCTTCTCCATTGGCCCCAGGTACTACACCAGTGCCGTGACATGCCAGAGACTTCATTATATTTTCAAGAATTTGTTCCCAATTAATGTTTTGGATTTTTTTCCATTTTCTATGTAGTTCCCAAGTTTGAGGAACAACAACCTTCACCAGTTTGATTTTATAATTATATATTTCACAATACTTGATAGCTGTGCTAATAAAACTATTTGCATTGAGTTCCATTTGTTGTTTAGCCTCTTGGGGAACTTCAGTGCGTCGCACCACGTGCACGCTCCTGGCTGAAACTGCCTATATTAGTAGGCTCCGCAACTAAACATTCCTACACCCTTGTGGAACAGACATGTGTCAGCAGTCCTCACAAGTCATCTGTAAACCCACGAAGCTGGTAGCTCCTACAAGCTTCTGTTTATTCACCTTGTTCTCAAAGTATAGAGACAATTGTTTGCTTTAATTTTAGCTTTCATCTACAATCAGGCTATGAAAGCATTTGTAATTTGGGGTCATGTTTGACACATTATTTTGCAAGTTTGTTCACACGCATCGCAAACATCCAGACGTTTGTTTCTTTTATAGCTCACATACATTCTTGCGGTGAGCCATTGAAACTTATCAAATTCAATTTGGGTAATATTACACATTTACAGGCCCTTGTAAACGAGGGCTATGCTTCAAGATTTGTAACATTTGCTCCTCCACATTTAGGTTTGCAGGCTGCCACTGTAATTACATCACATCTATGGGTAAATCCCTTTCAATAAAAAGTGACCTACAGTACTGTGACCACGTTTTTTTTTTAATTTCTGTACTCTCCATAATGTATGGTCTTTTGGCCTGAGCTTTGAGTGCACAGATTCCTTAACTGTGACATGTAATGAATTGGGTGATATTTTTAATTCAGGTCGGTCACAATGTCAACCACATATTTGATGTGTTTGGTTCTCAATTTTATGCATCTTTCCGTGTTAAGGGTTATCATGCCTTAAGACACTGTACACTGTTTCCATGCACACCTCATTTTAACGGGGGTTTGAGATTTGTGCAGCGAGTCTTAACCCCTGGCACATCTAGTCTCCAATTACTTTAGTAAAGGATTCTTATCCATTCATCCCCTCTTTCTTAGTACCATCAGAAAGTCACCTCTCATGATCGGTGCCCATTTTCCAGTTTATGGAACATTCATGGACCCCTGTCCCACAGAGTCCTAATTTATGAAAGGAGATTTAATTTTTTGGGGGAGAGTCCTGAATGAAATTTTGGTATAACTATGCTTGTAGCCACAACAGTCTAGCCAGTAACCGGTGTATTTCTTAATCTAAATTCTTAAATCAGTTAACGGACCAATGATTGGCAGATCCGCACCAGAATGTACGGTTTGACATTTACTACACCAGAGCTACCTAATCAGTAGGTTTTCCTCCTCAACATTTTCAATATATGCGAGATATCCCAAAACAACTGACATGGTTTCTTCTTTATTGACGTTTCCCATTCTTCGTCCTGATGAGGACCTGGTACAAATTACCTTCGGAGGATTGAAACGTTGACACAATAGGTTTACTGTATGTAATTCAGGAGCCTGCAACTTTGGGTCAGAGTTTAGACCAAACAGTACATCCTCCACAGTCACCATTTGTGCATATATTGTATAGCACTAGAGCACTTCAGACCCACTTGGCTCACTTTTACTGCCCCGTTTGGGAACACTTTCAATTTCAAATGTACAAGATAAGAGGTTAATGAGATAGTCTTCCTAGAATTCTAAATGTTGAATAATTGAACAATAATTATTTTTTTCTAATAAGACCAATCAACTGATGGCTACTCACTAGTTTACCATGGAAGTGGAGGGTCACACTCACCCCCCCCCCCATCCCCCTCTCTCTCTCTCTCTCTCTCTCTCTCTCTCTCTCTCCCCCTGCCTCCACTCCCTACCCACTTTCCGGTGTCAGAAGTAGGCAAAGTGGGGCTGCCTGGGCTTCTGCCAGCGACTTCTTTCCCAGCACCAGTACGATTCCTCAGTAGTTCCCTAGACCGTGAATGAGAACCAGAGGGAGAATGAACAGAGCAATGGCGTCCATATTAGCACAGGGTAAAGCGGAGGTCTGAGTGGGGTCAGCACCACATGCCCTAACTGAAGAAATTAATAGAGGTTTCTGGGTGCAGAGGCGGTCGTATCTTCAGTAATGCAGGTTCTGAGAAGGACATCAAAGCCAGGAAGAGTTACTCTCGTGGTACCTCTTGTAGGACGATTTGCCATTATCAACTAATCACTTTGAAGATCTCCTTAATAAAGGAAAGCCAGAGCGAGCTCTGGAGTGGTAGATCGTCTAGCATTTATTTTGTGCCTGTGCCATGAAGACTGCCTTGGGTTTCACTTTACACATGATCCAGTCATGTTTGGGGCCCAAGCACTAGATACAGATAGGGAGGTCCTAGCGCTACCTCGGTTTGTGGCAGGAATAACTGTTTAAACCCCAATTTTTGTGGGAGACATTACAAACACTGTAAAAAAAAAATTGAGGAAAACGTTCTGTACAGAGCAATTCTGGATCTTCAAAGTAAGTGAAAAAGAGGTTGGCATGCCTGGCGATGCCATATACAGCTACATGGTCTGGCCAGTGAGATCACAAGAGCCACGTTGGAGCCCTGGTATTGTCTCTTAGCAAGGGAGACCTCGGACCTTTTCCATATTCAGATTGGCACCTGGATGGGATTTAAGAGGAGCGGAGTCTGCAAGTAGGAATACCTGCAGAATAATGAACCCCCAAATGCGGCGTTGGAGACTGATCTGCCCTGCCGAGCTGCCTAGACTGCCGAAAGAACCCCTCGTGTGGATAATCGGCAAGTCTCTCTATGCACGCCTGAACCCCAGCATGAGAGCGGATTGCTGTTGCAGGCTCACAAGCATGGTGGCCGGCGCAATGCAGGTCTAACCGATTCCGGTTCTCCACATCAGGTGAGACCTCTGCTCCATAAATCCCAGAGATGCTGGCTCTCGCTGGGTAATTCATGGGCTTCAGGATAATTAAGGAGTTAATTTAGGGGGCAGTTGGATAGCTCGAACTACGTGCTGCCTGACCCGGTCATGGCTGCCGCCATGAACCTCGTAACAGACTTGACCTGCCCGGCCCCCTACCGAACGCTTGCAGGAGACAAATGAGTGTTCTATTTCTCAGTCCCTCTACCCAGGAAGAAGTCCTTCTAGCTTTGAACAGAAGTCCACAATAAAGAACAGATATTCCAAGATCCATTACGCCTGTCCCTGAGATGGCCACCACCCACGAGGAATAATCTCACTATAGAAGATATGTGATCCAGATTACCACTCCGTTTCCAGAGAATAAGGCCTAAACCTTAAAGCCTCTTATTTCACCTTAACTGACAAATCCCATACAGCTGGCCATAACCAAATATCCTTCAGCATTCCTCAGGGCTCCGGGACTAATTGGAATAACGGCCATTATCCCTTATTTGTCGGTGGTAATCTGAATACTGGGTCTTTGGTCTCCTTTTTGTGAAGACAGCAACAAACATTAGACGCCTGTGTCCCCTTGTGCTCACCAACACCTGATCTCAATCACATGGCAGAGGGGAGCTCTGAAACCAAGATCCAGGACTCTGGGTAGGCCACAATCGCAGTAAAACTGCCACCAACCCCCCCCCCTCCAGCCGCGAAGCTCAACACCTTAAAGAAGCCGAACGACTCACCGCAACAACCCAGGATTTGAACAGAGTGAAGCAGGCCAAACGGACACGCATGGTGGACTCGTCCCTCGCCCGGTGCCTCCAGGACAGCAAGCGGTCCGATGAGGATCCCATCACGAAGGAACACACCAAACGCTATATGTTTAGCTCCTCATTCGTCGGACAACAGCTCCACAGTGAATGACTGCTCAGCCCTGGATACGGCCTCCAGGACAAAGACCTGCCTCCACACAACATCGCGGGCCACACTCTAGTGCCTCAAATGCTTGGCCCACTCTAAGATGGCCGCCCTGACGTCCCAATAAACACACAGACCGAGAGTCTGATCAAGATTCTGAAGCATCGCGATGATGTGCCCCCTTCCAATGGGATAACAAAGCCACACCGTGAGCTCCCTCAGTAGCTTACAACCCCACTAACTCTCACCCCCTCTCACCTTTCACAGCAACTTCTCTCCCAATTTAGTCGCTGGGCTCCCTCCTCTCCTTTGACCAGTCCTTTGAGATCCCTCCGACTCCTTTGGTGGCTATGTGATCCCACACCGCCTATTGCTTTCTCCACTTTTCAGTGGCCCCTACCCAGCAGACCCTCTTCTCCTATGGCTGCGATGGGCCCCACGTGCATTCCAATCCCACATAACCCAACAACGCCACGTAGTATCCCAATCCATGTCGACGCTCCCATGCCGACCCACACGAAACCACATGGCGTGAAAGCCTTCGAAATTAGCTTCCCCCCAAGCTCTCCATCAAAGCAAGGAGAAACCTCAAACATAGTCCTATCATTCAACACCCAGAAACACTTTTTGTAGACACCTACCACTGCTCTTCCAAAGGGCAGGTGAAGATGGAGCTCATCTTCCATACGGATAGACCGGGCAATTGGATCACTACAATTAGGTTACAACTCCACATATCCAAAACGACCACCACCACACATAGCTGTAAATGTACGACCTCTCTTCCGAACCAGGCGACTAGAAATGGGAACACAACAGTGACCATTTACTCAAATGGCAGTGTTGATACAGGCTAATAATGAGAACCTGGAGGCCTTCTACTTACTCTTCCCTGCTCTCCGTTCCGCCCATCTCCACTCTCTTCGATCTGCTCTGCCTCAACCCCTGTCCCCAGAAATACCTACTCCCATCCTCCTGGGGAGACCCTTCAGACTCCCAGAAAAGAGCCCCTCTCACTTCACCATTCCTACTAACCGCGACCTTCAATCTCCTGAGGTTCTTCTCATCCCTACACCCCCTCAGACTCAGCCGCCCCTACATCCCTTCACCATCACTCGAACTCGGCCTTCCGACCCCCTCCCCACTCCCACAGAACCTCTGAGGAAGAGCTCGCAACCCGACCCCGCTCCGAGGGTCATGAACAGTGGCTATCTAGGCAACCCAACCAGCATTAGACCCGACAATTCAATCTTGCCCACCACCTCAAGGGCCGTTCCGACCCACAATGACATGCCTCCTCCCCCGGAAAACATGTTGCACCGACTGAATATTATTTGTAACTGATTCTCTAACAACATCAGAGGCCTTGGCGAAATTATAACCAACCTAGACAAGGCTCGTATGCCCGAACAATCCCCTACTAGGGCCTCTCCTCCAACCAACTTTAGCCTTCTAAATTCCCAGTCCGAGCCCTGTCCATTCTGATCTCCGGCCCCCGAGGCCCAAACAAACAGTTGGGGAGACCCAGTTAGAGACCCTCTATCGATTGCCCGAGCAATCCCTTACAAGGGCCTCTCCTACGACCAATTCTAACCTTCCAAAATCCCAATGCGAGCCCTTTCCCGTCCTAGATATCCGGCCCCCGAGGCTCAATAAAACAGCTGT
This sequence comes from Lissotriton vulgaris, assembly GCF_964263255.1. Lineage (NCBI taxonomy): Eukaryota > Metazoa > Chordata > Amphibia > Caudata > Salamandridae > Lissotriton > Lissotriton vulgaris. The sequence continues at coordinate 53,909,692 of NC_141691.1, read as the reverse complement.
GGAGACCACGGTACAGACCCGCACCAGAACCAAATCCCCCATGTCCAGGCTACAGAGTCCCCCCCCCCAAGTATGTTTGCAAGGTCCCAGACGCATAGACCCTCCAGGACCAAAGCAGCAATGTCAGAGGAAGAAGCAGCGATCCTAGCTGCCACCTACGACTCTCCTCCCACAGTCTCACTTGAATCCAAAATACAAGTGATCACAAGCTTCAGAAGAGAACACCCCCCCCGCCCACTCCCCCCCCCGCCCATCTACAGCTAAAAGACCCCCGCCCTCCCCCTCGTCCATACCCAAGGCACCACGAGGAAGTACCCTAGCAAAAAGGGTATATCCTCTAGCGGTCTACTCATTAATTGTAGATCAGCTCCCAAACACGCAACGGAATTAGCAGAAACCATCCTCTCCCATGACCTAGACATTGCGTTCATCACAGAGATGTGGTAAAAAGAGACCTGCACCCCCGTTTAGATATGCTTGTGCCTCCTGGCTACTCCATCATCAACAAAGATAGGATAGATCAAGGAGGGGGAGGTATAGCCATCATCCACAGAGACGGCGTAGACATCACTATAACCGACTCCTGCAAGTACAGCTCATTTGAATGTCTTTCTGTGAACATTAAGACTAAAGACATCAGCCCTTTAGTCTGTCATCTTCTCTATCACCCCCCCAAGCAACATCCCCCCCATTTGGGGGAACACTTATCCGACCTAATTGCCCAGTGTGCACTCAAACACACCAACGTCCTAATCCTGAGTGATCTCAACCTACGTTGGAATGAGACCAACAACTCTCTAATTCAATCTCTCAACAACCTCCTCTGTGACAATAATCTTTCCCAACACTGTTCAGAAGAAACGCACAACAAAGGTGCAACCCTGGATGCCATCATCGCCCACCAGGATGCAATTACGATCGACAATATTCTTCCAGTGGACTGGTCGGACCACCACATAATCCTATTCCACATCAACCAAAGACTTTTATCCCTGCCTCCGGTCCTTGACCCCCCCAAATAGTCCAGAAATCTCTCCCAGATTCCCTTGGATGCATTGGAAGAGGCTAAATCTGCTCCTACCTAGTGACTCTGAGCTCCCCACAACTAAGCTTATCTCGCTCTAAAACGTGAACATGGTAACCTTGCTTGACCAACTCGCTCCCCTGAAATTAAATAAAAGTTGTCCTATTCCGTCCAGATCATGGTTCGACTCAGACATCAATTATGAAAGGAGACCAAGGTTGCAGCGTTGAAACCACAATCCTTAACATAATAGAGGACATTCACAAATCATTGGACTCAGACCAATGCTGCCTACTTATTCTCCTAGACCTATCTGCAGCATTCGACACAGTAGATCACAAATTTCTCCTCAAGCCCCTCGAAGAAAGGGCTGGTCATTTCTCCACAACCGCTTCCAGAGAATCAAAATCAAAAGCTTTGAGTCCGACCTCCATCCCGTCAACAGGAGAGTTCCCCAAGGATCAGGGAGTTCCCCAAGGATCAGGGAGTTCCCCAAGGATCAGTGCTCTCCCCTCAACATCTACATGGAACCCATCACCACCCTCCTCAGAAAAGCTAACCTCCCTTTCCACTTATATGCAGACGATCCTCAAATTTACTTGGAAATCCCGTCGGCCAAAGACAATCAAAGACTCAACGAGCCACTAAGAGAAGTGGAACTGTGGCTGTCCAATAATCACTTAAAACTGAACCCGGACAAAACCGAACTCCTCATTTCGAACAAAGAAGAAAATTCACAAATGGTCGAGTGGATAAAAGCCATTGATGCACTCAAAGGGAACCTCACCCTAGCTGATTCTGTTAAATCTTTAGGCATTACACTAGACTCAAATCTGGACATGACTAAGCACATTAAGATCTCAGCGAAGAGTGCCCTCCTCAACCTAAAGCTTCTAAACAAAATGAAACCTTTAATCCCGCCCAAAGATCTTAAGCAAGCCACCCAAGTATTGGCGCGGTCAAGACTAGGCTATGGAAGCGCAGTACTCTCCGGCATAGCTAAAACACATCTTTCTCCCCTGAAAACAACTCTATGCGGCTGCTGTTAGAAATTGGATCCCAGGCTGGCCAGGGCTTGCGCCAAAGTCAGTCAGAGAGCACCACTCCTAAGTCAGGGCAAGGGAGTTACACGCCAAGATAACCCCCGCTCACCCTCTAGGTAACGAGGCGCAAGCAGCAAGGCTAAACTTGGAGGCGATATGAGTTAAGTATTTGCGCACGCACCCCAGCAACAACACCCAAGACCCACCACAAAGGAAACTCCATACAAGGTTATATATAAAAATAGCCTTTGTATTACACCAAAACACATTAGATAAAACACACACTTTACAATGTGCCAACAGGCACGGGCAGAATTTACAGGGGATATGTACAAGACAGGGCCACCTGGACCACTGTCAGGAATCAGCACTTTTAGAAGTAACACTTTTAGAACATAGCACATAGAATGTAAAATTACTGTAGTACACAACGAGTAACTACTGGTAACCAGGACCTCACTAGCACCACCTGCACAAGGAGAAAAACAACCACCTAAGTATCACAATACCTGTAGGGGTGTAAACACAACACATAATGCATAAAATACATTCAGCGGTGTAAGAGCAAGGCACATGATGCATAAAAACATTCAGCGGTGTAGAACAAGGCACATGACGTATAAAAACACATTCAGAGGTGCAAGCATGAGCAATTTCGCAAAGATCACATTAGCCACCACCTGTGGCAGTCCCTAGGCCAACTGGCCTCTCTAGGGCTAGGACGCCCTGTGTCCAAAGTCAGGGGGCCTAAACGTGGCAGTTGCCCACGAAGTGCTGGGCAACTGAGGCAAATGATGGGGCCAACGTGGGAGCCTCGCAGGCTGTGACCAAATCTACTGTCCCCCAAAGAGCCTCGCTGGGCTCTACAGTACGCACTGCTCCTGAGCCTTTCTGGGGCTCTAAACACAATGTGGGCCCTGGAGCCTCGGGGCTCCCAATTACAAATGCCCCCTGAGCCCTCTCAGGGCTCAACACAGAAATGGCCGTCGTTGGAGTACCTCACGGGGGACTCAGAACACAGGAATGCCCCCAGAGCCTCTCTGGGCTCGAAACAAAAATGCCCCGGGGCCCTCGTGGGCCAAACCAGAATGCGGCCTTTGCTCTGTGGGGGAGGGGCGGGCACCGGCAATGTGCCCAGATGCCTCCCTCTCCTCTGCGATCACCTGCACTCACCGGCTCGGTCTCCTCCTTGATGGCGACGCGCCGTCGGCAGGGCTCTCCCAGGGCACGGGAGCCCCGCAGGACCAAAAGCACTTCCGGGTCGTCCTGTTGTCCCTCTTCCTCCTGGGCAGTACGTGCGGCCGGCGCCCCAGCCGCAATTACGCCGCCATTTCCCAGACGTCCTCGAGGACGCTCCTTCCGTTCAATCCGACGCAATCCGGGGTAGCCTCCCGGGAATTCACAAATTAAAGCGAGGTGGCACTCGCTTGGGCGGCAATGTCCCTGGCAGGGCGGGCACCTGCCAGAGGACTCGAAAATCGTCACGCAGCGGGGCAAACGCCGGGTGGACTCCGGCTTCCAAAAGTAAAGCGCTCCCTGCGCTAAATGCAAAATAAAGCGCTCTTAAGCGCTAGAAGGGGAAAGAAAAGCGCTCCCAGCGCTATCAATCAAATGCAGCGCCCCCAGGCGCTATAGGACAACAAAGTCCAGCAAAAGTCCTTGTAGGTAGGCAGGGGGGCAAGGCTGGGCCCAGAGCCAGCACACTGGGTCTCCAGGCAGGGAGACACTCCAAGTGGCGGTCCTCTGGCCCAGCGACAGCGGCAGCAGCCCCCTCAGGATCCTGGAAGAGAACATCTGAGGGGACACAGCCCCATTTTTACACACCACATTTCTTTGTCTAAGGGTGCAGGGTGGGGGAGAAACCAGTCGCAGCTGGTTTTGGAGCACTCTTGATTGCTCAACCACCCATTTCATTCACTGGCAGGGCTAGGGTCATCAGTCGCACCACAGGGGGCGGAGCCAGCATGGTCTGGGGAAAACCCAGCCTCATTCAGGACACAGGTACACTCCTCCCAGCCATCAGCATGCTAATCTCCCACTCACCACCGGGCAGACCCATCATGACTCATGGAGCCTGGCATCCCAGCCAGCTCCAGCCAACCACACGCCAGCACCTTCACAGCACATACACAGCCATGTCTAGAAGTGGCACTTCCCCACTAGACCCATACATGCCACACATACCATTGCGCAGCATTCGCGCTCACGAGTTCGCACATACCAAACTCGCGCATGTACACCTCACGCATCAGGAACTACCAGGGACACAGACATTCCCCATGCATTCCTATGGGAGGGCAGGCCTCTCATCACATGCACGCAGAGTGCGCACGCACTTTCCACTGGGACACAGTGAAAGTGCGCAGAACCCAAAAATCACCATCACCAGGTCACCATTACAAGCAAAAAGTCTAGGGGTGAACCTGCCAGAAGGGCCAAGTCCAACAGCTGCCAAAATGGTCACTGGAGTAAAGAAATTTGATCATCTCTCCTGCTCTCAAAGAATTCAAGTGGCTTCCTATAGAACTGCGGGCGAACTTCAGAACAGCCTGCCTCACCCACAAAGCCCTTCACACAGGCAAACCCGAATATCTGGCGGCAAAACTCAAAAAAAGCTGGCCAGAAAAGGACTCAGAAGCTCCAACACCTTACTTCTCATCCAGCAAAAATCACGAACAGAAAACCACCGCCAGGTCCTTCGCCAGCAACACGCCTAAAATCTGGAACTCTATTCCCCTCACATCAGAACTATTCTGCCCTTCGCTAAATTCAAAAGTCAGCTCAAAATCCTTTTCCTTGACCGATCCCCAACGAACAGATAAGAGCAGCTGGAGCCTTGAGATTCACACTTTCCTTCCCGGATTCGATGTTAATCAAGATCTTGGTATGGACCCTCCACCGCATTGTCACTGATTTTTATTTCTGAACTGTCTTGCCTTACGGTATTTTGTGCTATCTTTTCCTCTGCTATATAACTGATGTGAAGCGCTCCGATACCCTCCAGTCAGGCTAGCGCTATTCAAAACTTAAATAAATGAGTGAGACTGACTAATGTAGAGGTACACAGGAGTGGATTACTAAATTCCTCATTTAAATTAACCTCCAGACCAGTCTTGTGGGGGTGTTATGCAAGGACCTGCCATCTCTCGAATACAGCAACTGCTTTGTCTGCAGCACAACACTGCTGCAACAATGCCCCATAACTTGAGGCACAAGGTCACTACTGGAAGCGAGGGGTGTGCAGATCAGACCTAGCCCCTCCCCCCCCCCCAATCAGAAGATTACAGCACATCCAGAAGATCCTCGGACATGCTACTATTGGGTCACCCGGACAAGGCAAGTTAGGAAGGAGGAGAGTCGCAGAAAAAGGCTGGGATGGACACACCCAGTCACACTGTCTTGCACACACCAGTTTCCTCAACAAGCACAACTCCCTACAGCCGGGGTAGTATTTAAACAGGATGGAAAACTGTTTCTACAAATACAACTAAAGAAAAATCATTGACAGTTGGGGATTCAAATAGCCAGTCTGCTGGAAGTTTTTTTTTCACAGCCTGAAAGTGCAGCACCTTCAAGCATAGCAAATGTGTTTAAATGGAAGCCACTCAATCCTAGGTGTTCTATCTTATAAACAATTTCTGTGTCAACTGTGCAACATCAGTGGTGTTGCAGGATTGTGTTCAAAGAATGGCAATACGTTGTGGCCTTTTCTACAACCTTTGCAAGAGTAGCCTATAAAAGTGCTTCAGTATGTAAATGAGTCGCTCATTCCCAGGTGCATACAATTCGATGGACTGTGGTTTCTCTTCCCCCATCTTCATGTACTCCCAATACGTTTTAGCCCTACTCATTCACAATCAAACAAAGAGGAGGTTGAAAGTGAACCTCAAGATCAGGTTTGATAAAAATGTTCTCACTTACTTGTGCAAGCTTGGAGTCTAGGGTGGGGGGTGGTGTTTCTTCGTTTTTGGAGTACTGATCACCAAGCACGGACGAGCTTGCTCTCTGACCCTCAGACAGACTAGTGGAGCTTGTTCCAGTGGGTTTCTGTGTACTGGGCTGAAGCCCAGGCTTCGGCAGACCGGCCTTCCCATTAGTCAGAAATGACTTTGAAGAACTCTTAGTCAGAGTAGGAATCCTTGCTCCACCAACAGGAGGTTTTGTTGTCCAAGTCTCCCTGGAACCTCTAGGTTTTTCAGTTGAAGTGAGAGCCAGGCACCTCCTGGCTCCAGGAAGCCCAGACAGCAGAGTTCTAGCTGGAACTTCAGCTTTTGAGAGATTTCTCTGGCTGGTGTTTGCTGTACGTTGCAGATTGGAAGTTCTGGAAGTGCTGACTGCTGTGGGCTTACCAATAGACTTTCCAGTACGGTCCATGACGCTTTTAGCCTGCTTGGACTTGCTCTTACTCGACTCAGATACCTCAGAGTTTGACTTTTCCGGAAGGGAACAGATTGATAAATTGGTTAATTTATGGAAAGAACTATTGTTACTCTGCACGGAATCTGAACGGGTGTCCTTTGTAAACGGGAAGGCCACAGCCCCAGGCAGTGGAGTAGAGGTCACAAAGGATAAGGAAGCAGCCGAGAAACAACTTTCATTGTGCACGAGCTCGATACTCCTCCTGGAGAGGTCAGCAGGTTGAAGAACGACAGACGTGTCTCCAGAGCTCAGACGAGACAGTGTTCTGTGATGACTCAGACTTTCACCTTCAGCAGATCGAGCAGAGGAACCTAGCCCAACCTCTAGTGCTCTAGATATCACCTCATCCGGTGCATGCTCACCTTTTACCACAACATTATTTAGTTGAGCCTCACTGTTTACCAAGAGGTTATCCATTGCAGCATCACTTTTTACTGCGATGTTCTCCAATTTAACCTCACATTTTACAGATTCCTCCAGTTGATCCTCATTTTGACCCTCAATCTGGTTTGTAGCTTCACCGTTACTCAATTCTTCTGCCAGATTGCCCTCACCGATTACCACTTCCTCCACTGATCTTGCCTCGCTTTCTATCATTTCTTTCTCTGATGTGGTATGACTGCTAACCACCTCTTCAAGATTAACCTTTGTTTTTGCACCGTCTAAATCAGGTGTAGCATTTGCAGAATTCTCCAGCTTAGATGCCTCTTGGATATGGGTGTCTACGTCTATTGTCCTACTTCTCCCATACACAAGATGTTGGTGCGAGACATCTCTGGTCACCATCACCACTCCTAGATTATCCTGAGGACTACTGACTGCAAGGTCAATTGTTGCATTTCCTAGATCTTGGATATCCTGGTGATGAAGGTCTGGTAGGTCTCTTGTTGCATTTGTGCTATCTTCAAGATCCTGGTTATTGTCTCCAAGATCTCTTGTTTCATTCCCTCCATCCTGGCTGTCTCCAATAATTCTTGTATTGCCTTCAACTGGACCAAGGTGCTCATATAGGTCCCTTGTGGTATTGCCTTCAAAAGAATCCTGGAGCTTATCTCCTAGGTCTACTGTGGTATCGCCTTCAAGAAAGTTCGGATGCTTACTGGCTCCAAGGTCCCTCGTGGTGTCACCTTCGTTGACAAGATCTTGGCCATTAATGTCGCCTAGGTCTCTTGTGGCGTTTCCTTCCTCCATAATTTCTTCAGTCATGTCTACATGGTTCCCATTGAGCACAATGTCCTGTGTAACATTCATATGAAAGTTGCCCTTAGCTGATACAGGGGGACTTTTTTGCCCAATCTCTTGCGTGGTGTTTAACAAATGGACAACCTTAGTTTCCGATTTCTTGTAAGGGCTTATGGTACCAATCTCCAACGTTGTGGTAAAGAGCTCTTGGGTTTTGTTCACTGCACTCTGCTCCTCTGTCTTGGTGACAGATTGGGCATCCAGCTTTACAGTGATTAACGCATTTGATGCAGGACCATTTGCTAGGGGGTTGCTGTGAGCTGCGGGGGCATGGGTGACAGTGGTGTTCAATAAAACACTACAAGCAGGTGCATGCAAGTCAACTGTGCAGTTTAGGTCACAGTCCGCTACTGTTCTAGCTTCATGTAAGCTGCAGTTGCTTGCAGACTCTCTGGTTGCAACCTCAGGAACCTCAAGTCCGTCAAATAAACCAGAATCTTTTAAGCCTCTAAAACCGCCACTGGAAGACAAAGATATTTTGGACAAAATACTTGGCTCACTATCTAAAAGTTCCTTGCTTGCACCAAGCGGTATCGTTCCCTCCAAACCTTCACTCCCAAATTCCATCAGCTGCGTGTTCATATTATCAAGGTCAAGGATACTCACAGCAAAAAAAGACGCCTCAGTGCAGTCCAGAGATCTTAGAACCTTATCCGCATCGTGGCATAGCATGGATTTCATAGGCGTGAGCTCATAAGGAAGAGGCTCAGCTTGAATGGTGGAATAGTCAAACATAACCTGCTTTCTTTTTGAAGATTGTGGGCCAGCAGAGAACTCAGAACTCGGCTGAAGAGTTTGTTCTTCCACCACCTTGCTGCCTGCTATTTCAGAGACTATCTTATTGCACTCTGCAGCATAAGAGCTCAGATACTGGAGAGCGTCCAGAGTGATTTCTTCTTGGTTTGACGGGGTATGCTGAAGGAGGTCTGGAAAGGGTTCCCTCACGCACTCATTTCCTATGGGTAAGTTACATGGCTTTTGTTCAGAGACACTTTCGGGCTCTGTGGAACTCAGCTCCAGGTCTACCTCCATTACTGGCGTGAGCAGAATTTTGCCTTTTGGCTTAGTGGTGGCCACTGGGGTGCTAAAGTATTTGCCAGCAGAGCGTTCATTGTCTGCATTGGATGCATCTACCACACCACTAGGATTTGCAGACTGACAGTCAGGGAAATATCTAGAATTTGGCAAGGTGGAGTTGGTGTCCATGGCCCCCGGCGGAATCAGGTGCTGCAATGTCACAGTGGGCTCAGAATTGGGCAATACATCGTTTAACATTGGCTCAGCACTTTCTACAGAAGAAACTTCTTCCTGGACAACATTCTTATCCTGGGCTTCGCCATGGGATTTGAGACCCCGAGAATCTAGAAAGACCTCATTTCCTTCATCATCCAAGACAACAAAGGTCCTACTCCATGAACTGCAGACGGAAGAGCCAGCTTCTGAGGCTGCAATGCTGGATTCATGACTGCCACTGCCCTCCATTTTTTGGCTACCATCACTATCCTTGCGAACCCAAGTGCTGTCTAGTGGAGTCTTGCTTCGCTTAGCTGCTTCCATTTTACAGTTTTCAAAGTAACTGTACAGGTTTTTGCAAATCTCTCCTGTACTGTTTCGCCGCTTGAGACTTGCTGCCACGCTGGACTTCCCAGAAGCACAGACTTTGACTTCTGAGAAAACGTCTTTTCTGAAATCTTGCTTTCCTGGGGGTCTCTGGAGAGGCCGCAAGCACTCCTTTGGCAAATTTCCCTTGTCTTTTAAAACAGGCCTTGCTGGTTGAATCTGGCAATAGGCTCGAGAGGCACTTGAAGAGGCATCTTTCAAGTTTGGCAACGACATGTGTCTTGAGGGAGGAAAGACCCGTGCATTCGGCTTTGGGAGCCTATTCCTTCCGCCTTTCGAAGCCTACAAAACAAAAAATACATTCATATAAATAATACACAGGTAAATACTACACAATTACAAAAAATTCAAAAAACGTCTGCCCAGAGAGGGATAAACATGTGAAACACCTGCACCACTGACAATGTATTACAATTAAAACGGATAGTCTAACTAAAAGGAGGGACATAGCTTCTCTCTCCCGTGCGAGTGAAAAGGACATGAAGTGTATGTAGTAACTTGGGTTGGTTTAAGAATCCTATCTTCTAGAATGTGTGTGACTGCATTCTCTGCTGAGTGTTCTCTTTGTGGTAGTTGCCAGATTCACTTTGTAGCTACAGTTGCCCTGCTCTGATAGTCCAGCTAATCTACAATAAATCAATGAACTGGCTTTGATCTGGTCTCCTCATTATTCAACTATTACATCATTTTTGGCGACGGGTGCTGGGCCATGACTTTGAACCCACAAGCGGCGAAATTAGAGTCAAGAAACGTAAAGCGAAAACGTAAGAGGAAATCCTTAAATATTTGAGAGCCACAGACAACGAGTAAAGTAAGGAAAACGTTTTATTTTACTTGTGGTTGGCTTCGTTGTGAAAGAGAGCAGGGCGGAGGCATTTTAATCTTAAAGAAATCCAAGCTACTACATGGGTCTCAACAGTTCAGCGAGGGGTTATTAGTGTTCAGAATAGAATGGCGCACAACATGTAGTGGTTGAGTAGTCACACAAAAGGTAATTTTGGTTGGTGCTGCTTGTACAGAGAGAACCCTAAAAAACTCTGAAACCAAAGGGTGTAGGAACTAACCCTTATGCAAAGTACAACAGCCAGTCAAGCGCACACAACAATTGTAAGGGTATAAGTGATCAAGGTAAGGCGTTTAAGGATAAGGTCACACACGATGTTCTTTCTATCTTAGTTTTAATTGGTGTATGATTGGTCCTCCTGTCCAGGAGACACCACCGAGAAAGAAAACCAGCCGACACGTGTTTCGTCAGTAAGGGTGTTAACCCAATGACTTCAGGGCTGGAGGAAATACAAAAAGGAAGGGGTTTGGGAATGATAACAATGAGAATGCGAAAGAACACATAACTAATTGAAAATCAACAGAAGGGGTACCTCGTGTGAGTGGAAACCTAAAGAAAAGAGTGAGGGGGATGCCGGAAGTGACTGTCAATTTCGTAGAGAAAACACCTAAAGTGCGAAAAAAACAGTAATGTGCCCTCATAGTGATGGGTGACTTAGTGTGTGGAAAACGGCTTAAAACCATGTGCAGAGCACAGTGACAATAAGGGAAAAGCACAGTTAGGTCGGAAGAAACATGGAGAACCTAGGTATATTAGCTAGCTAGTCACTGCTCTGGGTTATATACCTGTAAAAGAATGGAAAAAGGGACAAAAGTAATGCACAATTCACAGGTGAGTGAGGTGATGTGAAAGCCAGTGCTCCGAATCAGTGACTATTTGATTATCATAACAAATCTTTGAAATGCAATACAGATTTGATTGTTTCTTGTTGTAAAGTAAAAAGAGTAGCCTGCAGCCTAGGGGGGGAGAGGAAAAAAGGGGCAGTATATGCGGTTGCAAATCCTCAATGTTATGAGTAAAGTAAGGAAAACGTTTTATTTTACTTGCGGTTGGCTTAGTTGTGAAAGAGCAGGGCGGAGGCATTTTAATCTTAAAGAAACCCAAGCTACTACATGGGTCTTCCTTTATAATAAATAAGACCCTTGAACAACCTCAAGCTACTACAGTGTACTTTTGGTGACTACTTGCTCTTAAGCTTTAAAGAAGAAGAAAAAACACACCTTTAAACATTTTTCTAGGTTCAAACTTTTTAAAAGAAGCCAGTGTGTGGGACATTGCATTTACAATCTCACTGTGGTATCCCTCCTTTCAAAGTGCTTTACTGCAGGTAGAAGGATAAAACACGTTCCCAAATATCAAAATGTATTTGGTTTAAGGATCCAGTGTGAACATTCTTGCATTGCAAAGGCCATTAACTGTGCGGCATCCAAACATTCCCGTCCAATTCCAATACTTTCCACCCACCAGCAGGTTGCTAAGATCTTTCATTACGAAAGGGATTGCCTATACAGTACTCTAGAAGCCCATTTAAGGCTCAACTTCCAACCTGATATCTATCCCACCATGATCGAGCACTACAAAAAGTAAAAGAGTGGGAATGGTCTTCACATCTGCATTACAGCCAAGACAGTGGTCTCCCTAGCCTGTTCCCGTTCAGAAGCAGAAAGTTCCTGTATCTTCCAAAGGTTCCAGAGCTCAGGGTTCAGCAGGTGGGAATGAAGTCTACTCCTGACTTCCATTGCCAAACTAGAGGCGGTCTCTGAAAATCTCAGCTGCACAGGTTTATGTTCTTCGAACTCTGATGAACATACACTAAGGCAGCCTTGCGGATTTCACATCTAATGTGCACACGAACAATTAAATCTCGACATGGGTCTTGCTAAGTAGCAGCCTAATAGTGTCAGAACAAATGGGACTTTAAGGCCTTCCTGAAGAGTGGGGCGTGAGCTTGTCCTAGACTGAGCAAATTCCAAAAGATGGTTCACCAAAACAAAAGGCGACGGCTCTCTGGCCTCAGACTAGCACCTTTATCTGAGACGTAGCTGCTTAAAGTTCATTCATACTTCTAAGACCATCAGGACATGGACGCCTTGAGGGAGACGGTTGCTGGATTGAGTAGATACAAGAAAACTTTGCTTAAACTGAATACCTCATTACTGCAGCCTCGATTTCCACTAACTCCTAATAGGTGTGTTTTGCACCCACTGCAAATAATGGGTCCGGAGCAGCGGGGAGGTCAGTATGACAGAAGCCCAAACATGGGGCCAATGGCGGGTCTCACAACCAGTGCCCTGTTTGACATGCGTATGCTCTACTTTGCAAAGTTGGTGAAGGAGGATACCCATTAAGCTGCTAAAAAGTTTGCTCAAAGACATTGGCATCAAAGACACCTAGATGTTTAACCAGGTTAGACCGCTCAAGACTGTACTTCATATAAAGACGCTCAGTGGAAAGCTACCAAGGCTTAGCTAGTTAGCAATCTCGCAGAGCCTACTATGTACAGCGCTCCGTGCTGTGGGGACTTAACAGAATTTAACATTTTCTTGGACATAGTCCGCGCAGGACTACACAAGTCAAAGATATATAAAACAGGAGGGAGATGGGGGGGGGTCAGATGGCGACAGTTATACATCAACAAGGGTAGGGCAAGGTGAAAGCCAGATGAACAGCACAGGTAGGGGGGGGGGGGGGGGGGGGACTACTCAATCTCAATAGAATTGCAAAGATTACCTTTTGTGATGGCTCGACCATGGTGTCAGCACCCAGATGAACTTATTCATGGAACAGGAATTGATCCCTGTAAATCTCATTGCTCACCCTAATTCTATCTAAGGGGGTCCTGAGAGAGGTTTTCCTTGAGAAATGGGGTAATTAAGAGCAGCTTTAGCAAACTTCAGCATTTATATTCCCCAATTAGGGATGATGCTCCTTAGTGAAGTGCGAGTGCTAAGCAGGACTCCTTATTGCACAAACAATTAGAACCAATGCATCTTGTAACGCGTACCTTTCAGCATGGAAAATAACCTTCCGCTTTACTATTATCTTTCTAAGAATAGGGCAGACTTGTGCCATCTCCTAGTAGTAACACAAGGCTCCTGCAAGTATAATCGTCTGTATGTATTCCCTCGTAAGGAGAGTTTTTGGCAGAAAGTTCTCCGCGCCTGCTTGAAGTCTCATCGGATGAATGTGGTCTCTCCCTTCACAGCATTTGGAATTTAAAATCTGGTTACAAACCATGTCCCATGCTGCACTCCAAACTTACAAGTCGCAAAAAGGGATTCGGTGAAACTGAGGCAGGAGGAACCAAAGCGCATGAAAAGGCATCCTTGTGCCAAGTTTTCTTGGGAAAACAAAAGGCTTAGTCAAAAGATTAGTTAGGATTTTTATTCACTTCAAACGTTTTGAAGGAGAGCGAGCAAGAAGTGTGTGCTGGAATCACTAAATATTTTCTCCAATTTTAATTACATGCACGTGGTGCACTCCCCTTCACAATCAAAAATACTGTTAGAATTGAAATGCCTCACTGCCATATTGTTCATATTATACCGGATATTATATTAGCATTTATGTAGCTATTTTATTCAATTCATGTTGTATGTTCACACAATAAGTATAGAGGTTATGTATTTTAGGTTGGCATCTGTGCCGCCATTTTCTCTCATGCAGCCTCCATTTCGCAACAGGATTGAAACTAAGCTTTTGTCTCATGTTGCTGGTCTCAGCAGAAAGCTGCTGGGATGCATTTGCATCACCAAGGTTAGGCCTCACTGAAGCATGAGAAAGTGGTTTGTTAACGCATACCCTTCCCTGAGAGAGAGGTGGCTCCCACTATTCCAGCTGCAGGCACAGACTGTATGACCTCGCCAGAGAGATAGTGTGTGCCTGGTCTCAAACTCTTAGCTCATCTTTGTTTGCCCCCATGTTCAAGTTGTCTCCCTGTGGAAAGTTAGTGTGGGTGGGTCACTGCCCAGTTGAAGAAATGTACAACTTATTTATGCTGGGGAAAGTCAGTCCCCTCTGTAGCATGTAAAGAGGCTAGTCAGACTGGACTCCGCTGCAGCGCATTTTACAATAAAATAACTTGGTTTGTATTCTCTACTGCGTCACTGACGCTTCACTTCTTGGAAGGCCAGAGGAGGTAGAGCGTGACCCGGGTGACCCTAGTTGGGCCACTTCCTTCAATACCAACATTTTAATAGAATAGTTTTGCTATATTCTTTGACTGAGGAAGTATCAAAACATTCATCAAAAGAGCCAGTCAATGTCAGTTTTTCTGAGTATCTGCATCCTCCGACGCATAGGCCAAAATCAAACTGTGCTAGCGTACAGATCTCCAATTTGGGACCAGCCTTTTTACAAAAGTGTCCCATTCCACAGAACAAGCGGATGGGAGAGCCGAGAGGAATGTGCTGCTAGATAAAGTATTTACTAAAAGAGGGGTGCCAATGTTCTTCTGATGGATACTACGAACCACAGATTCACCTTTAGAATAGATACCAAAGCAGTCCCTCCCCAGCTGGTGGGTCTGTGGAATGGCACAGATTAAAGATTTTTGCAGGGCACAACCGTTCAAATGCCCTTCCTGTCAGACCGTATTGCCAAGGCATTTTTTCTTCGTACACATGCACACTGATGCCCATGCTGCAGCCTGAAGTGCCCGGTACTGGCAGTCTGCATGCTAGCACAGTTGTAGCAGCCTTTGCCCTGGTAGATGAGACTTAAACTATCCGGACGCTGCTTTTTGGCCATCGAGTTGCAGACATTAATTCCGAAAACTAAGCATCTGGGCAAAGTCTGGTCTTTGCACCTCTTTTCCCACCAGAAAACTTCACAAATGGCACCAAACGCCATAAGGTGGATGCTCAGCAATCGATGTCAAAGCAGAGTCCAAAGAATGGTCTCTCCTCTTTCGAGAGGCCAGGTGGGGCAAAGGATGTTCTGAGAGTGATGACCAAAAAGAATTACACTTCAAGCTGTAAGAATCTCATCACATAGTGATCTCTGTGGTGAAAAGTATGCATCTACTGTGCAATCTTCTGCTATGGAAAGAAACATAGAACATAAAAATAAAGTTACTTGAATTTCTTGTTAGGAAGAACTTTAATGTAGAACAGAGTTTAGTATATAGCCAGGAAACTGACTTTTGTATTGTACACGGTTTTCAGAAAACAATGCTCTGAAATCAATTTTGCAAAAAAAGAGGCGGCAAATGAAATATTAGATTGCAGGCGAAATGAGCACAGAAAGATGCAATACAGAGAGTGGCAGCAAGGGCTGAGCAACAAAAGTAGTTAGCTGTTACACACTCTAAATAAAAAGCAAACACGTTGTGCCCTTAAGGGAGGACCACATGTTACTCTTGAAATCTTCTAATAATGAGAAATGACAGTATTTAAAGTAATACTACTGGCAATTGCTACAAACAGATAAACAAGTGACCAAATATGTAGATTGTAAGCCTCAAATAACATAAGAAAAGTAAATCTTTCGTTATTGTGAGACCTAGTAACATTAGGATGTACCAGAAACATAGTGAAGTAGGTGGTTTAACTATCAAGAAAGGTTTTTCAACGCGGATGCATTAATTGCTGCCACGATACAAATGAAAAACAGACCTAATTTTCTGATAGTTTGAACCATTTTGATACACACAAGTTCATTAATTGTAACACATTAACATTACCTGTGGCCGAATGATATGTAGATTCTACCATTAGTATCAGGTGGTAAAAACATTTAAGACCTCTGTGAAACAAAACATATCATATGGTGTAACACTTTGCAGAAGAACATAAGAAAAGGGACATCGCAGTTGTAGTAGTTTCTAGAATTGCTACAGTCCGTCCAGAGAGCAGGGCTAGGAACGGATAACTAAATCTAAGAAAACAAAAAACCCTATAGATTTAGAAAATGGAGGTTGGAGAAAGAATTAAATAGAGATGAAAAAAATTGAAGTGCGTTCCCAGCATAAAATGGAATAATTAGAATTTCTGGAATGTATTCGAAAGTTCACAAGTTTGTTTTCTCTCTGCAGGAATACGTTTAAGGTTGATTACATTAAGTGCAATTCTATATTTTTGTTGAGGATGCACATGCAGGACTTAAAACCCGTTTGCATTATGATTTGCTGTAGTTTCTATCTGGGACGGAATTGTGAGATCAGTATTTATGAACTTTCACCAATGCACTCCTTTCGGTTTGAACTCCGCAGGTGGCAAATGCATTAGTAAACTAACATATCATTTAATAGGAGTCAGTTCTACTGAGATCCGTAATTAAGATGTTCAAAAGTGAATCTCACTGCATAAAATTTCTGTAAAGCTAGATTAGCTAAAGGAAGGAGGTAGCACGGACTCTCATAATAACTTGGTAAAAACAACTATGGCTGTGGAGGGCTGATGGAAAGAAACTAAACAGACCCAAAAGTTCAAAAATAGATAGATGGGAATGTGATTAATAGAGGACCTCCCAGGAGTTGGGTTGGATGAAGTATTACTACAAGTAATATTCAATAATTACACCACGCTGAATAATGTATCTAAGATTGCAGATAAAGGTCGAAGGATGTACAGACTATGCATCTAGTATGGACAGTTTTAGGGTATGTGGTCTACAAGTTCAGTAGTACAATGGTGTAAAAGTATGCAATTGATTTTTTTATGTTTTTGTGAATTTATGCAAATGCTTTCAAATTGCAAAATGTGTGGTATTAAAAAATTCTAAATGTACAATTATTTTTTTTACCCGATTTTCAGAGTCTTCAAACTTCAGGGCTCGAAAAATCCACTCATTGTCTTATTCAGGACAAGCTATTTTTAGGGACTACTCGCCCTTTCTGGCTAGCTGAAAAACCTCTAACTTCAGTCACAGAACAAAAATGAACTGTAGGAAAAAAAAAACCTGACCTGTGTATCTGAAAGTAGAGCTAAGTGTCAAGATCAGATTTAAAGACATCTTTTTGCTCACAAAGTGAAAGAGCAATAAAAATGCATTTAAATCTGGTCACATTTGCTGGCTTTCAGAGACCGAGGTCAAAAGTCAGTTTGTCTTCCTGTATTTAACTTTCTTTCTGTGACTAAAGTTAAAAGATTTTGTAAAGTGATCTGTGTGGCAATTGAACTGTGCAAAGCATGTGAAATGAAAGGATGCAAGATGTCAGGCTTTTTTCTAACACTACACTGAAATAGCTAAGTGAACTGTTCAAACATTTCAAATATTTCACTAGTTATGAAGACCCAGTTTTGTAATTCTGTGGTGAAAATATTTTTATAGGATCAAAACAAAATCAGAACACTTTACTTGGTGATGTGCAAATTTTCAATTTTTTTGCTTAAACCCAATTTCTAAACATTGTTTACGCGCTATTATCAGTAAAACTACATCTTGGTGGGAAAGTTTTGTGGTTATTTCAATGTAAAATATGCTGTTAATGACAGTGCACTACCAGATCATGCTTTGGTAATATATTTATTTAAGGTGAGTTTTTAAGTAGGAGCTGGGAATTACTACTGCTCCTGCCCAGATGACAATGCGATTAGTGAACTAAGAGGCAAGCCAGGGATTATGCGTACCCTATTTATGGGCTCAATTCTGGTTATACATGGATCAAACATTTAGTCTAGTCAATAACGAGATTTTTTGGTAAAGAAGAAATCGTGAACTTGCATATTTGAAGGGGCTCACTTATGTGATTAAGAAAAAGGCAACTCGATAAAGCTAATTTGCTTAGGATCACACAATGAGACTAGTTCACAGGTCAACTACATTACAGTTAGGTCGAGTAGATTAAAGTTACTAGACCTGCAGGCCTAGTTACATTTTTAGGTTTTTGAGCCCTGGACTTTGACTAGGATAGGAGTGCCCCAGAGGAAGGGATGGGAATGCTAACATTGATTAGAGGCATATGCCAAATACAAATAAGTGAGAGCCCATAGTGTGTTCCCTACTGTGTATGGAGGTTCACAAATTTTTTTGAAGGAAACTGGATGGCCCCAGCGTTGATAAATGGCTCCGATCGCCGACTGAGACCCAGGTAACAACCTGGCAGAGTTTGATGCATTTTAATGAAATTTGGGAGTCGCTTGACACGTCCACCATGGTTTCTTCTCTTCCGGCTTTGTGTTCACTGGTCAAAGTAAGAAAAAAGTTATGTGGTGTAATATGAAAGAGTATTTTTCTCAATACAGGTCCCAGAGAAACATATATTCCCCACTACAAGAGAATGTGCTGAATGAAATTACAAACTTAGGACCACTATAGAACTCTACTTGGAGTAGGTTCTTTAGCGATTAGAGAAAGGTTGCTGAAGTCTTCCAAGGTTAATTTTATGAGGCTGTAGACCTTTCAGTTGAGGAACACATTTATTTTGAATTGAAAATTAAAATCTAATTGCCCGTTTATGCGGTCATGCTGGAAGACCTTACTTAAATTCTCAAAATGTTTTTAAATGTGACATGATAGGATGTCCTGGATTTACCATTGTGTTGCAGCTGGCATTATATGCTGTGGGCAGTTCAAGAACCGTTCTCAAACCCCATGTCATGCAAATCAATAACAGGAAGCGAAACTTCACAGGAGAAATTAATGAAACCCAGAGGACAAATAAACTTTAATTTGACTGGAAAATGTGTAAAGTAGCCAACTAACTTTGAAAACAAAAAGGGAAACTGGAGAGGAGGCTGCTGATAAAAGATGATTGCATTGATGGTGCTTCTGGTTAGTGTTGGTATACGGAGACTGTTGTGGGTTCTGCAGGACAGGGGACGGGCACCAGAAGTCGCCATTTTCTACAACAGAAGCCTTGTGTGCATGGCCAAAGATCATGAACTGCAAAAGCAGCATCTAAGGCTTAACTTTGTTTGGGAGGGAAAACGGGCACGTGTCCACAAACAGCTGGCTTACAGGAGCATGGATGAGGGAGGCCTTGGCGTCCCCAATCTGATGCGCTACTTCCAGGCGTCTCAACTCCGTTACTTAGTAGAATGGTACAGACCTGAGTCGGAGAAAAGATGGCTCTTCCAAGACACAGCTATGGCTCAGATGCCGCTTTGGCGGATTCCATTCCTCGCCAGGCAGAACCGGCCACGATACATGTTGCGTTATCCTATCACACACACGACCTTACAGATATGGGATAGGGTGGCGCTCAAACATGGGTTAACAACCTTTCCCTCCCCCTTTACTCCCATATTGGACAATCCGGATTTCCCTCCGGGCAATGGTGCAGGCGCATTCCTCCAATGGCGCGGCACGGCATGTCGTGCTGCAGGCGACCTTTTTGATCCACGGGGATTTCTTCCCTTCACAGATATTAAGCAGGGGTACGACATACAGAACCCTCACCTATTCCAATATTTTCAACTAAGACATTGGCTCACTGCCCCGGACACCGCAGCACTGGTGGGTCGCCCCATGCCGACCTTTGAAAAATGGTTACTTACTAAAGACTCGGATAGACACCTTGTCTCGGAACTCTATAAAATGCTCACACCACCACACACTTCGGAGAAAACACCAAGTCAGAAACGTTGGGAGGCTGAATTGGGAAGAGCCTGGTCATATAAAGAATGGGGTTACGTTTACTATAGGGCTACACGCACAACACGCATCACAAAAAAGAGGGAGGCGGCAGTGAAATTGGCTATGTACTGGCACCTCACCCCAGTTCGCCTACACAAGGGGAACCCGGCACGCAGTGAGCTTTGCTGGAGGGGTTGTGGGGAAAAGGGCACTCTTACCCACCTCTTATGGGATTGTCCGATACTCTGAGATTACTGGAAGATGGTCCTGGACGATATTGATTCCACCTTTAAAACTGAAATCCCGAGATTCCCTGCATACGCTCTATTGGGCCTCCCCAATGCTCTAACCTTCCCCATGAAGTCCTTGAGGGGCCGACAGATGGGAATTGCCATGCAAGCAGCCACACAACATATACTATCTCTATGGGGTTCCACAACCAGCCCTACACACACGGGGTGGCTCCATAAACTTTGGTTTACACTTGGGATGGAACGCATACAGGCAACACTCACCGGAGCCACCGATACCTTTCAAAAAACGTGGCTTCCACTATTGACCCTTCTGTCCAAGGAATTTAATGAAATCACATGCCCCAAATATCTTAAGATTGTGCGTCTTAATGATGTCACCTGTGACACTCAATGACTTCCCAAATGGGGGCTCTGTGCTTTGCTGGCCTGTTGACTGACCTTCTGGCACTACAAGGCACACTGGTCAGGGCGGGGGTGGGGGGCTCGGAGGGGGGTGGGATAGGGGTTGTTGGTTGCTGTTGTCTTTATGTCATTTTATCGCACCGCAAATCATTTGCTTCCACGATGTCTCACTGCCAGTTAGGCATATATGTCTACATCTATCACTCAATTTTAGGGAAGACATGCTTGTCTGTCCCGTCCGCTGTATATGCCTCTTGCCTTTCCAATATGCTGCGATGTCTTTGTTTATGCCTGCTGGAAAATCCAATAAAATACATTAGAAACTAAAAGCAGCATCTAAGGAGTACAAGGTGTGGTCAAATAGTTTGCCTTACATCTAAAAAACTTCTTGAGACCATAGGTCATAACAGTGAATTTTGCAGAGTTGTGTGCCTCTACACATCCAAATCTATAAACAGTTCCAGAAAAAAAGCAACTGTTTCAAGTCACAAAATAGGAAAGTACCACAAAAATAAAAAAAGTGTCCAAAGATTAAAATATATTGTGAATTACTGCAAGCACATTTCACACAAACGCCCAACATAAACAATGAAATATGTAAGTTCTAACTGCACATATTTCAGAAAAATACTTTCGTTTATAGTGTTACAAATAAACAATGGTAAAGGGCCATAATTTTGTAGAATAGTTCATAATAGAATAGAAATTGAAAGATTGCAGGTTTTATCCCTTCCCAAGTGCCAAAAGCGTTGACCACGTTTCGACCCACGAAAGTTAAAGAATCATCATCAAGACAAAAAAAGTTTTAATGAACAAAGCCTAAGAATATCCAGATCAATGAAAAGGGACTAATGAAACAGGCCTAAAGGCAAACCTGCCAACCATAGATCGGAAGGTAAGGCAAGTTCACACAGATTCACAGGACGGCCCTAATCGAAAGTTTCTCAGTGCCTACAGACAAAGATACCCTTATCACCTGGTAGCGTCAATATATGGTATCAGGCATATTCCCACCCCTCTCAAACTCGCTGTGAAATCACATCCAAAGTCATGAGCAGGGAATCTGTGATATGGGAACCAGGAACAGGTGTATCACAATCCAATACTAATCTAACAGTTGCAAACTTCAGACAAATTATCTACTTTAAAGTAGAAGTTGAATTTCAATAAAGTGTAACAATCTTGGTCATCAGCTTAGAAATGTTTTTACAGACCATGCCCTGTGAATATGAATGTTTGAAACGTGGGTGTACACAGCTCTCCTGTAGGAAGTAACAGTGCTGAAACTTATTTTGGGATTTTCTGTATTTTTTTACTGCAAGATCATTCAGTCATCAAGTAAAGAAACAAAAATATACCCAAAAGGTGAAATGTGCAAAAAGATATCAAAACAGTAGAAAAATTAAGGGTGGTAGGTTCTTAAAAGTTATCGTGGAGGTGCAATTGTTGGCATTAAATACATCAACAGATATTGCCTGCAGCAAGTGCACACCACTGATCTGTTGGAAATTCAGTCTAGAGCAACTGTTAATCGCTGTTGGCGTCCTTCCCTAAACTCTGAAAGGATTCAATGGACTTGGCATTGCCAAGACCACTGTTGATGCTCAGCTCAGACTACAACATTACAAATAAAATATTGGCCAACAGATCACTCCCACTGGTCCCAAGAATAATCATCATGGGCAGCAATACATTGATGATCAGACAGGTGGATAAAGCTGAGACTTTGCCCCCAAGGGCCATTGTGTGGTTTCTCTGGAGGTAGAACAGGGATTTCATAGACCACTGTATCAAAGGCCAAAGATACAATTTTAAGAGCTAGGATGAAACAGTCCTCTTCATCAAAACTTTAGGAAGTCTAGAGGTTTCAGGAGTGTGACCTAGCCTAAACCTAAAATTGAAAGTAATTAGGAAGGTGGTCTGTTGCCTCTCAGTGCAATAATTGTTTGTAAGCAGTTACCCATAATTTTCTTAATAAATGGTAATCCTGTGATAAGACGGATATTCGAGGGGGTCTATGTGATCCAATGTTTGAAATTCTCACTTCATTTATTTTATTTCAGAATACAATATACCCAAAATATGACAGAACATGACATTAGGGAAATACAGAATCGAGCACAATATTTTACAACAATGTGCCATGGTATACAACACACTGGCTATTCCCATCAATATTCGCTTATTTACTGTCAATCATCCACTGGCTGCACCGTGACTTCCATTTGCTGTCAATTACATCACCTTGCAGGGCCTGTCGCTCGATACACCACGCGGGTCCCCCCCCCCCCCTCCGCGAGTGCCAGGACCCCTCTCCGTTGCTGCCTCGCTCTGGCTGAGCGCCGGTTTGTCGCACTATTTCTGTAATTTGGGATTATTGTGGTCTCTGCTTGTGCCCCCGTTTCTCTTGTCACCAGTATTGTATTTCTCTGCTTGTGCCCCGTATATCTCGCCACATTTGTATTTCCTCTGCCTGTGCGCTGTTTCTGCAATTTGGGATTGTGGTCTCTGCTTGTGCCCCCGTTTCTCTTGTCACCAGTATTGTGTCTCTGCTTGTGCCCCGTATTTCTAGCCACATTTGTATTTCCTCTGCCTGTGCCCCCGTGATTGTCCAGCCGTCTCTTCCGCTCCCCGCCGCTGCTCCCCTGCGGCCCCGCCCCCTTTTTCCTTGTGTTCCCGCCATTGGCCACCCTGCTCCCGCCTCCCAGCTGCTCCTCCCTCCCACTTCGCCATTTATGGAGGTCGCTGCACGGAAGCGCAGCGGACGTGCGCAGTGGGTGCGCCGATTGTGCGCCAAAGGCGCGCCCAAAGGCAAGCCCGTCTGCGCCTGGCCCGCGCCAGACCCCCTGGCCCCCGCAGCTGCCAACCCACCCACCGGACTTAGACACCGCCACCCTCAACGCACTCATCACCGGCCGAATCCCCAGCTGCCACTGTGCCACCCCAGGACGCACCCACGGACCCTTCACCTGCCAATACAGCAAGTTCTCCCGCCTCCAGACCTGCACTGCACCCGCCAAGCCGAGCACCAGCAGCAACCACCTGAACTGCATCCTGCTCAACACCCGCTCCGTCCACAGACACGCCGTGGAACTATGGAACCTGCTCGACTCCACATCACCAGATGTCGCATTCCTCACGGAAACATGGATGAACGCCTCCTCAGGGCCAGACATCGCCATCGCCATCCCGAACGAATACAAGATCACCCGGAGGGACCGCGTCAACCAGACCGGAGGAGGCATCGCCATCGTCCACAAGAACAACATCTGCATCACGACCAACTCCGACGACACCTTCACAGCCGCCGAACACCTGCACTTCCAGATACACACCGACCCCAAGACCACCCTCATCTACAGACCTCCGGGACCACGCACACAATTCAGCAAAGACATCGCCAACTTCATCAGCCCGAACGCCCTCCCCTCTGCTGACTACATCCTCCTCGGGGACCTCAACTTCCACTTAGAGAACAACGACCGCAACACCACCACCCAGCTGGACAACCTCGGACACAAGCAACTGGTGACCACCCCCACCCACTACGCCGGCCACACGCTTGACCCAGTCTTCTCCTCCAGCAAGGACATCTCCTTCAGCCACACCGCCGGAATCCACTGGACAGACCAAAGCTGCGTCCACTTCAGCTTCAGTAGGACCACCACTCACCACCACCCGCAACAGGTTCCCCGCAGAAGCTGGAACAAGATCACCACATCCCTGAGCCAGAACCCTCCCGCCAGCTCAACGAACCCCAACCAAGCCGCCAACAACCTCACAAGATGGATCACCAACTGCGCAGACGACCTCGCCCCTCTGAAGACCGCGCCCCCACCCCCCGTCAGACCCGGCAACAAGAAAGCATCCTGGTTCACCTACGAACTCAAGAGCTCCAAGAAGAACTGCCGGGCCCTCGAGAAAACCTGGCGCAGAGACCCGACTACAGACAACATGACCACCCTCAAGCACGCCACCCGGAAACACCACCAGCTAAACCACACCACCAAGAAAACCGCATTCAAGGAACGACTGGACAACAACGCCCACAACAGCAAGGAACTCTTCAACAGTCAAAGAGCTCTCGAACCCCAGCACCGGAAACAACAACATCATTCCCTCGCAAGACCTCTGCAACTCGCTCGCCTCGTTCTTCCACAGCAAGATCGCAGACATACACAACAGTTTCAGCACACAGCCGACGCCCCCAACGACTGTACCAACGCCCTCCGAGCCTGGATGCCGGTCAACACCGAAGACACCATCCGCACGATGAACTCCAACTCCGGATCACCAACCGACCCCTGCCCTAACCACGTCTTCAACAAGGCCGACTCAGTCATCAGACCCCACCTCCGGGACCTCATCAACACCTCCTTCGACACCGCCATCTTCCCAGAGAGCTGGAAGCACGCCAAACTCCACGCCCGAAACCCCACCGACCTCAAAAACTACCGCCCCATCTCGCTCCTTCCTTTTCCTGCCAAAGTCATCGAGAAGACCGTCAGACAGCTGGCCGCCTTCCTCGAGGCAAATGGATCCCTCGACCCCTCGCAGTCCGGCTTCCAGGCCAATCACAGCACCGAGACCGCCCTCATCGCAGCCACAGACGACATCCAAGCCCTGCTCGACAACAGGGAAACAGCGGCCCTCATCCTCCTGGACCTCTCCGCAGCGTTCAACATGGTCTGCCACCGCACCCTAGTGCAGCGCCTGTACAACGTCGGAATCCAGGAGAAGGCACTAGAGTGGATCGTCTCCTTCCTCGCCGGAAGAACCCAGAGAGTCCACCTCCCCCGTTCAGATCCGAGGCCACCAAAGTCATCTGCGGTGTACCACAAGGATCATCACTCAGCCCCACCCTCTTCAACGTCTACATGAGCCCCCTCGCAGCCATAGCACGCCAACACAACCTCAACATCATCGCCTACGCCGACGACACCCAGCTGATCCTCTCCCACAACCGCCAGAACCAACCTACATGAAGGGATGAAGGACGTAGCCGAATGGATGAGGAACAGCCGCCTGAAAGTGAACTCAGATAAGACGGAAGTCCTCATCCTGGGATCATCACACTCCGCCTGGGACGACTCCTGGTGGCCCCCTGCCCTGGGCAACGCACCCAAACCAACGGACCACGCACGAAACCTGGGCTTCATCCTGGACTCCACCCTCTCGATGACCAAACGCCGTCTCCTCGTCATGCTTCAACATCCTACGCATGCTGCGCAATATGTTCCGATGGATCCCCACCGAAACCAGGAAGACGGTCACCCAGGCCCTCGTCACCAGCCGACTGGACTACAGCAACTCCCTCTACGCCGGAACCACAGCCAAACTCCAGAAAAGACTCCAGCGCATCCAGAACGCCTCAGCAAGACTCATCCTGGACATCCCCCGACACAGCCTTATCGCCGGACACCTGAGACCTGCACTGGCTCCCAGTTAGCAAGAGAATCACGTTAGGACTCCTCACCCACGCACACAAAGCTCCCACAACCAAGGCCCCAGATACCTCAACGACCGCCTGACCTTCTACACTCCCACCCGCCAGCTACGATCGACCAACCACGCCCTCGCCGCCGTTCCCCGCATCCGAAGAGCCACAACAGGAGGAAGATCCTTCTCCTACCTGGCTACCAAGACATGGAACTCCCTCCGCCTGACCCAAGACCACCTCTCCTTCAGGAAACAACTCAAGACCTGGCTGTTCGAACAGTCGGACACCCCCCCCCCCCCCCCCCCCAAGCACCTTGAGACCCTCTGGGTGAGTAGCGCGCCATACAAATGCTTGATTGAAGTGGAGTACAGCTGCAGGAGGGTCAAAGTAGTGCCCATATGTTCTTTGGCCTAGATTCAGGTGGTATAAATTTACTGAAAGAGTGCTACATTATTTTAATATTCTTGGTCTTGTACCCAGTCTTGGATGCTCAAAATGGGGCCAAGCCCCACTCACCTATTTGCTAACAAGAGTGTGGGTGCAGTCTCCAACGAGGATGGTTTGTGATCACTTCCTATAATTTTCCCCCACATCTACCATAAACATTTCTCCTGTAGGCCTGCATTCCCGGACACTACCAAGCCAGGTGCGGGAGGTCTGCAATTTCATAGATACTGCATCAGTACTTGGCCTCTACCAATAGGTCATATCTGTGCAGCCTAAAAGGGGTAAAATAGTACAGTTGAATAAACCCGACTGTTAGAACTGGCTATTCCTGGTAGGCTAAGGCTGACGCCAAAGCCAGGCAGAAACCACCATTCTAGTCAGGGCAAAGAAGTCACACGCCAAGATAACCCCTGCTCACCCCCTTGGTAGCTTGGCACAAGCAGTAAGGCTAAACTCGGAGGCAATGTGTAAAGCATTTGCGTCAGCGCACAACAGCAACAACATACTAGGCACACCACAAAAGAAACTCCACACAAGATTATAAAATAACTTTTGTATTGTCAAAACATATCAGATAGAATCACACATATACATTGTGCCAACTGGCACGGGCAATATTCACATGGGATTATTCACAAGACAGGGCCACATGGGCCACTGTCATAATCAGCACTTAGTAGAAATGAAATACTGTCAGAAATTAGAATAAAGGAATATAAATCACTGTAGCACAAAGTAACAGTTAGAAATCACATCCAGTAACTACTGGGAACAGGTAAGTACACACTACGCAACCCTAAACACCTTAGGAGCATGTCACGCAGGGAACCAGGACCTTACTAGGACCACCTGTACTAAAAAGAACAACCACCTAAGTACCACACAGCATTTAGGGGTCTAGGAAAGAACACATTACCCAGGATGCATAAATATACATTCAGAGGAGTAGTAAAGGGAAACACATGACGCATAAACCTGCACATTCAGCGGTGTTTAAGAACAGAGCACATGATGCAATAACATACATTCAGGGGTGCAGCGCAAGAAGACACATGATGCCTAAAACATTCAGAGGTGCAGCGCAGGAAAAGAAAGACACATAATGCATAAAAACATTCAGAGGTGCCAGAGCAATACAATAGCGCAAGAATCACATGATGTCTAAAACATTCAGAGGGGCAGGAATAACACATGATGCAAGAAATCACATTCAGAGGTGCAATAACCATACCATTGCGCAAAAACTCACATAAGCCACCACCTGTGGCAGTCCCTAGGCCAACTGGCCTTGTGGGGCAAAGATGCCCCGAGTCCAAAGTCAGGGTGCGCTGCCATGCAGCGCCAGTCTCAAAGTACAAAAACCTAAACGTGGCAGCTGCCCACAAAGTGCTGGGCAGCTGAAAACCGACAAAACTGCGCCAGGGCCCTCACTGGCCCTTAGGCGCAAACTGCGCCACTGCTGGAGCCACACAGGCTCTGGGCATATCGCACATGCCCCAGACGTTGGAGCCACACAGGCTCTGATACTGCAAGTAGCCAAACGTTGGAGCCACACAGGCTCTTAAACCAATGTGCTCCCTGGTAGGAGGGGGCGGGCACCGACAATGTGCCCCGGCGCCCCCCTCCAATTAAAATGGCCCCCCCAGGGAGCCTCTCGGGGCTCTAGAACGTTGGGGCGACCCGCTGCCAATCGGGGCCGCCCTGACTCTGCATTCACGGTGGAGTCCCCTACGGGGGACTCTAACTCCACAAAAATGCCCCCAGAGCCTCTCATGGGCTCTCTAAACACATGTGGCCATTGGAGCCTCAGGCTCAGTTGAAACGTTGGGGCGGCCCACTGGCAGCTGGGGCCGCCCTACCTCCTTTCCCGCCGAGGTGCCACTCTCCGGCACCGACAGCGGCCACACGGAGCCCCCCCAGCCCTGCCGACTCACCGGGCTCTCAGGGGCGGGCTCCTCCGGGCGGCTTCACCGGCGGTGGGGCGGGCACCGACAATGTGCCCCGCGCCCCCTCCGCTCTCTCTCCTCTCGTGGCAGGGCTCCCTCTACACACGGGAGCCCTGTTCACCCACCATCTTCTTCCTCGCCACCACTCTGGTCTCTCCCCCACACGGTGCAGCAGCTCCACGCGTCCCCAGGCGGGGGCGGGACTTCCGGCCGGCCGCGCTGGGATTGGCCGGCCGGCCAACCACTTCTGGGTCGCTGCGGGCAGCGCAGCGGCCCTTCTCCTTAGGCAGGCAGGCGGGGGCCGAGTTAACCGAGGAGTGGGCTCCCTAGAGTTAAAATATAAAACAAAGACGCGAGGTGGGCACTCGCAAAAAGCAAATAACCGGGCATAAAGCAGGGTGGCACCTGCAAAACCTCACGCAAAATGCGTGATAGCGACACGCTCGCTACGGGTGCAAAACAAAGCGCTCTCAAGCGCTACTGGTCAAGGTGCAGCGCTTCCAGGCACTGGAAGCCCGCAAAGTCCTTCAGGAGATTTAGCAAAGTCCTGGGGGGATAAGAAGAAGGTCCCCAAGGATCCCAGGGCAAAGCAAAGTCCCCCATCAGCCCAGGCAAGGCAGAGGGGTCCCCCAGAAGTCCTCCCGGCATCCAGGGGCTGGGCAGCGCCCGCCCCTGGTAGATTCAAGTCAGAAACAAGAACATTTTGAGTGAAAAGTCTTTGAAGTCCTTTGAAGTCTTTGTGCAAGAGGGCCCTGAGCACTGGAATGTTTCTGGTTTTCTTCTTCCTGTCAGCTTCAGGGTCAGAGGTTACAGTGGGCCGGTAGGAGAGGGAGCCAGCATGGTGGTCAGGCAGACACAGCCCGGCACTATCAGGCGCTTCTTCCTCCCCCTTCCCTGGCAACAGATGTTGCCTTTCACCCCTGGGCTGACTCCGACCCCCTCTGGGGCCCTGCAGCCCCTGTCACCCTCAAACCAGACAGTTAATCCACAGCAGGCCCAGGCACCCTGGGCCAGGCTCACCAGCCAATCGCACGCCAGAACCAACTTACACAAATATGCCAACTTCTAAAAGTGGCGCTTCTAGACTAGACACACTCATGCCGCATATACCATTACGCAGCATTCACTCTCACGAGTTCGTACATATCAAACTCGACCCTGCACGCCCCACACATCAGGAACTACCATGGGCATACATATTCCCCATTCATTCCTATGGGAGGGCAGGTCACTCACCACCTATTCACAGAGAGCTCAAGCACTTTACACTGTACCACAGTGAAAAAGTGCACAGAGGCCTAAAATCACCAACACCAGGTTCCATAAACAGGCTAGGAAAAAGCAAAAAAGTCTAGGGGTGAACCTGCCTAAAGGGCAGGGTCCAACACCGACCTGGACGAGTCGGAGTCTGCTTGATTCCTTGAATCAAAGAAGAAAAACATGGGCGCCTGAAATTCTCCCGCTGGCCAGACACTTAAGGACTGCTTGCACATCCTGGAAAATCACATTTACTTTTAAGTAAGCGCTTTCGCTTAGGACCAGAATATAGTTCTTTGGGATAGTTGGATATTAGCAAAATCCATCAAGAGCAGTCAAAACAGGATCAGTGTCTTACTAATTCTAGAGGCTTGAATGTGGTCTGACAATAGGTCCCCAATTTATACAAGTCTAATTCTCTTAGCCATTCACATACACTGGACTCGAATACCACAAGCAAACACCCATCATTTACTTTAATCCCAGCTGTGTAACCAATGTATGCCTGGACCTTGTTAGCATATTTGTCGGAGTCAAAAGGACGGGGTCGAAACAGGCACAGCGCGGTGGTCGTGCTAGTTAAACTCGTCCAAGTAATGTAGGTGGGGATTCATCCTGCTCCAAGTTTCAGTGCAACAAGTGCACAGGACAATGGACCCACTAATGGGCATTCTAGGATGGTGCTATATAATTTTATTTTTCCAGGTCTGGGCTGAAATCCCAAGCTATTCATAAGGGTACAATGTGCACAATCTGACCCTCTGTTGCTTACCCACCCAGGCCAGTGGTATCATCAGTACTCTCAGAGTACAAGGGTGATTATGTGGTGATACTGAGGAATATGTATACACCTATTCATGAATGTTCTGCCTGCTGGAGATGATGGGAGATTAATCCGCCTTTCATAAGATCCTCTAATTTATATATAGGGGTTCCATAATCACATCCGAGTACTTCCACAGGATTCCTATGCATGCGCAGATAACGTACTGGCTCCTGTGTCCACCAAAGTGAAAATTTAAATAAACATCGCAGAGTGAAGTTGGAATTGAGAATACATTGAAATAAGTTCCCGATCTTTACTCCAAGAGTCCACCAAACAGGAGATCATCACAGAGTATACATGAAAATGTATCGCCTGATCTCTAATGTACATAACAGCAAGTCCATGGCATATACAGAAATAATTAACTTGGTATCAAGGCACCTCAGACTCTCTGCACACGATGCTATCTCAGGGCATAAGCTAGCAGCTTTGATATAGGAGCAGTCAGAGCGGACAACCTTGCCGCATGCCCCTTTCCCCTTAGTATAGGGACTGTTTCGGTTAAGTCCCGATTTATTCTAATTCTGGCAGTGGGACCAATATGAAATAATGTTACCACTTTTAGACCACCCCCTCCAATGTTGATGGGCTTCTTGGCATCTAAAAAGACCACCACAGAATTTAGAGGGGGGGGGGGGGGGGTCTAGGTAATTGTGCAAAGGAGGACCTCATTATGTGCTGTCGATCTGCCTAGGATAAACCAAGACTGCTCTGGTAGCATAAGCCCCAATCATAAAGTGAGAAATTCAATTAGCTAGGTTTTTGCTGGGATTTTAGCAACAAGAATGGTTTGTAGATAGAGCAAAGATCTGCAGGCTTGTCAAACTTCAAGAGTCACACTACGCATTTCCTAAATAAAAGCACTATCTATAGAATGCCTATACAGAGAGGCCACTAGGTTTCAAATCTTGCAATGATTAAACTAGTGATGTTTCAGGTTCATAGCCTCATACCCTTACGTAAAGCCCTGTATGCGGACTGCAGTGCCAATGAGCATAACCATTAACCTTATGTGACACAGTGCACCCCATTAACCATTCAAACACCATTAAGTCTTTTTCCAGAAGTCCACCAGTATCCACTGTCGAATCTTTTCCATCTCACCCTGCAGTGAATCATACCCTACCCACGCCAACATAAAATTTCCCAATTTAAGAATTTTTCTAGTGTAGGACACACATTCTGGAGAAACAAACAAGAACCACTATCTCAACTGCAAAACAACAGTGGTGGCCCTGCTCAGCATCTCAATCAGGCCATGCAAGTAATCCTTTCTGTACATTGTTCTAACATACGCAATGTAGGCCCAATAGGCACCCAGCAGCCCACCCCCAGCATTTGCTAGATTATCCCTTTTTGTGCTCAACATCCACTCCTAGCCCCAAGCTGTAGTAAACTAACGATTTATGGATTCCAGGAAGACCTACTATTCTAATGTTCTTTCGCCTTGATCTATCTTTCCGGTCCTCATTCTTGACACGTATTTGTGGGTCTCATAGCTGGAAGGTTTCGTTTGAGCAACTTACCCAAAATTGGTTTGGTATATTTGCATGAGGTAGGTTTTCTTCTGAATGGTGAGGTTGGGAGATGGTCTTAAGAGCAAAATTTCTGCTTGCACAAATATTTTGTTGGAAAAATGAGCAAATTCATCACATTTGTCACTGCTGGATTTGCATTTATTTGGCTGAGTGTAAGGCTATTTAAGCATGCAAAATAACTTACTAGGTCTGCTTTTGCCTCATTCAGTTGGATAATAAAGTAAATGGCGTGGTTTACTACAAATGCTTGTGAAAAGTGCCTCTTTTGCATGGTTGCCCCCACTTTTTGCCTGGCTTTGATGTGGTTTCAAGTTTAGCATACAGGGTCCCTGTCAACCTGGTCCCCTGTGCTAGAGCTCCTTCCATAAAAACAAAACCAAAATTGGTACTTCTGCCCCTGGCAGACTAGTAAATATTCACCTGGTAATTGGGAGCTGAAGTGGGTCCCTTACACCCCCCACCCACTGAGACTATGCCACTGCCCTTGCAGCCTGCATGGTCTGTGAAGGAGAAAATGACGTAGATATGGCACTCCGTCTGGGTGCCATGCCAGCTAGCACTGCCTGACAGCAGCAAGCCACCCCCTCTAGCAGGCCTCACGGCCCTAAGGCAGGGTGCACTATGCTACAGGTGAGGGCATATCTGCATGAGCAGATATGCACCTATGATATTGGGCACCATTGCTTAATATTGTGAGTGTCAGTGAACCCAGAGAGTACATGGGCTGGAAACTCGACAACTCGAGATTCCCAGCACCATGATGGCTTCATTGAATACAGGAGTGTTGGGTACCAAACTACTCCTCTCAATACATCCAAACTGATGCCAATGTGGGATTTAATGTACACAAAAGGCACCTCAGAGGTGGCCCCCGAGTCCCAACCAACCCTGGTGTGGTCTGATCGACTTAGGCAGCCAGCCACCACACATGTTTCTGGACCCCTTGGTAGAGCGAACCCCTGCTATCTTGGACTAGAATGGGCCAGTGCTCGAAGAGGAAAGCTCCAAAGGCCTGCCACCTTTGTAATGAGACTACCCCATGCCTCGGTTGCACCTGGTTTACACCCCCACTTTGGGCAGGAGACCCGGCAAGGAAATACAAAAAGATCGGACCTGTGCCCACCTCTGCCAATCCCACCCCTAAGGTGGGGGAAGCACAACTTTCAGTCCCCACCATCTTCAAGGGGGAACCCTTCAATCAGCGCCAGGTCTATGCCCCCTCCCATAGGAGGGTGGCATAACCGAGGGTGTAGTCACCCCAGGTGAGGTGCCCATTGGCCTGATCTGCTACTCCCCTAAAACACCCCCAAAATGTAGTATTTAGGTGGCTTCCCCAGACGAGGCCCTCAGATTTGACAGACCAGCGAAGACTGAAGATTACCCCTGTCAGATAAGGAACTGAAGAGATTCCGAAAAACCCCAGGAAGAACCACGCCACCTGCAACCGGTTTGACCACTGTAAAGTGTGGTCAAAAACAATCTGCCTTATTAAGCTCTAATAAGGGACGGGAATATTACTCAACTGTCAAGTACATTTCTAAAATTAAGGGTCTGTGGTTGGAACTTTTTTTATTCAAAAGGGTGTGGATCACTGTCATTCGAAGTCATGAAGTAATCAACTGTCAGATTAAGGAATGCCACTTGTCCATTAGGATTTTGTTGTAGTTGGGATCAGGGAAATGTGTTTTTAATTTGCATTCTCCTTTTGGCACAAATAGCAGTCTGTCACCGGAGTCTGACCCCAGTAAATAGTTTCCTTAGAAGTTGTGTAGCTGGGCCAGAAAGGAATAGAGCCTTGCTTATCTTGGTAGTGCATGGGCAAACTGCACTAGCTATTTACATTGTGTACATGTATGGTGTTGGTATTCTGAACCGCAAGCGTGCATACTACACTGAGTCTCTGCCATAATTTCGAGGACCTTTAGGGCTCACAATGTGGCTAAAATAAGCAGACCTGGAAGGGATGAAACCACAAGATAAACCGTATATACACCGGTATATACTTCACTTTTTCAGTGAAGGTAAATTACTCATTTGTTTAAAAGAAAGATTGGGTACAATGTTTAGTATCCACCAGTGTGAGTTTCTGTAGGAGAGTAGGGTCCGCTTTCCTATGGTTACCCCATTTTTTTGCTTTACTGGTTTTCGACTTAATGTGGCTGTGGGCCTGCTAATCAGACACAGCCTGCTGTTCTCCCTCTAAATTCACATCCATGTACTTTAGGTACATAACCAATTGGACATTGGGTCGCCTTATCAGCCCCTGTACAGTGTACTATAGGTACCCAGGGAATAGGTGCATCCAAGGCCTACCAGGGGCTGCAGCATATCTTTTGCCACCCCTGGCTGGCTATCCAAACTGACAACTGGCTGATCACTCAGCTGGGGCAAAGTCGTGTAATCACCCCTTGCTTAGATATAGTATACCTACATCTAAACCTATATCTGGACACATATACACCTATAAGTCACTCCTATGGCAGGCCTGATCAATCCTGGAGGCAGAGTGCTTGGTTTTATGTGAGATGGTGCTCTAGCATGAGCCGAGCCTGTCTGCAGCTTTCGGGACCAACTCCCTTAGCTGTTCTGGGATATTGCTATACCATATACTCTTGAGTGCATTATAATCCTTGCGGTTACTTGCTAACTTTGGTTTGGCTTTATCAAAACATGTCGAGTAAGGTGTCATACGCTTTGGAATACTACCCCCTTGCCAGTTCTGGCGACAGGGGTAGCATTCCACCCCTCTAGAGGGAGGAGACATGTTACTTTGCTTAAACGCAGTTAAATCTAACCAGAGCCCCAGCATCACAAAATGGATGCTGCCACAGACAAGTCTGGCCTCCTGTTGCTGACCGAAACTCCGGCAGGGGAGGCCTGGACAAATGGTATCCTGTCACAGGGAGGTGTTACACCACCCAAGACAGGAGATAGTGGATTGGGGCAGGGAGGGCTGAATGAAACTAGACACTGCCTTGGGCGCACAAGGCGTCCCATGAATAGCCCAGTTCAAACCGGTGCTGGGGCGCCCCAGCTCTGGCGCGAAACTAGACAAAGGGAAAGGGGTGTAACCGCCCCCTTCCTGGGTCCCACCCATAGGAGGGACCTAGCAGGTGATCCAGCCACTTGATTTGGAATAAAGGTAGGAGCTGTGCCAATGCAATTTAGATCATCCTGACAAACTTTGAAACGAAACTCTGGACCCTTCGACATCCTACTCAACGTAGAAGACTGAAGAATCTCCCTTGTGGTCAAGGAGTGGCCACCCTGTGCAAGCAGGCACCATCAGCACGACAAGACTTCCTTTGCCGTTGCTCCGGCCGGAGCTCGAACGACAAGACCTGGACTCCCAGACTTCCAACAGCCCGATCCACAGTCCTAGCAAAGCTTAGACCCGTGGAGGAGACGAGAGACGTGGGACCGGCCATCTTGAAGTCGACGAAGTGCTTCCTGTGCAGCTCCCGAGGTTCCCTCGACGCTGTGCTTTGGGGGTTTGAGAAGCCCCAGCCCCGAGCAGCCTGTGCTCCAAAGATCACCTCTCCACACTCTGAGTGCTGCGTGGGGCCCTTTTGCACTTTTCCTGCTCGACGCGTTGTCCGGTCGCTTGCCCATTGGCTAGTGGCCTCTGGGACGATGAAACATCGAAACTACACTGCTGGTCTGCTTGCTACAGACTGGCCCCAGCTCCCCTGAAAAAGAGCCACCGATCTGACCTTCCCGGTCCGATCAAGACGACATCTTCGAATCCTGCGTGGGTTGCCTTTGCCAAGGCTTGGTGACTCCGAATAGAGTACTGACACCCCCCGACAGCAAGAGCCTTCGTGGGACAGCTCGTGTTCACCAGCTGGTCATCCCCGATCCTTCCTGGTCCACGTGGCAGCGGAGACAAACACCTCGACATCACCTGATTGCAACCCGACATCGCCTGGTTCCTTCCTGGTTCCTCGCTGGTCACTGGCTAGTGACCTGAACTCGGTCCCCTCTGCTTTCAGGTACTCTACATCTTCGATCCACCCTTGGATCCAACCAGACTCTTCTCTTCTGGCTGCCTGCAGCATCTTCATCTCCAGGCTCCATAGAACTTCACGACGAAACCAGACACACTTTGGCACATATGCACCCACTTCCTGTGGGTGAGGTAATGATCTAACTCCGGTGCTCCTATAGTGGATTACACCTCTAGTGTCCTGTGGCTAAGTTCTAGTCCAGTCGGAAGTCTCCGAAACCTATAACTTTCTGATTTTTACGCACCATTGACTTTTATGGTAAACGCGGTTGCCTATAGACTCTGCACCCGTATCCTGTGGGCCTCTCCCGACCTAACCTTCGTTAGTCCAGTGTAGGCTCAGTGATTCCCTAGGACCTAGGCCTGTTCATTGTTTGTGACGTGGTACTTCTACCACTTTCTTAATATATGGTTTGAGTGACCACCCGGCGTATTCATAATTGTGCAGCTTATTGTATGTTATAATGTGTTCTTTGTTTAATGCTTGTGCTCCTGTGCTCATAAAGATTTAAGGGGATTATTCTAGAAATAAATACATATATTTTGTAATTTATAACTTGTGTGGTGTCCTTTCATTTGGTATTTTAAAGGATTGCATATGGTAAAACAGCTGGCTTCACATGCCCTCTTGAGTTTAGCCTAAGACTGCTTTTGTCCATGCTACCACTAGGATAGCTGGTCTATAAGGTTGACTTAAAACCAATCACCATAAGGGTCGTTTGGACTGGTGCAAGGTGCTCAATAGAATAGTGAACACCATATACCAGGCCAAATTCTCAGTTTCCCACCGAATTTTATTGAAATTATTACAGATTTAAAGGCCCCCCCCCCCCCTGCCACTCCCAGCTGTGGCACACACCCTACACCTGCCGAAAAGGAATCCCTGGGTGGTCGTGCTCCTGTGGAGCCTCCAGGTGCCATAAGACAACTCCAGCACAGCTAACCAAGATGGTGGCCTCACTTTGCTAGCATTTACTTCAGCGCGCATGACCCTGGCCGCCCCAAAGAAGGAAGCCCCCAGGCAGTCGTGACCCCAGGGAGCCCCTGAAAGTCATCCGGCACACTTAAGACGGGGCTGTCAATCAGAGGAGTACAGTCGCAGCCAGAACCCAGCACCCATTAAAACGGCAGCCCAATTTTGTTAGCAGTGGCAGCACTGTCACCTACCCCGACCCACACTTGGTAGTTGCTCAACTCCTCCCCCTGGGCTTGGGGGTGCATCGAGTGAAAAGTCTGAGCCCCCAGGACTTTAAGAACACGGCTGAGGGACGGACCACTGCCGGTGTGAGGGGGCCCCTTCCCCATTGGAATTGGTGGCTGTGGCACCCAGGGAGGACTTAACTGCTCTTGCACAATACCATGCAGGCCACAAGTCATGTCTCTGACCTAACCCCCAATGCTGGGTGGGGGGTAGCATGGAGGAACGTACATGACCATTTGCACCTGGTAAGTTGATGTCCTCTGGTGTGGCGAACTTGCCATGGGCCCCTAAATATTAACACTGATCTAAGCGGCCCCCTCTAGCTGCAGCAATATCTGCTAGACGCCGGTTACGTATCTGCGGTTCACAGCCTGGTGGGTCACTGACTTTGCCCTTACGCACCATCCTGCGTCTTGCGCAACTTGGTGAGCAGCCTGTTGGTCTAGATCGTACTACAATTATTGCCCCCCCCCCCTGCCTGTCGGCCACCCTCCACCCTCCTCATTGTTGCATGGCCCGGATAGTGGTAGTGATTGAGCTGCTACTGCTTGCATGTCCCCTGGGTTCCTTGCTGGCAGACTGTAACAGGGCTCCAAACAGGAGCAACAGACTGTTAGTGGCCTAAAGAGGGGCACGCTGAGCCAAGATTGCGGTGGTAGCACTCCCTCCCCCCCCCCCCCCCCCCCATTGTACCATTCCGTTACAGAACTAGTTGGGCCTTCCGGGCCTTGTGGTGGCTCCCAGGTGGGCCTAGTGTGATGTGTTTGGACAGGATGATTGAATATCTCAGTCCTTGGGGATTTTTTTTTTTTTAATGCAGTTTCAGTTCTTCAATTTTGTTTTTTCGCAGCATTAAGTGCACGGTGGTACTATTTTCATGTTTAGTGTGGTGGGATGGGCAGGTTTGAATGGGGGGGGAGGGGCAATTTATGTGGAATCCTTGCCTTTCCCTTTTTTCTGGTGCGCTACCAATGGCAGCTCAGATTAAATTGATCCTTTCCTAAACCCTCCAAGCGATACAACGTACTCTTATTTGAAGTGTAGGGTAATGCATATTGCGTTCCTGCAGGAATCCGAGGGACAGGCCCTGCAGGGGCACTGGTGGGAACAACTTGACCCCACCTCTTACCCAGCTATCCCAAGGGGAGCCCTCATCCGAGAACGACACAGGTTCCCCATTCACTTGCACAAGGCAGTTATAAACCCAGATGGTCATTATGTCTCGATATTGGGTCGCTTGGATGTGGCTTTACTGAATATTTATGTCCCAAAAGGTGGACCAGCCTAGCCAGACCCTCTTTTGTAGCCGATGGTACCCTATCTGATAATAAGGGGAGACTTTAGCTGTGTAGTAGACCTGGGATTGGTTAGGTCGCACCCACTACTGCATGCTGTGCCAGCTAGTAGGCTGGCGGAGGCAGCCCGCTCCTGGGCAGAGCAGTAGGAACTTGACTGTTGGAGGGTACGGAACCCAATGTCCCAAGTGTACTCATACCATTCTGCACTGCATGATCTTGAAGTTCGACTCTAGAGAATTTATACCTGCAAGGTGATGTGAAGCAGGGCAGCAGGAGTAGAGTACCTGGTGAAAACATTCCGATCACCTCCCTGTGTTGTGCTCCCTCCAATGGTCCACGCCTCAATTCAGCATCTCTACTTGGAGCTTGGACCCCGTGATGCTTCAGCATCAAGCTTTTTGGGCTCGGTGGGTGAACATATTGAATGGACAACTCTGGTTCGGCCACATCAGAGGAGGTGGAGTGGGTAGCCATGAAGGTGGTGATTCTAGAATTTTGCTTCGCTAACAAAATAGGTGTTAGGATCCAGTTGCTCTCAGATACCCATTGGCAGGAAGCGGTAATTGATTATTCCCCCCCCCCCCCTACCGAGATTGAGGAGACCCCTGGAAGGCAGGTGGCACATGCTGGAGGAAAGAGAGAAACGGTTTCCCTTGGTTGAATGCCTGCATGAGCCACTGTGGATTGGAGCTCATGTAGCCAGGGCACATGCTGAGAGCGGGGAAAAAATTTGTAAAAAGCTTGTGTAGTTCTTACAGGGGAAAGTCATGGACATTCCATTCTCCAAGTGTGGCTTGCTTAGGGACACAATTTCTTTTTACAGGTGGGGATTAAAACGGAGTTTCTCCAATACTATCTGGAATTGTACTTGGCAGGTGTGTGGGTAATTAGGCGTATAGGTTAAACTACATAGTAGCCTCCTACCCGGTGACCCTCGATTCCACAGTGGCAGATCATTTAAGTGCAGGAAGTATGGGGTACTTCTTGCTGGAAGGTAAATGGACTGGATGGCCTGCAGGGCTCGAAAAATCCAAAAAACTGGTACTAGTCCTGTAGAATTAGTACCTTAAAAAATGTCCTCGACCTAACTGCAACCTACTTGGCCTCCGTCTCTGAAAGCGGAGCAAATGTGACAAGATTTAAAGGCATCTTTATTGCTCATTCACTTTGTGAGCAATAAAAATGCCTTTAAATGTTATCTTGTCACATTTGTTCTGTTTTCACAGACAGAGGGCAAAAGTTTGTTTGTTTTCCTACTCGCCAGAAAGGGCGAGTAGGACCTAAAAACAGCTCAACCTTGTTAAATTTAGCTCGACTATGCTAGCGGTCGAGTGGAATTTGAGCCCTGGCCTGCGATAGAATTCTACACTGCATGCGCCTCGGACCTTGCCCCTAGGCTCGTACCCTTCTTTAAGGGTTCCGGAAGCAGGGGGCGTTGCAAGGCCGCTATCGTATCCCTTCCAAAGAAAGATGCTGCTCCTACTTTGTTTAAATCTTTATTGGCATTTATATTTTCCAACAATACAGCACAGCAATCAATAAACAAGTTCAAAGACTAGTAGCAGTGAATTAGTAAATCTTAGACAGAGTTGAAAACAGTGATGGCGAAAGCATACTGTGGCTGATGTAAAACACAGATACAAACCAAATTGGACCACCTAGGCAACTGAGAAGATGGTTGCACCGCTAATGTGTTGTGGATGGAGACCTTGATATGTGCTATGGTGAGTAACTATAAACAATGGGAGGAGGGTACAACAAAATGAGGACAACATTACTTGACTGAGGGATAGGGTGATTGCCCGTGACCTAAGGCTCAGAAATGCAGGTGAATAACTGCTTGTGGCACATGTTCGGGTACTATGAACTGCCAGGGCGAACAGGGTTTTGAAGCGCTACCTCACTTGTGGAGGTCCATTAGTAATGATAGAATGTCAACTCTGAGCTACTGAGATCACCGCTCCTTCCTGTGTGCCTTCAGTGGGCGTAACCAAATTCTGCAATTCCTCCACAGTGGCCCCCCCAATCGCTAGAGAAGCTGCTCCTCCTTGACTCCCATTGCCCCCTCTCTTAACAGATAGATTTTGACTCAAATATTGGCAACCAGTCTTCTCCCCATATGTGCACACTGGTTAACCCAGGCCAGACTGGCTTCGTTCCCACCTGAAGCACCATGCACAATATCAGTCAACTGCTCTTTGCCTTGGACTAGAAGAGACTGCGCTGGTCATCTCAGTGGACATTAGGAAAGCATTTGATTTGCTTCGTTGGGAGTTTCTACATGCTACCTTGTTTGGCATGGGTTTTGGATTGCCCTTTGCAAAATAGATGAATCTCCTACACACTAACTCACCGACTAGGACTTGCTCGCTGACCTTTGAGCTTTCGTGGTGGAACAGGGCACCAGACAGGGATGCCTACTGTACCTACTGTTACTCGCTTTGGCCATAGAGCCCTTGGCTCGCATGGTCCGATTGTGGCTACACTCTCGGGGTCTGTTCCGCGCTTCCGATTATACGCATCTCTCCTTATACGTGGAGGATATGCTGCTATACTAGAGTGAGGAAGACATTGATCTCGGGGGAACTGTAACCATGTTGACAGACTTTGTCCGCCATTCGGGTCTGGAGGACAATTTGGTCTACCCCCTCCCGAGGGATATTGTGGGGGACGGATATATACCAACTGCCCCAACATTGTGGTGGGAGTGGCACACTATATATGTTTGGGGGTAGCAATTTGTCACTCTGCAGACTTACTGTACAATCGAAATTACAGCGGAGCACTCGCCAGCTTGCAACACTGTCCTTCTGGACCAAATTATAGTGAGTAGATGGGTAGCCATCTCGAAAATGATTGCGCTTCCCCGCCTCCATTACTTGTTCACTGCCATCACATTACAGCTTCCCCGGACGTTCTTTCAGTAACTCGACGGTATACACTGATGTGGTCTGGGGCACTTCACACCGCCATAGGGTGCTCTAGAAGTTGGACTTACAAGTTGACAGAGGGAGGCCTAGCAGTTCCTGATCGAGCTTTATTACCTAGCAGCAAAACTGCAGTGGGTGGCTCGGTGGAGGTCATATCTGTGGAATGGCACTGGCCCTCGTGAGGGTAGCTCGCCATCCAAAGAATTATTGACTAGTGTTTTGAGGAGGCAGATACCTGCTACTAGGGTGCAGAATATGAATGTTTGGTTAGGAAACAACATGCAACGATTGGGCTAGAGTACTCAAGAGGACACATAACACATGTGAGAACTCACCCTGCTGGTTGTCCAGTGCTGGGAGAGACCAGGGAATGGTTGGGGTCCACAGGTAGATGGCGTCTGGGGGTCTCAGATCTGGCCGATTTCTTTGTGGGGGCTGTAGAATCTGCTTCTTATAGTTACCCCCTCTTTTTGCTGATGTATCACTGTTTGACTTGGATTGACTGGGAACCTGCTATCCAGGACTCCAGTCTAGCTGCTTTCTCCTCTAAATTGATTGCATGTAATATAGGTACACTTCAGATTGGATTCTGGGGTACCCTTATCAGTCCCTAGTATATGGTATACTATGTACCCAGGGCATAGGTACCCCAGAGGCCTTCCAGTGGCTGCAGCATGAATTATGCCACCCCTGAGAGACCATTCAAACTGACACCACAGGTCTGCTACTGCAGCCTGTGTAAGGTGGTGCATGCACCCCTTACTTATATATAGGTTCACCATATCCATTCTAAATCACTGCACATATAAACCTATCAGTCACCCCTTTGGCAGGTCTTAGCAATCCTGAAGGCAGTGTGCTGGGTTTTATGTAAAAGGTTGTCCCTGCATGAGCAGAGCCCCTGTGCAGCCTTCGGAACCTATTTGCCGGGGTTATTGTGATGCAGCCAACCCTATATATTTAAGTGCAATATAACCTGGCGGCAAATGCTAACTTTAAAACGGCTGCTTAGAAACAGGTCGTGTTTGGTGTCAAACACCTTGGAATCATGAGGTATGATTCCACCCTTCTAGAGGGATTTATGTGACACACCGGGCTACCGGGTACCATCTCTCGACATGGGCATCACAAGATAGATACTGCCAGCCACAGACACGTGTGCCCTCCTGCTGCTGAGCCAAGCTCAAGCAGGGGAAGGCTTGACAATAGGTTTCCAGTCACAGGGAGGTGTGTCCACCTCCCAGACTGGATTTAATGTATTGGGGCTTGTTGGGTGAATTCAGAGTGCCAGAAAGTCTGCACTAGAGGCACATTTGCTGTCCCTGTGCATAGTCCAGCTCAAACCGGTTGCAAGAGCCATTTGCTCCTGCACGAAACTGGACAAAGGACATGGGTGTAGCCACCCCTCCGTCCTGGCTCTCCCAAAGGTGGGTCCCTAGAGTTTGTCCCACCCCTTCCTTGGGTATAAAGTAGGAACCCTGACTACAGGACTTAAGATTTTACCTGGACTAAACTCTGCTAAAGAAACCAAGTACTTTGACGATCTACACTACGCTGGATGATTGAATAATCTCGTTTGGAGTAAAGGAGTTACTCCCCTGCAAGGCAGGCACCTTTAATACATCTGACTGGTTTGCATCTCCCGAGCTCCTGAGGACTCCTAAGATTTCCGCAACACAGGAGGTGGGTTCCCGAGCATCCCCGAGGTTGATCT
Source organism: Lissotriton vulgaris (assembly GCF_964263255.1). Lineage (NCBI taxonomy): Eukaryota > Metazoa > Chordata > Amphibia > Caudata > Salamandridae > Lissotriton > Lissotriton vulgaris. Next base: position 53,866,722 of record NC_141691.1, on the reverse strand, counting down.
GACCCCTCAGCAATTCCGAGACCAGTATCCCTATTGTGGGGACCGTGCAACCCAAACCCCTGTGCACTGTGTACTTTTGAAGCAACATATGCTTTTTGGCGATCCCAGAGGCTGTACTTTGGGCTACATGTAGTCCTGTATCCAAGAAGTAATTGCACCGAACATTTACGGCCTACACTCCACGAGTGTTCCGTGGACTGGTATTTCACGATTCAGCTCGAGGTCCCTTCGCGATCCCTAGTCCGTTGGCCTGTGGGTCCCTGTGAAGGTAACAGACTTTCCTTGGGCTTCCCTGGTTGCTCCAAACGTGCCTCGACTCTCCATTGCTTGGAGAGTCTTCAGGACCTTGCTAGCCCTCACAGTAGCTAGTTTCCTCTGCCCACGTGGGTTGCAGTTGCCAAGGCTTGTTGGTGTTCAATCCTGACACTGACCCCCCCGCCCCCAGCACTAGACCTTCTTGGGAGAGCTCACCTCCGGACTTTATTCGTCGAGGTCTCCTGGTCCCCATGGCTACAGAGTCAAGCATCCTATCTTCTCACTGGAAGAACCAGACAGCGGTGGGCATTTGTCTACTGAGCCCCTGCTCACCCTGAAGTGACCCAGACTCTGTGCCCTCTGCTTTCAAGTTCTCACCTCTGATCCAGGCTTGGATTCCACCGGACACTTCATCTGCCCGGCAGAAGCACTTTTCCGCATCACGCCATTGAAAACAACAAAGTTTTCCGATATCACTTGACCCCTATGCACCTGGCTCCTATGGGATAGGGAACACAGGTATCTCAGTACTATGTTTGAAAGAGGTTGCTTAAAGTACTCTCCGAAGTGTCCTTAAACTCTAAAATTCCAACCACAACTTTCCCATAGGATTGTACAGAGCTCGTGCCTGTGTTCTCACACTGCACCCGTCCTCCGTGGGTCTCCCGTCTCACTACCCTGGGTGGTTCCTTGGGGTCCCAGCAATTGTATGTGCTCTAGGCACTGTCTAGTTAAGTCGTGGTTGTTATACCAGTTTCTTGGTATATGGCTTGGTGTCGCCCTGGAGCCCACTGTGTATTTTGCTATTTACTGTTCTAGTGATTTAATATGGGGTGCTTTGTGCTCTAATCTCATAAAGAGGTTAGTAGAGTGTTTAGTAATAAATACACATATTTTATATATCTCTTGTGTGGTTCTCCTTTCATGTTGTCATTCAGGAGGTTCTAATCTGGTAAAACAAGCTGCTTTACATTCCTTCTAGACTTAGCCTGATGGCTGCTCTCCACAGCTACCACTAGGATAGCTTTCAATAAAGGTTGTCTTTAACCTAAATCATCAATAAGGGCTGTGTGAACTGGTACAAGGTGACCACTTTAATTAGTGGTCAGCATATAACAGGCAAACGTCTCACAGGGGCAAATTATTTCCTTTTTTGCAACTCCAGGAGACTTATGGCCTCCCCGTGGGTCAGGTCTTACTCCACAGATTCTTGGTCCACAAGATCCATGAATGGTGGGGTCATGGAGTTGCAGAACCACAGAAACATGAATGCGTACGTTCACTATTCCTCCACACAGGGCAGGCTAAGCAACTACTTTAGAGGGCTCTCCTGAAAGAGGTGCGACCAGACCAAACTTCGCTTGCGCTGGGAGGAAGCCTTAGGGACACAGTTGTCCAACTCTGGTTAGAGGAGGGTCCTGGATTTCAGCCCTCAGGTGTCTAGAAATGCTTGCTTCAAGCTTATCCAGTTCTACTACTTGCACCAGGCTTCCCTTACCCTCCCTCTGCAAATACATGCTATGCTCCCAGTCATGACATCAGACTGCCCTAGATGCTTTACGGAGGGTGCAGGCTTTTTTTCTCCCTATGGTGTGGGACTCCACACTGTTGCTCCCATATTGGGCCACTATCCTCCAGGTGGTTCAAAGGGCTACTGACTGGGAGTTTGTGCTTGGCCCTCAGTTGTGACTATCCACGAGCGTGCTGTGGTTAGGAAAGTAATGTACATTTTCAGACCTAGCATGGATTCTTGCTCACAAATGTCCATGAAATCGGCCTGCAGTCCAGATGTATACAGATGGGACTAGAACTGGTAAAGTTGGCGGATAGTGAGAGGGAGGAGGTTGAAAGAGGAAGCTAGGGGAGTTCGGAGGGTGCCGAATCTGCCCACATGGGATGCCCTTTTGCTGGCTTCTCCCAGTCTGTAGCAGTGGTCACATTGTGGTGGATGAGCCTCACTAGAGTATGCCCTCGCCTACTGCCACACAGCAGGGAACAGTTCCCACTTCAGAGCACCATCCCTAGGTGTTTTTTGGATTCAGAGCACGATTGGCCTGTACGTCTGATTGAGAATGACTTGGTGCAGGATGAACGGGCTCCCAGGTGCATCAGATGGAATGTTAAACCCTGGCCCAGCTAACATAGGCGAACTTGCTCGTGGGGACCCCACCACCTGTTCCTCCCCTTTGTCATTGATGTGGTAGATTGGATGCTACTGGTTCCAATCATCGACCTGTATTTTGCTCATACTTTACATTGTAATGTTTTCTATCAATTAAAAAAATATATATCTTTTTGTAAGCTATTCAAAAATCCACTGCTGTGAGTTTCTTCTATGGCTCATTGTCTTTATATTAGCCTAATTATGCACGCTGTAGGCCGCTTCTATTTTGCAAAAGTTATTAAATATCACGCTTGCGTTTGTGCCACGTATTTTCACACAGAACCAGCAAGTGTTTAGGTCTCGCCTAAGCAGCGTGCATGCGCGGACCTTTAGCAGTCGCTCTGCTCTTTTTGGAAGCACCTACTCGTGCTTGTGGCGGCATCCACGTTGCGGGAGCGAGCAGGGGTGCGTCACAAGCACGAGTAAGTGCTTCCAAAAAGAGAAGGCTGCGCGCGCACAAACACAGCACTCTGGGTCTCTCTCCCTCTCGTTGATGTACTTTACATGGTTTCCATTCGAAGGCATGAACATTTTAGGTTTCAGAACAATGGTCTTGTTTTGATTATGGTTTGACCAACATACGGAGTTTTACATTCCTGTAAGAATTTAACCTTCTGTGTGTACATCTGTCCAGGTTAAATTCTACTTGGGGAATTTAGCTTAACATGCTCATCACATAAAGTAAACGATGTGGTGAACAACTGTCAACTTTGTGAAAAGGTGCTTTGATGGAATATTTTCACCAGAGCGAAGTCAGAGCTAGCTCAGTTACCTGCAGTACCTACCTTTTGTAAATTTGCAGTCATGTCTCCATTCATACGAGGGTTTAGTCTGAGTACTCCGTCCATAATAATGTGTTCTCTCTGACAAAACAGTTCTGCCAGTGGGCCTGAGCACGAAGAGGAAGGCTCTGCCTCCCTTCCTCACCAGAGCGACTTTATAAAAAGGGCCATTCTATGATGTATTCCAAAATGAATAATTTGTATGATCGTAAATGTATCCAGCTGCGCTAGCTCTTGCTAAACGCAGACTTGAGTAGGACTGGACCTTTTGATACAGAGCGCTAATTATGTATGAGCGGGCCCCTCATTTTATCGGCTGGAGGGTGCTGGGACACCTACAGTAACAGGGTTGATCTGCTGTCCTTCACTACACTGAGGAAGAAAGCAAGGCGTTCATCATGTCCAGGTTACTCACCGACGACTGTGGCAGAGTCTCTTCCTGCCGTCGTCACGTACATGTCCACCGGTTTGAGACTCTGCGATATAGTATGGTGAACTACCCACTGAGTGATGACATATTTCAAGCAAGGTTACGTTTAAAAGGATAGTTGAGAAAATGTGGCCTTACAACAGAAAGCTTTATAACCGGACTAACGCATTTGACATTAAGGCATCAATCTCGGTTCTCCATTTTGATGCCTGCACCGTATTTGCTGAGCCCCTTGCTTTCAGTAGCATGATCGAAGACCCTTGTAGTAGCCCCTCAGCTAAACACCAGCAGGTAATGTTACTGGTTTGTCATAAAAAATCACTGATGGATAAAAACATTACCTTTTGCACTGTTTTACCTGCTTTTCCGCCTAGATTATTTCACCAAATGCAATTTTCTTTACATTCTGCTGCTCTTGTTTCCTTGTACGGAACACCAGTGCTAGTGGTAATACATTTCTATTTGCCATGTCTGCTAAAAATTATATGAAGAAAAAAAATACATAAAACTTTGTTTTATTTGAACTAAACTGCCCGTCCACTTTTGGATTCCGTTTTAACGGATCTTGGATTCTCCAGGTAGGTAGCATACATTTTCTGATACTGCACTGTAGCTTACGGCTAAAATTATTCAGCGTGACCTTATCCGTGTTCATATCATCTCACATTCCTCCTACCCGTTCAGCAACAGAACTGCTTCAGGGAAGGGAGCGACTGCATGATGACTTCCCGTAGGAAAGTTTATTTCTTAACCTTAGCAGTTTCCAATGGTAAGCACCAGGACTGTGTTAGATTAACAGAGAAGAATAGCTTTCGTCATTGGCTGTGAACTAAACCGCACAGCTAGCAACAAAACAAGCATTGGCATAGCGAATAGGTCTCGCCTTTGGGACCTTATAAGTGTTTAGCCATGCAACAGTTGATATTGTTGCACCAAGGATATTGTGCGGGATAACTAAACCCTTATAAGGTCCCAAAGGAGAGACCTATTGGCTAAGCCAATGCTTGTTGCATTATATTCTTTTACTCTGATTTAGTCTGAACAGTCTAGGCAACGTCAAACATTGCCCTTCCCTATCCTCTCTGGTAAGACACTAGCACCTAGACATAATAAAAGAATACAGCTGCTGTTCTGCATACACAACTCGTCATATTATATACATACACACACACACAGGACAGGGGTCCTGAAAACACAAACACTCTGAAGGTCCTGAGACAAGAGTGCTGGTCCAGCTTTGAGGTAGAACATACCTATGCAAGCTAAGGTACGGGGGTCTACAACTAAACCCAGAGATACATAATTTATAACCACTTAGCTTCCGTAGTAGTGGGGGGTGGGGTGGGGTGGGGTGGGGAGTTTAGGCAGATGTGTCCAATAACATGACTGGGCTCTGTAATAAATGGTTTAACCATGCTGAGGAAATGGACATGTATTTGCTTTCTAGTTGTGGCATAATTGCCATTTGAGCACAATAGTTTAAATAAACATTGTTAACTTCCATGGAGTCTCTTTTTTATTTTATTGTGGACAAGTACGAGTGAGAGAACAAAAAGGGTGTGTCCTGCTACCGCGATCCCCAAGAGGGTTGGAGTGTTGTGTTCTGCAGTGCCAAGTCACTTGTCTCTCTGGAAAGGTCAGGAGGGCAAGCGAGGCACTATAGCTAGTCGAACTCCGGCTCCTAGCTACCGATGTGGTATGGTGACTCAGGCACCTACATACTAATGTTCTATTGTTCCAAGCGTAGTTCTGCTCCCGAGCAGAATCCCGTCAACACCACCCAATACCGTTATTTTTCATAGTATAATGATCATGCATCAAATGATAATGAAAAACACAATGAATGAACAGAAACTGCATCAGAGAAAGACAGGTGTGTTGCCGTTACTCCCAGGAACCTATGTGTAAGGATGGGATTGGATGTTACTATAAGTTTTGAACAACCGTAACACCACTCAATTGAGGGAGTTTTGTGGAGTTTTAGCTACAGATGATTTTGCAAAAAACAGAATGAGAAAAGCAAATGTCCTACCCTTCTGCCTTACTAATAAAGATAACCCGCATTTGTTGGTGCACCCGTCATGTGGGACAGGAAAACCCCTGCAACGTAACTGCACACAGCATGATCTGAAAGAGACGAAAAATTGTAAAAAAGTACAGACCCATGAAGGCTGCAGACTTTGTGCCCAGGGCTAGCCAACACCTTGGGAACCGTAACAGCTCGAAGCATAAAAACTAAAGACCCAGAGAGTCCAGGGAAGAGCCACCTGCATAGATCCCATCATTTTCTTACCAAAAAGGCTCTTCAATCTCCTCACATATAAGCACAGAAAAACACTGAAATGTACTGCCACTTACATAGGTTTTACAACTTTGCAATCTTGTGTTCTTACAATAAAAACAGTATCCCACATGTGTGGGCGAACTTAAGTCATGGTTTGGACCATTTCCTGTCCCTTTCACAAAAACATGGGAATAGGGCCTGTGCAGGGGGGGGGAGGGGGTTGGGAGTGGTTCCCCATGTCTATGGTTTCTTGTGGGAAGGATTTCTTCACGAGCTTGGTGGTTCTGTTGCAATCCAAAAGCAATGCACAGTGCAATCATGCACCAGTCCAGCCACCGTCATAGGGGAAAGCTGCCAAAGTGCCTAGCTCCACACAATGCTTTACCTACCCAGTTAAAGCGTATCAGACAGATTTGGGGCAGGTCCGTCCCACAGATTTAAAATTCCCTGGTGGTCTACAGCCACCTAAAGGAATTGATCTAGGAGAAATACCTCACATACATTACTCAGAGGTAGGAGGGGAAGGCTTGGTTTTCTTTTGACCTAGGGGTAGCCGGGGGCATAGAACGTACACCATTTACCGGGGTGGTATTCCCTCCCATTTGTAAATCCTGATGGTCAGAGACTGCAGTCATGATACGATCACTAGGCATGCATAGGGTATTTCTATAGCACAAACAGTGAAGCAGAAATGCTCTACAGGATCAAACTCCAGGTTGAAGTCAACCAGTGATAAGAGGGGTAGCTGGTTTGTGGAACATTCATGTATTACAATGCATTGTTTTTTTAAAGAGGGTCTTCAGTGGTTTCTTAAATTGAGAAGCACTGTTTAGATGGGAGGGCATCCCCTTTCCAAAGGGGTGTCTGCTGAGAAAATGAGGGAGCAGATTACAGCATTCTGAGATCCTGCTTCATGACTGTAGAGTTACCAGCAACATCTCCGGATATCGTGGTTAGTAACATCAGTATAACAGTGGCATGCATGACACTGCAAGTCTGTTGGACTAAAGGCTGAGAAGAGCAGGGGGTTTTGGGGAGGGGGAGGGGTTTGTTACTCTGATCACCAACCAATTGCTCATTTTATTTTTATTTATTTTATTTTAAAAGTTTTATATAGCGCTGGTTAGACCGGGAGGTATCAGAGCGCTTTACATGATCATCAGATCATAGTTACAGGTTACATCGTTACACAGTTCTTGGAGCATGGCAACATAGCTACTTGTAAGGTTGAGATCAACAATAAACACAAATACGTAAGGGGAAAAGAAGGCAAGGTGAGAGATTCAGGGGGGGTTGGAGTAGGGGGAAGTAGACAGATAATGAAGGTGGGAAAGAGGAGGGGAGGGTGAGAGACACAGCATGGGGAGAAGAGGGGATGGGTGACGGGGACACAAACCGGTAGACGAGTCAAGGCAACGTCCAAAGTCCAGTAAGCTGTGATCCCAAGGGAAGTGGTATTCCTTCCCTATCTCTATTGCGAGATGCTCCCTTTACACAGTGGACTCTCTCAGAGAGGTCTCTGAGACTCCAAGGCCTACATACTGGATCCTTCCCCAAAAAGGGGAGAGGGAGTGCTTTGGCAAGGGGCTCCCTTGGCGCAGTGGACTCACTCAGCGGGTTTGCTGAGACTCCAGAGTATAAATATTGGCTCTTTCCTCAACAAGGGGAGAAGGAGTGCTTAGTCAAAGGGCACAAAGGACAGGGGGTAGGCAGAGTTGCAGGCAAGGGGAGTGATTCAGGGGACAGAGGATAGGAGCTAGGGAAGCTCCTTGTGCAAGCACCAGGGATTTCCTTAGCTCCAATACACCCCAGTGCCAGGAGGAGACTTAGCACTAAAGGTGCAGATACATTAATCTTCTTGCAGGATAAGAGACAGTGTCGCCATGATCCCGACCTCTGGAAAAGCAGGTAGAAGCTTTCATAACCAAGGAATGGCTAAAGCGGTCTATGAATTGGCAGTCATTCATGCAGAGCAACCTACTTCAGCGTTTTAGTTGGACAGAAATCCTTGAGCACATCATGCCTGCACACCCACCTGCCTCCAATCTCATGACAAGTGGACATGTTCTCCACAAAGGAGTCGACGCACTACATATGTCACAGAAGAGAAAGACTTTACTGATATGAAAAACCATTTCTTCCAGCTATTAACCTATGCAGACTCTGCTTTACCTGCACCCCTAGGAAGATTAGGTTTTCACAATGTAGCCTATACCAAAAAGAGTGGTTTTCACAATGTAGCCTATACCAAAAAGAGTGGTTATCACAATATCTAGACATCCTGTTCACGCTATCTCTGCATGAAGTGTTGGAATAAAAAAATAAAAATACTGCAGTTTTACCTTACTGTTTAATAGGTTTCATAAGTGAACATCCCCTTTCACAACTTACTGCTCTAAACCGGAAAGTTAATTGCAGCCATCCATAATTTACACTGTAATTCAGGTGTCAACAGTGTTCTTTTGTGATAGTCTGGCACCAGGTAACTTGCAAACACTTTACTGGGTCAAAAGGTTACACAGAGTAATATTTAGTAGTAAAGTGATATGGATGAACCATTTACAAGGTACAGATGGTCAGCACTTCCTACTTTAGGACAGCAAAAGTATAAAGTGAATAAACCTGGCAGACCGCGGGACAGCATTTGCAAGAAAAAAGATGCAAGTCAACACCGCATGAAATGAAGGCTTTAAGAGGACCCAGATAGGAATCTCTCACAAATAAGAGATGATCAGGTATTTTTAAAAACTGCATGTGGAGTACACACTCCGTGCACAGGGCACAGCCTGATCAAGACTGAAGGACTGGTCCACGGTTTGGTGCTTCTTAAAACTAGATGACTGCAAAAAGGGTTCCAGAGCTCAGGAATAACGTAAGGACCCCTTGATTTCTTTCCCCGAATAATCTGCTGCTGTGCACGATAATGGGGAGAATTTATCCAGGGTTTATGACAAAAGTAGGAGCCTTAGTAAATCAAACTTGCTTCAATAGGCAGTCACTGCAGCAGGAGGACGTGGATGAAGTCAGTTGCCAGAGGCAAGGCAGCCGGCTACATGCAGGGTAGCATGGAGTGCCATCAGCAGTGTTTAGTAGCACAAAGGCATAGATCCTGACAACATGGACCAAAAGCAGGGGATGGGAAAGGGTCAGAGCATGCACATAAATTCAAGGGTTCATGCACCCACCAACTCCCTGATCATGATTTTGGAGGCTTACCATAGTGTAATCAACAGGGCATCCACAAGCCAAAGACCACTCCACAGGATAATCCGCCGAGATGTTTCAACCTGTCATTGAAGAGCAGCAGCGTCAGCACCTCGCCTTTAACACCACACAAGGAATTGTTTGACCACATTTTATACTTTCCCGATTTCTCGCTCATAAGAGTCTTAAACATTGTCCCAATAATGGATTCCTAACGCAGGTTTTGGTAACTGTGCTATGTCACTTGTCTGCCCCAGAGTTGATGTGCTCCCTCAGGTTCCATTTAGTCGAGTCTGTTCCACCACTCGCCACCCCAGAACAAGTGTCCGTTCAAGTAAAGGGTAAGGCTATAGGTTTCCCTTTGGTTGTCTCTACTCCTGCGCGGTCTCATAACTACATTTATAAATCTCACAATACTTCTCTACATCTTACTATCCTGCAATGTGCATCTGCTCTTTAGCTTTACCCTTTCTGGGAGCTCCACACGCAAATATACAGAGCTGGGGGCAGAGTGACAGCACAGGGGCTACAAAGAATTGCAAATATAAAAACTTTGCACTGCGTACATATGCAATATCAGCCTGTGGGTTCAGTGGTGCGACTGTTCTTGGGACAGGTCACCAGCAGAACACCTTTCAAGCACCATTAGATGAGCTAGTGTTCATAGAGTGAATGCGCCACAGTACACAGGATAAGGACGGTGATGCAATATTGGGAGTTTAGTTTGTGGGTTTGGCCAATAAGACCATTCTCAGCCAACAAAAGCAAACTTCCTAACCTAGCTTTGCCACAATCATTGATGACTTTGTCTTGGGTGAGAATTGAAGATGGTATGCAGCTGTACAGTAGTCTCGAGGTAAAGTGGTCTAATGACTAGGGGACTAAAGGGTCCCAAACAGTCAAGAAACTTGTAGGAAGTTCTGCTGTCCCTCTGAAACCCAATAGCAAATATATTTACAAGACTTGGGACATTTAATATGAGTTTAAAAGAAAACAAAAAGTAACTGCTTCTTTGGGTATATTCTAGGGTCCTCCCCACGCTTTGATGTTCTCACTCAAAGGATTTATTGCAAGAAAGAAGAGATTTTCATTTTGGGAGCTTTCCTTTAAGCTGTTCAACCAGCACTGCGCTAACCACATTTCCCTCTTTTCAACAACTTGCTGGCTAGACTCTAAAACGCATACATTTATAGTGAGAATTTGAAAGCTGGGAGCCGAAACGCGTAGACAGCCCTCTACCGTTTTTATGCAGCATCATGGTTAAAAAAAAAATAAAAAAATAAGAGGGTTTGGAACGAAGGAGTTTGGAGCGAAATATATAATAGGAAATGATAAATGCCCCTGTTCAATGCTTAACCTTTGCTTGTTTGGAATATTTAGGTCTAACTGGGACCCCCCCCCCCCCCAACCACCTACATTTACTCTAGAGACTTGTAATCAAGGTATAAAACAGTCTCAAGACCACAGACCTAGACCAAGGAGAGGTGGGATACTTGGTTCATTGGGCTCAACTGGTAACCCAATACACACACACGTGACAAAAATCAGGTGATGGGAACCTAGTGGAGAAGCAGGATGTCTTGAGGGTCAGGGGAGTTTGACAGAAAATGTAATCACAGATAGGTAGAGACTTAGTAAAGTTGTGGAGGAAGGGGGGGCCTTGCACTGCACATGCTGGGGAGTTACGAGGGGCAGGAATTGAGGTTCAGAAATATTTCCCTCAATAAAGTTAGGGCTGACACGAACAGAAATAGAGAACCCCAAGCCTGTGGAACGCTACAAAGTCCAGGTTTAAAAGCTTTGACTTGCTAGTTTTAAAGCTAAAAAATAGGGTGTGAGCCTCACATCGCAGAAAATCGCACATATATAGACTCTATGTCAGTCAGAAATAACCACTTTGTAGATACAATATTGGCAGAAAAAATATTCTACAAACACATGTACATCAATAGATAACACTAAAACAATTTAAGAAAAATCAAAAAGAATTAGATAAAAAAATTATTAGCTAAAACAATATTAATTCATAGATACAAATATTGCACAACCCAACATCTGGATTTAAATTTTGAGTGTCAGAACAGTTTGATATCCTTTTACTCAAAGCAGATAAAATAAATAAAATAAAGGAACGAGGCCAAAGAGAAACATGTAAAGGGATCACAGTAAAATTAATTTTCCGGATCAGACAGTAAAATTCATTTTCCGGATAAGGGGCAAAATGAATTTTTAATCGCTATAAAATTTACAAAATAAGAGAAGATCATTCTGGGTGGATCCCTTCTCGCACGGGTAAAATGGGAGTGCAGTAATCGCATAGGTTTTGGGCGGGTACAGTAATCGCATAGGTTTTGGGCGGGTAGTCTATCATGAGGGGGATATAATTTAGACAAAATCTCATTAAAATATATCTGTGTTGGAGATTCGAAACAAACAATAGGTAAGAGGAGTTCATACTAATTATTTTTATGCTTGGAGCATAGTACTATAGTCGGACTGTAGAAAGTTTAAAATGAGCATTGTGCCTCTTTGCCTGTAGAGTGATCTAAGCGAGATTTCAGCTCCTTAGATATTGATAGGCTCATCTTCGGATCCACAAAGGTTATGCAAGCCAACTATCTGAAGACTAGATTCAACATATCTTAACCATCTTATTTTGCTCACACCATCTAATTTCAGGACCTTATTTACAATTGAACTAGTCAGTGAAAGGGTTTCTTTACGCCAAACTGAATGCCACATCAGAATTGGTGCAATACAAATCTTATCAATAATAGAAGGCACTCAGCTCCAAGTGACAGTTATAGTTGGAGCACGACTGGGGAAAAGATGCCAGGTTTTTCAAAAATGCATCCTCAACGCGCTGCAATTTGGGGCATCTCTGATGCCTCTAAACAGCTGCACCATAGGAGGGAGCAGATAGTGGTTTCGCCTCGTAAACCTTTTTTGTCACTTAAATTGGTTTGGTCCAGAGTTTTCACAAATTTAACAAGCATTTACAATGCAATAGTCTCGTGCTTGTTAAAGTTAGAGCTATTGGCATTGCTCATGACATTTGTTTTTAAAACAAATAAATGGCATTGTCATTTACAATAGGTTAATCTCTCGCAAATGCGAGACCTATTGCATTTGCACCCACACACAGAGCCCCCTGTAAAGCCCCGCTAGCTACCTCTTGCATGCCCGAATGCCTACCTAAAATGTATAATAATCAAATTGCGCCGCTCTGCAATCTGCCAGGTCTGACCTATAGTGCCGGGGTTGGACTATTTTGCATGTACAGGGCATGCGCAGAGCTCCGACGCTGTCCAAGCTTAAAATAGCGTTGACACCCTAATTTCTGTGCACGTTCGTTTCAAGTGACACGCGTCGCGTCAGCTCCACTTGCTCAGAGGCAGACCCAAAGCCACCACTGATCACTGCCACTCACGGCAGACTCCCATACAAGTCTCGATCAAGAAAGCAGAATGCCTGCACAGCAAAGGTACACAGGATCTACCGGGCCCAGAACCCGTAGCTTCAGGATAAACACAATCTGGATTCGGAACTAGTCGAGATAGACAGAGCGTGCAAGACGGCTTAACAAATGTGCCTGTCTGTGCCTCAGTTGTGTCTACACCGGCACCGCTTGTCCACATGGTCTACGTCTCTGGGAGCTACAACATCCTACAAGGGATACAGCAGCCTCCCGTAATGCACCATCACACCTGATCCTTGAAGCTGGATTCTGGCTGGGAGCGGATGGGGTTCTCAGCAAGCTGTCTTAGAGAAAAGCACAGCCACCACTCACATCTAAAGCAACCAACCTCTGAGCCCCACAGCATGAACACTGGTGGACTGGGAGGGAACAGCAGTCCTGGACAAAGAGCGAAAACGAGGCCAAAACGAACACACACTGTGCAACCCCTCCGCCGGTCCTCCGCCTTCAATCGCGCACAGGGAGACCGGCCACAAGGTGCACAGCCAACAAGTAGCAGCAGCCGGGCCCATGCCCGGGCAACCAGGCAAGTTGTCCGCCATAGACACTTGCACAAGTGCCACCATTGCCTATGCAACTTTTGTTCCCGTGCCTGAGTGTACAGCCAAATTGCAGTACTTTACCCAAATGTACCCCGATATCTCTTGTAACCTGCACACCCGTCACCCTTTCCTCCTGTAATGCACTGAATGCTGCCACATGCAGATTGCTCACAATTGTCACCATTACCTCATGTGACATAACGTCTCCCCTGTAAGTTGATCACTTGTAAATATCTGCCCCGCTTGCGAAGCGCTCAGACGCCCTCGCACACAGCCGCGCTATATAAAAACAAGTAAATAAGGAAAGGAAAGGGGTTGGCGGACAAGGCACCAGGGGGCCTGGGGAAAGGGAAGGCGCACGAGATCGCAACCCCTAGAGACCCGCAGGCAGAGGAACAGACCGGACCGGAGGCGGGCCTCACACAAAAAATCACCCCCCCACCCCCCAGAGACCCGCAGGCAGGGCGGCCGCGCCGGGCCCATGTCGCACTGCCCCCCCCCCCGCCCACCCCAACACAGTCCCCCTTCCCAGGACCACGCAAGACCACATCCGCATGCGAACTCAAACACCTCCCCCCCAGGGTCCCACAGGCTGAAAGACGGCCGCGCCGAGCCCAAGCTGCACACCCGCTCCAAGGCCCAGCCCGCCAGCGCGACACCAGCATGAGGAGCGCACCCCCCTCCCCACAACACGAGGCTACTCAATAGAGGCACCAGACCAACCCCCAGCCCGGGTCCCTGGCACTGCGACCGCAATCCACCCCCACTAGGAAGTAACACGACAAGGGAGGAACAAAAGGGGGGGGGACCCAGGACAGGGAAAGGGGGCGGACCTGTCTCACAGCCGGTAAGACAAGCACTCAGCTGGGGCAGAGGACTCAGCGACTTCTTCCAGCGGCAGTCGGAGGGGAAATGGCAGAACAAAAGCGCCGTCATTTTTGCGATTCGGGCGTGTATTTAGCAGTTGAGTGACGGATGATGTCACGGCTTAAAAACTGCCAAAAACACGCCCCCGAATTGCAAAAAGACGGGGCTTGAACTGATTGACTCCCCTCTCCTCCAATGGCAGGCCTCAGTTTAGGAAGCCAGCCAATGGAGAAGAGGGGCGGGTTCAAGCCCCCATACAGCCAAAACAAAAAATCTCGGACTCCGCCCACTGCTTACGCAGTGCGACGCTAGTCCGAGACCTAAAAAGGGCCCCATTATTTTTTTCCCCCATCAATAATTCCGTTAGTATCCATATTCCCACAATTATTATCTCTATCGAACACGATCCTCAAGTAGTTTAAAGAATCTAAAACATCTAGCTTAACCCCTTCAATGTATATTCAAGGCTGTTTCTGCTGCTTTGGACCAGCCACAAGAACAAAGGAATTGGAGTAGTACATTTTCAAACCCAAATTGTTCATAAATTTTGCATACTCCTCCACGAGTCGACTGAGCTTGTTAACTGTACACGCAATGATCACTGCGTCATCAGCATAGAGTATCGGGACAGGAAGAGAATTAATAGAAGGACCATCTGTGGTAGACCCCAGCAATGCAGTTTCTATGGCATTGGTATACAAGGTAAACAGAAAGCGCGCAAGGACACACCCCTGCCTCACGCTCCTGGTAATTCTTAAGTGTCTTGTGCACTCTCCTCCCTTGCCAAACCGAACACAGGCTGTGGCTACGGCATACAGATCACGGATTACGTTAATGATCTGGATCTCAATTCCCATTGCCTCCATGACCTGCCACATCTTAGACGGTGCCAAAGGGTGAGCAGATTGTGACATCAGGAACTACGAAATAAGACCACACACTGGCTGAATCAAAACAAACCTTTGATAGGCAATGAAAATGGGGAAATATTACACGTCAGAAGGGTAAATTGGTTAGGTACTAGATGTAAAGATATTGCAGGCAACTGCATTATTGTTCATTTCAGGGATAAGAGAGTAGTGGAACATATTACCACAAGTGGTATAGCTAATTATGCTAGTTGCATAAAAACCCTGCCACTAGGATACTTTTATCCCAAACATTCAGCATCTTCGGATGCACCTCATCAAATTGGGAGATTCATGGAGGGACCTAATCCACACAGGGCCCAAGGTTACATCTGTGGTGGGCCTGGGCCGAGAAATCCTGGACCATCAAGTTGGAGAAATAGGTTTAGTCCTTTGGCGTCGTTAGAGGAGAACAATTGAGTAAATAGTTCCTTGTTCCCTGCAGGATTGCTGCAAACAAGAGAAGACGTGAACATTAACTCTGATGATCCACAAGAGGAAGGGACGGAAGTATTGCAAAATAATGTCCCCTTGTTCTATAGAGGAGGCTGATATACTAGGGGGGAGAGTCCAGTTAAGACCCCAGTATATCTAACCATACCCAATGGGGGAGGCAGCCCAGATATAAAGGGAGTTAAGGGATAATGGTAATGACCAAGCATCACCGGGTAGAGAGACCGAATCAGGTCATACAGGAACCATAGAAGGGCTTCCTAATGTAAATTCTATTATTTGTGGAACAGATGGAGCACACAAAGCAGATGAAGGAATAAGAATTATCTCCTGGAATATAGCCGGTTTGGCGCGTACATTTAATAACTGCGAGTGGCGACCTTATATAAACTGGTATCAGATAATTCGTTTTCAGAAGACTTGGGTGGTTGATAATAGCCCCTTTCATATGCCAGGGTACAAATGTTTTTGTCCCCGCCCAGAAATCAAAATCGGGTAGAGCCATGGGAGGACTGTCTATATATGTAGATTTAAACCTTCAAAGCACATGGACCAACACGGCATGGTTTTCTCAGGATTTACAGGCTCTGTGGTTTGGGCGCAAAGGGCTAAGGTTGATCCTGTTTATTGTTTACAAGGGGGCTATTGGAGAAAATAACCCACTCATCTGGGACTATAGATTGAGCCAAGAGATCGCAGCTATGAAGGGGGCACCGGCCCCAACCATTTTAGTAATGGGTGACTAACTGTCACCTATGCCCCTCCTCGTTTTCCATTGATGTTGAATGGTCACATTGTCCAGTGGAGAATGGCCCTCATTTTGACCATACACAAGAAGGAATGGATTTCAGTAAACTCTTACATACTCATGACCTGGAGCACACGGTCAATATGATGGATTTGGAGAGGGACGGTACCCTCCCCCGACTTTTAAGGGGAGAGGGTGCTAGTCATTCATCGATTATATTATAGTATCCAGATTTTTTAAAAATCGGGATTATTACCGTGGGGATCGAGTGGAGTCCATTTAGTGACCACAACCCCCTGGTAATGGAGCTTTTTTTCCTGGCTCGGCCCAGGATGGGACAGCCTGGCGACATTTCCCAGAGGGTAACGGACCAGGGTAGATGGCTTAGGTGGTCAAAAATAGATGGGGACATTTTTTAGAAAGCGCTATTGGACAGCGGGAAAATTCCCATTGAGGAGTGCCTAGATACTACAGTAGAAGGACTACCGTTACTTAATGCATTTAGGCAGATAACCAGTCTGGTAGAGGGGCTGTTAAAATAAAGCGTGCCGACAAGAAAAAATAATCATCCGAGTTAGTTTGATAGGGATTGCTCACGCGCCCTAAGGGAACTTAGCTTTAAAAATAGGCCAAGGGACATACAAAAAGTAGCGCAGTGAAGACACATATACAATTGGGAGACCAAGAGGAGGAAAGTAGCTCTTCAGGGGGAAGTCTGGGCAGACTTAAGGGAGGCCGCAGAAAGAAGTGACATTGCTGAATTCTGGAGAATTCCATGTTTTCAGGATGGTAATGCCCCTGAGATCAGGACAAATATTCTGCCGGATCAGTGGCTTATACATTTTAAGGGCCTGTATACCCACGGAGCAGAAAGTGTCCCAGAGGCGGCGGGGGTTTCGCAGCCGGGACAGGTAGTAGACTTTACCCTAAATGAAATTATTGTGGGAATTGAGGGATTGACAAAAAATAAAGCCCTAGGCCCAGGCGGGACCCCACCGGACCCTGTTTTTGAGTAATGTTGAGCTGTGGGCCCCAATACTGACAAGAGTAATAAATTCTGCTACAAGGTCTGGCTTGCCCCGCTCTTGGTCTACGGCCATAATTGTCCCTATTTTTGAAATGGGCAATAGGGACAATCCCCAGTGCTATCGACCGATATCACTAATAGAGGTGTCAGCTAAGATATTGGGTCGGGTAATCCTTAACCGCCTTACTGAGTGGACCGAGGACAATAACATCTCGGACATTCAGTATGGCTTTAGAACAGGGAGGTCTACAAGTGACCAATGCCTGAACCTTTATATGCTGACTGCAAAATACACTAAAGCCAGTAATGAAACCATTTATTTGGGGTTTATGAATTTGGCAGCTGCCTTTGACCATGTGAATAGGAATAAGGTTTGGGCTATGATGATCCGCTTGGGGATTGACCTGGGTTTGATCAACATCTTAAGGGAGTTACATAGGGATACTACTGCTAGGGTACGCTACAACATGGATGGGGGGGGGTTGACAGAATCCTTCCCATGTATGAGTGGGGTGAGGCAAGGTCGTATACTTGCCCTTTTTTATTCTCACTCTACATTAATAATCTAGAGCAGTTTTTGATTAACTTAAAAATTGCCCAAGAGTAGGGTCCCGCTGCATTCCGGTACTTTTGTATGCGGATGACGCGGTCCAACTCGCGCGCACCCCAAAGAGCCTTCAGATTTTAATAGACTGATTTGTTACGTTTATGGAAACTCTAGATCTGTCTGTTAATCTGGGCAAATCATATGTAATGCTGGCGGGTAATAAACCTTGTACCAGTTTCACTTATAAGATAGGAAGCAACATATTAGAAAGGGTTCAGTCCTTCTCGTATATTGGCCTATTATTTGATGGCTTTTTAAAATGTAATCCTCTAGTGGAGGAACGTTGCTGTAAATTGGTATCCTCTAATGGCGCCATTGCAAGTTATGGGCAGAGGGTGGGCCGATGGTCTCCTGAACAAGTAATGAATCTTTATAGCTCTATTTGTTGCTCCAAAGCCATGTATGGGGCTTTGCGAATATTAACCAATTACAGCGGGAGGAAAATAAATTCCTACGATCAATTTTGAAAATCCAGCAGAGCACCCCAGATATAATAACCCATAGAGAACTAGGGAGGCCATATCTTGAAGATTTGGTTAAGCTTAGACCTATTTTGGCCTGGTTAAAAATTTGGATAAATCCCGAGGCCACGGAGTAGGTGATTGCCTGGGAAGGGATAAAAGTATGAGTATACCATGGCTTAACTATGTAAAGACTAGTTTGGAAAGCCTCGGTCATAAGGACCGTTTCACAAATCCCGCGGCAATTGTATATCAAGATAAGCGGATGATAAAGAGATCCTTTTTGGCCCAGAGATCCACACAAAGAACAGAGGTTGAAGGGACCAAATGTACTGCGAGCACCCACAGCCTTGTCAAAAGCACTGAGGGAATGGAGCCGTACCTCTACCTTATGTACAACGCCCAGGACAGGATTTTAATATCTCGTTTTAGGCTCAATTTGTTACCATATTTACTGGCGGACCCACCAGGTTTTACACTTTTAATTGAGCAGAAGGGAGCCTGCGACAATAGGTCTCCGCAGGACACCCCTCATTTTGTACTTTTGTGTTTTTATTCAACGCCTAGGCGCAGATTTCTGGTAGGAATTTTAAAACAAGCCAAATTGACACATGCCAAAGCCGCTCTACTTTTTTTACAAAAGGCGATTGACCCCCTAACATTAAGTTGCATTATGAATTTTATTAAAGTAGCGGTGCGATTGAGGGTAACTAGAGGATAGGCCTGGTTGTCTATTATAATGAAATTTCTCTGCTAGTCTCTTAAATCCAGCATGTAATTGCAGTCGGGGTTCTGATAATGATTTAATTGTATTTTAATTGTTTGTAACATGTGCTTTTATGGTGTTTTTTAATCACCGAATAAAGACCTCTTGATTGATTGACTGTGCCACACAAACAAAGGCTGCCGACAGATCCATGAAGGCAAGATGTAAGTGACCATTCTTGGCCGCCGTGTATTTGGTTATTATTAAATTTAAATTCAAACACTGATCCACCAACCCCTTTCCTTTTCTGAAGCCATATAGGCATGGGATTATTATGTTCTTTTCCTGGGCCAATTCCTCAAGAGTGTTTAAACGTGACCGGCCCATTAGTTTGGCAGTTGAATCCAATAAGGATATGGGCCTATATTTTTTTGGTACTGCCTTGTTCCCCTTTTTGTAAATGGGTACGATTACAGTTATCTGCCCATGAAGACGACGCACCTGTTCAGAAAGTTTTATTGAAGAAGTTTTTAAGAAGTGGCACCCAAAGATCCTGATGATCTAAGAAGAAGTCATCAGGTCCAGGTGCCTTAGCTCTTTTGCATTGGTTAAGAGCATGTCTTATTTCTTCCAAAGTAAAGAGTACCCCATCTCCTAAACTAGGTAATAACAAAGGGTGGTGGTGGTGGTGGGGGGGGGGGGGGAAGGGGGGGATGACAGTTTCCTCCTGTGTGTAACCAAACAGGCCATCACAATGTGTAACCCAAGGAGACCAAGAAGATCTCCCCGATCTATCAATCCCTAGTTATACACTGCTCCACCTCCCTTCAGAAGCTTCAAGGGGACTGGGAGACGGATGTGGGCACGCTGGAGAAGGAGGACTGGAGGGAGGCTTTGGCAGTGCCTAGGGAAGCAGCTATAGCAATGCATCTTTGCCTCATCCAGTTTAAATATTTGCACAGGGACTACTTTACTTGAGCTCGACTGTACCGAGCGGGATTGATTGCCTCCCGGAGTGCCTTAGATGTGGTCGGGAGGAGGGTACATTCATACATACTACCTGCCACTGCCTCTCCCTGGGTCGGTTTTGGAGGGGAGGGTGGGGTTTCTTGCCTGTCAGAGGTCCTGGAATGGGAGCTCCTCCGAACGCCACAGCTATCTCTGCTCCATGTCATGGAGGGCATAGGGGGTAACATTTACAAACGACACCTCATGCAACTTGGGTTCCCACTGGCAAAGCGAGATATTGCCAGATCGTGGAAGGCGCCGCGAGCACCATCGGCGACCGCATGGAAAAACGGCTTAGATTTTTGTATGGGGCTGGAACAGCCTGTTTTAGTGGCCAGGGGCTGCCCACGCAAAAACTTCAAAATATGGAAAAGATGGGTGTATTACCGGGGGTTGTGGCTGGAGCCACCAACAGCAATGGAGGCTCACCCATTTGGATAAGTCCTGATGTACGCCGGAATGTTGGGGCGCAGGGTGGAGGAAACCCAGGTGGTGTGTGTTCTATTGTGCGGAGAATCTGTTGCTATGTATTGAGGCTGTGACATGGACTATGCGGACACTGTGCGACTTTGGGGGCGGGGAGGTGGGGGGGGGGGGGGGGAGTTTGGTTACATTGTGTTTTACATTATAATCATTTTCTTGGAGGATACCTAAGAAAGTCACTTGCTCCTGTAACAATGTGCGGTATGATTTGACAGATAACTGGTGTGCAGAGCTCTGCGATGTGTATGCAAATTACAAAGTAGGTTTATAAAAATAAAAACAATTTAAAAAAAGTGTAACCCAAACCTCCTGGTCCACTGTATGTCACTCCAACTTCTAGCTCACATAGTGGGTTTACGGACCTTTCTTTTTTGACCAGTCTGACATTTTGGGAGTAAGAAACAGATGATCCAGTGGTGGTAACCACAGAGGATGGAGAGCTCAGGCACCTGCACTAATCAGCATTAGGCTCCGTCTCTCCGGGGATTGTATAACCCAAGACAGTGCATGTGATGAAGGATGGCACTGGAGGCCTCAATCATGCCAGTCACAGGAAGAAGCTAGAGACGCTCCTAGAGTGCTACAGAGGGCAGAGCCCATGTTATTGAAGTGAGGATAAGTGGGGAAGTGGAGGGGAGAACCCGCTGATCCAAAACGAGGATGAATACATGCTCCCTGCACGAGGTAAGTAGAAAAGGCTGGGAGTTATTCAATTATTTTTTTGGTTTGGCTTGGACACACATTTCTGGGGCTGCTTGTGGGAGAAGAAAAACTGAGGCTGGTGTACACGTAAAACTCTGATGTTTCTGAAGCTTGTCTTGCATTCCCTAGCCAGAGATGGATAGATGCGCAGCACAGTAAATTGGACAGTCGGTCAAGGTTAGCTGGTGTATTCTAATGTAGTGCCTCAGGAAGGGCCTTTTCAATATCGACCAGGCTTGTTTCTGTTTCTCTAGTGGGTCTAAATCGAAGTTACTAGTTGCCTAGCAAACATTGGAACTTCATGGACATTTACATTTTTGAAACTACCCCTTCCAAAACTTTGAGCAATATGACATTGGAAAGCAGCTACTAGTTGAGACAGCTTCTGGGTCAGCAGATAGCTACTTCTTGAGTAACATTACAAACCGGTTTGATCTTTATTATAAAGACATACATACACTGCATGGGATGGATTAGGATGGAGCCACCTTAGACTATGGATGACAAAGTATGTATTGTCCGATTGCCCTCTCCACTCACCCACCCTACCCTCTTCTTTACAATCTCTGATCCTGGGTACTCCGGAAGAGTCTACCTGGAGAAGAAGCCTCAAAGGCCTTGAAGGTCAGGCCAGGCTAGCACATAATCCTCAAAGGAATACAAACACCACCATTGATCACCCCCTCTAAACATGCAGAGGCCATCTGTGAACAATCCATTTGCTACTTGTCTGCCTTCCTTGGCTGCAGTTGGGCAATTAAACTGATACCTAAAAGACACTTCTTAATAGGTTGAAGCGTATACAGTTTTTAGATTGATTCACAAACTGTTTTTGAAGATTCGTTCTTGTATCAAACAAATTGAAACTTGCGTTTACCTCTCCCGACGCATTTAGGATCACCTGAGCACTACAGTCCACCAAGAGCATAGCTCCAGTATCTGGATTTAGTTTCAAACTCTTAACATCTAAACTACTCACATTTGAGCAACTCAATCAGTCCCAGACCACAGCTCCAAAAATGCATCACGTCGTTGGTGACAGTAGTCACTTGGTAATCTTTTAGTTGCAAGTGGCTGCCCCAAACTCTAGCTGCTCAACAGCATCAGATTCCCCCGCCAAGGCCTCATTTCCCCCCCCCCCCCCACATGGTTACCACCCTCTCCTATTTTTACACCAACTTTCCGTTACCGCTAGCCATCATCTCACACACCCCTACTCTTGACCACTTCTCATCTCTCCACTTGCTGCATATCCCTCTGACATATTTCTTGTGCCCTTGGCTTTCTTAACTTGATTACACCCCATTGCTAACCCACTATTTTCCATACTTTCCCCCAACTGCCCCATCTTGCTCCCTCTGTACCAGATTGCCTCTTCTCCCCTGCACACATCATTCAGCGGCCCTACTCTTTATCACTTGCTAACCCCCTCCCCCCCTTCTGTTACTCACACAATCCCATCACTTGCTCCAACCTGTGTTACTTACTCCAGGGCTTTTAGTGTAATGAAAAAACGGGGGTGTCTCTCTAAGGGGCTTGGCCAATGTAATTAAGGGCATGGCTTAAAAACACAAGCTAAAAATCTGTGCTTAGCATAGTGTGCTGCACGTCTTGTATTTTGCGGTTTCTGTCATTGCATCCAGATATACGATACAACAAGTAACATCATACCAACAACAAGGCAGGACTAGTGGCTTGGTCAATGGTTGTTAGTTGCGTAGGATAAATAAGCAGCAATGATGGCTTGTATATAACATTGAAAAAGCTTCCACTTAAAAGCAGTTGACACCACGACAATGTTGCTGCTCCTGAGTTTTAAAGGAAGGGAAATCCAGAGAGAAAATTAATCTCTTTAGGAGGAACTCTTTAATAGATTCCCCTTCCTCTACAATACTCACCTGGCATGAGGTCAAGCCGTAACTACTTCATTAGTGAGAAGTGTGAGCATGTGCACATCGATGTGCCTGCTATCACTGCAGTCCAGAAAAAAATGGACCGCCTGTGGCGGGGCACAAAACAGAGCCAAATGGAGACCAGTTTCGAGGTCCCCTTTAAAAAACTGTGGGTGCTCAGACCCGGCCTACTTAAAGCCCCGACTTACTCCATTCCATCACCCAGCAGTGGCATGTTTCCTAGGTCCATGAGTGATGTGCTGCTCCAGTCCAAGCTTTTCCTTCAAATTCTGGGACTTCTAGTCCGGTTTGATCATGGAACACAACTACTCGTCCCAGAATTCAGAAAGGGGGAAAAACACCTGAATTTGCTCACTTTATTTCTCCATTACTTGCCGTCCCTCCTTGTCACACACTCCATCTGCAGCTCCACGTTACTCTCTACCCAATCACTTGGTGCCCCTCCTTGTTACTAAGTCCATCCCATCAACTCACCACATCACATCCCAACCCATCACCTGCAGCTCCTTGTTACTCTACCAATGACGTGGTGCACCCTACTTTGCACCCACTCCACCCTATTACACCCCATCATCTGTACCCCATCACTTGGAACCCGCTCCTTGCCACCCACTCCAACCCTTCACTTGGCCCTCTCGCCCTCCACCCATCACCTTGTAGGTCCTTGTCACTCTCTCTACCCCATCACTTGGTGCCCCCTCCTTGTCACCCAGCCCATCGTACCCAATCACATCCCATCAACTCACCCCATCACATCACATCCCACCCCATCACCTGCAGCTCCTTGTTACTCTACCAATCGCTCGGTGCCTCCTCCACTCCACCCTATTACATCCCATCACCTACAGGTCCTGGTCACTTTGTACCCCATCACTTGGAACCCCCTCCTGGTCACCCCCTCACTTGGCCCTCTCGCCCTCCTCCTCCCTCCACCCCCACCCATCACCTGTAGGTCCTGGTTACTCTCTCTACACAATCACTTGCTACCCCCTCCTGGCCTCCCACTCCATCACACCCCACCCAGTCACCTGCAGCTCCTGGTTACTCTCCACCCCTCCCTTGGCGCCCCTCCTGGTCACTCCCGTTACCCCTTCATTTTATTTATTTATTTATTTTTTATTTATTTATTTATGCAATTTTATATAGCGCGGACTTTACCCGAAGGTGTCAGAGCGCTTCACAATAGGAACAGAAAAGATACAAACTGAGAACGTTACACGAGCAACAGATTGCAGAGGCATTCGTTATGTTACATACGGTAAAGTGATAATTGTGAGCAACCAAGAATACATGAGGTAGTAAAAATTGTGAGAAACCAAAAATACATGAGGTAGACAAGGTAATTGTGACACTTGTGAGCAAACAAAATACATGAGGTAGTAAAAATGTGGGCTACCAAAAATACATGAGGTAGTAAAAAGTGCTCAGGAGGGAAAAGTGACAAGTGTGCAGGCTACAAGAGAAAATAGAGTATAATTTGTGGTATAATACTGCAGTATATGTTACACACTCAAGCACAAGAACAAACGATTACGTAGGCAAAAGTAGCACTTGTGCAAGTATCAAAGGTAAAAAACCTGTGAGAGGAAGCAAACCGTGTGTTACAGGGGCAAAGTGGTGAGTGCAAGTTGCAAGAGGGTACCAAACACAAGTACATGGATAATACTGCAATAAAAGGCAAACACTCTAACCGCAAGAACACACTGGGAAGGCACTTCCATGGACATGAGAAGTAGAAATTATCAGTAGTGGGAGATCTTCCTACAGACAGAAGAGAGTTACTTTTGGAGGTGTCTCTGGAGTAGGTGTCTCCACTTGTTGCGCCCTCCAGCTCCTTTCCCCTCCTGCCTCTGGCTGTTACACTAGGCATCTCTACCCCCCTCCTTGCCTCTTCTCATGGTCCCAGCTGCATGGCACTCCCCTGGCGCCCCCTTCCCGTCCAGGCCCCCTGCACCCCTCGGGGGCCGCCCTGCCTTCCTGGGCCCGCAGCCACCCCCGTTACCGTTCTCCTCCGCCTTCCTATCCGCGCAGTCTGCTCCGTGACACCCCTCCTCCCCCAGCCTTCAGACCGCCTGCACCCCCAGCCCCTCAACAGCACCCCCATTCACCTGTCTATGGCTCTTGCTTCCCCTCCAGCAGCACTCTCTGCGTTCAAACCGCGCTCCCTGCACCCTCATTGGTCAGAGCTCACGCAAACACTCGCACCAAAACCTCTCGATGTCCAATCAGCGACGCCTACCAGGCGTCTACTCCTGCCTGCGCCCAATCACGTGCATTCCAGGGAACAGAATACGTAACGCGAACGAGCCCCGGGCTGTCACTGCATGGTAGCCAATCACCTCTCAGAATTGGCTGACAGAAAGGATAGGGCAGCAGCACTATACCAATAGAACGGCCATATTGGAATGGAGCTGTGGATGTTAAATTAGAAGAAGGGACAAATAGCATCAGACTCTGTAAAAGTTTACTTCCAGTATCCTTTCAGACTTTACATTTTTTATGTTATTGCATCTAAATTGGGTTTCAATGTCATTATTTATTTACAACTTTGTACATTTGCATTAAACCTCAGCAGCATGGTTTTATTTTAAAATAAGATGGGTTATGCTCTTTCACGTCCTCTAAATTCTATTATTCTCTGTTTTTTGCTCCCCTACTCTCACGTGACACGCCTCCTACCCATTACATGTTTGTATGCAGTCAAAGTTTTAAGTGATTGTTATAATGTATACAAATAAACAGAGTGGGGATTGACACTCCAGTTATATTTAGTGTAGTGTTGCCAGCTGCCAATAAAACGCTGCACCAGGGTAGATGGAAATCGCTTATTTATTATTTTAATTAAGGCTTCCTAAAGAGCGCAGAGCCGGCGCTGGTGTCTGTATGCGTTCGCGCCTCCTAATGAGCTGCGCGCGCATCCAGTCCAAAATGGCCACCTGCACGTCACGTCATTACGTGACGTGCAACAACTAGTGCGCCACTACATATCTCCCCTTTTTTCCAACACAAGCTGAGTCACTTACAGTTCGCTGTCCATATCGTAATCTTGAAACCTGGAGGGTTATGTTATGTTATGTTATGTTATGTTATTTTATTTTATATAGCGCACAGATGCCGCAGCCAAGTGGCGTCCCAGCGCTTTAAGAGATGGTCTCACCACAGTCCTTCCGCTCCAGGTTACCCTGGTCGGGGTCGCCGGGGCCTCCCTGCTCCTTGTCTCTGTGCTCCTTCTCTCTCTCAGCGCAGCCGCGCTCCTCCTTCGCATGTCCATATCTGGTCCTTGGTCATTGTCCGCACTTCTCTCTTCCGATTGTTCACTTCCTTCGCTTCTCTCTGCTTGCAGCTCTCCTGCCTGATGTTCCAAGTCCACATTGGGTTCCTCCGTGACCTCTCATTCAGTTCCTTCTTGCTGCCATCGCATGATTTTGTTGCATCTGGCCATGCGATCTTGGGACCACACGTTCCCATCGCTCAGCAAGGCCGCTCGGCCGTACACTTCCTTAACTTGCATGGGTTTACTATATTTGCTGTCTCCTTTCTTCTGTAGTGTAGCCAATTTTACTCGTACCCACTCGCCTTTTTCCAGCTCTGTCCCTTTCACGTTCCTGCGTTTGTTGTAGTAGGTGGTGTAGATGGATTGTGCCCTCTCCAAGTTGGCTTTTACTACTGCAGGAGACCATTCACTGGTAATGATTTTTTCTTTCCACACCCGGTTATCGTGCGTGAACGGTTCACGGCCTCTCAATATCTGGAAGGGACAGTATCCGGTTCCTGTGGGGGTAATTCTGTACGCCCATACCATGTTCCATATTGCCTTTTCCCAGTCCTTGTTGCTAGAGATCGCCGCTTGTACAGCTCCCATCACAACCCTGTTAAATCGCTCCACTAAGCCGTTGCCAGCTGGATGGTAGACTGACGTGTGTTTGACTGTGATGCCTTTCCTCTGCATGAATTTGCTCTATCTTTCAGATGTAAACTGGGGTCCGTTATCACTCAGGATGGACTTGGGGATGCCTTCTCTTACAAATGTGTCCAACAGAAATGTCAGTATGTTTTCCGTGTCCATGGCCTCATCAACCTTTACCTCCGGCCATTTGGAGTATCTGTCTATAAGGACACATACATACTTCTGGATGCCTTGGCCATTAAGGATTGGCCCCAAAATGTCTATTGACAATTCTTCCCACGGGTTCTGTGGGGGGTCGAACTTTCCCAGAGCCGGACGCAAGGGCTTAAGTGTCTTGTCATCGCCTTGGCACTCCTGTCATGTGCCTCATGGGACCAACTTCCGCATCTGTAGCATGTTTTCTTGTTGTCGCTGCTTGTTTGCTTCCCTGGGGTTCCGGCGTTGCCTTGCCATTTGTTGGGATCCTTTGGGGTGGAACCCTTGTACTTTTGGTCTCTACGCGGTTCCTCGTTGTATACCCTGTTTACCATGGTGTTGGGCGTCGTTTCTTTCTTGGTTGCGTCTGCGCACCTGCGCGCCAGTTCCGCCCTTTTGACGATGACCAATACTTCCTTGAGTGTGGTATCCCCGCTTGCCCACAGCTTGTCCTGAACGTTCGTGCTGGTAGTGTGCATCACTATCTGGTCCATAATGAACTCCTCCTCCCATGCTCCGTACCTGCACGTGGTCGCCAGCTTCTTCAGGGCAGCCACATACTCTTCTACCGTCTCTACCGACCGTTGTCTCCTCTGCTGGAAGTTGAATCTGTCGACTGACACACATACCGTGGGCCGGTAGTGTTCGTTCAGGTCATCTATGGCATGGGCATAAACATCATCGTCTGTGCTTCCTCTTTGTTTGGGCACCAGGCTTTTGTATATTCTGAGTCCTTCTGGTCCTAGATTGAGTAGTAGTATGCGCTTTTTCCTTTTAGGGTTAAATTCTTCCTCACTCTCGTCTTCCAGGACCCCTATGAAATTGTCTATATACTCTCTCCAGTCTTCCCACTTCATTAGTGGTTCTCCTGGCTTGGGCAGAAATTGGACTGGCGCAATTGCATATCCTGCTGGTGTGCTCATTTTCTCCTCCTTAACTTTGGGTGTAGCGCTCCCTTTGTTACTGGGGCTACCTGGGGTGCTGTCCGTTTCTTCTGTCTTTGGTTGCAACTGGGGACTATCAGAGTCAGCCCCCTCCCCCTCCTTTGTGGTAGCCAGCGCTAATTCTCAACTTGTGGTGGTTGGTTTGTTTTGGCGCGCTTCTGTTTCTTGCCTCTTTTGTGTCTTTATGCTATTTACCTGTTGTGCTACTGGCCTGCTGCTTACCCTCACAGGGTGTAGACAGGCTCTGCCACGCTCTTTAGGGTCAGTACCTTAGTTTGAGGCTCCTGTGCGAGCTCTGTCCACTTTGTGCTCGTTCTGGCCGCTTGTCCGCTCTGAATAGACCTCTATCAGGGTCTGGGCTCACTGGTGTGCAGCTGTGTCCCTCAGTGTTCCCTCGTGGTGGGTCCGTTTTATTTTTCTTCTTGGGGTGCCTGGTGGTGGCCTCCCAACCTCGTCGCCAATGTAGTGTTGCCAGCTGCCAATAAAACGCTGCACCAGGGTAGTTGAAAATCGCTTATTTATTATTTTAATTAAGGCTTCCTAAAGAGCGCTGAGCTGGCGCTGGTGTCTGTATGCGTTCGCGCCTCCTAATGAGCTGCGCGCGCATCCAGTCCAAAATGGCCGCCTGCACGTCACGTCATTACGTGACGTGCAACAACTAGTGCGCCACTACAGTTAGGACCTACTAACTACAGGAACTGTTTTTTTTCGCTTTTAAATCACTTTAGTGCAGTTTGCTTAATATTCATTAAACTTACCATAAATAAATAAATACAACCTCAGCTCCTTCCTTGAAAGTTTTGGGGTGATCCATCAAACGGAGTTCAGGAAAAATAGGGGGACCCAAAACACAATTTGCTCATTCATTTTTCCATAGAAAAATAAAACGGCAATACAGCAACAAGCATTGGCATAGCCAATAGGTCTCGCCTTTGGGACATTATAAGTGTTTAGCCATGAACAGTTGATGTTGCACCAAGGATATCGTGCTGCATAATTAAATACTCATAAGCATACATGCCACCATTTCAGAGGAGCAAAGTTGGAAGGTTAAACTGGTTAAACTTTATTATGCATAGTTAATTAAAACCAGTACAAATATTTTGCATTAAAAAATGTAAAAATATGATAGAAAAGTTTGATCATTTAAAGTCCACATTTTAAATTATTATTTTTTTTTTTAAAGCCATGCAGTAGAAGAGCCACCCTCTTCATTGCTGATGCCCTAGATTCCAGAGGTACAATTTACTAGGGACTTTCAAGGGGTACTGAAGTAGTGCCAATTGAGAAACAAAAAGGTACAGTTTAGGGAAGGAGCCCTGGCACAGGGGTCCTGGTTGGCAGGGATCCTTTGAACTTACAGTCGAAACTACATAATTTTCCAGGCTCAATGTTGGGGACTAACAATGTCCAAACAAGGCACTTTCCTACAATAGGACATTCAATTAATTAATCAGCAGGATGTTTGGCATTCATGGAGTGGAGAAGTGTGGCTCAATGATTAGAGCGGCAGACCCTGATGCAGAGGTCTAGCCCGGGACCAGAGTTCAATTCCCTGCCTCGACGGGTCTTGAGCTCAAAGTTCCACGGACCTGATAATTCTCGCCTCGATGCCTATTCCAATCATGGAGTCCCACTCTGCAACTCTGGGCAATAGCTTGCTTAATCCCCACAACGGCCCCCACAACGCTAAGGATGCCTGGCCTCCACCTTGGGGGTGCCCAGGAGTGGACGCCTCACAGGGAAAGCCAGGATGGGTTCCACAGCTGTATTCGTGCAAGCGCCTTGAGACCCTTGCGGGTGAGTAGTGCGCTATACAAGTATCAATTTATTATTTATTATATTATTCTATGCACAGCATTTAAGAAAACGTGCTTCGTTTTCCACTAACTTATGTTTATTAGGTTGGGGAAGAGTTTGTTTGGCGATTCTTACTTCACTGACCACCTCATGGAAATTCTCACAGCAAAGAGTTCCTCCAACACTAAAGACATTTTCCTTGGCGATTTCAACCTGTAATGGAACGATCGAAAGGATCCTCATGTCAACGCCATCGAACACCTCCTAACCGATCAAGCCCTGACCCAAGCCTGCTCACTCCCAACCCACTCGAAAGGGGCCACCCTGGACTGGATCATCTCTAAGGAATCAACCGTCAAGGTTATCTCTATAGACCCCTGTGACTGGTCTGACCACCACGCCATCGTCTTCCTACTACCTGGCACCCACAAGACAAGGGCACCACAGCCGGTGTTTCCTAAAAGCTGGGTCAGAGACACCAAGAACCTGGACCACAAAGAACTCTTGGCTCGGTGCAAATCGGACCTCCCCTCGCATATACAATGATCAGTGACCTCAACAATCACTATTCTGCAACTATGTCAAACATTCTGGATGACCTGGCCCCACTAAAACTAAAAAGAACTCAAATCAAAGATAGAAACTCCTGGTTCACTGGATCCCTCAACAATGAGAGGAGATCCCTCCGGCAATCCGAAAGAATCTGGAGAAAGCACCGCTCTGTCGCTCACCTATAACTTCCCAGCCAGGCCAGAAATTCATACATACATCCTCAACTCAAAAAAAGAATTCTTCAGATCGGAACTGGGGAACGCCCAGAACAGTCCCCGCAAACTCTTCGAACTGGTCAAACACCAATCCAACAAACTGGCCAAAACATCGAAAGAAAACCCCAAGTCTCTAATTTCATCCGAGGAATTCTCCTTGTTTTTTGCAGACAAAATCAAAGCCTCAGGTAACGAACTTAGTTCCGCCTCATACATTCTACTGCTCCTGACCTGCCGCCTCCCCCCACGCCGCCCCAACAGGCTTCTCCTAAGAATCAAGCACACTGGACCAACTTCACACTATGACGAAGACTCTGTCTCCAAAATCCTATCTACCTTAAACCCGAACAACCATTTCAACGACCAGCTCCCCTCTAACTGCTTAGCCTAGCCGCTGCCCAATCCATTATTCCTAGCTGGACTGCAATAATTAACGCCTCTCTCCGGCAGGGATCAATTCCTGACTCTCTGAAAGTGGGCCAAGTCATCCCCATTCTGAAAAAGCTGTCACAGGATCTAGCCTCCCCTAACAACTTCAGACCTATTTCCAACATCACTCTCTTAGCTAAAGTGCTGGAAAATTGTATGCAACTGCAGCTAAGTTATCACATCAACAACTTCCACCTACTCGATGACTTCCAATCTGTATTCAGACCAGGACACAGCACTGAAACCACCATGCTCCACATCGTCAATGACGCCCTCCAAGCCCTCAACCAAAGCAAAACTTGTCTCCTAATCCTCCTAGATCTATCTTCGGCCTTGGACACGATCAACCATGGAAAGTTACTTAAGCGCCTCAAACTGAGGATGGGATTAGATGGCTCTGTCCTAGAATCGTTTAGATCCTTCCTCCAAAACCAATCTCAGAGATTCCTAATTAACGGCAACCAGTCCGTTCCCTCTTCGGTCACGGTTGTAGTCCCCTCAAGGATCAACTCTGTCCCCCACCCTCTTCAACCTTTATTTAGCACCGCTTGCCGAAATCAAAATCTCATCTCAAGAGCAGATTCTCTCCCTGAATGAGGCCCTGAAGCTGACCATCCAATGGCTCTGCTCCAATCGACTCAAACTCAACGCAAAGAAAACATTATTTCTTCTAATTTCCCCTCCAAAAACCGACCCTGAGATTCAGATATGGATTAAGACCATCACAGCCTTAAATTGTCCACCGGCCATCATGGACTCGGCCAAATCACTGGGAATAACCTTGGATTGCAACTTGAATATGTGGGACCACATCAACTCGATGGCCAAATCTGACATATTCCACCTGAGCTACCCATGGAAACTGAAACCCTCCCTTGACGCTCCCGACCTAAAACCGGTAGTCCAAGCACTAGTCATCTCTAGTGTGGAATAGGGCTGTTCCACCCTCTCTGGTTCACCCAAAATCTCCCTGGCACCCTTAAAAGCCTGCCTCAACGCCGCCACTAGGCTACTCACCGGCACAAGGAAATTCAATCACATTTCTCCACACCTGAAAGCGCTGAACTGGCTTCCTCTCGAGGCCAGAATTCATCTTTAGCTGGCATGCATCACGCACAAGGCCTTACACTCAAACTCCCCTGCAAATCTCGCACAGAAACGTGGTATCTGGAGGAATCAGAAACTCACGGTCCGCCAGAGACCTCCTACTCCCGCCTGCACGCTTTCGGGAAAAAAAGTATAATCTGGCGTTTGCTGGGGCTGTGCCAAGAATATGGAACTCACTCCCACCCGCCATCAGAAGAATCCCTCTCTTGCAAGTTTCAAAAAGGAGGCCAAATCCTTCCTTATGGGTAAATTCCTTGTCTAAACCCTTGCCTTCAACCGCCACAGAGACTATTATTGCCTCCCTTCGATGACCTTTCACCTCACCAAGAAACCTGGGGCCTGTCTTCAGCAACTGTACTTTGTATCCCTCCATCCCTCTTGTACTCAGCACCCCTCCCCACCCCCAAGTTATGGTATACTCTCGTGATTCCATGCCTCTTGTACAACTCTATGACACTGTAAAGCGCTCTCACACCCTAACGGGTCAAGTTCGCACTCTATAAAACACAAAATAAATAAGTAAATGGACATGTGCCATACACAGATTATTGATAATGCATGTGTCGGATTAGTACGTTTCCTTGTAAGTAGATGCTTGTGGTGTGCTAAATGCTTACTGCAGGTGGGAAGTTATTCATCTTCAAGTTGTTTTGATAGTACTGAATGATCATTTACTTTTGGCTCCATACCTAGTCCTGTTGGGTTGATGAAGAGAGTGTAATACTCTGTGGTTGGATAAATATGTTTTAATTGTGTGTGTGCAAGTGTCTCAGATGTGGGGAACAGTAGGTCCCCCATCTAGAGAGATGTGTAGTACAGGTGTGTACGGAGGTAATCGCACCACCCGTTACTAGTTTGTATGCGATCATACACTGTGCTATGCAGGGTGGGGGGGGGGGGGGGGGGGTGGAGCGTGGTACCCTATTGTGAGATGTTCAAATCTGTAAGTATCTCAAAGGAGAGATGTGGGAGAAGACAACTATCATGTTGCAACAGGTTGCTAGGTGAAGTATCCCCTGGAGTGAAAAGGTGTAGTACCCTGTGGTGTTGTGAGTGATTGCCACAAAATTCACTGGAGTGTGCCCTGTAACAGACTTTTAGTACAAAATGAGATTTGTCAGCTGTTTGGTATAGGAGGCAGGGTACGTTTGTGACAGTCTTGTGGAGCGTTTCATTCAGTGTGTGTGTAATGTTGTCAGTGTTGTGTTTAAATGGAAATGTTGATGTAGCTTGTATGTTGTAGCGAAGTACTTTAACTACTAATGGTAACAGTGGTCATCGTGGTCTTCTGGAGATGTCCCATCCTTTTCTGATGCAGTTTCCGGAGGGCGTGGGACTGCGGGCAGATCCAGGGCTCTCTTTGGCCTGGCACTCGGTCCTGTTGGTTTGACCAGCTGGTGTAACTGCATGTGGGGCATGCTGGAGTGCCAGTCTGCAGCCATCTCATGCGGATCGCGAGGTCTGATGTGCACACATTTAGATTTAGTCAACACATTCTAGGCATTGAAAGGAGTGCCCATCATCTGGAGCGTGGATGAGAGCACAGAAAGATCTCAAATTTAAATGTAGCACAGGTGTGTCCATGCCTTTGGAGTGTGTGGTAATAAACTTGGACGTCGTAAGTTAAGTAGTTGAAGTTTATTACATGTAAGTACACAGCAGAGACAGCAAACATGACCCAAGACAGGTGACAGCAAACTGCCTTGCTCTTATTCAAACCCTAGAATGTACAGGCTGTGTAACTAGAGAACCATAACTAACATTCTTCCCGAAGTTGCCAGATAAACAATACAGTACTTAACATGCAGAACATTTAAAGAGGTAACACTAAATAGTAGATAAGTGAGAATATAACAGAGTGTCCTGTGGGCATTTGCATATTGTATGGCACCCGGGCGGCGTGATCGAAGGGAATAGTGCAGGTCTTCCTAGAGCTGTGATCAAGGCAATCGGCAGAGGTCATGTGATAGTGTGCAGCAGCACTTACATGGGTTCTTGCCTCTCTGGCACTGCTCAGTCAGCGCGGGAAGAGGAGGTGGGAATAGCAGCTCAACTGGCTTGTGAGAGCGTCACCAGTGACGACGCCAGACCGGGTTGTCGAAGAGGAGGCACAGGCCAGGTAGGCTTTCACAACATGAACCAGAGTAGTAAGGTAATGGTTGAGTGAGACACTCTTCCTGTGCAAACCCCGGGTACTCCTTGGTGGATGGGGGGTGTGGGGAGGTAGGGGGCTAGCTGTCCTAACCTTCCCCTTCTGAAGGAAGGCTGGGTGGAGCAGCATGCGCATTTAAGAGGCAATTCAATGAGAGGCCACAAGGTTAGAATTGAAGTACCAGCACCAACCCACTTGTACACTTATTCGAAGCATTGCGCTTATACCCGGGAAGCCCCGCAATGGTTGGCGGAATTCCCAAATGGGCGGGACTGCCTCTCGGAGCCCACCCTGTTTTTTAAAGGATAACATCCAGAGTGTGACAGTCCTCTAGCATGCATGCACTATCCCACACTGTGAAGGGGAGAGGTCAGATGCCACATGTCCACATTGAAAGGCTGCATCACCGAGGAAGCCTTTAAGACCAAACAGTGCAGATGCGCAACATGGCTAAAAAAACTAAATATTTTTCGCAGCAATGCCACGGGACCCTGGAGTTTGTGAGGTAGAAACACCAGGACAAACTACATTTTCTCTTTAAGGACAAGTAGGCCATCTACAGGGTATTGGAAGGACCTTGATCAGTCTAAGAGTCTCCCTCTAGATTCCCTGAAGAGGATCATTCCTCCCAGTAGCCACATTGCCAGTATTGTGTACATGGGAAGTTTCAGGCAGAGGAACAACTACTTGCTAATCTTGATTGAACAACCAGATTAGATATAAACAAATAGTAAAGCTCGGAATTCATCCTGAGGAACAGGAAAAAAACAAAAAAACACCAGGACAATTCCAAGAGGCACAGTCCTTTTGTACAGTAGACAAATCCAACTGCAGGGAGCAAACAACAGGGGCTAACAAGGAAGGGCGGGTGGGACACCGGGTGGCTGTAACCAGATACACTAGAGCAGTTCTGGCAGCAGAGACTGTTAAACGTGCAGAGCCTGGCGTCTCAGGACACACTGCTTGACCAAGCGAATAATGCTCCTTCGTCTACGACACCCCCAGACGACCTCAGGGTAAGATCTCAACTCCATGCTTCCGCATCTCTGCGGATCACACATCCTTCTGTCATTCCCACTGAGGAGGCAGGGACAGTGCAAGCATAAGCTAGACGAGTGTTCGCTTCATCGAATGGAGATTTAAGAAGCTAGAAATAGAGGCATCAAAAGCCATTGGGAAAAAAATGTTCCAAGCAGGCGAAAGTGCAAACATACTCAGGATATCAGATTGAATCATCTTTCGATGACCAGATATTGGAGGTAGTAGAGAAGTGAGGCCACCACAGGAAGGACTCCTGAAAGCCACCGCAATCACCCCAATCACAAGGAGAGGGAGAACTTATCGAAACAACTGAAGATACTGGAAATTGACGGATAAACTGAAGTGCAAGTGGTTTTGGAAGCAGACGCTGTACATCCTCGTTTGTCCCTAATCGAGAGTAGAAACCAGAGGCTGCATTAAAGGATCAGACCAGTTTCACAACCCCTGGCCCTGGAGTGAGGAACATGCAAGGCATGGTAAGACACGTATGAAGCCCTCATGCGTGATGGAGGTCAATGTAAGTATTTAGGGTGGTGGCGGCCTTCCCCCAAGACCAGATCCATGGTGGGCACCATTCACTTTGGCCTGAGGGTACCAATGAACGCATTCTAGATGTTCCAGGTGGAGCAGAAAGCAATGGCCACTAAACTGAGCTTCCAGGATTTCTATTTTTACAGGCATCGGTTCCATGTGGTGACGTCCCCGGATATGGTGGGGGTAGTAATCGGATTTGCAGTTTTAAGCCTATGGTTCTAAAGTAGAAAATAAACCTAAGGTCAACATCTCCGCCAACAGTATCACTACAGGACATACTGCTGCCCCTGCAGAATCCAGCTAGGTGGAATACAGTGTGGATGGAGCGTGCAGATTGTGTGCACAGGGTTAGTGCCTGTAAGATGCCCAGGTCATGAAGGATACACAGGAAGACGAAGGCCTTCATCCAGCAGTACAAGCTGCCAAGAGCACCAAATTTTTGGAGGGATAGAAATATTTTAGCACCCAGGAGGAGACCACGCTTTGGTGGTTACAAAAATTCACTATGTATGCCCCTAAAGATAGATTCTGTTGTGCATGACGACTGTCATTCCCATTGACTAGACAGGTAAACCATTGTAATATTCACTTCTGCTGCAGTCAGAGGATTACAGGGCACTAGAGATCTTTATGAACCCACCCACCCCTGCCCCGGTGAAAATTAGTTTAGTTATTGCAAATTCTTACTTTTTCTGTCTGTCATGATCTCTATTAAAAGGGTCTTGCTGAAGGAGGTCTGTGACTAGTAGCAAAGGTGGGTGTAAATATAGCTCAGGCGAGGTGCAACAGGCGTGCTCCTGCCCGGTCCTTCCACTGACCGACACCCATCATCATGGCATAGTGGAGCCAGTTCTGGACAATGCACACCCGCCTCCTGCTGTACATGATGGTGCCTCAGAAGCAGAAACACTTGGCAAAGACGTGAGGCGGTCTTTTCTTAGGCTTAGGACTAGACAGACTGGCACGTGGAGACCATCAGGGCAGGAATAGTTTACGCAAGGCAGCAGCTGGTTACAAGAAGGGGCGGAGGGGATGTCCATTGAAGGTAAAGACACAGATCAGCAAGATCTCTCCAAGCATCTGCCAATGACCTGACTCAAGCTCAAACCAGAGCAGACAACATACCTACTTTGGGGGTCTGTATAATGAGTGCAATGGGGTTGGAATAGAACAACGCTCACTCAGTCGCCTCCATTCACTACCGTGTCATGACTTCAGGTAAGATTCAGTAGCGGCGGAGGTGGAAGAGGAGGAGACATAAGGATGCTACTGCAAACAAAACCTACCACAGATGTGTCTTCTGAAGATGGAGGAACTGAAAGGGGCATCAGCTTAAAGTAGCAGGATGAGTGCGCCTCACTGACCCGCTCCTTGGGCTGCCCGAGGTTCACTCAAACTTGGCCAGGCCCAGGTCTTCTCATGGTTCCTGCCTATCCCCACCCTTCTACCATCCTCTCTTCATCTCTTCCACCCTTGCTCCTGACATCTTACATCTTGCGCACTCCACGGGGTGATGCTCTAGAGGACCCTGAATTACAAAGAGATCCGGATGTATAAGACTGCTTCAGGTGCAAGAGGACGCTCCTCCCAGAAGACGGCTCCTGCCATGGGCCAATCTTGAACTTTCCCTCTTGAGTTCTCCTGGAAGGAACACGCCTGCCTCCATCGATGTGAAGTGATCAGAGTGGAGAGGAGCTGGAGTGGGCTTGTCATAGAAGGCTAAGGGAGGTGCTGTGGGACTTTGTCGAGGATGTCCTGAGAGCCGAGAGGTGCTGTGGGGCTCTGTCAGGGACGCATGGGGAGCCGAGAGGTGATATGGGGCTTGTTGACGATGGAGAGGTAAGGTGCTGTGGGGCATCGTCATAGATGTCCGGGGAGGTACTGCTGGGCTCTGTCAATCAATGCATTTGGAGTAGAGAGGTGCTGTGGGGCTTTGTCATAGATGGCCCGAGGATTGGCTGTGGGGCTTTGTTGAGGATGCACTGAGAGCCGATGACAACCTGGGAGCGAAGAGGTGCTGTAGGGATTTGTCGTCAATGCACTGGAAGTAGAGAGGTGCTGTGGGGCTTTGTGGTCGCTGACCTGGGGCGCAGTGAGGCACTGTAGGGCTTTGTGGTCAGCAGCCTGTTGCGGAGAGGTGCTGTGGTGCTTTGGGGTTGCAGGAGTCTTGAATGGATGCAGTTCTTAACCCCACAGCCAGTGAAGGGATTAGAGGATCAAGTGCGGCACTGAAGGCCTTTTCGATGGGCCCCGGAGAAGTGAGGGTCACTGGATAGTAAGTCTGTTGATTACTGCAAACCCTTCCCTGTCCTGGGTGTTGCCATCACAGGTGCCACTGATGTTGTGCTGTCAAGTAGAGCCTAGCCCCAGTAGGAGCTAGATCAACCAATCGAGGCTCTCCAAGAGTCTGTGGTAGGCTTTGAAGTCAGAAACAGTTTGGCATTATTCACATACGACGCATCCAATGTCCAGCCACAGCTGTATCTCAAAAGCAATCAGCCTCTAAATCAGGGGTCTCCAAACTGGTCCTGGAGGGCCGGATCCATGACAGATTTTTGGGATATCCCCATTGAGATGCATTTAGTTATTTTAAAAATCTGGCATGGAGCCGGCAGTCAAGGACCGGTTTGGAGACCCCTGCTCTACATACAACATAAAGTAGATAAAGCTAGACCAGCAGATCAGCACCATGTGACTCTGGGCAATAGCTTGCTTAATCTCCCCAATGGCCCCCAGCGCCTTGACACCCTCGGGCAATTGCAATGAATGACACCAGTGCTTTACAAATAGTGGGCCCGATTTACAGAACTAACTTAAGACAAAATCCTAAACTTACTACCATTTTGGTATTCACAGAAGGCACTTACTCATTTCGGTATTCACAGAAGTTAGGAATCCTAACTTTAGGACTCCTAAATGCCTTCTGTGAATACCGAAAGTCTTAAAATTAGGATTTTTCTCAACTTTACTACTACTAAACTGAGAAAAATCCTCATTTTAAGACTTTCAGTATTCACAGAAGGCATTTAGGAGTCCTAAAGTTAGGACTCCTAACTTCTGTGAATACCGAAATGAGTTAGTGTCTTCTGTGAATACCGAAATGAGTAAGTGCCTTCTGTGAATACCAAAATGAGTAAGTGTCTTCTGTGAATACGAAAATGGTAGTAAGTTTAGGATTTTGTCTTAAGTTAGTTCTGTGAATCGGGCCCAGTGGGTTTACATTTTACATACCCCACAGGATCTTCAGGTGGCTCCCCGCCTACACCAGTAGGACCATGACGCAGGCCCTCTTCACCAGCAGGCTGGATTACAGGAACACACTACGTAGGATTCACAGCACGCCTCCAGAACAGCAAGACTCATGCTCGGCCTCCCCAGAAGGACCACATCACACCGCACCCCAAGAAACTTGACTGGCTCCCGATCCAAGACGTTGACCCACACATACAAAGCCTGGCACAACGAAGGACCAGCACCCATCAACAAAGTAACGACCTCCTACCAACTGACCAAGCTCCCAAGATCCACTCTCAGACACCCCCCGGATCCAACGAAGCAACAGCACAGGACACTTCTCCTCACACCTGGGGGGGCAAAGCTTGGAATGTTCTTCTTCTTCGGCTCAAGGCCGCCTCATCACTCTGGGAATTCAGGGAAGGACTCCCGACCTGGCTGGTCGAATGAAAAGGTCATCACAAAGCAGTTAGCAACTCCAGCGCCTTGAAACCCTCATGGGGGATTTGCCACACTATACCAATCCTTGATGTAATCAATTATTGACACAACAATGAGCCACCAGTAAGAGGAAGCACCCCATGCTTGTAGAGAGGTTTGATCCTAACCAGGACCCAAGACGGTGGACACATGTGCGCTCATGCTGGATGACCGCACACCTGGAGGCGGACGAGTACGTCCCTTTGATGCCATTAAGAACCTGGATAAATAAATTACAGTCATTCCAGTTGGTCTAACCTTTATAACAAAAGTGCCAAGTTGTTAGCTTTGGCAATGCTAGTTTGTAAAGCATTGCTAAAAAAAAGTAAGAGAAAGAATATTTCATATTTCTGAAGGAAAAAAAAACAAGCAGATCTTAAAGGAGCGCAAAAGATGTATTAATCAATATGTTACATGTTTATAAACGGTCTATATTTTCAAATAATTCTCACAGGAAAGGAATAAAATTTAAAAAGTACGTGTGAGAATTTAAACAGAAATGGTTCCAGTGCCTAATTAACTGTGCAGAGGAGTCCGAAATGAAACACATGCTGAGCACTGAGTGCTCTGCCGCAGCCTGTGAAGCAGACTTACAGATGTTCCCCTCTCGTGCCATAACCGCTGCCTGGGCTTTCTTGCAACATGTGGAACGCAGGAGGTAAAACAAGAAGCAGGCTTATAAAAAGCAGGCTGTGCGTCTACATTTGAGCCAGGAGGGGTGGCGAGCAGTGCCGAAAGTACAGGGTGGGGAAGCACCACATCGGAAAGACCAAGAAAACAGACGAACTCCCATGAAGAGCTCAGAGAAAAGAAGCAGAAAAAAATAGTTCCTAGATGCGTGCTGTGGAAGGTTACACATCACCCAATCAGAAGGATAGTAAAGAAGCTGCGCCAGGGGGGGGCAGAAAACACACGAGAAAGGAAAGTAATTGGCTAAGAATCAAACAAGCAAGATTGACTAGGAAGGCAGCCAATGAGTAACAATGGGCTGATTCAGGGCGCATTGTAAACAATAGGTCTCAATAAAAAAACAAATGTAGTTCTCCACAACAGACAGCAAGAGCTAACAAAAATGCAAGTAAAACTGGTGTCACTCATTGCAAATGAGCCGGAGTTTCCTTCAGTGACCGGAAACAATGCACCAATGATCGAGCCAAGGCTGTTCAATAGCTTGTACAGAACCGCAGGTTGGCATTGGGTAAGGCAGGTATGGCTTAACTATTAAATGCACATCATAACAGCATCTGTAGGCAGCAAACCCAGGACAGAAAGACAATCTAACTCAACTCAACAAAGCTTTACTTCGATATAAAATATCTTAAAAGCATTTTTGCAATTAAAAAACACATTTCATAATAATTATAGTTAAAAGAGAAAATTGCATTAACAATCATTTTTTACAATAGAATGATAAAAATATATTAAACTATAACAGCTTTGATAAAAAATGTAAATAGATAATAGTACAAGTTCATCATAATGCTTTCAATCTTATCAACCAAGCCCAGCTAAGGAATGTTGCCACCCCACAGGCTAAGGTTATATTTGCATCTGCTTGGAGAATTCTAAGAGCAATAAAGTAATTCCTAATTCCTAGCTGCCGGCAGATGGGTCTTAGCCACTTTCTTCTAGGTTTGGTATAAGCCGGACATACAAAGAAAAGGTGTGGAACGTTTTCAACTACGCCCAAACAATGTGGGCAATTAGGAGACGTTTGGTGAGGAGGCTTCCATTTGCTTGTACGTTCATGAACAGGAAGAGTGCTTATTCTAAACTGAATAAAAAGGGCCCCATCTCT
The DNA here is from genome assembly GCF_964263255.1 of Lissotriton vulgaris. Lineage (NCBI taxonomy): Eukaryota > Metazoa > Chordata > Amphibia > Caudata > Salamandridae > Lissotriton > Lissotriton vulgaris. Next base: position 53,825,312 of record NC_141691.1, on the reverse strand, counting down.
AGGTTTCTGAATAAAATCTAGATAGGGCTCTAGACGAGGCACCTGCTTGTGCTGACGGAACTCGTCGGTCAGTCTGCCTAAATTGGGGTTTCTATGCTCCTGCTTATCAATCCATGCCCAAAAGGCTCTCTTGGTTTCTGCCTTGGTCACCGAGACCCCTGACTCCCATGCAGTTTTAAGACCTGTAACCAAGAGGAGCCTTTTTAAATTTACTAGCCAACCAATCTTATGGGATCCCTGGAGATTCATTACTTCTCTTAGGCCGTCGGCATATCTAGATAACTCAGGGGTGCGCCATAGCCGAGCCCAATAAAGGAGGGGACGCAAAGTGATTAGATCCTTAATTGAGCGACGACACAGATCACTCAAGAGTGGCTTGGTGGGGGTTCCCCTGGGGAGTGAGGTCAACTCTCTAAAAAACTTGTTTTCTGCTGTAACAAGCATATCTACGCTGCTAAAGCCCCAGAGTTCGGCTCCATATAGTGCACAGCCTACGGCCCTCGCAGCATAGATTTCAAGGGCAGGGGCAATTGGCCTAGAGGTTGAGGCACGGTGTTCCCTCCCAATCACCCCCACAACCCTCTTGGACAGAAAGAAAATCAAACTAGTTGCAGAGTCGGAGACAGTAAGGGCTTCAAAGGAAAACCGAATAAAGTCAATCTGATCTGGTAACCCTTTCAAGGGCTCTTTCATATGTCAGTTTCAAAGAAAAGCACAGTATTTCTTGGGCCCAGAGGGAGCGCCTCTCCCTTCCTGACAGAGATCAGGAGATTTCATTAACGGATACATCAGTCCTGGAGTGACTTCCAAAGGCCCACTTGCTGCCCTGTAATTGGAGGGGGGAGGGGTGCTGTCTCAGCCAGATGGGTTTCCAACTGTCGGCCTAATTAATGTGCAGGAGATGAACTGAAAAGCCAAATGAGGCGGTAAAATATATGTTTTCGGGAGATGGCAAAATTCATATGCATGTCAATGATGCAGTTATGCAACACTCGTCTCAAAGTGATGCTTTATGTCTCAGACTTTAAAATGAAACCTGATCTTCCAAACAGAGGCAGGATGTGTCTGGGATTTCAATAAAATATTACAGGATTTCATTCGTAGCCATTATTTTACATTTTGTGTTTCCAGAGAATTTGGTTCGATAAACCCCCCCCTCCACACACACCCCCCCACACACACACACACTTTACAGGGCAATAGTATTATATTTTGTTTAGACTTTAAAACACACGTGAACCAATCCGATTCAAAATATTAACGTATTAAACCCTTTTCAGAAAGATTAAAAATTATATAATTTTACACATAATCAATAACTCTCGTGCAATTAGGTTCCCATGGATGGCATTTGTGACTGCATTGAGAGGCGCCCGCTGGCATCCAATAATACAAGAGCGAAGTCAGGTGGAATCCAATATTAGTCATTATTAAACTGTGGGTGACTTTGCTTTTCCGTCACCTCTGGGTGCAGCTGTATGAACTGACGTCAATCCTGAGACAGACGAGATTGTAAGAAAAGGAGGACTCTACACACGGCCAATGAAGGAGCCCCCCTAACCCCCCAACCTAAACAACATATGTGACCACAAACGCGAGTTTGACACATTTAGTAAGCGCAGCGCTGCTCCTGGTGACCCCATAGCTCTGTGAAAGGTGCACGGATGGCTTCTTCCAGGCAAAATAATTCTTATCAGCAAAAAATGAATCACACCTTTTAATGGCACCACAACAAGCCCAAAATGATGGGCATCCTCTTACGTGCCATGTACCAGCCCACGGCCTCCCGGGGGAGTAGAGTAACGGGTGCACCATTGCCCCTACACAAAGAGCCATCTTGTGTTCCACCACCCACAGCCTCCCGGGGCAGTAGAGTGCTGAAACAGGGTGGACCATTGCCCCTATACAACGCGCCATCATGTGTTCTAGCAGGCCACAGCCTCCCGGAGCAGTAGAGTGGTAAAACAGGGTGGACCATTGCCCCCTACACACGCGCCATCTTGTGTTCGGCCAGCCAACAGCCTCCCGGGGCAGTAGAGTGGTGACATGGGGTGGACAATTGCCCCCTACACACGCGCCATCTTGTGTTCTACCACCCCACAGCCTCCCGGGGCAGTAGAGTGGTGAAATAGGGTGGACCATTGCCCCTTACACAACGCGCCATCTTGAGTTCCACCACCCCACAGACTCCTGGGGCAGAAGAGACACGGGGTGGACCATTGCCCCCTATACCACGCGCCATCTTGTGTTCCACAGCCTCCCGGGGCAGTAGAGTGGGGAAACAGGGTGGACCATTGCCCCTATACAACGCGCCATCATGTGTTCCACCACCCCACAGACTCCTGGGGCAGAAGAGACACGGGGTGGACCACTGCCCCTACACAACGCGCCATCTTGTGTTCCAGCAGCCCACTGCCTCCCGGGGCAGTTGAGTAACGGGTACACCATTGCCCCTACACAACGTGCCATCTTGTGTTCTACCACCCCACAGCCTCCCGGGGCAGTAGAGTGGTGAATTTATTTATAGCACTTGTATAGCGCTCTGTAACCCTACGGGCATCCTGGCGCTTAGGTACGTAGCTAAAGCTTTGTGGGGACAGGAGCAGGAATGGGATGCTGAGCCGGGAAGAATTATTTATTGCGGAGGGTTTTGGGAGGGTTTTTTGGGAAGCCAAGTTTTCACCTTTTTCCGAAAGGTTAGAAGATCATTAGTTATCCTGATGTCAAAGGGGAGGCTATTCCAAAGGTGGACTACAGCAATGCTGAAAGCTCGTCCTCCACAGGTGGCTTTCTTGATCCTGGGGATGCTGATGAAATTCATTGATGAGGATCGAAGAGACCGGCTGGGCTCATACCACTTGAATTTGTGCTGGAGTGGTCGGGGGCCTAGCCCGTGAACTGCCCTGAAAATAATACATAGGGATTTGAAGCAAATCCTTTGGTGTATGGGCAGCCAGTGTAGGTCAGCCAGGGCAAGAGTGGTAGAGGATCTACGTTCACGGGAGAGTGCCAGTTTGGCTACGGCTGCCTGGACACTCTGGAGTCTGGAGATGAGATAGGTAGGGGATTCCAGCAGGAGGGCATTGCAGTAGTCCAGGCGGCTCAGGATAGTGCTCCTGACTATGTCGGCTCTGGTCTGTGGGGGCAGGAGAGGTAGCAGTCTTCGAAGTCCTCTTAGTAGGGCGAAACAGCAGCTAACCTGCTTGTTGACGTTAGTATCTAGGCTTAGTTTGTTATTAATAGTGACTCCCAGATTTTTTACAGAGCTCACTGGGGTGGGCGAGTCCCCTAGCGACTGAGGCCAGAAGTCTGTCGGGAGATTTTGGAGGATTTTTCCCACTGTGCAATGTAGTATTTCAGTTTTCTCACTGTTGAATTTTAGTGAGTTCTGACTGAGCCAGAGAGACATTTCCAGCATACAGGTGTGAAAAGTTTCCATTGAGCTTGCTCTATTTCCGTCCAGCGAGATTATCAGCTGGGTATCGTCTGCATAGTTTGTCACGCTGATGCCATGGCTTTTGATAATCCGCATCAGGGGTTGCATGTAAATATTAAAGAGTATAGGGCTGATGACAGATCCCTGTGGGACTCCATGCGGGACTTTCGTGAACTCGGATTGGTAGGGAGGGATAGATACTGCCAACCACCTGTCTGTCAAGTAAGAGCGGAACCAGTCGAGCGCGACCCCTCTGACTCCGATGTTCCTTAATCTTTCTATCAGGATGCTGTGGTTCACCGTATCGAATGCGGCGGACAGGTCAAGCAGAATCAGCGTTGCTGATTCTCCCCTGTCCGCCCTCATTCGTAGGTCATCCATAACTGTCAGCAGGGCTGACTCCGTTCCATGAACTGGTCTGAAGCCAAACTGCTCCTCTTCCAGGATGTTGTTGGTTTCAAGGAAGAGGGCTAGAGCTCTACTGACCCATCTCTCTATGATTTTTATAGGATATGGTAATAGGGATATGGGTCGGTAATTCTTGTGGCAGCTCGGGTCCAGGTTGGGTTTTTTTAGTAGCGGGGTGACGATCGCTAGTTTCCAGTCTTTGGGAACGGAGCCTGTATGCAGAGATTGAATACATAGTTGGTGCAGGGCTGGTAAAACGTCATCCTCGAATTTTTTGGCTATTCTATGGGGTAGAGGGTCTAGGGGAGAGCCTGAGGATGTATGGAGGGCTGTTGTGATGAATTCCTGTTTCGAAGGAGCCATAAAGTTTTCCAGGGTGGCATTTGGGAGGGGGTACGTATCAGGATCCGCCTTGCCGTCTTTATTTGTTAGGATGCTGGTGTCATGTAGTGGGGAGATAGGATTACTATTCATTCCCTCTACAATTTTGCTGATTTTATCTTGAAAGAACATTGCAAGGTCGTTGCAGAGTTCTTGTGAGGGTTTGATTTGGCTATTAGCACAAGCGGGGTGGGAGAGCTCTTTGATGAGCCTAAAAGTATCCCGGGATTTATTAGAGCTTTTAAGGATTACCTCAGCAAAATAGTTGGATTTGGCTGTGATTATTTCCTTCTTGTATTGTGAGATAGTAAGCCTCCATCGTACTTTCTCCTGGTCAGAATAGTTTTTCCTCCAGATCTTCTCCGCCTTTTTGCAGGTGTTTTTTAATTCTCTAAGGGCCCGATGTAGGTAAAAGGGATTTTCCGATTTCAAAATACCGAGGCGGGCCGAATCGGTATTCTGAAATCGGAAAACGAGATGTAGCAAACAAACGGCGAAATAATACCGAATCGGTCGGCATCGGTAATGTGAATCGGTACGTACCGATTCGTCACGGACCGAATCGGAAAGTACCAAATCGGCTACCACCGAATCGGAAATAGCCGAATCGGCTACCACCGAATCGGAAATAGCCGAGTCGGTAAAATCCGATTCGGCAATTAACGAATCGTAGGTATGAAAACACACCCATGGCCAAAAAGCCCATAGGAATGCATTGAAGAAACCGAATCGGTAAAATCCGAATCGGATAATACCGAATCGGATTTTACCGATTCGGTAATATCCGATTCGGTAAAAGCCGAATCGGCAAAAGCCGATTCAGCCAATGAGGTGGCTCCCCCTCCCCCACCCAAACAGGGAGTGGCAACCCTGGCAGGTGCAGCTAATTAAGAACTTTCTGGAGAGCCAGCCTGAGCTGAACACTCACAGTTAGCAGCAGTGGGAGTAGGAGGTAGTGAACTGTTCTGATCAAGATGGAAAACCAGAGTGAGAGCCAGAAATCCACCCAGAAGAGGAAGCCTAAGTTCAGCACCATCGAGCTGCAGGTGTTGGTTGAGGAGGTGGTGAGGGTGCACCGGCAGCTATTTGGAAAGCTGTCCCTCAATGTGCCAGACAGCACCAAGAGGAGGATATGGAGCGAAATCGCCCAAAAGGTGAATGCTGTGGGTGTCACCCCCAGGTCCCTGGATGAGCTGAAGAAGCGTTTCTATGACATCCGCAGCCTCACCAAACGGAAGATGGCAGAGATCCAGAGGCAGGCTGGAGGCACTGGTGGAGGCAGGAACCCGGCGCCACCCCTCACAGACCTCGAGGAAATGGTGTCCACCACCATTGAGAGGGAGAGCGTAACTGGAATTGGGACCCTGGACAGCTCAGCCAGAGCTACAGCAACAGGTAAGAAGCATGCGCATCATGACACACCCTACCAGACACCTCCCCATTAGACACAATGCACAGCCAAACCCCAGCACAGTACTGTAACCAACATACAAGAGACAAGCATCATGGTACATGTAGTCAGCAGAAGTTAGCAAAATATGGCAGTGCAGAATCACAAGACAGGAAACAGTGGAACACATTCTAAGGAGATGCAAGGACATGTGGAATGCTTTAATTGTACTGACTGTAATACATCGGCACTCAATTTACAAATGCTTCTTTGTACCTAGGGGCACCATCAGGCGGACAAACAATGACAACAGAGGCAGCAGCACCATCCACCACTGCACTCGCAGGGCCGAGCACCAGTCAGGCTGCCGAGGAGGAGGAGGAAGAAAACACCATAGGGCTTGGTATAGAGGGAGACCTGGTAATAGACTTTGAAGCACTGCACTCCCCACAAATGCCGGGCACACCCCCCTTGCAGTTCTCCCCAGAGAACTCCCCGACAAGGGACCTCCTTCCACCTACACCAGCTCCTGCCACGATCATGGCTGTGGCACCAGTACACCCTGTCCTGGGAGCAGGGGCTCAGGCCCCGGCCAGCACCACACCCCCACCAGTGGCACCCCAGCCCACTCAGCAGGCCGGCAGCAGCATTACCCGGCGCCGTGCCATTCCCACCACTGCAGCACCAGCACCGGAGGGCAGTGTCTTCATGGGCCTCGAGGGAAATATGGTCAAGATCCAAAGGCAGCAGGCGAAATCCATCATGGCCTGCCAACGCCAGCTCCTGCAGCACAACCTGCAGATGGGGGAAATGGTAAAAGGATTTCAGGCCTTCGTGGATTCAAACAAGGAGGTAGCAGCAGGTTTAGGCAGGCTAACCACTGCCATAACCCAGCTATGTGGCAGACTGGAGGAGCATGAGCTGGTGCGCAGGCGGGATGCCCGGGTGCAGAACCGCTCCATGAGCCGCCTTGCTGCGGCAACGGCACAACTCTGCCAGCGCAGTGCCAACATGGAGTCTAGCCTCACACAAAAAACGGCAGAGATAACAAGGGGAATGGCCCGCATCACGACTGCAATGGAGGCCATGATCATCTCTAACACTGCCGCAAATCCTGCCCTGGACCTGGGGGATGCTGGGGACAGCAGCAGCCGCAGCAGCCCGGCCAGCGCTGTGTCAGAGCCACGCAGGAGCACCAGGCGCTCCGCAGATGCCGCTGGTCATTCTGAGGGGGCTGAGGGACACCCCAGTGGGGCTGCCAAGCGGTCAAAGAAATAGCCTAGCAAGGGCGGGTGAGGCAACCTGGACCTTGGACTTTTGTTTTCTTTGCCATTACACCTTTTTTTTGTTGCACATCAGTGCAGTAACTGTGTTGCAACAGTATTAAAAATTGTTTTTTCACAACAACCATTTAGCTGTCTTTGCATCTGTACTCACTCAGAAATAGTTTTCTGTAATCTCCTCACGTCTGTATCTGCCATCACTTGGCGTACACACCCCAGCTGGCTGTGTCAGTGGCACAGCTTCGTCGTCGTCATGGTCCTCGTAGTCAGACAACTCCACCTCAGTGCCCTTCTTCACCGCAAGGTTGTGTAACATTGCACATACAGCTATGATCTTGCAGCAGGTGATGGGGGTATACTGCCTTGCACCTCCACTCTTGTGCAGGCATCTGAATCTACTTTTCCAGATGCCAAAGGTCCGTTCGACGACATTCCTTGTGCGTATGTGGGTCCGGTTATACCTCCTTTGGCTGGGTGTGGAGGGGTTGAGGTAGGGGGTGAGTATGAATGAGCGGAGGGCATATGCACTGTCACCTGGAAGAGAAAGGGGTAACATTACACACATGCATACATGTATTCTACCTAGCTACTGTGTGTTATGGGGGTCTGATGATGTGTCTCACCTAGGAGGTATCCTTCACCAAATTCGCCAGCCATCAGCCGTGCATAGATGCCGCTCTGTTGGAAAATATAGGAGTCATGGGTACTCCCTGGAAATTTTGCTACCAGGTCTGTGATGGTGCACTTCGCATTGCAGATCACCTGCACGTTGATGGTGTGTGTCGACTTCTGATTGCGGTATATGTATTCTGTGTCCGCTGGTGGGCAAATCGGAATGTGCGTGCCATCTATGCAACCAATGATTTGGGGAAATTGTGCCATCTGGTAGAAGTCAGCTTTAGTTTGTAGCAGTTCTGCGTGGGTTGCAGGGAAAGAGACGTATTGGTCCATCCTGTGTATCATGGCGTCAAGGAATGTGTGGAAGAACCTTGACAGGCTGCTCTGGCTCACCCCTCCTGCCGCTGCAACTCCACTTTGATAGCTGCCAGACGCTAGCAGGTGTAGGCTGCATAGCACCTGGACGTGTGCTGGGATGGCGTGTGCCCTTGGGGTGTGGTGGTCCAAGAATGGTTTGAGGTCCCTGATGAGCTCAAGTATGGTGTCAGAGTCCAGCCTGTATCTCTGTAGGATCTCTGCCTCTGTGAGCATGAACAGGGTTATCCTCTGTCTGTAGACCTGTTCATTTCTTAGCCATTCCCTCTGTCCTTCCTGCTGTAGCCGTAGCCGCCTCGCAATGACATAAAAAGCTGCCATCCTGCAAGTTGCAATGCATTTTGGGGCTGTTTATATGGTTTGGAGTTGGTTACCACCTGATTGTAATCCATGGTAAATACCGAGTGAATTCTACCGAATTTGAGCCGATTTCGGTGTTTCTGTGCCTCCCTACATCTCCTCATCTGTCGGAATCGGGGAATTTCCCGATCGGTGAATCATACGAATCGGTATGTTCTCCGATTCGGCTCATGTCCGATTCGGTCTATCTACCGATTCGGTACATGGACTGAATCGGCTTCATTCCGATTCGGTGTGTCTACCGAATCGGTACATGGACCGAATCGGTTATTTTCCGATTCGGTGTCACTACCGAATCGGTACATGGACCGAATCGGTTATTTTCCGATTCGGTGTGTTTACCGATTCGGTACATTGACCGAATCGGTGTTTGCATCCGATTCGGTGTGTTACCGATTCGTTACATATCCGATTTTCGGTATGTACGTATCGGATTCTTTTCCATTCGGTACTCATTCCGAATCGGTTTTCACTCCGATTTTGATTTTCTTTTGTTCCCTACATCTCGATGGCTGTTTACCGATCGGTAAGGGCCAACAATCGGTATTTTCGGCCGTTACCGATCGGTAACGGCCTACCTACATCGGGCCCTAAGTTTCTCAGTATACCAGGGGGCGGAGGGTTTTCCCCTTTTTGTGATTGTTTTCAGCGGGATGACGGCGTCGAGTTTTTTAGTAGTTTCGTGGAGAAAGGACAGATAATTTGCAGTGACATTGTTTTCTGATTTGAACGAGGCCCCAACCTGGAGTAGGTCGAGCTTTCCCTCCTCTTTCCTCTTCAACAAGTTCTTCCAGTCCCGACCTACGAAGGTTTTGACTTGCGAACTCGTGGCTCCTGTGTGGGACGGGATATGGGATTTGAACCTGATGAGGTAGTGGTCTGACCAAGCTACTGGAAGGATAGTGTCTAGGGTCAGTAGGTCTTCTGCCGCAAAGATAAGATCTAATGTGTTTCCTAGTCTGTGTGTGGAGGTGTTTATCCACTGTTTCAGCCCTAGGATGAGGCAGGATTGAGTAATATTGTGCAGAGCTGCACGTAGTTGGTCATTGTCCCATATGTTGAAATCGCCCAGTATCAGCAGCCTGTTGTGGGAGATTGACAAATTATTTATGACCGTAATTAGTTCCTGCTGTTGTGAGGCTTTGAAATGTCCCGGGGACCTGTAACATACAAGGGCCGTGAGACAGTGTTCAGGAGCATATTTTATGGAAATCCGGAGGATTTCTACACCGGAGATGGTGTCAATGTCCAGGGTAGTGATGTTGAGTTGTTCCCTAAAAATGATCCCCAGGCCTCCTCCTCGACCTGAGGGTCTGGGTTTCTGAATGATCTTAAACCCGTCTGGACAAGCGATGCCTAGCTCTGATTCTGTTCCTTCAGCCATCCATGTCTCGGTCAGGAACAGGATATCGAGTTTATTAGTCTCAATCATTAGCTGTATTTCAGTAGCGTGTTTCGGAAGGGAACGGACATTTAACAGTCCGTTGATTAGTTCCCCTTTGGTGCTGCGTTTAGCTCCTACTTGGGCTGAAGGGGAGTGGGTCATGATGTTGTCAGGGCTTGGATACGGCATCAGGATTGATTTGGGGGGGAGGGGATTGATGTGAGGGAGCCGAGCTTGGCAGTGAGAGCAAGCTTTGTCGTCCTGGTGTGCTGCGTGAGGGAGTAGGCGTGGGCATTCCATTTTGTCTGTCTGTGCATTCAGTAGCATGAGTGTTTCCCTGCTATATCTGAGCACATAATGTGCTGGTGTGCAGCTGGTAGGGGGGGAGCCCGAGCCCGATAGAGACCCGTTTCGTTGCGCAGACCCCTTGAGACCCGGCCCACTTAAAGCCCTGATCATCACACGTCAAATGTCTTATCACACGGATGCATTACGCACAGAAAGCTGTTTTGAGGTTTTCCTTCCACTGCAGCAGCCCTGCCCACTTTAAATAGTGAGAACTAAGAATGTGAGACCGATTGGCGTGGGTAATGCGTAGGTAGCTTGTAAGGTTAAGAAGCGGCACTTAAAAAGAAACGAGGCCTTTTAATTGTAATTTTTTTTAAGTCAGCACTGGCTTCGGGGGGAGGGGGGGAGTACTTGAATCATGTGGTCAGGGTTTTCTGCCCCTTTTGACGAGGCGGTACTGCGTTTGAGGTGGTACGGAGAGAACAGGGCATTAAGGAACGGGGTGAAAGGTCGAGTGGTTTGCATACGTCAGTAAACATTAACACGGTATTTCTAGACCAAAAAGAAAAGTCACTTATTACAACTCTATGTAATTGTTCACCCCACAGCGAGGAGTGAGCAGCAAGGATTATATCAGTCACTTTTCTGGAGTAAAAAGTCGTTATTTTCGTTAATTCAGTGCTGTGCACTTAAGGGTTGAAGAAAATAATTGGAGGCAAGAAAAGTAAGCAGAAAAGCTACCTTTCTAGATTCCCCTTTGTTTAAAGTATGTAAGAAGAAAGAGTCTTGCCAATACGTGGTGAACAGTCACACGTCTGAAACAGCGCCTCTGAATTTCCGGCAACACAAATAGGAGCTAAAACAAGCCTTTGGTTTTCGAGGGACCCCAAACTTGTCCCTTGGGAGGCAGAGGGCTCAGACAGGCTGAATATGGAACACCCCCTGGTCAGAGTGCACGGTCTAGGTGAGGATAATAACAGCACAAAGGACCCCTCCCTTATCCAGATAAACACCCTGAGTGTAGCGCTTCGAGGCGTGTGCTCCCATACCTCCTCAAAGACAGTCCCCACTGCCGCCATCCCACTGCAGTTCAAGTTCAAGTTGTCATTTATAAAGCGCACTACTCACCCAGAGGGTCTCAAGGCGCTTGGGGGGAGGGGTTCCTTATTTGTCGAATAGCCAGGTTTTGAGTGCCCGCCTGGCCTCTGCTCACCTGCCGCCCATCAGAGCGCCTCCATCACAGGCTGGGTGATGTGGTGGTGCTCCTGAGTGATGTGGTGGTGTCCCTGAGTGATGTGGTGGTGCCCCTGAGAGATGTGGTGGTGTTTCTGAGTGATGTGGTGGTGTCCCTGAGTGATGTGGTGGTGCTCCTGAGTGATGTGGTGGTGTCCCTGAGTGATGTGGTGGTGTCCCCGAGTGATGTGGTGGTGTCCTTGAGTGATGTGGTGGTGTCCCTGAGTGATGTGGTGGTGCTCCTGAGTGATGTGGTGGTGTCCCTGAGTGATGTGGTGGTGTCCCTGAGTGATGTGGTGGTGCTCCTGAGTGATGTAGTGGTGTCCCTGAGTGATGTGGTGGTGTCCCTGAGTGATGTGGTGGTGCTCCTGAGTGATGTGGTGGTGTTTCTGAGTGATGTGGTGGTGTCCCTGAGTGATGTGGTGGTGCTCCTGTGTGATGTAGTGGTGTCCCTGAGTGATGTGGTGGTGTCCCTGAGTGATGTGGAGGTGCTCCTGAGGGGTGTGGTGGTGTCCCTGAGTGATGTGGTGGTGCCCCTGAGTGATGTGGTGGTGTTTCTGAGAGATGTGGTGGTGTTTCTGAGTGATGTGGTGGTGTCCCTGAGTGATGTGGTGGTGCTCCTGAGTGACGTGGTGGTGTCCTTGAGTGATGTGGTGGTGTCCCTGAGTGATGTGGTGGTGCTCCTGAGTGATGTGGTGGTGTCCCTGAGTGATGTGGTGGTGCTCCTGAGTGATGTGGTGGTGTTTCTGAGTGATGTGGTGGTGTCCCTGAGTGATGTGGTGGTGCTCCTGAGTGATGTGGGGGTGCTCTTGAGTGATGTGGTGGTGCTCCCTGAGTGATGTGGTGGTGTCCCTGAGTGATGTGGTGGTGCTCCTGAGTGATGTGGTGGTGTCCCTGAGTGATGTGGTGGTGTCCCTGAGTGATGTGGTGGTGTCAAACCAAAACAACATGCAGTGTTGTAAGGGTCTAAGGGGTATTTTAAGACCTGCCCGGGTTACAATCCCCTAATAACAATATTCATAACAAAGAAACCCAGGGGTCTAGAAAGGAGGATATAAAGAAACCTCAATCAATGGTCAAACGTGCCTAACTAGGTGCCTCGAAAACCAATAGACAGAGTAGTCCAGTGTGGAGACACCATAAGAGCTGTCACTGTGGCCCTCTGACCCGCACCATGCACGGCCGTCCAAGTGTGGAGACACCATAAGAGCTCTCACAGTGCCCCTCTAACCCGCACCATGCACGGCCGTCCCAGTGTGGAGACACCATAAGAGCTCTCACAGTGCCCTCTACCCTGACCCGCACCATGCACGGCCCTCCCAGTGTGGAGACACCATAAGAGCTCTCACAGTGCCGATCTACCCCGACCCCCACCATGCACGGCCGTCCCAGTGTGGAGACACCATAAGAGCTCTCACAGTGCCCCATGGTGCGGGTCAGGTCAGAGGGGCACTGTGAGAGCTCTTATGGTGTCTCCACACTGGGAAGGCCGTGGATGGTGCGGGTCAGAGGGGCACTGTGAGAGCTCTTATGGTGTCTCCACACTGGTACGGCCGTGCATGGTGCGAGTCAGGATAGAGGGGCACTGTGAGAGCTCTTATGGTGTCTCCACACTGGGGTGACGTGCATGGTGCGGGTCAGGAGGGGGGGGGCACTGTGAGAGCTCTTATGGTGTCTCCACACTGGGAGGGCCGTGCATGGTGCGGGTCAGGAGGGGGGGCACTCTGAGAGCTCATATGGTGTCTCCACACTGGGAGGGCCGTGCATGGTGCGGGTCAGGAGGGGGGGCACTGTGAGAGCTCTTTTGGTGTCTTCACACTGGGACGGCCGTGCCTGGTGCGGGTCAGGGTAGAGGGCACTGTGAGAGCTCTTATGGTGTCTCCACACTGGGACGGCCGTGCATGGTGCGGGTCAGGAGGGGGGGCACTGTGAGAGCTCATATGGTGTCTCCACACTGGGAGGGCCTTGCATGGTGCGGGTCAGGAGGGGGGTCACTGTGAGAGCTCTTATGGTGTCTCCACACTGGGATGGCCGTGCATGATGCGGGTCAGGTCAGAGGGGCACTGTGAGAGCTCTTATGGTGTCTCCACACTGGGACGGCCGTGCATGGTGCGGGTCAGGAAGGGGGGCACTGTGAGAGCTCTTATGGTGTCTCCACACTGGGAGGGCCGTGCATGGTGCGGGTCGGTCTGTCCTTCTATTGGTCCCCGATGGGGCTCACATACATTGAATCCAGGTCAGCTCCGAATCTAGCCTCGGTCTGTTCTTCCATTGGTCCCCGATGGGACTCACGTACATTGAATCCAGGTCAGGTCTGAACCTAGTCTCGGTCTGCCCTTCCATTGGTCCCCGATGGGACTCACGTACATTGAATCCAGGTCAGCTCTGAATCTAGTCTCAGTCTGTTCTTTCATTGGTCCCCGATGGAACTCATGTACAATGAATCCAGGTCAGCTCCGAACCTAGTCTCGGTCTGTCCTTCTATTGGTCCCCGATGGGGCTCACATACATTGAATCCAGGTCAGCTCTGAATCTAGTTTCGGTCTGTTCTTCCATTGGTCCCCGATGGGACTCATGTACACTAAATCCAGGTCAGCTCTAACTCTAGTCTTGTTCTGTTCTTCCATTGGTCCCCGATGGGACTCACGTACATTGAATCCAGGTCAGCTCTAACTTTAGTCTTGTTCTGTTCTTCCATTGGTCCCTCACGTACATTGAATCCAGGTCAACTCTAACTCTAGTCTCGTTCTGTTGTTTCATTGGTCCCCGATGGGACTCACGTACATTGAATCCAGGTCAGCTCCGAATCTAGTCTCGGTCTGTTCTTCCATTGGTCCCCGATGGGACTCACATACATTGAATCCAGGTCAGGTCTGAACCTAGTCTCGGTCTGTCCTTCCATTGGTCCCCGATGGGACTCACGTACATTGAATCCAGGTCAGCTCTAACTCTAGTCTCGTTCTGTTCTTCCATTGGTCCCCGATGGGGCTCACATACATTAAATGCAGGTCAGGTCTGAACCTAGTCTCGGTCTGCTCAAGATGGCAAATTACTTTTTCCACTGCAGCACTTCTGTCAGTCTGCGCATAGGCGAAGCCCCTCCTGCATAACAGTGGAAGCCCAACTAAATCAATGCTGTGCCTCTCTGCCACCCAGATTAACTGAAGCAACATCAGTGGCAGCTTCACACTAGAGCTCAGTTTTATTAAAAGTAGTGAATCCTCCAAGGGGCCAACCAGTACAGCCCTTGAGGTCCAAGGACCCTTCCGTCGCCTCACATTCCTCCAATGATACCTCTCACTGTCCCCCTGTCGCAGATACAACACCAAGCCTGCTGCCCCCTCCCCCCAAAAAATGTCCTTTGTTCTTCCATTTGTCCCTGATGGGGCTCACGTACATTGAATCCAGGTCAGCTCTAACTCTAGTCTCGTTCTGTTGTTCCACTGGTCCCCGATGGGACTCACGTACATTGAATCCAGGTCAGCTCCGAATCTAGTCTCGGTCTGCTCTTCCATTGGTCCCCGATGGGACTCACGTACATTGAATCCAGGTCAGCTCCGAACCTAGTCTCGGTCTGTCCTTCCATTGGTCCCCGATGGGGCTCACCTACATTAAATGCAGGTCAGCTCGGAATCTAGTCTCGGTCTGTTCTTCCATTGGTCCCCGATGGGACTCACGTACATTAAATCCAGGTCAGCTCCGAACCTAGTCTCGGCCTGAGGGCGGCACCATTGCTGGAGCGATCAGAAAGAAACCATGTCCATACAATCATCTTTACCACCCGGCCTTGTGGGCTACAATGCACTTACCACCAGCGTCTTAACTAGTTAAAAAAGTAGTTTTTCAACATTTAATTTAGTGGGTATTAAGTTCAGCATACCCAAGAAGGTACCTTGTCAATCACAATCTATGACAGGAAAACCCAAGCAATTTCTTAGTATGTCAAAAACGTAGAAAGAAATGAAGGAACATGGAAATGCCAAGTTATCTGAAGTTTTATAAAAATCGGTAGGAACAGCTCCTCTCACAGCTTTAGAAGCATTCATCTATTTCAAAGTCTGACCGTGGCAATGGAAAGTGCTCTGCCACCTTAAGTGCCATAATGAAACTTAGGAATATTAAGCAAAAAGGCTTTTTCCAAGTGAAGGCGGAGTATGGATATGGACATTACTTAAGCTGTTAGAGAGAATGTCATATGTTAAACTAGTTTCAAATCTTTCAAGACCGAAACACCACCTTCTACATCCAGTGGAACTACCAGCAGGGCCATTATCTATATTTGGCCTTCGGGCTATTCTATGCCCAGCTCTTCTGGGTGTCCGGCAAAAAATCTGGGGCTTTGGTTTGGTGAGGATTTGACATTTCTGCCACAGATTAAAAAGCTTGCAGGTGTGTGCTTTGGCATAAAGAAACACCTAAAGTTTCTGCCCCACCTGCCCAAAAGGGCTAAGGAAATGGTGACCCACGCGCTCATCCTGTCAAGGCTAGATTACACCAACGCCCTGTACATTGATCTCCCGGCATACCAGCTAAAAAAGCTACAGATTGTTCAAAACGTGACGGCTAGATACCCCTGGGTGATACAGCGCTCTACAAGCTCATAATAACATAACATGTTGGGTATGTCATGTAGATCCAGTGCTCGTCAGAACCTTCAAGATCTACATTGGCTCCCGGTTGAGCAGCGGGTACGGTTCAAGGCTCTTACAGTAGCTCATGGTGCCCTTTACAAGGCAGGGCCTCAATATCTTAGGAGATGTTGTTTGTTCTATGAGCCGCCTCAACATCTTTGTTCTGCAGGCCAATGCCTTGCTGTTCTTCCTAGGTTCCGCCTGACTAGGTTAGGCGGCAGCTCCCTTTCTGTTAAAGCAGCCATGGCTTAAAATGCCCTATAATAACCTATAAACTCGCCATATATTTCATTGGTCCATTAAGGTTCTCTCTCACAATTTGAAATTTGCTTTGGTGGTTTTCGATTATCACAGCAAATGGTGGGAGGTAGAATTTGTTCATGAGCCCAACACTAAGGCTGTAGCCATGTTTCTTCAAAAGAGCTTTCTCAAAGAGGGTTTGCCCAAAGAGTTAGTATCTGACAATGATGTTCAATCAGTTTCACAGGAAATTAGAAATTTTTGGTCAAAATGTTGTACTGCCCACAGAAGCGTGACTTTATATTGTATTATAATTGCATTTATATAGCGCTTACTACCCCTAACGAGGTGAAGCGCATTTTCGGCGAGTAGCACGCTACTCCAGAACCCATAAAGGATTAGTGTTCAATAAGTAAAGTGAAATATGAAAGTGATTTAAGTGGTGGATAGGTTAGTCAATTTTTTCGATGCAGAAGGATAGAAGAGGGAATAAAGGGTTTTTATTTATATACTGCTTGTTACCCCCGATGGGGTGTTGAAGTGATTTTTAATAATATATATATATATTTTTTATTAAACAGACATTGGTTCAAATAAACAATACAAAGGAATCAGTCAGTTTATATACAGCAATGACGTACAGGAGGAGAAGGATTATACCATTACATAGGAGGCGGAATGCTATGGCGGTAAGAGGGACATCCTGTTCAATACAACGAGGCGGTGTATAGATCTCTCCACGGTAGCCATTCCAAGGGCTCCAAATTCGGGACTACTTTTTGGGGCATCTCCTGGCTGTATACACCGTCTTCTCCCTAAACATGCACCAATCAAGGTTGCTTTCCCAAGTCTCTAATGTGGGTGGTTTAGCAGCGCCCCATAATTGTGCAATATTTCTTTTAGCAAGCATGAACCCTAGTGTGGCCCATTGTGTCTGGTGAGTGTTCAGGTCCATGGGTTCCCATATGTTTAGGAGGCACCATCTCGCCTCTAGGTGGAGACGGACACGTAGCACTTCATTTATTGTCTCATGTACCTCGTGCCAGAAGGAACTGACGTATTTAGACTCCCCTACGATGTAAAGCAACGTTCCCATATGGCCACATCTCCTTTTGCACTCCCCACTATCGGCCCTCCCCATGTGTATCAGACAAGGCCCGGTAATATACACTCTATGGAGGATTTTGAGCTGTACCAGCCTAAGGCGCGCTGGAATTGCGATCACTCTTGGTGAGGAAGTGCTTTTTTATTTGGCGAGTAGCACGCTACAAGGGAAACCCATAAAGGATTAGTGGTGAATTAGTATAGTGAAATATGAAAGTAATTTGAGGGGTGGATATTAATCAGTTATTTTGAGTAAGAAGGATAGCGGAGGGATAGAAGAGGAGGGGGAAAAAGGTTTGCATTTATATAGCGCTGGATACCCCTGATGGGGAGTTGAAGCGCTTCATCCTGAAGCCAACGGTTTAGTAGACAAAATGAACCGTACGTTAGTAGAATGTAATTAGTGGCCATTTTGGAACTAGACGGATGTGTGTAAAGTGGTTGAAAGCATGATATTTTCCCATCGCACAAGTGTTAACAGAGTAACTGACAAGACACCGTTTGAGGACATGAGAGGGCGATGGCCAGCATGTGTGATGTGTCCGCCATGGCTCAAGAGGTACAGATTTCCTTCTGAGCAGGAGCATGTCACAGATATGGAGATCCGTCCCAAGGTGGAGCCCCCTAGAAGAAAATGAAAGAATATTTGACAGGCATGGTGTCAAAGCGATACCAGATGAACGAAAAAATCCATGTGGGAGATTGGATACCAATTAAAGATCCTGTGCATGTACTTTATTGTCTAAGTTCAGAGACCCTGCACTAGTAGACGCAGTCATGGGTACCAATATCAGGATAAAAGGGGATGAAAAGTGGAATTTGAGTAGGGTGGTGTAGGCGTGGGAGGGGGGCTGGGAATGGGTGATGTAACAGGAACAGGCTGTAGACCAGTATACTTCTTTAAACTGGGTTTTATTTTTAAAGTAGGCCTGGTTCTAAATGTTAGTCTCTCTCTGGCAAACTCCAGCTTGTCCGTGGTGGTGGTGTCCTGCGGTCGGGGTGTCCTCCAGCGGCTGTCTTCCTCGGCGTAGCCTCTCCGTACCTCAAGGAAAAAGGAGACCAACAGAGGGAAGCCGTTAGTTTACAGCCTGATACTGGCTTTCCCAAAAGAGGACCGAGTGATTGTGAGGGAGCACCCGTGATATGTACAACTCAACGTGCTCAAGAGGGAGGAATCGTGTGAGGAATGTAGGAAGGGTAAGTTGGGGTGGAGGGTAACTGAAAGGACGCAGGAAAGGCACGCACAGGGGTATTTACAGTAACTACACAGGGGTGCTCTTTCTCCCCACCCAGGTTGCCCAACGCCGCCGTACCTGTGAAAGCCACACTCCTCCCTCTGTAGTGTGGCACGGCGGTTCACGGGGTAGTTGGCCTCCTGGCTCTCCTCCGCTCTCGGTTCTCCCGTCCTCTTCGTCTTCTCCTCGCTTCGCCCTCGGTGTCTCTTCTCCGGCTCCGTCTTTCTCCTCCGCGGTGATGTCACACGTCGCATACAGGGCTTCCTGCCTTTTCTCCAATCCAGAAACACCTACGTCAGCCGGGGGCGTATTTTCGTCGGAGTCATCAGACGCCCAATTAAAGGCGCCGGGGTCATATTCCTCGTCCTGTTCCGACAGTGATCTCCATTCCGCCCTCAATGTGTCAGTCTGTGGGGAAGGAGGGGAGTTAGGGTCAGGGGTCCACCAGTCCTCCAGGCCTCCCGTCCCTACCCTGTTACAGGTGGTGAAGGTGAAGAAGCCAAATGAAGATTTTCAAGAAACAGGACAAGGGTCCTTATTTACCAAGTCAGTCAGAGTGGCCAAGCCAATGCCATAGAAAACAAGCATTGGCATAGCCAATAGGTCTCGCCTTTGGGACCTTGTAAGTGTTTAGCCATGCAGCACCATGCTGTGCCACCAGGGATTGAACTGCTATACAATTACTACACACTGAGTCATGCCTGATCTTCAAGTCTCTCCACTGCAAAGCCC
Source organism: Lissotriton vulgaris (assembly GCF_964263255.1). NCBI lineage: Eukaryota > Metazoa > Chordata > Amphibia > Caudata > Salamandridae > Lissotriton > Lissotriton vulgaris. Next base: position 53,806,214 of record NC_141691.1, on the reverse strand, counting down.
TAAATTTATTGACAAACTCATCACTAGACATATCCCTTACCGCAATCTGCGCTCAGCCCATCTGGCCCTCCTCCAGATACCTCCCTTCAAACGCAAGCGTACTGGAGGCTGCAGATTTGCTGTTCTGGCATCCCGTCTGTGGAATACCTTTCCCTTCGAGATCCGGACCTGCCCGGACATCATGTCTTTTAGGAAAGCATTAAAAACCTGGCTCTTCAGACAAGCATACCAGTAATCCCAACATATTCATGTCCTCAGGCTTCGTTCTCTGTCTATTATCAGCGCCAGGAAACCCATCGGTGGCAGTGCGCTTAACAAATTATTTTTAACATAACATGCAGTATGAGTCAGGAATACATGTTTGCTTGAAACACGGAAAAGAAAGTGTATCAATTAAAGTGCACAGTTTAAAATATTTTGCAAAGGACATCTTACTGCTTTTTAACCTTTAAATGAGGTGGGCCCCCGGGATGGAGCAGCAAGACTATGGTGGGTGGCAGGGTTGGTTTGGGATTGTTTAAGAATTAAAAACACCTAAGTCAGAGCAGGTCATTATGTATAACAATACAAATGCATTAGTTGCTCACACATAAAACAGAACATACAGCAGTCACTGGCAAACCAAACCTCCTTGTGTGGGCATTCACAATCGAATGGTATAAAGTAGGACCGATTGTGTATTTAGAGAAATCGGAATCCGAGTGTGTTTTGCTTACAACTTGTGGGCTGCCTTGTTTCCACACATTACAGTCAAAATATTACGGAAGGATTATATCTGAAGACTTTAATACGCCGCAGAACGTAAGCCTAAAAATCTGATTTCCCAAAACGCATTTGTTATTTTTCTACTTTGGATATTTGCCCCTTGTTTCCTTTTGCGATCCCTTAGGCCTCAAAGATTCGGGAAGGATAAGGCCCTGAACGCCAAGTAAAAAACGAACAAATGCAAATTCACATCCAAGATGCCTGGAGCAGGCCACCGTAGCTTTTTAAAAATGTTGGTTTTAATAACAGCTCCTTTGCAATACGATACTGTGTTAAAGGGTTGGTCCAGGATAGTGATAATTATAAATTAAGAAATAGCTGTGCTTCAGAACAAGTAAAACCAGTCTGCTCACTGGCACTTAAAGGGCTATGAAATAATAATTCAACAAGGCCTGGTTTCCCAGCTCCAAAGTCGGCAGCTCTGGCCGTTTTCTGTGAGCGCTGGGTGTTCTTAATGTTATCGTTGGATACATTTTGCAAACAAAATTGTTCGCTTTCTTGAGAAATAATCCAAAGTAAGGTTGGATAGGTAAGGGAGTAGATGGTATTTACCATTTTATTATTTTACGACTAAATTATGTATAACAGTATCCTAACTACTAATCAATAGGCAACAATCACATAATTGACGGGTCATTACCATGGAAACCAAACAGCCGTTCTCCCATTAGATGCTTCAGCTTTGCAAGGTATAAGCCCTGTTTTAATACAGATTTTTCTGCAGCTAAACAGTTGGAGAAAGCTGCCCCCTTTCTGAAGCAACGCCTCCTCCACCAGTGTTGTGCGAACGCAAGCAGCAGGATTGCCGAGGCTTCCCGAGGATTCAGAGGAAACACACCCAGATGAGCATCTGACCCTGTGGAAAAGTGTAAATTCTATGTTAGCATAAGCATCAGCTATTTTGACTCTCACGTCCATTTCGTTTCTCTCATGTTCATTTGCTCTCGGTTGTTTGCCTTTTTGCCCAGCCTGTGTCCTCTAACTTTAGCTGACCTCTCTGACATGGCCAATCTGATGTACGTGCTGGGGAGTTGCAGCTGCTGGTGCACTTGGTCTTAGATGGTATCAAGTAATTACTAATTGCTGCCATAAACATTCTGTACTCCCCCTCCACATCTCCTGTTCTCTTGGTCACCCATCTGCTCTTGTTTGCCTATAGCTATTTCTGTGCTTAAACCTATTTCTTCCAGTTTTCTGCTCATTCGATACCTTGCACCAAACAGTATATAAGGACGAAGGGTTTTGTATTATGTGTACTTCCTCCTGCTACACTCTAGGGTGTTGTTCGGATGCTGTCCCACTCATGAGTGATTAATAAACTTTGTTTGTTTTACTTCAAATCCAGTGCCGATCTCTCTTTTTCTGACCTGTCGACCATGCACCAGTGTGCCCTTAAGGGGGTACATTTCCACAATTGGCGCCCAACGTGAGGCCCCATCAGAGACGCGGCCGTCTGAAGGAGTGGTCTCGACGGAAGATCGAAATTATCACTCAGGATGCGCAGTGCATGAGAAGACCTTTGTCTTTGAAGCTGACGTGAACTTTCCAGTGGTGGCCGGTCTCGACTGGGGCTTCTTTGGTGAATTTTGAAGTGACCCTTAGGTCGACCAGATATCAGCAGGTGTAACTTGAAGACTTCTGTTTGGTAAAGTCGCTGATGCAGCACTCTTGATTGTTTGGTTTGGTTTTGGTATTCATTCTTTGCAAAGACTGAAGGCATGTATTGTGAGGATTTTTTCTCCTTTTGTAACTTCTTTGGATAAGTAATATTTTACACATATTTGTGAAAACATGCCTGCTATTAGCACACTTCGTAAGTGGGCTGCTGTTGTAGTACCAAAATGGTTTGGAACAAAGTCAGCCGGCTCCTCTAGAAGGGCCGCCGAATAGAGATGTGTATATAAAATACGGTATTCATCCCATAATGTATGGCTCATTCTGGAACAAATACACAAAGAAGGAACATGATCTACAGTGTCCAGTAAACGGGTCGTTTGATTTTAACCACATCGCTGCTTGGGATATTCCTCTGCTGTGCTGTGCATCCTTAAAAACGGGTGTGGTCATGACGAGCTCAGCTCGTCATAAGCACACGAGCACTGTGCTGCATGACGAGCTGAGCTAGTCATGAGCATGAAAGGGGTTAAGAAGGTTCAGCATGTGGAATAGTGTTTGTTCAAAAGAAAGAGTAGACAGGAAATGTTTGATAGCTTGCGTTTGTGGGATAAGGAAGTGCGAGAAAGAGCGAGGAAAGCAGAGGCTATAGTAAAGAAAGAAGATAGGAAGACGATATATCAGAAATGTGTTGAATTAAGAGATAAAGAAGTACATGAAGGAATAGAACAGAAAGATAGAGAACATCAATTACAGATAAATGGCCAGTATCCCATTATACCTCCTGCCTATCCAATACTTAATACGCCGCATGACAATAGCATCATATCAGACCGTCCCCAGCCCCGTATAAATCTTCTGTTCAGAGTGCCCCTAAGGGAGGTGCTTCTGATGAGGAAAACTCTTCTTCTGAAGAGATGGACAAAGATAAGCGATCCACGCGGCAGACTTGCTCTTATTTGTCTAGTGATGATAAAGATAAGTTGAAGGCCTGTGCTAGAGAGGAAGCTCGTCGGAAGACTACAGCTACGATCCTCACATCTACAGTTCAAGCTTTGGAAGACGCAAAACTGTTATATTTTGTAGAAAAGTTCTGCTGGGAGATATTATATAATTGGCAACATATTTCTGACGAATCAGGCCCAAAGGATTTGAATGCAGAATATAAGCAGTTAGGAGATGGGACTTGCCCTTTCATAAACATACCTGCTACAATTAGACGAGCTGTTAAATTTCGGGATGACACATTAAAAATGCGAAAGGAAAAAGAATTAGCTAAAAAGCAGCAAGCAGGCGTTGAGATAGAGTCTCAAACTGAGAAGACGGATATTCCGGTGGATGCGAACGATCCTAGCAGAAGTGAGCCTGCTATGAGACCAATGAATGAACCCCCACCCCTGTATGTTCCCCCAAAGGGTGCGGGGATAAGTGAGGATAACGATTCTGATTATGCAAAGGGTTACTTCTTATATAACTGGGTTTATACTCCCTGGAGTAGAGCAGATGTTATGGCACTTAAGGCTGCCTTGCCTGACCCCTGGAAAAACCCTGCCGCCTTCTATGAGGAGGTAGAGGCAGCCATCAGTTCTTGCACTATGACTGTAGCAGATATATATATTCTTTATTCGATCAAAAATATGATTATTTACAGAGTTAAAATAATTCACAAATATAAAAACAATACAAAGTTAAAAACCAATATTTCATGAGAGTCATATAAAAGACAGACTATAGCAGCACAAAATAGAATATTTCAAAATACATGATTTCATTCCCAGGAACTATATTGCTATGTATTAACCAGTCGTATTTTCAAGGACATATTTAGACTGTTTTGACCTTCTCCACCAGGCATACAGCAGAAATCTCGATATTGAAAAAACTAGCCACCTTGTGGTGTCAGATCTAAGAATGCGCAGTGCTTCAGGGAGACATGTAAATGACAGTAGACAACAGACTGGAGTTATCTAGGTTTTCCTGTAGTCAACGTAGGTGGGACAGCAAAAAAGAAAATGAACGAGGGTCTCTGATCGGGTGTGACATGTAGGGCACAATGGTGTTACAGCTGCATTCCCCCATGTGCTTCTTCTTGAATTTTGAGGTAGAGCCCCAAGTCTAAATTGAATGTAGGGGCTTTCGCCTGTGAGGGTTCAATGTCAACAATAAATGTTTCAAAGCCAAACCCTCCTTTGAAATTTAAAAAAACTAGTGGTTAAAGTGCCACGTGCAATGCCTTCTACACTTTGGTAATCCATATGCTCCCAGAACCTTTTTTTGAGGAGAGGAACCATCATTTTGATATGGACCCCGGATCCTCCCAGGTACACCCCAGCCCTAGTTCCAGAAACCATTCCTTGATTTTATTAAACCATTTAATGCAGCCTGATTGTTTGTGCAAAGCAATCAGTTTTTCCAGAGCCTCCTTCAGCGGGACCTGTGTGTTACTGGTCCAGTTTCTGGTCCAAAATGGTCTATGGGTTTTAAGCCAAGATCAAGTCTTAGCGACAATAGGGGGGTCCTCACAGGTAGGTTCAGGATCGCCCTGATGAATTTGTTTTCGGCTAGGGTTAGGTCTTTTACGTTTTCCAGCCCCCATAACTCAGCCCCGTAGAGGGCTGCTCCTAGACCTTTGGCCCTATGAAGTTCCAAAATGGGCGACACCAGACGGTATAGGGACGCTCTGACCCTCCTAACTATTGTACTCACAAAAAGAAGCGACAGAGTGCACACCAGTTTCTTGCTTTTTACGACTTGACCAAAGGATTTTTTTGCCATTTTTTCTTTTATTGCGTGCAAGCCCAGGAGCGTGGTCTGCCCAGAGCCACGCACTTGTCCAACACTTCACAGATAGGAGCGTACTGACACCCTCAATCCCGGACGCACAGCTGAATCCTTGATACATAAACACAGATGCCATAGATTTGTCCATATTCCCCCAATTTATTATTCCATGTAATCCAAACACTTTCACAAATTAATTTCTTGTTCTCTTATCGCATGAGAGACGTTTACGCTTTCACTGTGTGCTAAAAGCAGCAGACTTGCCAATCCAGGCCTTATTCTGAAGCTCGAAGGGTACGTAAAATATCCAGAATGGATGCTCTTTCTAACCCAATGCATTTCGTTCCTTTCTTGGCCCTTCGTCGGGGGTTCTCTACAAATGCAAAACATCGATATTAGATTGTGTATTTAAACTGCCAATAACATTTCGAATGTTATATTTAGTATGAAAAAGTCCATGCCTTATATTACAGCTCAACCCATAATCAACGTTTTCCCGCTAGATACGTGGCCGCATATAACCACGGAATAAATCCCCAGGCAAACCTCTCACCTAATCTTTAGCCTTCCCTCATGTACTCCCCATTTCTATCTCAGGAATCCCCCACTGATCGCTTACCATGTGCTTAAAATGAACCCTTCTCCCCTTTAGAATACAGTGAAAGCGTAAACGTCTCTCATGTGATAAGAGAACAAGAAATGAATTCGTGAAAGTGTTTGGATTACATGGAATAATAAATTGGAGGAATATGGACAAATCTATGGCATCTGTGTTTATGTATCAAGGATTCAGCTGTGCGTCCGGGATTCGGGTGTCAGTACGCTCCTATCTTTGAAGCCTCCTAACTATTGCACAATCTGCCTGTTGGATGGTCAGAGTGCTCTTCTCAATTTGAGGTGTCCAAACCAACCTAACACTAATACGTACACCCAAATAGTCAAAATACTTGACCTGCTCCAGCGCTTGTGCACCCTGCATGAGTTTACCCTTGTTTGATTTGTAGGGATTGAAAGTCATGTATTTTGTTTTGGAGTAGTTTATTTCTAACCCCTTCTCCCTACATACTGTATGAAATTTGTTCAAAGGTTCTGGATCCCTTTGGGTGTTCTGGAAATAAGCAAAGTATCGTCGGCGAAAAGCAGACAGAGCACTGAACTGCCTGCTAATCTTGAGGGATCACCTCCACAATTATACAATTCTTCTATTAATGCATCAATGCAGAGGGTGAATAAAGGTGGGGCGAGGACACATCCTTAACGTCCCCCATTTCCGTACCAATATACATTTTGTCAGACTACCTTCAGTATTCCACCTGACCTTTGCATATGTATTGTGGTGTAAGAGGATCAGGAAATTAAGTATGTAAGCTGGGGGACCTAGTTCGCTCACCGCTACCCAAAGTTGGGTGCGATTTATCAAATCGAAGGCAGTTTTTAAGTCCACAAATACAACATACAGGTGGCCACCTCTAGAAATCTAAAAACTTGGTCATTGGTACTTGTGGAGGCCCTGAATCCCACTTGAAAGTCTGACCTGATATTATTATCCTCGATCCAATTTTGGATCCTAGATAGAATGATTTTACAAAAGATTTTTTGGGAGACATCTATGAGTCTGATCGGCCTATAATTACTGGGCAACCCTTTGTATCTCTTTTTGTGTATAGGAAGGTTCTCAGCATCCCTCCAGGTCGCCGGTATTTCGCCCCCAGAGATAATGGCATTAAAAACTACTTGAAGTAGAGGTCCCCATATTAAAGGTTCGGCCTTGTACATGTCTCCCGGAAGCTTATCTAGGCCCGGGGCTTTCCCACTCTAATGCATTTATGGGTAGAATAGTTTACTCTATGGTAATGACTGTCCTCCTCCGTTTTCCTCATGGAAACGTGGCTCACTCACAACTCCGTGGCTGAGCCGTGGCTGTCGTTGCCACCAGGATATGTACTGGCGGCAATTAATAGAGAGGGGGAGGTATTGCAGTAATCACCAAAGAGGCCTATTCTCTTAGCTTATGTAAGGTAACCATAGCAGGCTGTGAAAGTGCTTTATTCAAAATTCATTTGACTCACAATCTCACTATCTCCGGCCTGCTTATCTATAGGCCTCCAGGCCCGTCTAGTTTGTTCAGGGACAACCTATTATGTACAATTGGGTCATTGGCTAGCAAGTCAGCTAACTTTACCATTCTGGGTGATCTTAATCTTCACTTAGAGAGAGGGGGAAATGCTGAGGCGACATGTTTCGTGGCGGACATAGAAGCGGACATAGAAGCACGTCACCGACGCCACCCACGTGGCTGGTCATCTGTTAGATCCTATCCTTTCTAACCTTAGCTCCCTGACTGTTCTCCCACCGGCCCCTCAGGCCTGGACTGACCATTTCTTGGTTTCTTTTTCTCTACAATCTCAGGGCAAACCAGAGGATCTGCACGTAAATCGAGCGCTCAAAAGTCCTTGGCACAAACTGGACCCAGACCATCTCTCCGGCTGGCTAACTGAGCACCGGCTGCAACTTCCGAGCAAAGCGGAGGAGGCCAATTTGTGCCTCAATAAATGGCTGACAGCAGGTCTGGACAGCTGTATCCCAGCCAAAAGAGGGGGTAAGAGCTGTGGGCCTACTAATCCCTGGTTCTCTGAATCTCTTACATTGGCAAAAAAGCATTGTAAGCAGTTAGAACGCGCATGGAGACGCGCTTATGAGCAGTCAGCTAAGTCAGTATATCGGGCAGCCATCAAACAGTACCACAAAAGTATTCGAAGAGCCCGGGCTGACTATGTGGCCAGTAAAATCTTATCCAGCGCTAATCCTGTTAAAACAATCTTTTCGCTGCTTAATGATATGAAGAGTGCAGGGATTAAGAGGACCTCTTCCATTAATTCTAACCAAAAATGTGATGAGCTAGCTCAGTTCTTCCTAAATAAAGTGGAGCTGATCTATAGGGGGTTACGGACGATGCATTCCCTCCCCGATGCTGGGTTGCCAGACGTGCCTGGCTTCTCTGGGGCAGTCAGTCTGTCCTCTTTCCCTCTCCTGACTATCAGGTTTTGAGACCTTGAACTCAAAAATCAGATCTGGCTCCATGGCAGATCCACTGCCACCCGCCCTTCTTCGTCAACTCTGTCCCTCAAACTCCCCGGTATGTCTTGAGCTGGTCAATCTATCCTTGAGCTCAGCGTCCGTCCCCCGGGCCTGGAAGCACGCCAAAGTGATCCGATTATTAAAAAAGCCTTCTCTGGACCCGAGTGACCCTGGGAATTATCGACCAATCTCTCAGCTCCCTTTTCTGGCCAAGCTGGTGGAATCCCATGTCAACTCAATCCTGGCCGAATTCCTTGAGCAGAATGCGAGTCTTGATATAACCCAGCACGGGTTTTGGCCGCGGCACAGCACAGAGTCTGCCTTACTGACCGTATCAGAGTGCATCCGAGGGAGTTTGGACACAGGGGACTCTGCGGCACTGGTTCCTCTGGACCTCAGTGCCGCCTTTGATTTGGTCTCCCATGAGATCCTCTTGAACCATCTCAGGGAGGTAGGACTGAGGCACCGGACACTGGCCTGGTTCCGGTCCTTCCTTGAGGACAGGTCCTTCCAGGTCTCAGTTCCTCCTTACCACTCCCGGGAGGCTGCTTTACATCGGGGAGTACCGCAGGGCTCCGTTCTGAGTCCCTTGCTATTCAACTTGTATGTCAGACCTCTGGCCGAAGTGGCCTGGAGCAGGGGGCTGTCACTGGTGTCCTACGCTGACGACACCCAATTGGTGTTCGCCTTTTCGAAAAGGTGTGACAACAACCTGATTAAGTTTAAGGACGATCTCTTGGCAATCTCGCACTGGATGGCGGCTAACTATCTACAGCTGAACGCCAGCAAGTCCGAGATTCTCCTCTTCGGCAGGGATCACGAGCTGTGGTCCAACAAGTGCTGGCCAGACCGCCTTAAGCCCGCCCCCCTCCCCAAAGAGGCAGTAAAAAATCTGGGCATATGGTTTGACAGTAATCTGTCTTTCGACAAACAGTCAAAGGCCGTCGCAGGGACTTGTTTTGGACTTTTACATGGCCTTAGACCTTTGCTCTGGTTCTTTCCCCCTAATGTGCGACAGACTATTATCCAGGCATCTGTTGTGTCTAGACTGGATTATGCTAACTGTCTCTACCTGGGCGCCGACAAAGCGAGCATTCAACGTCTTCAGAAGGCAAAAAATGCTGCGGCTCGGCTTTTGGTCGCTCTGCATAGATCGCACTCAGTTGTCCATGTGCTTCCCAGACTCCATTGGCTGCAAGTTGAACAGCGGATCGAGTTCAAGGCACTGTGCTACTCCCATAAGATTCTGGCACGACAAGCCCCGTTAGGGCTATTCCATCTGTTGGAGTACTACAAGCCAGGCCGTATGCTTCGCTCTGCTGATCTTGCCTTAGTCCGTGTTCCACGCATCTGGAGAGCGAGGGCCGGGGGTCGTTCTTTTGGCTACTTGGCCGCTAAACTCTGGAACTCTCTACCCTTTTCGATGAGAGTAATGTCGAATCATCTGGCATTTCGCAAAACCTTAAAAACTTGTCTCTTTCCTTGCAAGTAATGTACCCTCCGCCAGTTCTACTCGGTTCTGGTTCTTGGATGTCTGATAGTGCTGGGACGCCTCGGCGCTGTGGCAGCTATGTGCTTTATAAATCCTAAAATAAATAAATACAACTATATTTGAAGAGCTCAATTTCGAACCAGGGTCAGAGGAGACACGCTGACCTGTATATAACTCTTCAAAGTACTCATCTCACACAGGGGCTGTATATAAAAGTTAGATTCTATTTTTGGGGTTGGGGGAATCCTTAGACAAAAGATGCCAAAACAGTTGGCTGTTTGTGAGGACATGGACTCTGTGGATGCCCAGTCGGGGCACTTTTCCCCTCACTGTTCTCCAATTCTATGTTCACAGACTGAATACGGCCCCTTTAATTCCTCTGCCGGGGCTGGTCAGCTGATGGGATCACGTGGTACAGGATTTCTGAATAAGGAAGACGCCGAGGAAGACCGTCGTTCGTTGGGACCTGCCTGGGAGGAACAGACGTTGGTAACGACCTTTGAGGTGCCGCCGTGGAACAACGCGTCGGAGGAGAAGCCGGAGCCAGCTGTTACCGAGAAGCCTTCACTGGAGCACGAGAGAGCGGACGAACGAGGAGAAGGGCAGCCAGACCCTAGCTGGCACTACGCTGAAGCCCGCCGCGGCCCAGGAGAAGGGTCGTGGCTTAACAAGGTACGGGGGCGTCTCGGACTGTTACCGGGAGGGACCTAGGTTCCGGGAAAGGCCGGGGGCGTTACGGATGAGGAAGCCTAGGAAACCCATTATTTGCTGCAAGAGCGCTACACAGTGGTGACTTCCCTTCACTTTCCCCCCTGCATCTCGCGACATAGGAAGGAAGGAGAATCCCTTCCTGATATTTCTTTTTTCTTTCTCTTTTCTCTTTTGGCCTGCATCAACGTGGAGCACAAAAAAGTCCCGAACCGGCAGACGATATCGCTACGCACTTCCCCGAACTGTGAAAGAAAACAGCGTACTACAGTTCCCATACCCCCTGGGATAAATACAGTGTGTGGACTATTAAAATACCAGACTCAGTGAGAACATTTTGTTTCCGTTTGGTGTCAGAAGTACGAATAAATAGCACTCTGTTAAACAAACCATCACTTTCGTCCTGGTCTACTTCTAGCCCACGTTACACTGTTCTTTTGCTTTGATGCCTCGACAAGCAGGGCCCAGTTTTCGGCTTCCCATTCCCTTTTTGCCTGGCTTGGGCCAGTTTGTATAACTTCCCATAGTTTTTGATATCTATAGGAAGTTTTGATTTTACCACCACAATTTAGTCAGCCATGACTTTACCACCGGCATTATTAAACCAAAGGGCTATCTTCTGTTTTACAATGATGGCAATTATATTGTTTGTAGAATACAGGTCTAATTGAGACAGTCAATTGAAGGAATATAGCCATGGTGTCATCTATACTGGTGGTAATTGTGCTCAGATCAACAACAGTCTGATCCACCTCAGAGTATATTTTCGGAGGAGCAGATGGATCAGCCTGTATCATTGGCCATTTGACGCATTTTATTGTTGTTACTGGTAATGACCGGGGCCGCTCTTAGGTCCAGAGTTCCCATACATTAAAGCTGTGCCCGACAATGTGAGGGCCAGAGCATTATAGTCGGTGTCTTCCCATATTAATACAGCCATATCTTTTACACTAGACCAAAGTTCAACGTCAACAAGGATTTAATCAATCCTGGTTTTGGCTGCCCCACACTTGAACGTGTGGCATGCTTCTCTGTGGGAGTTAGTCCTACTATTACACCGTAGCGAATATATATATATGTTCTTTGGGCTTATTTTACCGCCTGATATGTGCAGAACAATACGTAAAATTGATGACGCTACGGCACTTGGTGACACTTGGGAAACATTTGAAGAAATATATAGGGAGCCTGTTCAGAAACCCCTACAGGAGATATTAGATCTTCCTAAAGCTATTGTGACAAAATTAAAAACTCTCATACACCCTACAAAAATAGATTGGACTACGATAGCGTCATGTAAACAGAAAAAGGATGAATCAGTTTCTGATTTCTTTTCAAGATTCGAGGAGACAATCCATGACTTTAGTGGTCAATCCCGGACCGACGATATGGGCAAACATCTGTTTGTTGACAGATTTGTAGCTAATATGTTACCAGAAATATCTCGTCATCTAAAGGCCAGTGAAAGTTCTTAGTCTACTTCCTTTCTAGTTTCTCTTATGAGAATGGCACAATATTATGAGCGACAGGAACAAGAGGCGAAGGGAAGGGAGGATAAAAAAGTTAAGGATTTGAAAACAAAGGTCATGATGGCTTAGGCGTATGGTCCACCAGTTAGGAGAGGTGGACGTGCAATGTTTACACCCGGAGCACTCCCTCTCCTTCGGACAAATTTGTCTACTGACCAGTGTGCCTATTGTAAAGAGACTAGGCACTGGCGTTCTGAGTGCCCCCTTTTACGAGGTCAGCAGTATCAGAGGGGAAGGGGAAGTATGAGAGGGTGCCTAGGGAATGTAGGACGCAGGGGTGGGGCAAGTGCTCGCCCCCACTTTGAGGCAGGTGAGCAAGGACCTAGCTACCCCAATACCTTTGACATGAGACATCAGTATCAAATGACTGACTATTCTGCTGATGTACACACAGTTTCCGATTATGCATAGAGATGCCTAGGACGGGGTGTGGGTCTGGTTGAGTTGCCAGTAGACCAAATGGGTCCCTACGTTGAAGCGAAAGTCTTGGGATCCACTGATCAGTTTCTGGTTAATACAGGGGCTACCCGTAGTGCCCGGTCTAAAAGACTGGTACCTAGGGCTCCCCTGTCTGGCACAATGATAGGGTTCGATAGAACACCTACACCAAGCCCATTATCACAGCCACTCGAATTTGGACTCGATAAATTTGCTACAATATGCCCATTCTTTCTTTCCCCTAACACTCCAGATACCATTGTAGGTATTGTTATGCTTAAATATTTTTGTGCTACAACACGATGTTCCCCGGAAGGTGTTCGTGTTATCCTTAATGACAATTATCCACTAGTTCACAGGTCCTGCCTTATCAATGAGGACGTAGCTCTGGTGTCACTGCCTTGCACTCTGTGGGCTAGATCCGATACTGATGTGTGTCAAATGGTTATTTGTCCTGTACGAATTCAAGTGAGAGAAATTGCCTCAATACAAGATATCTAGAGCGGGCAAGGAGGCACTTGCAGGTATTGCCCGGGATTGTGTTAAAGTAGGTGTACTGGAAGAAGTTCCCAATAATACTTGAAACAGCCCTATTCTGCCTATTCTTAAAAAGGACACTGTCACTAAGATTTACAGGTTCATTATTGATTTGCGTGAGGTCAACAAAATTGTGGTGCCCCAACATCAAGATGTTTCTGACATAACAACCCTCCTCACTATGGTCCCTTCCACCTACACCACATTTTTGGGCATTGATTTGAAGAATGCCTTCTTCTTAATACCTATTCACCCTCAAAGCGGTTATCTATTTGGATTTACAATGAAAAATAGATCCTTCCATTTCTGTAGAGCTCCACAAGGCTATACAGAAAGTCCTAGTATTTACAGTCAGGCTTTGAAGAGACAACTTGATTCCTTTCCCGTGCTAAAAGGAATGGCACTAATTCAGTACGTAGATTATATTTTACTTGCTGCTGACACTCTTGAGCAATGTGAAGAAGGTTCATTGTCACTGCTATCGTTACTTGCATCACATCATCACAAACTCTCTAAAAAGAAATTGCAATATTGTAGACAGCAGGTTACCTATCTAGGTCACCTCCTGTCTAAGGAGGGACGTGCACTTACATCAGATTGCATCCGAACCATTCTAGACACTCCTGTACCCTGTACTCAAAAAGGTGTCTGTGCATTGATTGGCCTTACTTCCTTCTGTAGGCAGTGGATCACCCGTTTTTCGCATATTATCAAACTTTTGTTAGCCCATTTGACCAAAGACACCCGAAGCCCCTCCCATGGACCACTGAATACCAGAGCGCCTTCCAACAGTTACGGCAAGCCCTTTGTTCTGCACCAGTATTAGGTACCCCAGATTACACTAATTCTTTCACTCTATGTCCACGAAAGGGAAGGTTGTGCCCTCTTGGTTTTAACACAGACACACGGCAATAAACAACGCCTGTGTGCATATTTTTCAGCTGTCCTTCACCCAGTCACTCGCGCGCTGCCTGGATGTTTCCGAGCAGTGGCAGCAACTGCTGTATTTATACACCAGAGTGAAGAAATAGTTCTGTCACACAAACTGCTTGTGTTAGTACCCCATTCAGTTGAGGCCTTACTAAACCAAACGAAGACGCAGCATTTAACTAGTGGCCATCTGACAGGATATGAATGGACACTTTTGGCTCCCCATATCACGCTAAATCGATGCTTGATACGACATCCTGCCACACTATTACCTTTTCCATCTACTCAGCCTCAGTCACAAGAGCCATGTGATTGCATATTTCTCACTGAAGAGCAGACGAAGGGTCGCGTTGACCTGCAAGACACTCTCTTCTCCATTACAGACAGAGAGTTATGGGTCGATGGGTCATGTTTGAAATTACCTGATGGCACCACATCTGCTGCCTATGCTATTACGAAACTCCAGACAGTAGTTGAGACAGCTCGCATCCCACAGAAATCCACCCAAGCAGCTGAGCTGATTGCTCTGACAAGAGCATGTGAGCTTAGCACAGACTTGCTTGTCAATGTTTACACTGACAGACAGTACGCAATTGGGGTAGCGCACAACTTTGGCAGCCTGTGGAAGGAACGCGGTTTCTTCACTTCACATGAAACACAGATAGTGCATGGAGAATTAGTGCACAATCTACTTACCGCCTTAACTTATCCCAAGAAAATAGCTATTGTTGAGTGTAGTGCACACAAGGTGACAGATAAAGTAGGAGCAGGTAATGCCTTTGCGGATCGCACACTCGTGAGACCGCAACACAGCAAAGCACCACGTCTATGTATGTGGTTAAGTTGCAAGCTGAACGTTGGCATGATGCTAAACAGGAAGTGTTGGATATGCAACAATCTGCCCCCTTTGAGGAATTAGACCAATGGTCTAAGGAGGGAGCATTGGATGATGAGGGCTGCTGGAGGAGTAAAGATATGACTAAATGGAAGTTGCCCACCACATACCTATACCCTCTGATCCATATGGCACATGGTCCAGCACATGTTGGTGCCTCAGCAGTAACAAAACAGCTTATGCAAGTCTGGGACCATCCTGATATTGCTGGAACCGCTAAAAAGATATAGTCTCCAGTTTAATCCTGGAAAGGGAACGCAGACTCCAACAGGAGGGTTTGCAACACCATCCGCATCTTTTTGATGTCCTACAAATGTACTACATTCAGTTTCAGCGCTGTAACAATCTTAAATCCGTCTCAGTAGTAGTTTGCGCCTTCATTAAATGGGTGGAGGCATATGCTACAAAAGACAATACAGCCCTTACGACTGCGAAAATACTCCTAAAGGAGTTTTTTCCTCGATTTGGTGCCTGTAGAGTCCTATGGAGTGATAACGGGCCCCATTTTATTGGATAGGTTATAGACTATGCTATGAAAGGGATAGGGGTCAAGCAGAAGTTCCATGCTGCTTTTCACCCAGTCAGCAAGCTTGGTGGAACACTACAATTCCACATTTAAATTGGCAAAAATACAGGCCTCCACGTCTTTGAAATGGCCTGAAGCATTGCCCTTAGCGTTGCTTTCCATTAGATCAGTACCTCATACACGCTCTAGGCTTACCCCGTACGAGATCATGTTTGGTAAGCCCATGAACATTTGGGGGGCCCATAAGCCTTGCCCTTTACATGATGTGCCACACATGCTAATGAGTGATTCTTTGTCTCAATTGACCGACAGTTTACTTTCTATTCATTAGCAGGTTCGAGAAGCTCTCCCGGACCAGTCACAAGGTGATGGACACGACCTGTGTCCGGGTGACTTCGTTATAGTGAAGGGCTTTCAGCGAACAAACTATCTGGAACCTCGCTGGAAGGGCCCCGAGTAGGTCCTCCTCGCCACCAGAACTGCAGTTCGAGTAACCAACAGGAAAAATTGGACACATGCCACCCACTGAAAGAAAGTTCCACACACCCTTGTGGATCCTACTGCATTGAAGGATCACCGGGACATCTTGGTCACAGAGGCAGGACGAGCTGCATCACCTGAAACAACGGAGGAAGTCTTCCCCGACCACGCGGGCACTGGTATATCCAGGTACCTACTTTGACCCAGGAAGAAAGGCGCTCCAGTGCAAAACAAGACAGGTGAAGCCATTGTCCTGACTGGTTAAGTCTGACTACAAAGGGGGGTCTCCTATTAGGGGCTACTCGTCTCAATGTGAGTGAAGAAACCAACGTCCACTCTGGACTCTTAGGGCGCTACCTTTCTTGTCGTTTGCTGGGGCTTCCTTGCTCAACATTACTGCTACATCGCCTACTACAAAGGAACACCATTATTTTAAATTACCAAAAATGAACAGGGGTACCGTCAAAATCTGAAAAACAATTAATTTCTTCAAATGTTACATCAGACACACCAGCTGAGCAATGCTACTAACTGCTGGGTTTGTGGCAAGATTCCTCCTCATCAGAACATAAGAGGAATCCTGTTGTCACCACTGCCATTTTCTCACGATGGCTCGTGCCAAGCCTGCTTCAAGCTTCTATATGTGTTAGACCTGTCTGCCCCTGTGAGTTCCCTCAGAATTATTATTTATTTTGTCCCCTTTGGCATTCCAGTGAAGCCAGTTATGTATTTTCTTTTTTTTAATGTCCACCAGAATTTTTCCAGTGTTCTCGTGGGGGCTAGGTGTTTCTTGGGCCTATTGTTTTACCAAGGCCCAGTTTTCCTCACAGAAAGCAACTGTTAGAACATGATTCCTAAAATGGTGGCTACTAACTGCCATAACGGTCACCTAAGGGTGGCAGACCCATAGGCTAGCATGAGGAAGGTTCCAGAACCAACTAGTATCTTCCAGGGGTCTGAGGCCAGCCTATAAAAGGCCAGTGACCAGGCAGCCATTTTGGACTGTATTGGAAGTGACCAGTGCGGAGAGAGGCGACTTGAGGAGGAGGATAGCACACTAGTAGTGACAAGATCGACCTTTGGGGCCGGCTGTTGCTCTACTGGGAAGTGACCCCTCTTAGGCTGACCAAACCCCACTGCCACAGCAACCATATTAAGAAACAGAAGACTCCGTGGCAAGTTTTATAACCATCAGTGACTCTTGCAGCGTGGCTCTCAAGTTACCTGTGAAGTCCTGCCCTGAAGGCACGTGTGCAGTGGAAGCGAACCTGGACACAGTGACACTCTGAATGGTAAGGGAATCAGGGGTCAAGGAGGTAAAACTGCCGCGACTGCAGCACATGAGCCCGGAGTCCACATTGTGAAGAGAAGCGGCGGAACCAGCTGTTGACCTTACCCGAAGGAAGCGCCGCTGCCCTGTGGGATCCCTGTCGCGGGGTCGGAAGAGGAGGAAGAGCCCAGCTGATCCGTGTTGCTGTCCGGAGGAACCGGCGGTAGCGTCGGAAGAGGCGGGGAGACTGCAGGAGAAGGCCGGACGGGGGCGGAGCCTTCGTGCCTGAGGAGAGCGTCTGCGAGGATCAGGAAGCGGCTCGAAGCGGCGGACTGAGGCAGCGGTAACGGAGCAGCGGTTCAAGGGAGAGCCAGTGGCCGCCGACACTCGTATAACGCAGCACAAGTGGGCAGAGAAGCCAAGACACCTCAAGTAAGCGTGGGAGAGTGATCGGGCGGGGAGGAGCAAACGAGTCCCTGCCGGAACTTACCCCAAGTAGCCGAACAACCGGGGACACTTAGGGAGACAGCAAATTACCTGTGTGACACTCATTTAGGAGATATAGCAAACCCGAGACAATCCTCTCAGTGAGGGGGTGATCCATGTGAGAAACTACCTGCCCATAACGGAACTTGTGAGGAGAGTAAGCTGGAAGCCGAAGGGCTTCAGGGAAACAGGAGGTAGCGAACCAAGTGGGGATCACCAGAGAGTTCTGGGGGAACAAAAGGTGATTGGTGGTGAACATCCTGGAGGGTGGAGGACACAATATCCGAAAGGCTGGCAGCACCTGTTCACACTCTGATGGGCTCAGTGGTTTAATAAATTTGTAGGGTGTTGAGAGCTGTTCTTCAGGGATGTAATATCTTGCTTGTCTTCTCCAGTAATTCAACTACTCGCACCAGAGCCTAATCGTGATTGTATGAAGCTGTGCGGGGGAGCTGCACCTGGCGAAATGTAATGTACCAGATTGATTTATTGTAAAGAAGCCTGTTTAATTATCAACCCGTATAGATGGGAAATGTAAGAGATTGCAACTCTAAGTTGTAGGGATTTTTCAACGTGACCTTCATACTTGGGGGTAGAGAAATACTGAAATTGCCAAATGAATTTTGCGATAAACCAATAATTGAATGTGATAAGGTTAAATGATCTGAAACTGAAACCCGGCTCTAAAGAAAAGAAAGATACACCAAAGAATTTTATAAAAGGAACCGGTATTTTTCTAATCTGGTGTGGTGTCATTATTTTGGTTGGTCATTCACTGGGTTACTGCGGGTGAGATTGTAAGCACTACACAAAGCCTCGAGGGGGTTTAGCTGATGCTGCTCTGAGCCAGGCTACCCTATGTAGTCTAGAAAAGCCTAGGTCTAACAATATGCCTCTAAGGTATTTAACCTCTCAGAAACATGGGATGTGGGCGAACTCAACGCCAAACTGAACAAAGCATGTGATCCTAACGAAGATGGGGACCCACAAGCAAAAGGGACCGTCTTGGAAATGGAAGAATATAGTAGAGGAAGTGCAACAACAAACTATGTATATCCAAACTCTAGGTCGGCTAGAGGAAATGGGCCACCTGTTATCTCTGTTGCTCGGACTACTGGCCCCCCTATGTGTACAGAGTACAGGCAATGTGCTAATGGGTCACAGTAACTGTACTACAGTGTTGCAAATGTCTACGAGGGGCCAAAGCAGCTTCCTCGCATCACGTCCTCATTATTTTGGTTGTGGGGCTAAGCCATACTACTTCCTACTTTCAGGCTGGTCTGGTACCTGTAACATAGCCTTTCTTCTACCTCCTATGTTTCTAGGTCCCCGAACATACCACCAAGATTTGCAATTGTTTGATCAACACGTTGGTGGTAGGGGAAGACGTGCCATTGATGTCTCTGTAGTTGATCAGAAAGACCACATGTGAACAATATACACACTTTAATAAAGGATTTTTCTTCTTCATTGGCCCAGTACAGAACAGTAAAATGGTCTGTTGCCTCACCCGTGCAAATGGAGGCAGTGATTAATCAGACAACTGCGGCCTTAGGGAACTTGACGGAAGAACAATCATCAATCTGCATGGTGGCTTTACAGAATAGACTTGTTTTAGATATTGTTCTAGTGGACTGAGGTGGAGCATGCGGTGTCATCAGATCCAGCTGCTGCGTTTTCATACCAGACAATTCACCTTCAGTCTATGCGGCCATCTCCAAACTGCACAAGATTGCCACCGAAATACATCAAGAACCAGGAATATGGACTTGGACTGGGTGGTTTTGGAACTTACTTTTAGCTTGGGGTTTGAAAGCAGTATCGGTATGTCGTAATTGGCCTGGCCGCGTTAGCGATTAGCTGAACCTACACGTTGTCCTCCTTAACTTGGCTATATACGAAAACGCCATTTTGAATACTGTGGCGGCCATCTTAGATCATAAGCGGCCTCGTGGCCGGCGTGCCCTTTAGTCCGTTGTCCGTTCCAATGACCACTTCAGTCTGCCCAGCAACAGGCTATTTTTAGTACTGGTCAAGCTTGCACATGCGCAGTCCCAACTGACCAGTAAGCCTTTAGGAATGTGCGCCAAACTGACCAGCGGAGTTGTGCCCCCTCCAATGAGCTGGCAGTGTTCCAAAACATGACCATATATGTACATAAATGTGTTCTAACTTGTGCCGCCTATCTTTTATTGCCCCTAACTGTATATAAATTGGGGTCACACCGGTGTTCGGTGTGATACCTCTTGCATTACCGAAGGGTGCTGTTTGAGTGTACCACCACCCCATGGGGTCTTAATAAACTTGTTCTTTGCCTTTTACAGTTTCCGTGCCAACAGTTCTTGAGTGTAAGTGGGTTATCTTCGGAGCATGTAGACCTTGGGAACCCTGATTACTTCAAATTGGCGACCACGAAGGGACTCATCGGCGACTCGGATGCCCGAAGGAGAGGTCGTGACGAAGGCTTGGAAACTCGCCATGGACGCGCGCTGCCACGAGTGACCAGAGTCTTGGCTGCCACGGTGTTTTTTCCTTTCCTTCCGATCTGACCTTCCAGGTGGCGCCGGTCTCCGACTGAGTTTTCGAGTGTCTGCATCGCTGAGATAGTGCCGTTTGGCTGATTTGGCTTACAAGACCTTGGCAGTTGGAATCTGGACGTTTGAGAAGTTGGGTAAGCTTTGTGTTCGGTAAGGTAGTCTTCGGACGCTTACTGAAGTTCTATGATTTGTGATCGGTAAGGTAGTCCTCGGACGCTTGCCGAAGTCCTACGATCTATGTTTTTTTGATTTGAGTTAGCTAACATTGTGATTTGAGATCTTTTGAACTTATATGTGTAGTGCACTTCACATAGGCAGGCATGTAGAGATGTTTCTCTGAACTTTGTTCCTTTTTCCTCTGAGCGGCACAATCGTGTGAAGTACTGTAAGTGCCATTTTGTGCGGTGTCACGTTTTCGTGATACTTTTCGAACATGCCTGTTTTCAGCACACTCCGAGGGATGTGCTGTCTTGGAGAGAGTACCTCAATTAGGTTAGCAGAAGCACAGCCGGCTCCCCCAGAGGGAACACCAAATCGTGAGATGTATATAAAACTTGGCCTCCCCCCTATAATGTACAGCAAATTATGGCATAAGTATACAAAGTCGGATCCTGAATTGCAATGGCCTCTACATGGGTCGTTCGATTTACGTAAAGTACAGTTTGTGGAACAATGTTTGTTTCAACGCAGGTCTAGACAGAATATGTTTGATTGTGTGCGAATGTGGGAGAAAGCGGTGCGTGAGCGAATGAAGCGTGAAGTTGCCTTGGCGGACAAAGAGCAGCGCAAGGCTGCTCGGGATAAGGCTTTACAGCTTGAGGAAAAGGATGCTCAGGAGAAGAAAGAGAGGGAGGAACGGGAACGTAAATTGCAAACGACTGGTCAATTTCCTATCCGTCGACCGCTTTATCCTGTCCTTAATAATGAATCTGATGATTTTTCATTGCTAGATCGGTAACCGCCTCCGTACGTTTCGCCGACGGCACCAGCTGCAGATTCGGAGGACGATGGACAGGATAAGTCGGAACAGAAGGGGGTATCTGCTCTCAGGTTTACTGCGGAGAGGTCCGCACATTTGCGTAGTTGGGCTCGTAAAGTGAATAAGAAGTGTGTTTCTCAGGATCAGTTGCTTACGGAGAAAAAGGCGTGGTCGGATCTTGAATTGATGTATTTTTTATCTAGTTTGGCAGATGAAGTTGTTGCTGCGTATCGTGAACTTTCTGACACGTTAGAACCTAAATCGGTATCAGTGTATCGTGAGAATTTGCTTCAAGGTATCTTTGATCTTTCAGATGTCGATGACCTATTCACGCAACTGATCCAGCTGCGAGACGAAACGACGAAATTACGGGAGGAGCGGAAAAGGAGGCAAAAGGAGTCCGAATTGGAGAACAGCGGGCAGGCTAAGGAGTGTTCTCTCCGTGGTTCAGATAAGAGTTCTGCGTTGCATGTTATGCCTATGCGTGAAGCCGCGCCTTTGTATGTTCCACCAAAAGGGGACGGTACAGATGATGATAAATTATCGAAAGATGCGAAAGGGTATTTTGTATATAACTGGGTATACACGCCTTGGAATAGAGCAGATGTTATGGCATTGAAAAATTCTTTACCTGATCTTCGAAAAAATCCGGCGGCATTTTATGAAGGGGTGGAAGGGGCTATTTCGTCTTGTGTGATGACTCTTGTGGATATAGATTTGTTCTTTGGGCTAATTCTGCTACCTGATATGTGGAGACAAATTCGTAAAAATAATGATGAAACGATACTGGGGGGCACATGGAAAGAAATAAACGCTGCCGATTTAGATAGGGAACCAGCATGTAAGCCTTGGCAGTTGATTCTAGACCTTCCGGCGGCTATTTTGAATAAATTGAAGACGCTTGTTCCCTCTAAAAAGATTGATTGGACTATGCTAACGTCGTGCAAACAGAAACCCGATGAAACGGTCTCAGACTTCTTTACACGCTTCGAGGAGGCATTCCATGATTACAGTGGTCAATCTTTAACAGACGATACGGGCCGGCATTTGTTTGTAGATAAGTATGTGGCTAATCTCCTACCGGAGATTGCAAAACGATTGAAGTCGAGTGAAAGTTCCTGGGCCACGGCGACCCCTGCGTCCTTGTTCACTATGGCTCAGTATTATGAGCGGCAGGAATTGGAGGCTAAAGAAAGTGTTGAGAAAAAGGCGAAGGAATTGAAAACGAAGGTGATGTTGGCGCAGGTTCGGGGAACACAGGGTAGAGGGAATGATAGAGGTAGACGGGGTGGAGGAAATACGTCGTATGGTCGTACAGACATTGCGGAGGATCAGTGCGCTTACTGTAAGGAGTTTGGGCATTGGGCTGAAGATTGTCCGGTACTTCGTGAGCAGCGTAGTCAGCGTGGTCGAGGAGGTGGAAGGTCGAGGGGAGGTTATACGGGAGCGAGAGGTAGCGGAAGTGATCGTGGAAGGGTTGAGGAGAGGGGCCGTGGCCAGGATGAACGAAACACGTTTGATAGGCGGAATCAATATCAGATTTCGGAGGGAGAGAATGTGGAACACCAGGATTATGTGCATGCATAGGACTGCGTAGGATGGGGTAAGGAATCAGTTGAAGTGCCGGTAGATCAGCAGGGTCCATACGTAACAGCGGGTATTCTGGGTTCTACTGATCAATTTCTTGTCGACACTGGGGCTACACGTAGCGCTTTGTCGAAAAACTTGGTTCCGAGGGCTCCCCTGTCTGGCGAAATGATTACATGTGTAGGGTTTGATGGCACACCCTCCCCCAGCCCATTGTCCAAGCCCCTTGCACTATGTCTTGACAAATACTTTAGTTTTGGTCAGTTCTTGTTATCACCCCATACACCAGACAATATCCTGGGTATTGACTTGCTTAAATATTTTCGAGCAACGATACGTTGCGCCCCTGAGGGAGTGCGAGTTATCTTGAATGACAATTATCCTGATCCCGATAGGTTTTACGCCATCTCAGATGTTCCAGCTTTGGCCTCTTTACCACATACGTTATGGGCGACCTCAGATACGGATGTGGGAGAGATGCGTATTCCACCAATACACATTACTGTTAAAGAGGGGGCCCCTCTACCACGAGTACCACAATATAAGATTTCGAGAGAGGGTGAAATTGCATTGACACGTATTGTTCAGGATTTGATTTCTGCAGGGGTTGTAGAGGAGGTCCGTTATAATGTTTGCAACAGTCCTATTCTTCCGATTCTCAAGAGAGACACTGATGGCAAAATCTATCGCTTTATTATTGATTTGCGAGAGATCAACAAAATTGTCATTCCCCAATACCCGGTGGTGTCCGATATTACGACCCTGCTTACCTTGGTTCCACCAACGGCCACCACGTTTAGTGTCATTGATTTAAAGAATGCGTTCTTTTCCATCCCTGTTCATCCAGATAGCAGATATCTGTTTGGCTTTACGCTCAATAATAAATCATATAGATTTTGTCGTGTTCCCCAAGGTTATACTGAAAGCCCTAGCATCTACAGCCAGGCTTTGAAAAGGCAGCTTGATTTGTTTAAATTGCAGTTGGGCGTTGCTCTCATCCAGTACGTGGATGACCTTCTGCTTGCTGCTGACACTTATGCACAATGTGAAGAAAGTACAATTGCGTTGCTTTCCTTTTTGGCACAGAACAATCATAAGGTTTCGAAAAAGAAGCTCCAATATTGTAGACCCCAGGTGACTTACCTTGGTCATCTGTTGTCTAAGGAGGGGCGTGCATTAACATCTGATCGAATTCAAGCAATTCTAGACACACCAGTCCCCTGCACGCAGAGAGATGTACGTGCCTTCATAGGGTTGACGTCCTTTTGTAGACAATGGATTATGGGTTTTTCACACATTATAAAGCCTTTGCTAGCGTTATTGTCTAAAGCTACACCAATGCCCTTAGCATGGACAGATGAATGTCAGAAGGCCTTTGAACAGCTGAGACAGGCCCTTTGTTCCGCACCCGTGTTAGGCACACCAGATTACACGAAACTTTTCACATTGTACGTGCACGAGAATGATGGGTGCGCGTTGTCAGTGTTAGTGCAACTACACGGGGATAAGCAGAGACCATGTGCATATTTCTCTGCCATTCTGGATCCTGTAGCGCGAGGGTTGCCTGGGTGTTTTCGAGCGGTGGCAGCAACAGCAGTGGCCATACGACAGAGTGAGGGAATAGTGTTATCACACAAACTGCTGGTGTTAGTTCCTCACGCAGTAGATGCTCTGCTAAACCAAACAAAGACCCAATACCTTACGAGTGCACGGCTAACAGGATATGAGCTGACACTCTTGGCGCCACATATTACACTGAAAAGATGCACTACTTTGAACCCTGCCACTTTATTGCCCTATCCGGTCGAGGAGGGTCAGGAAGAAAAACATCATGATTGTGTTTTCCTGACCGAGGAACAGACAAAGGGTCGTGTCGATTTACAGGATGTCCCACTTCCAGAGGTGGATGGGGAACTGTGGGTTGATGTATCATGTGTAAGGCTGCCAGATGGTACGACTTCCGCAGCCTATGCGATCACGACACTTAAGACAGTGGTAGAAACAGCTAGGATACCACAAAAATCGGCTCAGGCAGCAGAGCTGATAGCTTTAACAATAGCCTGCGAATTGAGTACTGGTCTATGTGTGAACATATACACGGACAGCCGGTATGCCTTCGGAGTGGCACACGACTTCGGGCTACTCTGGAGAGAACGTGGGTTTTTGACATCATACGGAGAGCACATTATGCACGGAGAGCTAGTGCGTGATCTCCTAAATGCGCTGCTTGGCCCAAAGAAAGTAGCGATAGTGAAGTGCAGTGCCCATAAAAAGATCACGGATAAAGTGGGCCAAGGAAATGCCTTTGCAGACAGCATAGCAAGACAAACGGCTATGTCTCGAACTAGCTCCCCCATGTTCGTGATACAGTCACAGGCTGAACGATGGAGTGATGCTAGGGCAGAAATACTGGATATTCAAAAATCAGCTACTGAATCTGAACTTGCGGCATGGGCAGTAGATGGGGTACTAGATGACGAGGGTTGTTGGAGAAGCAAAGACATGGAGAAGTGGAAATTGCCTGCGGCTTACTTGCAGGCGATGGTCCAGATGTCACATGGACTGGCGCATGTCGGAGCTCTTGCAATCACTCGGCTTTTAACACGAGTTTGGGAACATCCTGAGATTGCTAACACTGCGAAGAGAGTAGTGCAGACCTGCCTGGTTTGTTTACAGCACAATCCTGGAAAGGGGACCCATACTCCGAAAGGAGGCTTCGTTCCACCTTCTGCACCATTTGAGGTTCTCCAAATGGATTACATCCAACTCGAGCGCTGCAATAACCTGAAGTACGTCCTAGTGGTGGTATGTGCTTTTAGCAAATGGGTTGAGGCCTACCCCACGAAAGACAATACGGCTCTGACAACAGCCAAGGTGTTGCTTAAGGAATTCTTTCCTCGCTTTGGAGTCTGTAAATTTCTGTGGAGCGATAATGGGCCCCATTTTGTTGGAAAGATTGTGGAATATGTACTGAAGGGGTTAGGGATTCAGCAGAAGTTCCACGCTGTATTCCACCCTCAGTCAGCAGGTCTGGTCGAGCGGTATAATGCGACATTGAAGCTTAAACTGGCCAAAATTGTGGCGTCTACATCGTTGAAGTGGCCTGATGCTTTGCCGCTAGCACTACTCTCTCTTAGATCAGTACCCCATTCACGAACTGGCCTTACGCCCTATGAGGTGGTGTTTGGGCGCCCGATGAATATCTGGGGGGTGCCTAAGCCGCGATTAATACATGATGTGCCTTGTGTTATGATGAATGACTATCTGGCACGATTAACAAATGATTTGCTCTCTATTCATCAACAGGTTGGAGAAGCGCTCACTGACAACTCTACTGGAGAGGGCCATGATCTCCGCCCTGGTGACCACGTGATGGTTCGCTCGTTTGAGAGAGCAAGCAGTCTGGAGCCCAGGTGGAAGGGCCCCGAACAGGTCCTTCTGGCAACCCGCACCGCTGTAAGAGTGACCAACAGGAAGCGGTGGGTGCATTCGACACATTGTCACCGTGTCTCCCCGGATCTGGTGACTCCTGCTGTATTGACCGACTACAAAGAGATCTTGGAGAAAGAAAAGAGCCCAGCTGTGACGTCGGCCGAAGTTGAGGGAGCCTTCCCGGACCACGCTGCTGCCGGACGAGAGCGCTACAACTTGCGCCCTCGATAAGAAGATTTTTGTTTTTTAAGACTGGTTGGTTACCGCTCCAGGTTTGTGAAACGGAAACCGGGAATTCCAAGGGGGGGGGATCAGTTCTGCCAGTGTAGCGACACCCGTCTTGGCCCGGAGAAGAAAACAACGGCTACCTCGGAGTTCAGCACCGTATTTTTTCCTTTTTTTAGGTATACACGCACGTGTATCTGAGACTTTGCGAACAATTTGTGCTATTTAAGACTTTGCACGAACATTTCTGAACTATGGCAACAATGGCTTCACGTGATAAAAAAGTATTGGGTGCCTTTCTTTTTGTTCTGACTATTGTGGTGATAGCTGTTATAGCCTTGGTAGTTGAACTTGTGGCGCCTGTACGTGAACATTTGCTGCCGACTACCCCGGCTCCGTCTGAACATTTTCATTTTACATTACCTTTTCACGAAGAACGTCATAGGCAAACGTATTTAAATAACAGTTTTATTCAGATTCTTCACCACACACATAACATGACCAATACCTCAAATTGTTGGGTGTGTGGGATGTTGCCAGGGCACCAAAAGAGAGGGGGCACCCCACTTATTCCACTCCCGTTTTCACATAATGGATCATGCAACGCTTGGTACACCCTCCTTTTTACTCTGAGATGGCCAACCAAAGGGGGGGTGCTTTTCCGTTTGAATAAAGTATGTTCCCATGACAAGGATGGGTTTCCACGGGCTGAGGGTACTCGATTTGAATGGGAAGAGTACAGGCCCGATAACGTGTCTGCCCCACGCGTGTACAGCAACCAGAGGAATATTAACGTATCAACTGCACATGTTATTAATGTCATTTCCACAAAAGCCGATCTATGTATCAGAAATAAGGGTTCAATTGCAGTGGGGAAAAGCGAATGTAATACCACTCTCACTTTTGATAGCCCGAATGGCATCTCATTTGATGCATCACGGAATACGTATTTTATTTGTGGAACGAAGGGTTACCATCAGCTTCCATTGGGGTGGTTGGGCACATGCTATGTATCGTTTGTACTGCCACCTGTATTTATTGCCCCACCAATGTATCACAATGATTACACGTTATATCATGACTTCGTCCTGAATAGAGTTAAGCGAACTGTTGTTCTGGATGACATTGACCAGACTGATACTGCCTTGCAACAGTATGTGGACTTTAATTTGGGACTATTCTCCTTTGTGGGGGCCGCACTGAACAGCCGGAAAATCAGACGACTGACACGTGTTGTCGAGGCTGTAGCAAATGACACTGCCATTGCCCTGGGGAACATTACCGAGGAACTACAGATTTCCAGGATTGTTATGCTCCAAAACAGGATGGTGTTGGATGTCGTTTTGGCTGATCGTGGGGGGGCATGTAGAATTATCGGAAGCAGCTGTTGTGTATATGTCCCGGACAATTCTCCATCTGTTTATGATGCCATCTCCAAGCTTCACAAGATTGCAGCTGAAATACACCCAGACAATGGAACTTGGACACTTTCGGGATGGTTCTGGTCCATGCTTGCTACTTGGGGCTGGAAACTGTTGACGATTCTGTGTATACTTGTGGGAGCAATGTTTTTCATATGTCTGTGTATTCAATGTGGCCCAGCCCTATGTTCCATGTGCCTATCAGCTTGCATACCATCGAGACGAGCTCTTGCTCATGACAAAATGATGCTTCATAAAGAAGTAACACAAATTATGTTAATAGATATTGAGGACGAACATCCTGATTATGTTCATTATGAGGTAGATTCAGCTAAACGCTAAAAGGGTCGTCTGTCGTAATTGGCCTGGCCGCGTTAGCGATTAGCTGAACCTACACGTTGTCCTCCTTAACTTGGCTATATACGAAAACGCCATTTTGAATACTGTGGCGGCCATCTTAGATCATAAGCGGCCTCGTGGCCGGCGTGCCCTTTAGTCCGTTGTCCGTTCCAATGACCACTTCAGTCTGCCCAGCAACAGGCTATTTTTAGTACTGGTCAAGCTTGCACATGCGCAGTCCCAACTGACCAGTAAGCCTTTAGGAATGTGCGCCAAACTGACCAGCGGAGTTGTGCCCCCTCCAATGAGCTGGCAGTGTTCCAAAACATGACCATATATGTACATAAATGTGTTCTAACTTGTGCCGCCTATCTTTTATTGCCCCTAACTGTATATAAATTGGGGTCACACCGGTGTTCGGTGTGATACCTCTTGCATTACCGAAGGGTGCTGTTTGAGTGTACCACCACCCCATGGGGTCTTAATAAACTTGTTCTTTGACTTTTACAGTTTCCGTGCCAACAGTTCTTGAGTGTAAGTGGGTTATCTTCGGAGCATGTAGGCCTTGGGAACCCTGATTACTTCAGGTACTGTTCATATTATTAGCATTTATCTTCTCTTGCTGCCTATGTATTAGTTGCGGACCAATGATCTGTTCCCTCTGTACTGCTTGCATACCATCTACAGTGAATGTCCAAAATGTAAATACCTATTTATCAATGGAACAAGAAATATATGGACTAATGGCAAGAGATGTTGAGGATATATGAAATGCCCGTATGAAAGAACAAAAACTGTCTTCGCTTATGCTAAAAGGGTGATCTGTGTAAATTCTATGTTAGCATAAGCGGCAGCCATTTTGACTGTTGCCTTCATTTAGTCATGTTCATTTCTCTCTGTCTTTTTGCCCAGCCTGTGTCCTTTAACTTTAGCTGATGTACGTGCTGGGGGTTGCAGCTGCCAGTGCACCTGGTCTTAGATGCTATCAAGTAATTACTTATTGCCACCATAAACATTCCTTACTCGCCATCCTCTTCTCCTGTTCTCTTGGTCACCCATCTGCTCTTGTTTGCCTATAGATGTTTGCATGCTTAAACCGGTTTCTTCCAGTTTTCTGCTCATGCGATACCTTGCACCAAACAGTATATAAGGACAAAGGGTTTTGTATTATGTGTACTTCCTCCTACAATACTCTGGGGTGTTGCTCAGACGCGGTCCCACTCATGAGTGATTAATAAACTTGGTTTGTTTTACTTCAACTCCAGTGCAGAGCTCTCTTTTGTTAGTCTTTGGGCCCGTGGACATGAGGGTGACCCTGCACCAGGTACCCTCACCGGGGTACATTTCCACAACCCTGCCTAAATAAATCAGCTGTTTCTTTGGGGTATCGCATCAGAAAGACAACAGTGACTAGCGCCTAATAGCTGCACAGAAGGACTCTGTTGGTTCATCCATAGTGAACAATACCGCTTTTTTTTGCAACATCTTCGTCGGAATGAATGGGAGAGCTGATTTCCACTTACACCTGCACCAGGAAGGTTTCCTTCGAGCGACCTTACGATTCTCTTTTTTCTCTTCGTTCTCAGACCGAAAAGCAAAAAAATAAATATATATGTGCTCACGCGTGAGAAAGCAGAAACTCGCATACATGAGCACAAGTCACCAACATGCAAGCTGCAAGGCTGTGAGCAACCGGCCCTGAGAGCAAAGAACCTTCCTAATTAAAAGAGGCGCGTTGGGGTGCGCGTGCGTGCAATGCAGAGGGAGAACCAGACATGACGCAGCAACCCTAAGGCTTTTAGTCAAAATGAAGGGCCCGAGCTTTGGAAGGACGCTGTAAAGAGACACCTTCATAGCCCAAGCACTGCACCCTGACCCCTCCCAGAAGTGCACATAAGCATAAACAGCCTTGTTAAAGGCACCCACTGTGGAAGGAATGCAGCTGTCATTCGGCGCGCCCCTGCTCGCTCCCGAGACCCAAGCGCTATGGGAGGCAACGTTCAGAGAAAGGGCGGGACATGCCCCCACCTTTGGCCAATTGCGAGCTTTCATTTTTGAAAGCCACATGCAATCACCAATACATAGTGTGGAATTTGCAAAAACACACACCCAAGTTTTAAGAATGTCTGGAGTGATTCCAAGAAGCCTCCCCATAGAGCAGTGCATGCGCACTGCGCTAGGCTCGACCTAAAAAGGTGATAAGGAAACAGTTAAGGTTTTGCACTATAACTGGTTTTAGGTAGTTCACATGATTTTAACAAATTCTCATTTTTACATTCATGGTAGGTAATTTCATTTGTTAGTTATATTTTTTATATTTATTTGTTTATTATGCACAAATAGCAGCACATTACAATGTACGAGGAGTCCTTCGCCTACAACCCATCACGGGCCGGCAGCGGACTGCCACGCCACAATCATGACATTTACATGTGACAAGCAGAAGGACCTATAGATCAAAGTTAAGGTCTCGGTAGCAATACGGATCAAGCAGGGCAACCCCCGTCCACTATTCCTGTCTGCATTGCGGTGTGCTTGCGTGTATATAAACAACATTGTACATTTTTATCATTTTCTCCCAACCAAAGCCCCATCCCCTGCACCCCCCCCCCCCCCAACAGGTCCCGTGTGTGTGCTTCTCGTGTGTGGTAGTGTGCGACCCGGTGGGGCCTTATGGCCCGTGCCACTCTCCAGTCCCCAGTATCCCTGCAGGAGGCTCCTGGTGATTTACATATGCAGCGGTGTGATGGCCTCTCCCACCTATTGATATGCCATAGTGCAGTGTGCCGTCCTATCCGGGCTCCATGTGTAGGTCATTATCTTGGTCGTCCCCCTCCCCCTCCGTGGAGACATCCCCGTCTGTTCTGGAGTTCAGGTAGGTCTGGTACAGCCCCCAGAAGTTCTTGGGGCGGCTTCTGGGCGGGAGGAGCTCACTGTATGCGTCAGCTTGGGTGTTGCAGTATTTCATGTCACTAGACCATCTTTTCAGTGTAGGGAGGGGACCCCTCATCCAGCACAGAGCCACCACCCTTTTCGCAAGGAGCAAGCCCATGCTCACCAGCTTTCTCACCGCGACAGGAATCTGCTTTGTATAACCCATCAGTGCGAGGGCTGGGCTGAGGGCCAAGTCCTGTTCCACTATACTACCGAGTTCTGCGAATACGCAAGCCCAGTACCTCTGTACTCCTGGGCACCACCAGGCTAAATGTAGGAAGTCCGCCACTGGCGCATGACATCTCTCACAGTGTGGCGTGTCCCGTAGGCCGTATCTGTGCAACCGTTCAGGCGTGTGATACACCCGCTGTAAGAATTTAAAGTGAATCAAGCGGTGCCGCCCGTTCAGGGAAATGCGCCTGGAGGCCGCGCAGCAGTACCCCCACATGCCGTCATCGATTGGAGTCCCTAGGTCAGTCTGCCATGCTAACCTCGCCCTGGTGTATTGCAGTGCCGTGTGCTCGTGGCCTATCCTATACAGCCTAGAGATCAGTTTCTTCGGGTTCTCGGTGTCTATGGTGTATACCAGTTCCGGGACTTCTGGGGGTTCCTCCAGGTCGGGGCCCAAGAGATCCAGCAGCGCGCTCCTCACTCTGTGATACTGAAAGCGTTGAAGCGCTGTGGCACGCTCCACTCCATGCGCGAGTTGATCCCACGTCTTCACCTTCCCTTGCAGAAAGAGGTCACCCATGGTGCGTGCGCCTAAGTCGTTGAGGGCCTTGTACACACCGGGCTCCGCCAATGTTGGGAGCCAAAGGGCCCATTGAATCGGCATGTTGGGTGCATACATCAGGACTTTGTCTTGGCGCTGCAAAATAGAGTGCCAGGCGTGGTTAGTGGACAGGAGGGAGTCCAGCACCCCCACTCTGCGGTCCCTGGGTCCGCATATGGTTGCTGGAAGTGGGGTGGGATCCGCGAACAGTCGCTCCAGGATCACATGCGGGATGGCCGGGTCACCATGTATCCAGGTGTGGAGATGGGAGGCCTGTGCAATCCTGTAGTATCGCTCCAGGTCTGGGGCAGCCAGACCTCCCTGCTCGTACGGTAATTGTAGCACCTTCCATTGTACTCTAGGCTGTTTACCGGCCCACGCTAGCCTCACCAGAAGCTTGTTAATGGTCGCAAAGAAAGCCTTCGAGAGGACCAACGGGAGGTTATTGAAGAGAAATAGAAATCTCGGGAGAATTACCATTTTCATCATGGCTATTCTGCCCATCAGCGACAGGGGGAGCTTAATCCAAACCTCCACGTCGTCTACAAGTTTACTGTAGGCTACCCCGTAGTTCTCCCTGAGCATCACTTCTGAATCCGTGTGGAGCATGATGCCTAAATACCTCACCGGTTCCGTGGACCATTGGAGCGGGTAATCCATCTCGAAAGGCTCAGTGATAGGGGTCAGCGGGAAGGCCACTGATTTAGGCCAGTTGACCTTCAGTCCCGAGAGCGCGCCAAACCTCACCACTTCCCTCAAGACCGATGACAGGTTATTGGCCGGGTCTCTGATGTACAGCAGAGTGTCATCCGCGTACGTGGAAATGCCAAGCTTGTAAGTAGGGTAGTTGATGGCTTCTTAGGAGTGATATTCCCTGATCGCGCACGCTAGTGGCTCCGCCACCAGTGCATAAAGGAGCGGGGAGAGGGGGCACCCCTGTCTCGTGCCTCTGCTAATGGCAATCGGCTCCGAGACAGCGTCCCCTAGCCTGATCCTCGCCGTGGGCATGTGGTAAAGCGCGCCTAGAAGTTGGAGGAATAACTCCCCCAGTCCCAACTTTTTCAGTACCCTGCGCATGAAGGGCCATTCCACAGAGTCAAAGGCCTTCACCATATCGAGGAACACCGCTACAGCCTTAGTGTCATGCCTAGTGTGCTGCATGGCCCCCATGACAGTCCGTATATTATACGTGAGGTTCCTTGCTGGGATAAACCCTGCCTGCTCCGGGGCTACCAACTCCGGGGCTACCAGTGCTAGTCTGGTCGCCAGGACCTTAGCATAAAGCTTAGCGTCCACGTTCAGTAGGGACAGGGGGCGGTATGAACCTGGGAGATCAGGCGGCTTGCCCGGCTTCAAGATTGTGACGATGAGCGCCTCTCTCATCGAGGGAGGCATCGCGCCATACTCGCATATCTCATCAAAGAGGGTGGAGAGGTACGGCAACAACTTGTCCTTGTATGCCTTATAGAATGCCACCGTCAGCCCGTCTATCCCGGGGGCGCTGTCGGGCTTCATGGTGTCCAGCGCGTCCGATATCTCCTCCCGGAGTATAGGGGACATCAGGAATTCCCTCTGCCAGTTATCGAGGAACGGCATCTGAATATAGTCCAAATAGTTGTCAATTTGGGCGTCCACCCCAGCGATCTTGGTAGTATATAGGTCCTCATAGAATCTCCGAAATTCCGCTAGAATGTCATCCTCCGCAGTGACTCTCTCCCCCCCCGGGGTTCGCAGCTCAGGGATTGTCTGCCCGCGCCTAGTGCCCTTCATTATCCTAGCCAGCAGTGCTCCGGGTCGATCTCCTTCTCCATAAGAGCGAGCTGTCGCGTATTTACCCAGGTGCCTAACCTCTCTATCCGCCTCCTCCTGGAACTCTTTTAGCAGGTCCTGCAAGGACTCATCCCCGAGAGGGGCCGGGTCTAATAGCTGGCGGCGTTCGGAGGCCGCAATCTGCCCTTCGAGAGACTTAAGCCTGTTCCTAATAGCCTTGAGGACACTGGAGTGTTTTGCCATGACTACCCCCCTGACGTAAACTTTGAATGCCTCCCAGCCTGTCCCGAACCTGTCCACTGAGCCTACGTTAGTGGCGAAGTAGGTATCTATGTCCTCCCCCAGGTCAGCCCTGAACGCCTCATCTAGTAGGGAGTATGGCGGGAAGCGCCACGTGAACGGAGGGATCCTTTGCTTGGGAGTGGTCAGTACTATCAGCACTGGTGAGTGGTCCGACAGGGTGCGTGGGAGCGTCCTGCAGTCCTGAACCATGGGAAGCAGAGTGTGCGAGGACAGCCAGTAATCTATCCTGGTATGGATGTTATGATACGCGGAGTAGTGTGTGTATCCCCCCTTGTCGGTGTGCCTATCTCTCCAGACGTCTACTAGCCCCAGTCGCAACATTTCAGCCTGCATCTGTAGAGCGGCCGCCGCCGGGCGTCGGGGGGGGCCCGCCGATCTATCCAGCTCTGCATTAAATGTGAAGTTGAAGTCCCCCCCCCAAAGCATTCGG
Source organism: Lissotriton vulgaris (assembly GCF_964263255.1). NCBI lineage: Eukaryota > Metazoa > Chordata > Amphibia > Caudata > Salamandridae > Lissotriton > Lissotriton vulgaris. Next base: position 53,771,956 of record NC_141691.1, on the reverse strand, counting down.
TCAGCGGGGCAGTCGGCACAATGGGCCGCCATTGCTGCGTAGAAGTCGGGGGCGTCGTAGTTCGGACCGTAGACGTTCATGACTAGTATGTCGTGGCCCTTGCCCACGCACCTGCTCAGCACAAACCTCCCTTCCGGGTCCGCTTTCAGTAGTGTGAGAGACAACTTGGATTTCGGGTTGACCCATGTAAGGACCCCCCGTGCGTGTGTAGTGAAGCCCGCGTAAGTGGCGTGTCCCTGCAGCCCCCTGTGGTTGAGCATGTTGCTGGTGTCAGGCAAGTGAGTTTCCTGCAAGAGTGCCAGGTCTATGTGGTGTCGAAGTAGGTACTGCAGCACCTTGCGGAGTTTTCTGTAATCATTTAGCCCCCTAACGTTCCAAGTGACAGCCTTGAGGGTCTCTGTGGCACTCGGGAAGTCATCCTGTGATGCATCAACCATGGTCCCTAAAGAAGCACATAAATGTCAAGGCCCTGCCATACACCTCTCCCCCCCGCCCGTAGCAGCCGTCCATGCCCTCCGAGGAGCACAACATTTCAAAGCACAATCTGGACCTCCCCCCCGAACAGTACTGAACCCATAACCCCAACCTCTCCCCCCCCCCACAGTCCACCACCCCCAACCTGGTGCGACCGAGCCCTCCAACTCTCGCGTCCCCCCGCCTCCCACAGTCACCCAACCCCCAACCTGGTGTGACCGAAATTCCAGTGCCCCTCCCCCCCCCCACATTCAAACCCATGCAACAATTCCCCATTTCAGCTCTAACCGAGCCGTACTCGCTGTAAGCGCTGGGGCAGAGGTAGCCTGTGTAGTCCTTATGTCGTCCACTTCCCCACCGGGACTATCAAACAGTGTCCTTCAGCTTGCCCCTTCGCCAGCGCCTCATTAACAAGATTTAGCAGTGTCTAATATGTTCCACAGTACACCATTGTGCGCAAGTGCTCACCCCCCGGCCCCCCACCCCCAGATTCTGCAGTACCCTCCTGTGTCTCGCATACGGGAGCCAAGTACCGCCTAGGGCAGCGCCAGCAGCACAAGCGCAGCCCCCCAGTGGTCCCAGTACATGACACACAAATCTCACCCACAGTCCAACGAGTACTAGTCCAGGGCCTGTGGCTGTGCGCCCCTGAGCGGCTATCTCCATTAGACCAACGAGGGGAATCAGGGGTGCTGAAGCGAACAGTTACTCGGATTGCACTGCTGACCGCCCTCCGTACTTCAGTCCTGTTCCTCGAGGTCCCCATCGCAGTTCCGTTCCGCCGATTGTGGGCTCGGACTCCCCCGGGCCTCTTTCATCCAGACCTTCAAGGATTTTTGCAGTTCTTTAGGGTCCGTGAAGAAATGCGAGTGTCCCTGCCTATTAATGCGTAGTCTCGCTGGGTATAACATGGCGTAGTCCAGGCCCAGGGCTCTGAGTTGCTGTTTGTACGGAACAAACCTCCGTCTCTCCTCCTGGACCTTCGAAGTGAAGTCGGGGTATAGCGATATGTCCATTCCCTCGTACTGTAGTTTGCCCTTTTCACGGGCCGCTCTGAGGGCAGCGTCTCTATCCCTGTAATTTAGTAATTTAGCTATGATCGGCCTAGGGTTGGCGCCCGGGGGGGGCCTCGGGCCGAGGGTGCGATGGGCGCGTTCCACTATGAACATCGGCGAGAAGGTGTCTTCCCCCAGCATCGTCTTTAGGAGTTTTTCAATAAACAGTTCCATTTTGCCCGTTTGGGTCGATTCCGCCACGCCCGTGACGCGGATGTTGGAGCGCCGGGAACGCGCCTCCAAGTCCTCCGACTTCTCCTGGATGACCTGAAGTAGTCTACCAAATTGCTTACGGTCAGAGTCCCACTCGGTCTGCGCCTCCTCCGCCTCAGTGAGTCTGCGTTCTGCCATGTCCAGTCTCTCTGCGTGCTTGTCCACTCTTTCTGTCATCCGGTCCATCCGGTAGGCCAGTGCATCAATCTTGCTTCCAATGGCCGACATACCCTCCTGCAGACCTTTCTCCATAGTGGTAAGCATCTCTTTGATTTCGGCACATAGTGAGGGACTCTGGTCACCAGTCGTGTTCGGGGACTGGGCCGCCGGTCGTTCCGGTTCCTTCTGCCTTCGCTGCTCAAACGCCAGCTTTGTTTGCGTCCGGTCTCCCTTGACCATCGTGAAGATTCGGGGAGGCAGTGGCGCCTCCCGACTGGGAACCCACTGAATGCCTGATCAATGTGTTCGCACCCTCGCTGGCGGTGAAAGGCTGCAGTGGTGCCGTAATCTGGGCTGCGTGGGGAGCGCGGCCTGCTGGGGCCTGGCGGCGCTACTTATGTTCGTGATTGCCCTCCGGGATGGCGAGGGGGTCGCCCTTCAGTCTCCCCAATATGGCCCAGGGCAGCAAAGAAGTCCGTTCTCGCGGGGGGAGACCACTGCCCCCCACAGGCTGCTCGCTTCCTGATCAAGGTCCGGCACCCCTCAACTGTGGGGATGTATGCCAGGCAGAGGCCCGGGCCGAGCCTACCTTCTGGGTGTTCCTCGGTCGCCACGTGGTCCGCAACCTGCCCTGCAGTCGCACCGATGCCGTCCTCGCTGCCCCCTCCGGCTCTTAGGTGTGTGCCAGCTGCTCCGCTGCTGCTCCGGTGCGTGTTTCCGCCGCGTGGGGCAGTCAGGGGGCCAGCCACTGCCAAGTATCGTCCGACCCCCAGCCGACCGCTCGCTCCTGCCGCACGTCGGGTGACGTTGCTCGGCCTCGCCGGGCAGGAAAGGCCGGGGATTCGGGCCTGGTCCGGCGCCGGGAGGGCAGACAGTCAAAGTAGGGTTTCCCCGGGCCGATTTCGGCCAGGATCACAGCCGGAGGTCCGTTAGGGAGAGGGGGGACGCGGTCCGCTGGCCAGTTGTGTGTGGCACTGCTGGTGAAGGATAAATGCGGGATAGTTAGTGGCGCTGGCACGGAGCTCCGCTCTTACGCGTCCGCCATTGACGCCGGCTAGCTCCGCCCCCTTCATTTGTTAGTTATATGTGATAGTGCTCAAGGGGTTTTGTGTCTTATTGGTTTACTAAAGGGGGGACGCTGTTGCGGTAAAGTTATGTCACCGCGTTCACTCACACTGTTATGATTTATAATGATGCTGTATTGTAATTGTTTTATATAGCGCCTCCTACCCCGGACGAGGCGCCGAAGTGCTTTTCGGCAAGTAGCACGCTACTCCGGAACCCAAAGGACTAGTGGTGGATTAGTATAGGGAAATGATTTAATTTGAGAGGTGGACATGCAAGTCTATTAGTTGGATTGATTAGGATAATGGAGGGAAGAGTCTAGAAAGTTATTCACGATATCATAGTAGCAAGATGAGGTTTGTGATGAGCAAAAAGAGAGACTGAGGGGGTAAGAGTCATTAGAAAGGGATTAGGGATATCACAGTAGTAAAAGACATTTGGAATAAGTCAAAAGGAGGGGTACATGAGGCACACATTTTAAAAGGGTGTTAGAATCAGGTTTGGGGCAAGCCAGGAGGGATAGAAGAAAGAGTCTAGAAAGGGTTATTTTGGACATAGTAGTAGAACAAGGGTTGGAAAGAGTCTGAGTGGGGGGAGATGATAGATTGAGAGAGGTATAGGGTGGGACAGAGTAGTGCATTGGAAAGAGGGAAAGGTTTATTTTCTTTGCATACAGGAACACCTAGTGTATAAGCAAAGGGGCAGCAGGGCGCAAGCACTGGTAACAGCAGCATCAATTAGAGATGGGCATGGATCAGACACATACCACACTGCAAAATGTTCATGCAAAGTACTTATAGAATTCTTGAGTAGTGGTGTTCTACATTCTTATTGGAATGTAATGGTTTGATTTGGGATGGCTGTTGCTTCCTGGTGCTCATATGATATATAGGAATAAAGTAACTCTGCGTTCAACTTATCTGATGCCCTTTAGTTACTGTATGCCACCTCCACACATTAGTAAAATTAATAAGAACAAATTTAAAAAGTAAAAATAGCAGCCCACACCTTGTCCTTGTTGACAGATTAGATCCCAGAGCGGATTGAATATGTGCAAAACGCTCCACCTTGCCACCCCCGATCTAGATTAAAAATACGGTGACATTTCCTATTTAGATCACTTTGTGGTCCCCAGAACTGCAGTTCAGTCCGGCACAGGTGTAATAGTGAGTTATAAGTTTTTGGGCTTCCTTTTGGCAGGGCATAGCTACAGTTGGCCGGGCTAAGCTGGAACCCAAGTGTGTTGATAAATTCTACACAAATAGCCAAAACCCATGGTGCGGAATGTGTGAAAGAGAACAAAGATGCTTCATGGATTGTTCGAACAGTGTGTGAGAACAGTCAGCTTTAGCAGTGATCTTCGTTGAAGGTCTAATTTGGGGGCAGCAACATAGCCAGCACAGCTACGATTCATGCCTATAACTGCAAATCCTACACTCCCCAGTTTCACCTTGGCCAATCCAAGATGGGTTGAAGTCTCTTACTGGTAGCGCTAAAAGTTGTATTGACAAGATCCATCTACGGGTCTGCACATTTCTGGCTTCCAGGAGGTATGGTTGCAGCTTCCCCAACAAGTAGGAGTTGTTCAAGATCTGAATCAGAGCAGAATTGTCTAGTGACTTTAGGCCTTACTCCCTTGAGAAGTCCACCTGATACCTCTTTATTACTATTAAATGATTAAGGCTCCCAGTTTTCTATTTTTACAGATAAATAACAGCCCGAAAACAATTAGTTTCCTGTCTGTATTTATTTTTACAAGTGGAAAAATACTGAAAATCGCGCTCCAATATGTGGTACGATTTTGCGCTCTGATGAATAACTGCTTTTGAAACTTGTATTTTAACTCTGACATTTGGCTTTTATTTTATGCTTTAAAAAATTAAACTGGCCTGAAATCCACGTAGCGCTGCTCGAGCATTTTACCGATCTCCTCAGCCTCAGCTCAGGGACTTCCTTTTCCACTCCCCTGTCCCCCGCGAGCCTCGCTCGATTGTTGTGGAGGGAGGTCTTATTATCTCTTTGCTTTAACTCTCATTCCCTCAATTCCGGTGGACGGCGAGAGTGCGGTCTAGTTGTTCTGCCGCTCTCTCCCTACAAAACCGGATGTGCTGGCCCTCGCGCCAAAGGCAAGCCCGTCTGCGCCCATCCGCGGCAGACTGGGGCCAGGGGTCAGCCTCTATGTCCATTTCCCACGTTATTCTGCAGACGATTCGATATCCCTCTATGACAACTACGACAGACACTGCCCTCAAAACCTCCTTATTACAACAGGGACTCTTGGCTAACAAGCACAGTCTCAATTATATCGAACAAATCCCAACTCAAAAATCTGAACTAAACCAGACTAATACCTTCGTGGAACCGGAGTCCATTTTTCCCTCAAACAAGGACTTAAATGATTTAAAAATCTATTTAAACACCCGCTCCTTAGGGAAACATCAGCTGGAGATTTTCTCCTTGATCGATTTACATAGGCCGGACATTTTATTTCTGACAGAAACCTGGCTGTCTCCGGCCTCCTCTCCTGATATTCTAGCAGCCATACCCGACCCCTACTACATCATCCATGTTGACCGGGACACCAGCAAGATGGGTGGGGGTGGGGGGGGTAGCTGCATCATTAATAAGAGGCTTCAGTGCACCTCGCTTGACACCGAACTGGTCTCGCAGGCGGAAACTTTGACAATTAAACTTGAAAGCGGTCAGTTCTCTCTGGTATGTGTGGTAGCTTACCGCCCTCCCAAACACATGCCTGTATTCCCTCTGGAATTTGGCGAAATGATAGCACAATTAGTAATTAACCATTCTAGAATCCTAATTGTAGGAGACTTCAATTACTGGCCTGGTGACCTAAATGAAAGTAGCTTATCTCGTGAATTTTCAGACTCTTTATGGAGCCTAAACTGTACTCAGCACGCTCAAGTAGCTACACACACCAAGGGACACATCTTAGACCAAGTATGGTCTCAAAATCTAGATATCACACAGCTTAACATACTGCCTTGTACATGGTAAGACCATTGTCTGATCACCTTTAGGATATTGGATGTTATTTTGACTCCTAGACTTAGTAACATGAAAGCAAGAAACTGGAGTAGAGCATGCATCGAGTCTTTTCAAGCTATCCTACTCAACACAATCCCTTTGAGTGAAGATAGTTCTCTCCTCACCCAATCAAATAATCTCACGACTCGGTTGGAGTCGGCTTGCGACATAGTTGCCTCCTTGAAAAACATCAAACTGAAAAGAGCACATGATGCTCAAAAATTAGTTTCATCCACAATAAAAGATCTTAAACTACGTCTCAGACAAGCTGAGCGTAAATGGAGAAGCCACTACAAGCCGGAACTTAAGACTACGTACCTGTCCCTTCTGAGAGAGTACAAAACATCCATCCTATCATGTAAAACAGAGTAAATCTCAGCTAAAATTCTTAAATCCACTAATAAAACGTGAGAGATCTTCTCGATCGTGGAGGAACTGATCGGCACTGAGAGAGTCTCTGCACAACCTGTCCATTCTCAAGCGTTGTGATTCGCTTAACAAATACTTTTTTGATAAAATCATTACCATAAAGGCTAGCATCCCGGTAACCAACAAATCCTTTGTACCCGTTACATCATGTCAAAACCTAGCAGCACTACATCTTTTTTCTCTCATCACTACAGAGTCTTTTCTCAAGTTGATGGATAAAATTAAATCTGGATCCCCTCGACTGTGCACCTCCTCACATTCTGCATTTAGCTTTTAGTGCCTGCCCTGCCCCGCCTTTCTCTCCTTAACACTTCTATTAACCATGGCACTGTACCGGAGTCTTTCAATAGCGCAGAGATTCTAGCCATCTTAAAGAAACCTGGTGCCGATCCTCAGGTGATGAGTAATTATCGCCAGATATCCCTTCTGCCCTATTTGAGCAAGATCTTGGGAGGCTCATGTGACTGCTCCCCTGAGCTCCTTTGTTGAGGAATCTTCCTATCTGGACCCCCATCAGGCGGGATTTAGGCCTGCCCACTCGACAGACTGTCATTTTGACAGTCATGGACGAACTACGTTCTGGTGCAGACCAAAATGCTCCCCAGGCTGTGATACTCCTTGACTTATCCGCTGCATTTGACAAGGTCGATCATAACATCCTGATCGACCGTGTCAGCAGGGCTTGCATAGGGGACCTGGCATTAAGTTGGATCCAATCCTTTTTGTCAGACAGTTCTCAATCAGTCCGATTAGGCAACTTCTGTTCACCAAGAGGAAAACTTCTTTGTGGAGTCCCCCAGGGCTCTTCTCTCTTGCCTCTTATTTAATTTATATCTGCAACCCTTGATTCATGCACTACAGGACATGGATGTTCTGGTTTTGGTTTTTAACTATGCAGATGACCTGCAACTCATTTTTAACATACAACCCACTACTGCCTCGAAGGTCAATCTGTCATGACATACATTAGCAACTGGATGAGCCTGAACCAGTTGAAATTAAACCCCGACAAAACGGAGCTAATTTTGACAGGCGGTGCCTCAAATCCATGGAGCTCCAACTTTTGGCCCCACTGTTTGGGCTCCCCGCCTGTCTCCACCCCAATGGTAAAAAGTTTGAGGGTAAAAATCAGCAACGATCTGTCAATGCAATCTCAGATCAGCTCTGTGGTGTCGGTCTGCTTCTTTCTTCTGCGGAAAATCAAAAGAATAAAAAGATTCCTTTCCTCAGAAGCACTAATCCTGGTTATTTTAGCGCTCATAATATCTCGTTTAGATTATGCTAATTCCCTTTATGTGGGCATCCCGGCATATCATTCAAAACCAGGCGGCCGGATTAATTTGGCACCTTCCTACCCGCCAGCATGTAAAACCCTCTTTGAAGAAATTGCATTGGCTCCCTGTGAGCCAACGTGGTGCTTTTAAGCTTGGCTGTATTATATATAAGGCACTGTCTGATGCCCGCCCAAAGTTCATTTACAACAGGCTCAAGAAATACACTCCCCTCCGCACTCTCCGATCCGCTGGCCAATCCCTATTGACCATTCCCAGGTCCAGGCGCATAAAACACTGAGACCTTCGTTTTTCGACACTTGCCCCCCAACTCTGGAACTCTATTTTCCTTTCAATACGCATTACCGGCACCAGTTTAGAAAGCAACTAAAAACCTGGCTCTTCCAACAAGCCTACCTTAATCTGAGCCACTAATTCATCAGGAGCCCATCCCCTCTAGCGCCAAGAAACCTATCCGGTGAATGTTGCGCTTTACAAATACTTTTTAACATAACAAAGACTCTGCATGCGGTCTTTCATGTCTTTGATTTTGTTAAGTTCAGTTCCCCAAAACGAACTTGCTTCACTAGGGACCAGTCTTTCTCATTAGAATAATAAGCTTATTTCAAAAGTTCATTTTGGGGAACTGAACTTAACAAAATCATGGTTTTTACGTTAAGCGGTGATATTGACGCACATTGGAAGTTTTTTTAATTACACTAACGCCATTGGAAAGGGACATAGCTATCTATGCCCCGATGATGTCCAAGTAGGACGAAACGCGTAGGCTGTGTCATTGGCTGTATCATTTTGAACTTTTTGAAATATTAGATTTGTGATCATGAACTTTCTACATTGGATCTGATACATCTCGATTTGTTGGACAAAATTGGATATTGAAAATAAAGTATTCACGGACTACAGTATTGGACTAGAAAAACCTTCTTTCAATATTTGGGCATTCCTTCTCTTTTGATTTATTTTAGAAACTATCCTGATTTCCTGCTGCAGCATTAACTTGTCAATCATTAGAAACTACTCAGCATTATTCTGTGCAACAACATTTATAGAAGACCCTTTATACAATTCAGAGATATAATTCATAATCTGGGTTTCAATGACTCAAGCTTCTAAATTTCCAGTAGTACAATTAGCTCGATGTTAGCCACGCACCACATTTTTTCCAAGTTACCCTGGGGTATAGCTTCTTGCATTTAGCACCACTTTTATTCATAACTCACTGTTGCAAAAAAAACAAGCATTTACAATGCAATGGTTTTGCCTTTGTTAAAGTTAGAGCTATTGGCATTGCTCTAGACATTATCTTTATTTGTTTTTTTTAACATAAATAAATGGCATTGTCATTTACAATGCCACTAGCTTTATCTCTCGCAAATGACACACACAAACACACACAGAGCCCCCCCCACACACACAGAGCCCCCCACACACACAGCCACACAGAGCCCCCCACACACACAGCCACACAGAGCCCCCCACACACACAGCCACACAAAGCCCCCCACACACACAGCCACACAAAGCCCCCCACACACACCCACACAGCACAAGCAGGCAACATGGGCACACGGAGGCACAAGCAGGCAACAGGGGCACACGGAGGCACAAGCAGGCAAACGGAGGCACAAGCAGGCAACAGGGGCACACGGAGGCACAAGCAGGCAAACGGAGGCACAAGCAGGCAACAGGGGCACACGGAGGCACAAGCAGGCAACAGGGGCACACGGAGGCACAAGCAGGCAACAGGGGCACACGGAGGCACAAGCAGGCAACAGGGGCACGAAAACTGAGGCACAAGCAGGCAACAGGGGCACGAAAACTGAGGCACAAGCAGGCAACAGGGGCACGAAAACTGAGGCACAAGCAGGCAACAGGGGCACGAAAACTGAGGCACAAGCAGGCAACAGGGGCACGAAAACTGAGGCACAAGCAGGCAACAGGGTCACGAAAACTGAGGCACAAGCAGGCAACAGGGGCACACGGAGGCACAAGCAGGCAACAGGGTCATGAAAACAAGCACAAGCAGGCAAAAGGGTCACAAGCATGAATTGTAATTTAGACGGGGCTGAAGTGGAGAATGGTCAGTAGGGAAGTAGTGTGGCTGGTGCAGTGGTACCAGGCCGAAAGGTGAGAGGGGCTGTCTGCACCCCAGTTTGGACAGTTTCCACTACCTAACAGGGATTGGTGGGAGGGGGGGCGTACTTCTTGCTTGCTTTAGGGCTGTTACTTCGGTGACGCAGTGCACGCTGCTGCCTGCTGCCGCCGGGACACGACATCAGGCAGGGAGAGGACAGGCTAGGAGAGGGCAGGGAGGGGACAGGGAGGGGAGAGGGCAGGGAGGGGAGAGGGCAGGGAGGGGAGAGGGCAGGGAGGGGAGAGGGCAGGGAGGGGAGAGGGCAGGGAGGGGAGAGGGCAGGGAGGGGAGAGGGCAGGGAGGGGAGAGGGCAGGGAGGGGAGAGGGCAGGGAGGGGAGAGGGCAGGGAGGGGAGAGGGCAGGGAGGGGAGAGGGCAGGCTGGGAGAGGGCAGGCTGGGAGAGGGCAGGCTGGGAGAGGGCAGGCTGGGAGAGGGCAGGCTGGGAGAGGGCAGGCTGGGAGAGGGCAGGCTGGGAGAGGGCAGGCTGGGAGAGGACAGGCTGGGAGAGGACAGGCTGGGAGAGGACAGGCTGGGAGAGGACAGGCTGGGAGAGGACAGGCTGGGAGAGGACAGGCTGGGAGAGGACAGGCTGGGAGAGGGCAGGCTGGAAGTGGACAGGCTGGGAGAGGACAGGCTGCGAAAGGGCAGGGAGGGGACAGGCTGCTTATATTGATTTTCTGCCACTTCGGTGACCTGCAGATCCACCCCAAGTGTGGCCCCTTGCAGAATTGCGTTAGTTAGAGCCACAAGGCTGAAGAGAGAAAAAAAAAAAAGGAGGGGGTTGGTTGCGGGGCTTAAGCTGTGTGCTGCTGGGCGCCGAACCCCCTGCCTGACGTGCTGGGGGGGGGGGGGGGGGGGGATATGCAGGGAGGGATAGAGATCGATAGATACATTTATCTGCTCAAACTGCCTTTTTATATATGTTTTACTATAATAATGCCAACATTTTCACAATCTCTTTCTCACTCGATCTTGTTCATCTGCGTGCTCCATGGTTGCCATGCCTCACAAGTGTACCCCATAGTTAGTCTATTATGTATTATTAAATGATTACTGGGACACTGCTCGGACGCCCGGATGAGTTATCAAGGGAAGTAGCATAGACAGTGAGGTCAACAGAGCATTGGCAGGTTTAATAAAACAGACCTTTTTGCCGAATGCAGCATACTGTTTAAACTGGTCATGTAAAACAAGGATGGTTCATTATTAATGTTGTTTTCCTTATCAGTTATAAAAAGGGCCTCTTGTTGCGTAGACAGCATTAGCAAAGACAAAATAGACTCTCAAAGAAGAGTGCTTTGAAAAGAAGTCTAAAGATACCGTAAGTGGTTAAAAGACCTGCCGCATAAAATATTGAACAGTAGGTACTTGTGACAGAGGGCCAGTAATTCAATTGGATCTTTAAAAAAAAAAAAAGCATGTGCTTGCAAATATTTATTTGTGAACAAAAAAACTAAATCCAGCAGCAGGTTACCATGACTACGAAGTAAAATAAATGAGCATACGAGGATGATTAGTACTAGCTCTTTATGATAGTCTAAGGAATCCAAACACTACGTAAAAAACAAAAAGTAAATCAGAAAGTATATTAGCAAATTAAATGTTGCAGTAGTGTGGCTCACTGGTTAGAGGCGGCAGACCCGAGAGCAGAGGACGGCCCGGGACCAGGGTTCGATTCCCGGCGCGGCAGGTTTCTGGACCAGGGTCAGCGGACTCGATAATTCTCTCGCCTCGGTGCCCACTCTGATCAGCGATCACACTCGGCAACTCTGGGCATTAGCTTGCCTCATCTTCACTAACGGCCCCACCAGACCGCCGGGGATGCCTGGTCTCACCCTGGAGATACCCATTAAGGGACCATCTCTCAGGGAAGCCAGGAAGGGTTTCGCAGCGATCGAAGCGCCTTGGGACCCTACGGGTAAGTAGTGCGCTATATAAATGCCTATACATACATACATACATACATACATACAGTGTCACCTAATATCACATCAAAGGGACTGCTTGAAACCCCATTACCCAGACCTAAACAGGATAATGTAAACAACCACGAAATGGCATTGATGCCTTGATAAACAGCCCATTAAAGCAAGGGCAAACTGTGAAAAACATGAAAGCCAATGGTTTAAAAGGGCTCACTCAGAGCGCATCCTCTCCCTGCAAATCGATTGCGCTTTTTTTGAAGAACTGATGATTGCAGCCAAAGGTAAAAAGAACAGCGGGAGAGGGGGTGCGGGGGCGGGAACGGACACACGGGGAGCGGGAGGGGGGTACTGGGGCGGGAACGGACACACGGGGAGCGGGAGGGAGCCTCCCCTAGCCCCAAATAAAACAAAGCGACTCACCTGCACTTCCTCTGAAGCTTGGCAGAAGCACACCATCGGACAGACACTGGGGCGCCATGACAGCGGGAGGGGACTCACCGGTCTCTCCAGTGTTCCGCTGGTTCTCCTCCGGTTGGCGTCGGGCAAGGCTCCTCCTCTCCGGGGCCTCGCCGAAGACGGGGCGGCAGCTGCGGGCTCCTCACGGCCCCGAGCAGGAAGGCGGGTGCTGTCAATGGCGGACCAGATTCGGGGGCGTTCCCTTGAATTGGCTTTCGGCTGACGTAGCGTGACGTAGCCAAAAGCCAAAAATTCTCAGGAACGCCCCCGAATCTTGTCCGGCATTGACGGACAGGCCCGTCTTCCAATGGCTAGCCTCCATTTATGGAGCTAGCCAATGGAAGACGGGGGCCGTTCCTGTCTCCCCTACTATAATCATTAGGTTTTCGCCTGCGCGAAAAAGATGCGCAGAGCGCATCTTTCGCTAGGCAAAACCTAAAAAGAGACCCTCACATGACCCTGTCTTGAACGTACATCATTTAATTGACCATAATTGGCCACCATTCAGAGCTAACCGCATGCTACAAACCTGTAAACGGACAGATTTCCGAAGATAATTGACAAATATCAGCTTAGTGCACAGGGCACAAGTCCTATAGAGAGAAGCGGGGGACTAACCAAGTTAGGCTGTATGCACATGACGTCATGGCGCGTGACATCACAGTGTGTGACGTCACTGCAGGTGACATCGCACATGGCATCACAGGTCGTGACATCACAAACCATGACCTCACAGAGTGACATAACAAGAAATTACATCAGATCTTAAGACCTGACACATATGCCTAGCAGGTTTATAATGAGCACATTTGAGTGCATGACAATATTTAACAAATGAGATCTTGCGAGGGGGGGTTGCCAAAAAAGTGGCACAACATCTGGGCCTCAACTTATTCATTAACTTTTTTTAAAACCCTGCCATAAAGAAATTGGCAAGCGGGAGAAACGTGGCATTCAATCTGTTTTGCTTAATTGTTTAAAAAGTCTGCATTTTTAAATATCTTCTGGGGTTAAGGCACCTGCTGCAGAGATCTTTGGGTGTCAACTAAATCTAAAGGAAAAATAATAATGGTAAGATAACTCTGGAGGTTAACGTATTTGCTGGGGAGATCTGGGTTTTCTCTAGTCCCAGTTTTGAAGCAAAGTAGCAGTAAGAGTTACTATGTCTCCTGATTACAAATGTTTTTACACACATATTTAAGGGGTTCCCTTATTACAAATGTATCTTACACAAATACTGTCTTTTGTTTTGACTGACGCGAGGGTTTGTGTGTGTGCGTGTGTGTGTGTCAGTCAGGCAACTGTGTAATATGGCCCAATACCGACATCATGGGGGTCTGGTAACATCACAAGACACGATCCCAATTTATTTTCAAATGTCACCACCGAGATGGAAATATAAGACCACATTACACATTACATTTTCACAGTAGTTGACTTGAGAACGCTGCTTTCAGTGAGGTGCAACTAGCATTGGAACTGCTTGGAATAAGAATGGTTAGGTTTACCTTTTAAAAATACATTGTTGATAAAACAATGTCCAATGGTGAGAGCCAGTGAATGTATGCAAATCAGTAGCTGCAGCTTTTACCAAAGAACTAGGGATTTATCACATTTGTAACATAATTTGCCACGGAAAAAATGTGTTTGTAACTCAAATGTATAAAAATTATACCGCTAGAATATATGGCCCATAATGTGCCTTTTTTAACATAATTTACACAAGCTTGCTGCATAACTTAGATAACCTTGCTCTGTATTCCTATTAGCGCCGACAATGGGAAAGGTCTGCGACAGGTTTTAGGCTGTCATTATGATGATAGAACCCGTATTTCATAGGAAATCGTGAAATATTTCCCCGTTTTCTACGAAACATGTGTTTGTGCGATAATATACCAAAATATGTGTTATTTTGCAATAAAAATACCAAAACGTAATTTAGTTGGTCAACAGTAACACATTTTTATTAATATGAATTAATTTTTATATGATGTGGTTTTGAGCGCCCTTGATTTACCTTCCCTAGTGGCCCTACATATATGCTTCAGGGGCCCCAGCCTGACTTGGTGCTACCTGTTTCGGCTCTACGGTCCTTTGAGGGCCGCCCGCCTGTCGTGGCGCTACCTGCCCCGGCTCTACGGACCCTTCTGGGGCACCAGCCTGACGTGGCGCTGGCTGTCCCGGCTCTACGGACCCTTCAGGGGCCCCAGCCTGACGTGGCGCTGGCTGTTCCGGCTCTACGGACCCTTCTGGGGCCCCAGCCTGACGAGGCGCTGGCTGTTCCGGCTCTACGGGCCTTTCAGGGGCCCCAGCCTGACGCGGCGCAGGCTGTTCCGGCTCTATGGTACTTTCAGAGATCCCAGCCTGAAGTGGTGCTACCTGTTTCGGCTCTACGTTCCTTTCAGGGGCCCCAGCCTGACGTGGCACTGGCTGTCCCGGCTCTCTACGGTCCTTTGAGGGGCCCCAGCCTGACGTGGCGCTACCTGCCCCAACCCTTTCAGGGCAGCAGCCTGCGGTGGCGCTGACTTCTCAGCGCTACATATCCTGTCGGGGTCGCCTGCCTGGCATGGGACTGGCTGAGCACTGTGCGGCGCTCGGTACCTTTGGGAGGCCCCGGCCTAACATTAGACTGACTCCAACCCAGCTCTCCCGACCTTTCAGAAAGAACTGTACCCCAGCACCGAACCCCTTTCAGAGGCACCGGCATGGAATGGCGCTGACACTTCTTTCATTATGCAGCCTTCTCCCAGCACTGCCGTTCCAGCGCACTGGCCTGCAGAAGTGTCACATCTGTGTTATCACCCTCGTCAATAGTGCTGGTTCGATAGTTTTCAGCAGGATGAACGCTGAGCCGGCCACCCCAGACGCGGTGCTAGCCTCGCCATTCTCCCAGAACCAGACGTTTGCCTGCAAATGCTTCATTATCCGATTCCCCTGCACTGCTCTCCGTAATTACTGGGACGAGGAATGCTGGATGCGGGGGCAAGGCGCCACTCTATCAGCCAGCCCAATGTGCTAATTCGATTGGCCTCAGAAGGATGAATGGCAAAACCAGCAAGACACAGGACCGCTTGTGTCATACTGTGCCGAGGTCTCGGATGTCATGAGACCCAGTTAGTTATAAGCAGGCCACTGAAAATATGGGATTGCACGGCTGTGGCGTCTTTCTCATACTTGTATATTTGCCGCATTTGCCACACAATCCATCGCCTGCTGCATAATCTGCGGATTTGAACAACAAAAATCGATCAAGCGTTACTGAAAATGCAGCGACACGTCACACGTGTCGCCGCAACGTGGAAGGCCCCATGCAAAGCTTGGCTGTCACCTGTCTGCTGCCTCGGGTGCCAAACTGGCACTAATGAGGTGCAAACAATACCAAGGCACTGTAAAAATGACAAAATAATAAAGTAATACTTCCACAAATTGTGCCATATTGCTCCGCATAAGATTTTTCCTAGCGCATGCGTACTTCGTACGCATGCATTAGCTAGGCAAAACCTAAAAAAGTAAGTGATATTTATTATTTTGGGGGGAAAAAAAGCTATCCTTATTTCTATGTTACACATCCTAATAAATCCTTTCTTAAAAGAAAGTGGTCTTGATCACCCACCTCAGAGAAGGCCAATTTTCCTTCATGCCTGAAATATATTGGGGAATCTCTAACTGGTACTGCATGCACCTACGTATCTGACCCCTGGAAATTGCTGGTTCGGCCATTTGCACCTAGCTTCCCAGTGCGACGAGATGCATGCTCAAATCTGCTTGCCAAATGTAATTGGAAGCGGATTAAAATTCACTTATCCGATATCTAAAGCAGTACACTTAAGGAAAATGATACTTACCAGTATGCATCTGTTCTTAGCATGTAGAGCTGTAGATTTGTATGCTTATGCATAGATCGCCATCTGGTGTTGGGCTCGGCTGTTTGCACTTTGTTTTTGTCTTGTCTTGGAAGAAGTCTTTGTAGTCACGAGATAGGAGACTCCTCCTTAGGACGCTAGTGCGCAGGGGCATAGACTCCATTCCCAGATTGTTTTTGCCATGGAGGGTTAAGATGGAGTTATTAAGAATTAGAAAAGATGCCCATGAGTAATGTATCCAAGTAAGATAGTACTGGAACAGATATAGGTATCCGGGTGGGCGTATACGAATCTACAGCTCTACATGCCAAGAACAGATGCATACTGGTAAGTCGCATTTTCCGTTCGAGGCATATGAGCTGTAGATCAAATGCTTATGCATAGACTATACAGCAGTTATCCCCTTAGCGGTGGCTACCTGTATCTGTTGCAGTGGTTTGAAAAAGTGTTGTTCTTAATACAGCCTGGCCCACACTAGCTTGTTAAACAATAGTGTTTTGTGAACGTGTGTGGTGTAGACCAAGTTGTTGCTTTACAGATGTCATCCAAGGGAATGTTCTCCAAGAATGCAACAGATGCCCCTAGTTTACATGTGGAATGAGCTCTAGGGGGAATGGTAAATGTGCTTTTTGCTTTAGCATAGCATTTGAGATAGGATTGCCTTTATGAGGTGGGGAGAAAGACACAAGAAGTTGTTTAGTCTTTCTAAAGGATTTTGTTCTTTCAATGCAGTAAAGTATAGCTCTTTTGATATCTAGCGTGTGAAGAGCTTGTTCTGCTACTGAGTCTGGAAGAGGGAAAAACGCTGGGAGGTCTACAGACTGGTTAAGGTGGAAAGCAGACACAACTTTAGGTAGAAATGTTGGGTTAGTCCCAAGAACCACTTTGTTTTGGTGAATTTGTAGAAATGGTTCATGCTTGGAGTTCACCGACTCTTCTGAGAAAGGTGATGGCAATGAGGAAAGCTACTTTGTAGGTGAGAAACTGTAATTCGCATTTATGCATAGATTCAAATGGGTGACCCATGAGTCTGGTAAGGACCACATTTAAGTTCCCTACTGGAGCGGGTGCAATTATTCTTTTAAGTCCTTCCATAAAAGCTTTGATAGCTGGTACTCTAGGTTGTCAATTTTGGCGATAAGCTGCTATGGCAGCGAGAAGTAGTCTAATGAATGTATACGCTAGGTTACATTGATGTAGATGCAAAAGGTAACAGATGTTTTGAATAGAAGCATCTAGTGCGTTGATTTGGTTATTGGTACAGTAAATTACAAATGGTTTCCACTTTGCGGCATAGCAAGCTCCAGTGGTATGGCGTGTAGCATCTTTAATGATGTTAATGCAGTCTGGCGGGAGATTGAGGTAGCCAAACAGATTTCAGGTGCCATATCGCAAGGTTGAGTTGATTGGGATCTGGATGCCTGTTCTCTCCAGGTTTCTAAATGAGAAGCTTGGGTGAGAGGCATAACTTTTGATGAGGAACTATTGATAGTTCCAAGAGGATTGTGAACCATGGCTGACAGGCCCATGTGGGAGCAATGAGGATCATTGTGAGGAAATGCTGTTTGAGCTGCCGAACCACTAGTGGAATGAGTGGGAGAGGCAAAAAAGGGCAAGCAAATTTGTCTGACCAGTTCATCCATTACGCATTGCCTTTGGACAATGGATGTGGATACCTGGATGCGAAGCTTGGGCATTTTTAGCGTTTCTTTGTGGCGAACAGGTCTATTTCTGGGTGACCCCACCTTTGAAAGAATGGAAGGAGAACTTTAGGACGAAGGTCCAATTAGTGAATCTGCGGTCTTTGACGACTAAGCAGATCTGCAATTTGATTGTGCACTCCTGGTAGGTGGTCTGCAAGGAGATATATGTTATGAGGAATGGCCCATCTCCATATGCTTTGAGCTAGGTGTGAAAGCTGGAGTGTGTCCCCCTGTTTGTGTGTGTAATACATTACCGTCATGTCTGTACAGACCAGGACAGCTTTGCCTACAAGGTGGAGTTGAAAAGATTTTAACGCTAGGAAGATCGCCAACAATTCCAGGTAATTTATGTGGAATGGTTTCTGTTGAGGGGTCCACATGCCCTGAATGGTATGGGTTTGAAGATGAGCTCCCCAGCCAGTGAACAATAAGTCTGCTGTTAGCATTATCTGTGGAACTGGGTCGAGGAACAGCCACCCTTTGGAAAGGTTTTGTGTGTTCCACCACTGCAAAAGGCGATGGGTGCCGGTGTCTACCAGATCTGTTAGCGGACCTTGAGCCTGGTTCCACTGATGTGCCAACCACTCCTGTAGGGGACACATTTGGAGTCTTGCATAAGGGACGATGAGAATGCAAGAGGCCATCATCCCGATTTGCTGCATGAACACTCGAGCTGGCAGTGAGTGTTGAGGCTGGAATGTTAATAGAACTTGTATGGCAGTTATCCTGACTGGGCTGGGGTATGCTCGAGCTTTTGAAGTATTTATGGTAGCCCCTCAATATTGTTGTATGCTGGATGGTTGGAGGTGGGATTTGGTGAGGTTTACCGTGAATCCAAAGTCGTGAAGCAGTTGGATTGTTTTGTGTGTGTGTTGCACACAGCTGCTGTGTGAGCTGGCTTTTATGAGCCATTCGCCCAGATAAGGCAAGACATGAATGTGCTGCCTTCATAAGTGGGCTGCAACTACTGCTAGACACTTGATGAAGACTCTGCGTGCTGTAGTCACCCCAAATGGGAGGACTTTGAATTGGTTGTGTTGTCGGTCTACGACAAATCTGAGATATTCCCTGTGAGTGGGGGGAATGGGAATATACAAATAGATGTAAAAGTCCAGAGTAGAGAGAAAGTCGCCCTGTTGAAGCAATGGGAGCACCTGCTGGAGAGCGACCATGTGGAAGTGATCCGACAATGGGCCGCTTAAGGGGTCTGAGGTCCAATATGGGCCTGAGAGAGCCGTCCTCTTTTGGAATTAGGAAATAGAGGGAGTAAACCCCCTGTGCCTTGATAAGGCAAGGGGACTGGTTCTATTGCATGTTTTCGTAATAGAGAGAGAACCTCTTGTTTGACAAGTGTCAGATTTTCCGAGGACATTGGACGTTGTCTGGGAGGAATATATGGGAGAGTAGAGGTGAGCTCCATGCAATAATCATACTGGGAGGAATATATGGGAGAGTAGAGGTGAGCTCCAGGCAATAATCATACTGAATAATTTATCTTACCCACTTGTCTGTTGTGATTGAATTCCAGACAGGTAGGAACTATGAGAGACGCCCCCCGACCGGAGTGGAATGATCAGGGGGAAGAGCAGGGAAGTCACTGTTTGGTGGTAGAGGAGTTGCGGGTGTTGCTGTACCCTTTCCCTTACCATTGTTTCCTCTGTAGCCTCCGCAAAAGTATCCTTTGGTGGACGTTTGAGTGGGGCTCTTGTAGGAAGAAGAGGGATGTTCTGAGGCAATGCTTTAGGAGCCAGCCCTGTGGAAGAAGCAGCAAAAAGAATCTAGGGGAAGGGATTTGCAAGGCCCTCATGTAGTTAGCAGTGTCTGTATCGGTTTTCATCTTTTCTAAAGATGTGTCAACTGAGGGTCCGTACAGATGCTCTTGATCAAAGGGCTGATTAAGAAGAATAGCCGATTGCACCTCTTGTTTGAATCCGGAGACAAGCGTGCCTGTGCAACAAAACACTAGTGTAAATGGCACGAGATGCAGTATCAGCCGCGTCGAGCGCACATTTAACTGGTGTTTGTGATCAATTTCCCCTCTTGTATAAGGTCGTTAGCTTTTTGTTTGTACTGGTCAGGGAGGTGTTGCATGGGTTTTTCAAGCTCCTCATAGTGCGCCATGTTGTACCTGGCCAATAAATCTTGGGCATTGGCAATCTGCCAATGATTCCCAGCCTGTGACGCAATAAGTTTACCAGATGCGTCTATTAGTTTGGACTCTATCAGGCGGGGGAGTGTCACCTGTACTTAGAGTTTGCCCTCTAGCGTGCATTAGACACAAGAGAATCTAAAGCGACTTGACCTTTAATGCAAATTGGGTCATTGGGAGCTGCCTTATACTTTGTCTACCCTGGTGTTGAGAATTCTGGCCCCCGACAGGGTCTTTAAAACACTTCTGGAGCATGTTTGAGCATGCCCTTTAGCATTGGCAGGGTGTGTGTGGATTTTTGCGAGGGTGCAAAAGTTTCAAGTAAAAATCCTTCTCTAAGGGATCAGAATGTAACTGTACCCCATGGTATTGGGCAGCCCTATTGATTAGTTGTGCAAACCCAATATTGTCACTAGGTGGTGATGGCCTAGATGGATAGAGGTCTGGGTCATTAGGTGGGTCGGGATCTGTGTTGTAGTCATCCCAAGGGTATACTTTGTGTGGGATGGAATGATGATCATCATCATCATCCCCATCAGGATCTATATTCCCACCCCATTGGTATCCTCATCTGGTGTTTGAGATGAAAAATTATGTTGTGGGGAGTGAGGTGGAGAAATTGAAAGATTTGGATCAGCAGGAGAAGGAGGTGGCGAGGTGTTAGTACTCATCTCCTTTAGCTTCAAAGGTATTTCAGGTTCCTCTGAAGTGTCCAGTATCCTCTTTTTCGGAGGTTTGGTGACGACTTTGCCAGTCTTTGGATCGATAAAGAGTCTTGTTTTGGATCCGAAAAGTCAGGTAGAGACTGCCTTTTCGGTTTTAGACCAGAATGTTCTTTGAAAGGAGTCTGAGGCATTTTGCTTGAGCTCCTTAGGTTTTATAGGAGTTTGTGGCTCAGACTGTTCGGCTCCGACGATTTTTGTTCCTGGCGCAGACTATTGTCTTTGGCATGTTTCGACGCCAAGGTTTTCAGCGCCTGGGCTGTCTTCGGAGCCGACAAAGTAGGGCGTGGCACATCTTTGATCTTGTGCTTCGGACCGAAGGTGACTTTTCAGCACCGGAATGGGGCTGGCTCTAGTAGGTTTCATAGCTGGGCTTGAGGGCGGGGTGTCTGAAACATGTTGCTGGTGTCGACCCGAGCCAGAGGGCACTACAGGATTAGATTTGGGTTTTGGGAGAGGGGTTTCAGTAGTGGCAGACCGCTAAGCCGGGGTGACAGTTTCCTCTTAGACGTCGGCGGCCTTGATCACCTTGTTCCTCTGTTGGACTTGGGATCTGCTTCGAAGATGTCCAGAATCGAGCTGCTTCCGCCAGACTATCACGGATGGTTTTCTTCGACCTGATTGATGCACAGGCCTAACAGTTTCTGTCTTCGTGCTCCGGGGAGAGGTAGAGATTACAAACATCGTGCAAGTCTGTGTGTGGGAACTTGGCACCACGCCCGGGGCATTTTTTAAAGTGAGTCCTTTACATTGACTGCAGGCGTGATCGGTGGAGATAGGACCAGCGGCCCGCGCGAACTTAGAGGAGTTTGTTTTAAAAGTAGCAAGTCGAAAGGGAAACGCGATCGTGACAATACCGCAGAGTGCAGAGGAATTTGCACGTCGAAGGGGGGGGTTAGAAACCGATGTCGACATTGAGCGCAGCAAATCGCATCCGAACGAGATGGCAGAAAAAAACGAGATCGAGTCGTTGCCCACGAGCACTATTATCTTAAGGAAGAGTCACCTACCCCGTGACTACAAATACTTCTTCCAAGACAAAAACAAGGAGCAAACATCTGAGTCCAACACCAGATGGCGATCTATGCACAAGTATACGATCTACGGCTCATATGCCTCGAACACCTGAATACCTAACCGCAAGCGTAGCCATCATCAGAGGCATGCAGCAGTCATGAATCAAGGAAGATCTCTGCTCATACACCCCTAAATTTACAATTGGAAGAATAAATGAAAAATGTATAGAGTGCAAACTAATGCCTGAGGCGTCTTGTGCTAAACTGGTCAAGAAAAGGACTACTTAGATGTCCTATTTATGTACAAAAAGCCAAATCAAGGATTTTCTTAAAACAGACAGTGCTGTTTTAAGTTCCAATGGCATACTACTCCAGAGTAGGGCTGTAGACCTAAAGAAGCTTTTGCCACCCCAGGTGGTCTGGTCTTTCACTTTGCAAATAATAATGGTCATTGTGTTAAGGCCACTTTCTGGCCACCTTCACGAAAGAACTGTAGACCCTGTTCTTCCACTCACACCTCGCTGGTACTATGTGGTTCTTCACCCAACATGCTAGCCCCTGAGGAACTCTGATCGACTTCTGGATTTTAAGGAACGCTTTAAATAAATTGTGTACTGTGGACTGCCCGGTTATCTAGTGGCTAACGGATTTTACACATGCCTTATAACGGAGTATATAGCTCCATGCTCAGCCGTTTTCACTTTTCCTAGTCTAAGGTAGCAAGGAGGCTGGCACCGACACCACAGTGGCTATAGCACTCTTGGCCTGGTCATCACCACTGTTATGTACGTCCGGTCCTTAACCTCATGTTTGTCA
Source organism: Lissotriton vulgaris (assembly GCF_964263255.1). Lineage (NCBI taxonomy): Eukaryota > Metazoa > Chordata > Amphibia > Caudata > Salamandridae > Lissotriton > Lissotriton vulgaris. The sequence goes on along the minus strand of NC_141691.1, from coordinate 53,749,440 downwards.
ATAACCTCTATCAATTTAACACCTATGACTGATCCATTTCAGATACAGCCTGCTTCATATCTCACTATCACAGGGGTCTTCAAACTGTGGGGCGCGACCCCCAGGTGGGCTGTGGAGCGATGCAAAGGGGGTCGCGCTCCCAGTCTCACAGTTCTGCCAAGGGCTTCAGCCCCCCCCCTTCCCCCAGCCTGTGTGTCAGCCCGGGCTGCTGCAGTGCAGCTTGCACTGCTGGGGCCTCAGCAGGGCAGTGACTGGTGTCTTATCTCCGGCACGCCCGAGTTTTTCACAGGTCTTTAAAGACCATTTGCATAGGTTGTCAAGACAGATGTAGGAAATTAGCTGGTATTTACTGCAGCGCTTACAGTGCTGGGTTACACTGAATTAATATCTTCTCATTCCTAGTTTTACCTGCTCAAAGGCGCTGCATGCATGCCAAATATCCTTTGACAAAGGTAATGGGCGTATACACTTTATTCTGCATTTTTATAATGTGCCCATTACCGAAGAGCTGAATATCCCGTGTTGTGGCAAAGAGAAAATCAGATTAACCAAATGTTACCAATAGAAGAATATAATGACCCAGTGGCTATTCAACAAATGATTACTAGGAAGTCAGAAGGTAAGGGATAGGGGTTAACTTAATTGAGAATGAAGAAAGGCTAGAAAAATATGAATAGTCCGGGGTAGTTTACAGTAGGGGAGAGAACGCAGAATGAGAAGCGAGTAGGGAATTCCAATATGTTAGTTTTAAAAGGAAGAATGGAAGATAGGAAATTATATTGTAATGTATTGTAATTGCATTTTTATAGCGCTTACTACCCCTTACGAGGCGTTGAAGTGCTTTTTCGGCGGAGGGAAGGGTTGCATGAAGTCCATGAAAGATGCCATTCGCAGTTTGAAGGCACAAGTTACTTACCTTCAGTAATGCAGAGTCTTCACCTTAGAATAATCTCAGGGTGCCGGACTGGATCCGGAAGGTTTTCTTAACATCAATTCTACTGCTGTGAGCTGCTGCCAGTCTCTTATTTCCCTTTCCTCGCCCCCAGATGCGGAGAATGAACAATGGTGTGGGCTGATCTCCAACATGTGACCTTTTCAGATGTTAAAAAAGAGGCCATTCCACAGAACGGGGAGGTGGGAGGAGGTGAAGAATCTGCAGACAGAGTATCCTACAGAAAGAGCAATAATGCTGTAAGGAACTGGGTCTTCTACTGGATAATTAGAACTGCAGAGTCCTCCCTTGAGAAAGGATACCAAAGCTGTACCTCCCCAGGTAGAGAGTCAGTGCCATGCACTCATGTGACACTTCACTCACCTGTCCCCCTCACAGTTCAATATGCAACTCACTCAAACAAGCCCGTCAGTAATCATACATTCATTCGTCCCATTCTGAACTTTTATTCGCACCCAAATTCGTACGGCCACCTCACTCACCCGGAAGTCACTCCTCTACCCTACTCTCACACTGTTGCATCGCTTACCGTGCATCACATGGGCACTCTTGTCACCCACACAGTGCAGAGGGTTAATGTGCCTGCTACAAAGAATATGTACCATGCCTCAATTCCAGTAGACCTGCCTACAAGTTAGAAATTTTTGTCAGGAGGTGGTCCTCACGCCTCAAAATGTTGACAGGGGTTCTTGGCATCCAAAAGTTTGAAGACCTCTGCACTATCATATGATATCGGTCCCATACAAATACTTATGTATTTAAGCAAAATGCACAATACTATTGCGCTACCATATGTACGCCTGTCTAATTATCGTAATTCCAGTGTCTTGCAATCGCCATCTGGGCCTGGTCCAAACCACACAAAAGCCATAAATAAAAAAATGTAACAGGAGTTAAAAAAAGGACAAGCCATAAGGTATGAATTTGGCATATTTTCCATTGTCAGTAGTGCTGAAAGCCATTATTAAAACATGAGACTAGGACTACAATCAAGTGGTTTCATTTCACAGTGGTTTAATATGAACAGAAGTTTGAGATGACACGGATACAAAGGAAACTGAAGGCATTCTGGAAACTTGAAGCCCCTCAAGAAGGGAATATATATATATATATGTACATAGCATACAGGCAGCAGTCTGTCTCTCAGAATACAGAATAAGGCAGCGAAATACATGGATAAGCAAACAATAGAAAAGCAGCGAGTATAAGAATGCACCTCACAATCATGGTCTGTCTGTGACTGGGCTAATAAAACAAGCTTTGAGAGTTGGTGCAATAATTTACAACCTGAGGGATGCTGTGTGGGAGGAGGGGGGGCAACACCTGTAGTCAAAACCATGAGCATTAACCCTCAACATAGGTGGAACAAAGGCCACAATACATTTGGCATTATCGACCTTCCCCCAAATACAAAAGTCCAACATCCTGAAGTCAGGAGATACCATCAAAACCTCAGTTGTTCTAAGGGAAGAGTCAATCTGGCATTCACACATTTCCAGTCTCCATCACCACTGCACCAAAACCTTAGACGATTGACATCTTAAGAGGTGAACAGGTGTCGAATGGAGTCAGAGGTCATTTCTACAGTGTTGTTCACTGCAAATCAATAACTCCTGGCAATACTGGGACCCTCACACAGTGGGATCCTCCGGCTACCAGTTCTCCAGAAGCCAAACCTCAGGGAAGGGTAAAACTATAGGCTTCTTACATTAATACATATTTTCAAGAACACAAATTGTGTTGTTCATGCAAACTGTGTGAATGAAACATCTGCATCCATCACCTGACGAGCGGAGTACAGACAGCAACCAGACATGCAAAGATCTTACAGAACCAAGATTCCTGCCAGCTCCCTAAAGAGTCTCTTAAGGATGACAAGCCCAAAGAATAGCGTGCACGGGCAGCTTGCCTGGTTTGGAGTCACTTGTTAAGAGCGAGAAAGGGACTCAAAAGGGAATATGTCCAAGGATAGGTCAATAGAAATCAAAGCAGAGAGACAGGGACACAGTGAGAAAAAGATGGATGAGCTAGACTGGCCAACTTGAAATGCTCTTTATACTACAGCTGTCCTTTGCAATTCCAGACACTTGAGCACCTTTTTTACATTAGCTACATACAGAAGTATAAAAATGATCAAAACCTTGTCCCATTGCATCACCAACAACCTCCTGATTGAAGCAGCAAACAACGCTTTCATTTTCAGCAATTCAAGTCATGAATCTGTGCAGGTCATCATTAGGTTGGAGATGCTAAAGAGCCCACTTAGGTTGATAAATACAAAATGCTTGTTAGCTGCTACTGTTTAGTCCCGAGTACGACCGCAAATTGCAGACGACGGACAATGCGATATTTACAAGCACACTGCATGTTAGAAGCAAAGGTCTCTTAACCAGTGATCAGAATGCATCAAGGAGAGTTATGAAATCTGCTGCAGATACCTGCTCTGTATTGTATGTAGGTAAACGCACAACGTCACTACGCAACACACAATGCAGTTATGAGAAGTTGAGGAACACATTTAGATGAGCTATTATGAACTATTGTTGTGGTCATTTAAAAATGTCTGTTGAAAACCACTATAATTTGCAAGATGGAAATCTTAAGTGTGTGCGTTGCGCACTTTTTGGCATGTGTGATACGCTCGGTGTCATTGAACAGCAGGTGCACAAACAGCTGCGGAACACACTTTTGGATAACAGAAGAAGGTATTGTGTATGGCACAGTGAATGTCCATAGACCAGTGGAGGAAGAATGCATGGATAGACAAGACCACAATAAAAAGATACTCGCAGTGAAAAAGTGTACAGAATATCATAAGTGCATGCAGAACCGCAGTGGGAGCATCTGTGTGATGTCACTTCCTAGCTCCGCGGCCCACTCATTCACTGTAGGGTGGGTTTGACTGGAGAGGAATCCTCAAAGTGAAACAGTGTTTTCAGCTCTTGCAACTCACTTCCTAACCCCACTCCTTGCCCTTTTAGTGCCATTGTGACAGTAGTTCAACCTAGCCGTTACTGGAAGCGCACACAAGCCTCGCTTTAGAAAGCTTCACACAGACAAGAGGGCGCCATATCCCACCACAAGCCACACACCCACCCAATAAAGAGGCAAATCTGAAATCAATTTGTAATGCAGTTTGCTCCACCTGCCTCTTGCAACCTAACTGAGCCATACTAAGCCACATACCCCGCTAGCTCCCGCTATGACCCCGTATCCCCACAGCAGATATACAACAGGTGAGTGAGCCACTTGAAGACACAAATGTTGTGTAATCTAGTACGCCAAATGCTATAACCCAGAATCACAAGACATCCCAAAGATTAGAACACACCAGCACTCTGCAGAGAAGAGTCCCACTAGCCGTTGCTGCATTACATGACCGGTGCAAGGTATAAGGCACCCCAATGTTGAAGTCTAGGGCATGTGCCCCCCAGTAACTCACAACAGTCAGGACCAGGGACTGTTAAAGCTAAGCACAGCATCCAATCAAGCCCTGGCTGCAACACACAATGCATTCCATGATCTTTACTGGCGAGTCCCACAGCATACAGAATTGACGTTTGATTGCCTAACAGTGAGCTACAGTTCCTCATAGCTTTTCCTTCATGAAGGAGGAGTCCTACAGCTTTGACACTCTGCTATAACAACTGATTGATCCTGGACACAAATAGCAGCAGACACCAAGAATGCGAGACTGCAGACACTTCAATTCAGACCAGAGCTCTCCTGACTTACGTGCATAAGGGAAGAGACACCCCGATAAAATACTGATGGCAAATTATAAAAACAAAAAGAAAAGCTGTAGACAATTAAAAAGTTGAAGGAATGAAAGCCTGCTCAGGGTGATCGAGACCTAGTGTAAAAATAAATGTCATTTTTGCTGAGTAGGAGGTGGCGTATAGGAAGACTCGTGCCAGGCCACTGCCTACTGGCGCACTTTGCCAGGGACGTAGTTCCGATCGATGGTCTCGTCCTGCAGGAACATATGTAAGCAGCGTTCATTCTGTGCCAGTGGGTGCCCTGCGATTCTGTAAGGAAAGCAAAGCAGAGGGTCAGCCTACTCAGTTAGAGTGTGAAGAGAAGCACTGAACGCAGAGAGAACGCGTAGCCATCACACAACAGAGAGACCGCGCAGCCATCACACAGCAGAGAGACCGCGCAGCCACCACACAGCAGAGAGACCACGCAGCCACCACACAGCAGAGAGACCACGCAGCCACCACACAGCAGAGAGACCGCGCAGCCACCACACAGCAGAGAGACCGCGCAGCCACCACACAGCAGAGAGACCGCGCAGCCACCACACAGCAGAGAGACCGCGCAGCCACCACACAGCAGAGAGACCGCGCAGCCATCACACAGCAGAGAGACCGCGCAGCCATCACACAGCAGAGAGACCGCGCAGCCATCACACAGCAGAGAGACCGCGCAGCCATCACACAGCAGAGAGACCGCGCAGCCATCACACAGCAGAGAGACCGCGCAGCCATCACACAGCAGAGACGGCGCAGCCATCACACAGCAGAGACGGCGCAGCCATCACACAGCAGAGAGACGGCGCAGCCATCACACAGCAGAGAGACCGCGCAGCCATCACACAGCAGAGAGACCGCGCAGCCATCACACAGCAGAGAGACCGCGCAGCCATCACACAGCAGAGAGACCGCGCAGCCATCACACAGCAGAGAGACCGCGCAGCCATCATTCAGCAGAGACACCGCGCAGCCATCATTCAGCAGAGACACTGTGCAGCCATCAAAGTACAGCTCTCATTCAACTTTCTAACTACATAAACCCACCCAAATATTTAACAGCTAACAGCCAAAATAACAGGTGGAAAGCATTGACCTACATCACTAATTCTATCCCAGAAAGCACCACCGCCATTTTTGCGATGGAAAGGCTAGTGTACTTTACATGCACACTAAGTTTGCTCCGGAATAATACAGTAACCAAGGTAGTGAAAAGGTCAGAGAAGTAAGAAAGGTAATAGAGCCCACATTGGTGGAGATATAATGCCATAGCTATAAATCCAAATAAATGATAGGCCTTTTCGCTGAGTCTTTAAACTGCGAGCGATGACTGGATAAACTTGGTCGGCAAGGTCATTCACTACTTGTGCCCAAGGATCTTGGGCACAGCTGCTAGGCAAATGGCTAGCTAAAACTTTATATACTTGACACTTGTTAGCTTTTCAACATGGACCGTGAGAGGTGGTGTACACATGCACAGTACAATTTATTTATTTATTATGCAATTTGTATCGCGCAAACTAAACCCGAAGGTGTCAAGGCGCCAGTACAAGAGTCATAATAGAGGCCAGTGGCATTTCTTCCCAAAATGAATATGATATATATTGGGGGGGGGGGGGGGGGGGTTGGGGGGGAGGAGGCAGCAATGCTCAGAGGGTTGTGTGAGACACAGGAAACCAACTACATTTCGGAATTGATGGGGAAGCGTGCAGGTGTGCCGAAAGGTTGATGTCAAGACACCAGTTTTTTGCTTCAAAGGAGGGATAAGCTAAAGAGAGGGTATTACCAAGGTGAGTGCACAGCAAGCTTTTTTTTTTTTTTTAACAGGGTGGTGGCGGGGAAGGTTCTCCTTAGGATGATGGAGTGGAAGACAACCATGTACTTTTAAGGTGGTGGTGCGTCTCCTCTGCACTACTCTTTGGGGTAATAAAATTAGATTTGGGGGAAGGAGGAAGAATAGGTGTCAAATGTAGATTGGTATTAGACAATTATCTGGGGCTTTCCATTTCTATCATCATCTGAGGTCATGAACTGTAGCAATAAATCCCCTCCTGTATCTACGAGGCCCACGATGCTCCCCGGCCTGACTCCTCCACACAAGACCACCAAAATAGAGATAAGACTCCCTCCCAGCAAGATAGGAACTGGGCTTGCTCAAATAGAAACTGAATCTGCCCTTCCCTGTTCCTAAAGCAACAGCAACTAACAGAGGACTATCGTATCTATCTCCCCTATTTTGGCGGCCATTTTAGAGTGGTCTCGCTCTCTCTTTGGTGTCCATCATGGACTAGTCTTTCTCAATATATGACCATGCCTAAGAACTGGCCTCTTTAGACTAATCTCGACTACCGAGTGTCTGCCTTTTATTGCAGTATTGTACTTCTACTTTTATTTAATGCACCGACCGCTACCTCATATATTTCTGGCTGCTCACTTGTGCCATTTTTTGACTCATGCTGCCTTTTGTTTGCACCTGTATTTTGGTCAGATATATCATTAATATTATACTTCTATGTGTATACTGTACATTATTATAAGCTGCACACATCTCACTTTTTATTCTTGTATTGCACTGATCGCTACCTCACATATTTATGTACATTTATTTGTAAGCTGCACCCATTTCACTTTTTATTCCTGGATTATACCAACTGCTACCTCTTATATTTTGGTTATGCTGGTTGATCACTAGTGCCACTTTTGTTCTCTGTAATTTACTGTATGTATTCGTTTTTCTGCACATGTGTACCACTATAGTGCATTCTCCCATACCCACCTAAACCACCATCCCAACATGGATCCTATCGGCAATCTCACACATAAAATCAACTACCCATCCACACTCACTAAAAAAGCCGCTAAACGCTTTAAACACAACTTCCTTAGGTCACACCCTGAAACCCCCTTTGCCGACACCTACTTCTCACCGGTCAATGGATCCCTGAACACGATATCATCTTCCACACCACACGCAGAGCTCAATGGAGAAAAGCGTCCCTCACCTTACTCACCGTCTCCACCACCACGAAATCCGCTCACAGCCTAACTCTCTCCATCACGCCATCCCAACTCTTCCCCGGCAGAGCCACCATCACTATCTACAATAACGGGATTGTCCTATCTCAATCCACAGACAGGAACCTGGAACTACTAGACAACTTGTTCCCCACTTTCAAAGAGCACCTCTCCAATTCGCGGACCAACACTCATATCTCCTCCAGTCCTACCACCCACGACCTCACAGCTCCCACCACCCACAACCCTTCTAACCTATTTCAGTGCCAGGTAGCTACTACACACTCCTCAATCAGAGACACACCTACCTCCCCTGACTTCTCATCTCCCACCCACAACCCCTCTATCCCAGTTCAGCATCAGACAGCTGCCACACACGCCTCAAACACAGACACAGATCGATCCCCCTCATACACCACTCACACCCCCACCCCTCCTACCAACCCTCGGACCTCCACACATACCATTAACACTCCTCTCACCCCTGACAGCACAGCTCCCACCCAGAACACATCTAACCTAGTTCAGCACCAGAACGACACGCACATCGACAAATCCCACCCTTTATCCCCCCACATTCTCAGTCCCCATTACCCTCAAATTAAGAGAGGTGTGTTCTGCATAGTTAGTTAAACTCCCCCTCCCCACAACAGGACCATCTCCAATCCCATTTCCCCCCCACTCTCAGCCCCCATTACCCTTCCTGCACCCCCACCAATACTTTCAGACACCCAGCCTTCACCTTGATCTCCCCGCCTACCACCATCAATGCCCTCACTCATACCACCAACCTCCTCCCTACCTCATCCACACCCCTCCCGCCCAAAACCTCTCTCCTCCCCAACACCATCCCGTACACTAACACAACACAGCCGTGCACGAATACCAGCCCACTCCCCCACCTGCACGCGAATTCTATGGTCAGTCATTTACCTCCGATTGCCTCCCCCACCTCCACCACGCTGGACAACATCATGGCCACCCTCATTCAGATCAAAGAAGACATGCACATCATCAAAGAACTACTCTCCACACACCCCATACACCCCTCACCCACCTCCACCTCCCCTCGCAACTTGTCCCCTACCCCTCCGGTTGACTCCCTCACTCAACACACCCCTCACCGGGCGTCAATCCCTGCTCATAAATCGCAGCAACCGCCCTCGTCGCCCCTGCAACCCCTCTCCCAACTACACCTCCCCTTCCAACTTGTCCCCCACCCTTCCGATTGACTCTCACTCAACTCTCCCCACACTGGACCTCAATCCCAGCTCGCAATCGCAACAACCGCCCTCGTCGCACCTACAACCCTACTTCGGACCTCGACACACTCACCCTTCTCCGCTCCTATGACCCAGCCCCCCAAAATCACACAACCACCTCACACCTCACCATTCCCACGATACACTCAAATCCCCTTAGACCCCCCACACTAAACAGCATATTCTCCATCCCCAATAACCTTAGAAAAGTCCCTCTATCTCTAGAACCCTCTACCACCCTCAACACACCCAGTCTCAAATGCACTCTCCTCAACTGCAGATCGGCCTCGAAACATTCCGCCGCCATCGCGGATCTCATCTTAGCGCTGGACCTTGACCTAATCATCCTGACTGAAACCTGGCTAACTGAATCTTCGTCACCTATAATGGACATTCTGGTTCCTCCCTACTACCACATCATCAGACTTGACAGATCAGGCAAAATAGGTGGTGGAATCGCATGCATCTACAGGAACAAACTCTCTGTTCTGAAAGTCAATTCCACCTCCCTACCATCCCCAACATCCTGTGAATACATCTGCCTCGACATTATTAGTGAGGGCAAACCGATATGCTCTCTTCACAGCATTTACCACCCACCCAGGGACAACCTCACCATTTCCCAACAAATCATGGATATGATCTCAACCAATTCCGGTCGGCAGCTCACCCAAATATACCTTGGCGACTTCAACCTCCATTGGAACGATCGCAATGACGCGCTGGTAAATAGTCTTAAAAATGTCCTCGATGCCCTTGACCTCACCCAAATATGCAACAGCCCGACCCACGAGAAAGGCTCTATCCTCGACCTGATCATCTCAAAAGAGGACTCTATCCAACTCGAGTCCATCCAACCCTGTGACTGGTCAGATCATCATATTGTCACATTCGTCATCAATGAAAAAGTTAAATTTAACCCGGCTCAATCTTCCAAGCCCAAAGTCTGGAAAAGAGACATGAAAAAACTCAACCAGGCTCTCTGCCTCCTAACAGATGCAATCTCCTACTCCCACCGACCGGCGCCACGGACGTTCAAACCCTGACTGACCACTATCTCAACGCTATGACCTCAATAATTAATGAGGCTGTACCTATGAAGCTAAAAAGAGTCTCTACTAAAATCTCCAATCCATGGTACGACGGGAGTCTCAATGAGGATAGACGAGACATGCGAATGGCAGAGCGCACCTGGAGATCAGCTCCCTCTGCACTGCACCTAAAAGCTCTGAAGAAAAAGAGAAACGCCCATTTCAGGAAAATAAAACGCTCAAAATCAGAATTCTTCAGCCTCCAGCTCGACCAAGCAAAAAACCGCCCGAGAAAACTGTTTGAGCTAATCAGATCACAATCCAAGGAACAACCCCCAACCACTCAGCACTGTGCGTGAAGCACCCTCCTGTGAAGACTTCTCCGCTTTCTTTATCCAAAAAATTGACAGCATAAAGAGCGATCTCCTCATTGACGCAAGCCTCTTCTCCAAACCCCACTGCATAGCACCCACTGAACCAAAAAACAATGCTACATGGTCAACCTTTGGCACATACTCGGAAGAAGAAATTGGCAAACTGCTCAGCACCTTGAAACCATCCAATCACCTCACGGACCCCCTTCCTGCTACCGCTGTAAAAGACTTTACCCCTTTGCTTCTCCCACTCTGGACTAAAATCATCAACAGCTCTCTCCAACAAGGAAGCATACCTGACTCCCTCAAAGTTGGACAAGTCACACCTTTACTAAAGAAACCTACAGCCGACCCCTCTGATCTCAACAATTACCGTCCCATTACCAATATTCCCACTCTCGCCAAACTGCTGGAAAAATGCACACAACTACAATTGACTAAACACATTGAACAATTTGATCTCCTCAACCCTCATCAGTCAGGCTTCCGAGCAGGACAGTACAGAAACTGCTATGACCCACATAATTGACGACGCACTTCAAATGCTAGACCAAAACGACACCTGCCTCCTCATCCTTCTTGATCTCTCTTCAGCATTCGACACTGTTAAACATGAGAATTTACTAGAACTATTAAACACAAGAATGGGTTTATCTGGAACTGTTCTCAAGTGGTTCACTTCCTTTCTTCACAACAGGTCGCAGAAATTCAAGAGCAACAACCTGATGTCCACGCTAGGCGTCCCCCCCCAAGGATCCTCTATCCCCAACTCTGTTCAACCTAGTTATGGAACCTCTCACTACCTTGCTACAAGCATCCAATGTACACTTTCACATGTACGCCGATGGCACCCAACTTTATCTCAAATTACAATCCTCAAAGACATTTTGCTCCTGAACTCAACGATCAGAGGCACCCAATCCTGGCTTGCCGATAATCATCTCAAACTCATTGCCCTGAAAACAGAGTTCCTGCTGATCTCACCCCCAGCGAAGATCTCCACCAAGCAAATTTGGCTTAAACACCGAACCGCACTCAATGTCCAACCCACCATCGTGGAATCAGCAAAATCTTTAGGTATAACACTCAACACCAATCTCAACATGTAGCAACATATCAGCAAGGCAACCAAGGGAGCGAACTTCCAAATCAATACTCTGAGGAAACTTAAACCCTTCCTCCCAGCCAAAGACTTCCAAACCGCAGTACAAGCACTAGTCATCCCTCGAATAGAATACGGCAGCATCGCCCTCTGCGGACTCCCCCTAACTACTACCGCACCCCTAAGAGCTTCTCTAAACGCTGCAGCGAGACTCATCACTGGGTCAAAAAAGCACTCCCATATTTCCCCCGACTTGAAATCCCTGAACTGGCTGCCTTTTGAAGCCAGAATACATCTGAAAATCGCCTGCATGACACACAAGGCGGTACACCTGAACTCACCCGGCTACCTCGCTCAGAAGCTGACAATCTCTGGCGGAGCTAGAAACACTAGAGGCACAATCAATCTTCTGCTGAAACCTCGAAGATTCCGGAAGGAAAAAACCTATAAGCGCTCCTTCTCAGGAATGGCGCCTAGGATCTGGAACTCACTCCCTCCAGAAACCAGGCTTATCTCTTCCACTACACTCTTTAAGAAAGAAGTAAAAGCTATCCTCATGGCTAAATACACTTGAACTATTATCTCGAACTCTTTAAAGACTCTGCACCGATCTGTACTACATGTTTGACCCCTTTGCTTATTTTGTATTAGTTGTCTTATTGATTCATATGATTGGCTTCGCATCCACCTATTTGTACTGTTGGCTCGATTGATTTATCTGTTTGACTATGCTCCCTCATGTACCCCTTCTATGAAAAGCGCTCTGATATCTGCAAAGATCTTGTGCGCACTAAATAAAACTTTCAACATAAATAAATAAATAAATAAATGTAGAAACACTTGGTGGAAAATAACGGACTTCTTGGTTTTTACCTACTAATAATTCTGTGTTTACAATCGAGGTATCTGCACTCCCACTACAGTTCTGACGTTACTATACAATTAAAAAATATAAGGCAAATGCAAAACCACCATTCTCACCAAAACATTTTTGGCTCATTACAAGTACAATAATTTAAGTTCAGATAAAATGAGCAGCTTCCGCTTGTACCCAAAGTCCCTTTACATGTGTGCATGTAGGATTTTTAGTAGCCTCACTCTATTACAGTTTTGTGCATTGGATGGTCGGGAACCGCCTGACGCCATGGTGGGCGCGTGTGGACAGCTCCTGGCCATCCTGGCACCCACCCATGGGGGAAGAGCTGGGGCTCCCCCCGTGTGCCGCCCTTATTTACACCCCCACCAGGTCGCTGCCCACACCCACCACGGCATCTAATGAGGTCAGCACGCACAGACATTCTTAAAGGCTGCCATTTGCTTCCAACACGTCGAGGAGTAAGTAGTGTTTCTCCTCAGGGGTAGCAATAAAAGCACCAGGGAAAGAAAAGGGGTTTCCTTTCCTCCGATGTCCCTTCGGAGTATTCCTTCTGCTGGACCACACATGGGGCCGCGATCGTGACTGACTGACTATTTGTAAAGCACACCATTGCCGAGGCGTCTTGGTGCTGAGGTAGATGCAAACAGAGAGAGTTAGCGGGTCTAAGGCTTGGGCCAGGTTTTGATTATTTTTCTAAAGAAAGTCCTACTGGACTGAAGTCTTATGTGAGTGGGGAGGGAGTTCCTCAGTTTGTCCGCTTGGAAGGAGAATACCTTTCCACCCCACCAGACTCTTCTTATTCTGGGAGGAAGAACCAGTCCAGTGTTTGCCGACCTAAGGCAGTGTGAAGGAATGTAGGGAGGGAGTAAGGGTTGTATGTCCTCCGCACCTCCTCCATAGAGAGCTTTATGCACTAGGTAAAGGGCCTTAAAGATTACTCTCCGAACAGGGAGCCAGTGAAGGTGCTTCAGGCTCGCGGACGTTGGATGATGCTTTGGTAGATCAAGCAGTACTCGTGCAGCCGCGTTTTGTAGTGATTGAAGTTTGGAGAGCTGCCTTGCACCTGCACCCAAATATAGAGCATTGCAGTAATCTACTCTTGCAAATAATCAAAGGGGGGAGAATGGAACACTTGTCCTGCGTACCAGGGTCATGTTCAACTTTCTGTAAAAAAAAACACTCATTCATGTACACAAGGTGGGGGCGGTATATCTTGGTTCTCCTTGTCGGTAGATACTTTAATAAATTAGGTCGTTTGAGAAAGTAAAAACAAAAAGGGCTTGCGTAGATAAAGTTACTAATCTACCGCACTGATGGTGGTTGACATGTTTCAGCCTTGTGTTTCATCTAGAGGCTTTCTTCAGGACCGGTGGATTCGTAGTGGCTACTACCATGGGTGGTTAACTTACCACTCCATTTTTGAAGAGTCAGGTGAATTGTACCTGTGCCTCTGTTATCCCTGATTCGGGTTTCCTCGAGGGGCCGAACGGCTGTGATGACTGATGCGTGCTTAGACTTGTGCTTTGTCTGTTCACGACGCCGTGAACAGAGTACGGTTACTTTCTCAAACCACCTAATTCATTAAAGTATCTACAGACAAGGTGGTGTAGGGAATTTTATACTCACCTCACGAGGACACCTTCCTCCCTTTCACTCTCAATCTCTGGACCCTCTCTCTTGGTCTTCCTCCGGGTGGAGGTCAGCAAATTTTCAGAATAAACCATATGATGATGCGGTCACGTTAAACAAAGGCGGAGAACCAAGATATACCGACCCCCGCCTTGTGTACGTGAATGAGGGTTTTTTTTACAGAAAGATGACCATGACCCTGGTACGCAGGACAAGTGGTCCATTCTCCCCCCTTTGATTATTTGTATCTTCGTCTAGAAGCCGAATGGACCATTGCTTTTCCTTCCCTCCTCCTTGATTATACTCCGTAATCTACTCGACAAGACTAGTGCTCCAACTACCATTTTGCTTAATGAAGATGGAATAAACGGAAGAATCTTACGCAGAACTTTCAGGGCAAAGAAGCAGGCAGATAACACTTGGTTTATTTGGGAGGAGAGCGTTAGGCCTTTGTCAACCAGGAAACCTAGATTTCTAGCTTTCGGCACAGGAGCAGGACACTTTCCGGCTTCGGGTGGCAATCACAATTCGCTCCATATACTGGGTTTCTGACCGAACTCTATGCATCCAGGCCATTAGATAGTTACGTAACCTTTCCGCCAAGTCCACGCTTAGCATAACTGACACCACTAATTGGGTGTCATCTGCATACGACACGAGCGTGAGACCATGGCTTTTTATCAGTCTTGCCAACGGACCCACATACACATTAAACTTTCCAGACTGAAGTCCTTCCCAGTGGATTACATGTTACCTGCAGGCCAAGTATGAAGCTAAGAGGGCAAGAGCCTTGTCCCAGATACCAGCCACATTCAACCTTTGCAACACCGCATGATTTACGGTGTCGAATGCTGCGTTTAGGTCGAGCAATATCAGGGTGGCCCTGCCCTGCCCCATCCATCCATCCATCCATCCATCCATCATCCCCTTTCTGATCTCTTCATTGGGATCAAGGATGTTTTTCTTATTCAGATATTCCGTCAGCTCTCTACTCAGAGCTTTCTCAAGTATCTTTGAGGGAAACGGGAGGCAAGATATTGGTCGATAGTTTTTAGTTTCCAGTGGATCAAGTGTTTTTTTTATGGGTCGGATGCAGACCTTTTTCCAACACATTGGAAAGACACCCGAATTTGGGATCTTATTTAATAAGGGGGCCAGGGAAGCACTGATCTCCTCCAGGACTAGATGTAAAATGTACGGGGGCAAAGGTCAAAGGGAGACCCTGACTTGGTTTGCACAAGTAATCTGCCACTTATTTCTCACCTAATATTGAAAACCGTGATAGGCTACACTGGGGGACAATATCTTCCAGTCCATCAGTACCGTTCGCCTCTGGCTTTGGTACTATTTTCTATTTTCGTTATACACAGACTGGACTTTGTTTTAAAAAAAAAAAGCCAGCCATTAGGTCCACAAACTGTTGGTCCGGTGTGAACACAGTATCCGAGGACATTTAGGTAAGACGGTAATAGTTTTAAACAATTCCTTGGAGGAGTTAGTAGCCTTCTGGATTTTGGCGGTGAAGTAATCTGTTTTGGCTTGTTTTATAGCAGACGTGTATTCCTCTAATGCTGCGTTTTAGCCAGTCCTATATTATGTGCTATAGTTGGATCTCTAGATTCGCTCCTGGCGTCTGCACTTGATTTTTAATTGTCTAAGCTTGGTGGAATACCAGGGTGATGAAGTTGGTCTTCTCCTAAGGTGCCTCTCTTCTCTTCCGGCACCAACTTATTTTCTGCCTGATTTATCCAGTTTTCATAATTCATGGCTGCCAGGTTACAGTCCCTTATATCTGGGAGATTCTTCACTAAAGCTGAAATCAGATTGTGTTTTTGAATTGATTTCAAAGGGTGTGATTTCGTCAAGGAGTAACTAGTCCTACGACGGCTAGTTACTGCTGTCTGGACACTGAAGTGAACTGTTAACTCTTTACTTCAATATGGGGAATACTGGAAAAAATACTGTCTAACGTATGGCCGGCTTGGTGCGTAGGCTCTAGTATTAACTGACTCATGCCATATCCTGCCAGGTTGTCTGTCAGGCATGATGTGTCAGTGCCTTTGTTTCTAAATTAAAATCGCCATGGACTGTAAAGGTATCCGTATCTAAGAAGGGTTCTAAAAAAGACTGCAGTGCGTTCATAAAAGCAGCTCTCGTACCTGGAGGTCTGTATAGGAGTAGCCCTGGAAAGAGTTCACAGTTCTTGCTTTTAACACTGAACGACATTGCCTCAGCTTCCAGCACAGGCTCTGGTACAATCTTCACCATATAGTGGGACTGGTGAATCAGTGATAACGCTCACCCTTTTGCTCCTAACCTATCTACATGAGCTACAAGGTATCCCACCGGCACTGCAGCTCCCTAGTCTGGCTCTGAGGTTATTAGCCCATGTTTGTTAGAAACAGCAGCTCTAGGTTTTCAACTTGAATCAGACACTCAAGCTCATACTTGTGTTTCATCATGGATCTTGTATTAAGTAAGATGCAACTGATAGTTTTAAGATCCATTTGGGGGTTTCCTTGCGTAAGCATATGCATCTGGGAGTCCCTGGTGTTTCGGGGAGCTATGTTGTCCAGGCAGCATGAAAGCACACAAGACACCAGGGATTTTATTGTTTTTGGCAATGTCGGGGAGCAGGCCGTTGGGTGAGGGTTGCTACCCTTCAGGGAGCAAGTATTTTAGCAGTTTCTGCACCCCCTGGGGAAGATCAGCTTATTTTTTTCAGGCCCGTCTGCACCACTAGGCCACCAGGGATACTTTTACTTTTTGCGTTGTTGGGGAGCGGCTCCTTCCGCACGGGTTGCTCCCCTTTAGGGGTTAATTATTTTGGTAGTTTCAGCTCCCTTAGCGGTCAGATCGGCCTACTGCTTTTAGGCCCACCTGCCCCCAAGGGAGGCAGAAGCCACTAGACACCAGAGAGGTTTCTTTCAGTAAGTAGTTGTTGGTGAGCAGCCCTTAGGCAAGGGTCGCTCCCCTTTAGGGGCTGATTATTTTAGCCATTTCTGCCCCGCCCCCAGAGAGGGGCTAACCGATCTGCCTTATACTATTTTAGATCCATCAAAAGCCACTGGACACCAGCGATTTTATATTTAGGTAATATTTTTACTGTGGGGAGCGGCCCTTTGGGCACTGGTCATTCCCCTTTGGGGGGGGGGGGGTGATTATTTTGGCCGTTTCTGCCACCCTTGGGGGCAGATCGGCCTTATGCTTTTAGGGCCCACCTGTTCTAAGAGGAAGAGGAGGGAGGTGAAAAAACTGGACACCAGTGACTATTTTTGGGCAATATTGTTGTAGGGTGCGGCCCCTTGGGCAAGGGTCGCTCCCCTTCTAGGAGTGAATGTTTTGGCTCTATTTTAAGGGCCATCTGCCCCCCTCAAATCCCTAAGCTTGGCTGGTGGATTGTGTGTGGACTGGTGGATTGTGTGTGGACTGGCGCATTATTTGCATGTGAATGTAATGTTTTATTTCTCCTTTTTATTCTACTGTAAAGCTTCAACTCAGTTGACGTGTTTCCTGTTTCGGCAGTGGTTGATCTGCATTTTGCGTAGTGGCATGTATTTGGTAAAAACGTTTGTCCTGTTTACTTTAAATGGAGTATCACTGTCATGCATGAATGAGTTTTTGTAAATGGTGTCAAAATAGCAGCATATTTAGCTTATGTTTAATTGTGTGTAAAATTTTTCAATTTATGCACAATGTGTAGTGTGTTGACTGATGTGTATTTTTTTCCTTTCTTTTTTAGTGAGATATAGTTGGTCCTTGTCCTGTCTGTGCAGAGTTGGTGGTGGTAAGTCTAGCGGTCTCTGGTGAGTGGTATAGTTTGAGTATGCAGCTTTTTGTGATAAAGCCACATTTTATTTATATTTCTTATTTTACAAAGTGTTTGTTGTTGTTGACTTGTTGGTAAAGTTACTTTCATTAGTAAGGATTATGGGTTGCAGCAGGATTACCTCTCAGCACGTTGTTGGTATGCTTTCTGAATATTTCTCTGACCAGGACAATAAGACTGACTCTGCTTCCGAGGCAGATGAGAAAGTGCAAGATTCTAGCAGTGAATTTTCTGTCCAAGAGGAATCATCTGACGATTAAGCTACTCAGTGTGGATGAAGCTACTCTCAGTGTGGATGTAGTGCCTGTTGTAGAGGACACGGATGTGCTTATGAATGAATGAATGAATGATTACACATTTCTATAGCGCATGGCTACCCGGAGGCATCCCAGCGCTTACGTGGACCAGTCATCTCCATTAATTTTAGCAGAATAGGAAGGTTTTCAGCATTTTTCTAAACCTGAGATGGTTCTCCTCCAAGCGGATAGCGTCTGGAAGATTATTCCAAGAAACGTCTGCCCCCGGGGCGCGATCTCCTGATCCTGGGGATTGCCAGTAGATTCTGATTACTGGATCTCAGGGTTCTGCATGTTTGATAAGGAGTAAACAAGGGTGCAAGAATGTCTGGTCCGGAGTTATGCAGGGCTTTATGAGCAATAGTCATTGCTTTAAATACGATTTGTTGTTGCACAGGCAACCAGTGTAGTTGCTTCAATGCTGGTTTGGCAGAGGTTCTGCGTGGGATATTTAGTAGCATTCGGGCAGCACAGTTTTGGATGGTCTGAAGGATCTTGATTGTCCCTTTAGGGGCCCCTAGATAGACTGCGTTGGAATAGTCTAATCGTGATAGTATAAGGGATTGTACTAGGATCCTTCTAGCCTCAAAGGGAAGTAGTCCTAGGATCTTTCTGAGTGCTCTCATGAGGGCATAACCAGTCCCTGCTACCTTCCGGGCTTGGACCTGAAAGTTAAGGGCTGGATCCAGCCACACTCCCAGGCTTTTAATTTGCTCCTTGGGGGTTGGAGGCTGCCCCAGGGAGTCTGGCCACCACATATCCACAGAGGTAGGTGGTTTATGTCCTAGCATCATGACCTCTGTTTTAGCTCCATTAAGCTTCAAAAAAGAGTCATTCATCCATTCCTGGACTTTGCTAAGACAGGAGGAGAGATTGTTATAAGTCGTCTCCTGCCCAGACAAGGAGATAAGCTGAGTATCATCAGCATATGTTACCAATTGTACTCCCCAAGGTTGCACCACCTCAGCCAAAGGTCTCATGTAAATATTAAATAGAGTAGGGCTGAGGGATGACCCCTGGGGAACACCACATTGGAGCTGTATTGGGGTTGAAACTATATCATCCTCAAACACTGAAAAGGTCCGATTGGAAAGGAAAGAGCTAAGCCAGTTCAGAGCGGTCCCAGTGATACCTACATCACTCAATACTTATAGTGCAGCAAGAGGGATATGGATTGCAGCATGGGGTTGCAAGGCTTCGCATTGGAAGTGCTGGACTCTGGGTTGACCCAAACACGGTGCAGTCAGTGTTGCCTGCCTTTAGTAGCGTTGCAGGGTGCAGTGAGATGTGTAAACATTTTTTGCCTATGTAATTTTTTCAGATTTTGATGGACAATGTATTTTTGGATGGGATGGTTAAGCAGACTGATGAACTGTATTTGAGGGATAACAGTGCCAGACGTGGGCACTGCTCTAGAGCGATCCAGAGGACTCCCACAAACCTGGATAAGATGAAGTTTTGGGGTTTTGCTTTTTTTGATGGGCTTGATAAGGAGTGGCCCTGTCTTCATATTGGTGTATCAATCCATTGATGGCAATGGCCACATTTCCTGCAATCATGAGTCATAATAGGTATTTACTTTTACTTCAGATGCTGCATTTTGTTGATAATACTTCTCGTGGCAACGCTGATCACCCAGATTGTGACAGTCTTTTTAAGATTCGTCCTGTCCTTGATCACTTTGGTCTTAGCAAGAGAGCAGGTTATGGAATTCAGATGCATATGTTGTCTGAGAGTAGTACAGGATAGGTCTAGAATTTGTGGCTGTACACTGGGGATTCCACTAATGAACTGCCCCTGGTTGACAGTCCACTTTCGGAGTTAGTGAGAAAATTGTGGGAACTTGGTAGAGGCCTTCTATACAAAGGTCACCGTTTGTACCTAGATAACTTCTAAACTTTTGTGTAATTGTTTAGGGAATTGTTTAAAGCGGACACCGCTGCTTGTGGCACAATCCGCTGCAACCGTAAAGGTTAGGCAAAGGAGCTTTCTTGTAAAAAGGTTGAGGGGACAGTGCAGTGCCTTGCTTAGTGATGAACTGCTAGCCGTGAAATTTGCAGATCGGAGGGATGTGTACATACTGGCTACCATCCATGATGAAAGTACTTTCTGGTCACTAGCCACTGGGTTGGCAAGGAGATACTAAACATTTTAATCTCGTGGTACAACATTTGGGGATTTTCAACATTCACCACAATAAAAAACAACTGCACAGACTCCTGCAGTTTGCCTAGTTGCGGACTACGGTTAAAGGGGCTTCCTCTTCAAGGGGTTGAAGAACATTTCTAGCCTCCAGCTCTGCAGGATTTCTTATAGGACTTTATATTTAGTTATTTATGTGAGACTAGCAATATAAACTAGACAACCTTTCTTTGTCCGGGACAGTTTAGGTGTAGGGTGTGCCAATGTAAATAATAGGTTTTGACTTTAATAGTTACAGGTCTATTTCACATTTAATCACACGAGTTAATCATATCCCAGGGTATTTTTAAACTCATTCTGTTCGCGTTTAAATGGCTGCATGGTTTAGCCACCTTCTTGGCATTTTGGGAACAGCTATACGGTCTCAACTTTTACTACTGCCTCCCGTTAGCTTACATGAATGGGAAAGGGAGGTGTGGCTAGTACATTAACAGTAAAATCCAGCCATCTCTGGAATAACCCCAATATGACCCACAGAAAATACAATACATTCAAAACAAAAGAAACGGGCAGATTCACCTGCTTCAGTAAGACACTTTCATCCTGCAGTTCTTGGTCCCCATCTGCTTGCTTTTTTCACTTTTTTTTCTTCCCACGAAGTAAAGGTACAACATTCAAATGCCACCAGTAGACATGCACGAATAAGCCATTAGTGAAACCATTAAAGGGTTTGTCCAGGCAAGAGGTGGGCCACTGTGTCCCTGTCAGTTTTTTTTAGCAGCAGGCTTGAGATGCTCAGAGTAAGGCGAGTTTCATAAATGTAGTTAGATAATAGTGCTGCTGTCCTCAAACCTAGATGGAAAGCTGTGGGAAGGTCCTGATCTCCGACCCTTGCATAGAAGCAGGAGTAAGAGAGGGTCCACATCAGCACTACTTCCTATACGCGAAGAGAACTTGGACATGCATGTTCAGAAAGGATCAACGGTGCAGTTGGCAAAGCAGCATCTTCCAGATAATCACAGCTCAAAACTCCTAGGGACTTAACTCTGCCCACCGGGGATAGAGCAGGACCACCCAGCATGAAGAAGCATCCTGCCACTCAGAACACTCCAATTCTAGCATTCCTGCTCAGATCAGGACGCTTAACATCTCCGAAGGAACACTCTTCCTTCGGAGTTGAGAGCCAATCCCTCCACGGCCTTTTTCAAGAAATAGGCCAAATCGTTTTTCCTGAATGTTCGTTAGCTGCTGCATCATCATGCCCTTTTTTTACATGTCCCCTTGCTGACCGACATCTCTCCCAACTTATTGTTCTAAATTTATTTTAGGTTTGGTTGTTAATTGTTATTTTTTCTCCGAGGGCCCTCAACCATCAGGGTTGTTAATTATTGTACTATGTTGGGTAAAGTTCACTTTTGCCTGTTTTGCTACATGTTACAGGTTTCATGTTACACCACAGGAGAAATGGATCTAGTGTGGCCCACTACCAGGTCCCTGATCTTGACTGTGTACTCCTTGTGTTGTCACTTTATGGACTTCTGCTGTATGAAGTTTTAATCACGTCTTCACCGTCAAGTTCACTTTTGTTTGTTTGTTTTGATAATTGTTACAGGAAATATTTTACGCCCTAGGAGAGATGGATCTAATGTGGGCCACTACCAGGTTCCTATCTTGACTGAGTAATCCTTGATGTTACTTTTCTGACTTCTATTGTATGACGTGTATTCATGCTTTCGCCGTATGTACAGTGCTCTGATACCCCAAGGGTCATGTTCACGCTCTATAAAACGTTCTAAATAAAAATAAATCAAATTAACGTCTAGAAAACTATACATCTGAAAGGTAATGCACGTGATGGCTGCTGGTCCCTCTCCAGTCACTGGCACTGAACTACTGCCGACAGTGAATGAAGTTTAAAGAAAGGACATTTAAAAACACAAATAGTCGAATATTTACTTGTTAATAAACTGTTCTAGTCCTTGTCTTCTCTCTTCAATAAAGGCATCCTCAAAAATGCCCTCATCGCCTCGGAATGGAAGTTGTCTCTTTAATGCTTTTCCAGGTAGCGGCGGTACTACAATCTGTATAAAATAAAAAAATTAAAAAATGAATAAACAGCCAACACGATTTAACTAGTAAATAAAAACAGAGGGCAAATACATTGATCTATGATAGAATTAGGTCATGGTCACAACATTAAAAGTGTCATTAAGCGTTCAGACCAAAAGGGATCCGTACAAGTTTTCAAATTTTCAGTCCTGGTGAGATGCACGGATAGAAGAAAATTGCTCTAGATGGCAGGAAAACAATGCTTTGGACGACAAACAATGTAGGCAGTGTGCAAAGCCATTTAAAAACATCCAGCATCTTAAAATTACAACAATTCATTAACCAAGCAAAACAATTCTTGGACCTTATTGTCACAAAGTTTATACCACCTTAAAGTACCAGATTTTATTTATTATATTGCTGTTGGCCCTGCAACTCCATCTACCTGGAGAGTCTATGTATCCTTGGAGGTCATCTATCCATGGACCAGCTACCTCGACCCTGCTGACATACTGGGTTAAGTAGGCTCTACCTCTCTAAACAGGTCACAGCGGCAAGGCCATTCCACAGGCTTCCCAGATCAAGGCCTACTTTGTATGGAGAATAGAAACTGAAGAGGTTGTATTCCTGTCCAGTGGCTTCTCTGCTGCTCTACTTTGTAGCCGATTACAAAGAGGCAATGAACCCTGGGGAAGGCACGTATATCCATCTTGTGGTCAAGGTAGAACTAATCAAAGGGTCTGTGCCTAGAGTCGCCAATGAAACACTTATGACCAACCTGGGTGTTCTGTGTGCTGAGAGACTGTCCCCATTTGCAAGGGAGAAGGGAAAGTTTCACTCCAGGCAGGGGAAATATCCTCTGTACAAAGCAGATGTGCTGAAGACCATCTGATCAACCAGGTTTGGAGAAGAGGTGTGTAAGCGGGCACGTCAGCACAAAGGAGACGCACTGCCTAGTGCAGCATACAAAACCAGCCCAAATGGACCACACAAATAACTTGCCCACCCATAGAGTGCACATCCTCCACTCAACCTATATCATTCCTTCATGTGCTAGAGGTTATTCATGCAAAGGATCCTGGATGGATGTCAACCATGGAGAGCCAATAGGCACTTTACCCACAGAAATACAGGTAAAAATGCCTCTGCACTAGGATCACACTGCCACCATTATCAGCCATCTCACAGCCTAGGGGTGCTCCCCGTCCAGCGGCCCGAACTTTAGTTCCCACATGAAGTGCAATGAGCAATGCTTTTGCTAACTTCCCTGCTTTCTAGACTTTCTGGGTGGCATCAACTCCGAGCCAGGAGTCTGACTCACCATGTTGGGTCTTCTGATTAACCAGTTCAGCTTAAGGTATAGTGCAAACTGTCTATGGTTGCTCAAGAAGCAGATACAATGGTTTGCTGGCAGTTCAGTTTGGTTCTCCCTTCCCTTCCCTTGTCTTTCCTCGCCCTACCTGGAGATCCTTCCCTATCACTGGACTATGCACAATCAATCCGTCAGGTATTCATAGAGAGCACTACTCACCCGTTAGGGTCTCAAGGCACTGGAGGCGTGGGGGGTGGGGTTGGCCAGCTCTGAGGTCATCTGAAGAGCCAGGTCTTGAGGTCTTTTCTAAAGGCTTGCAGTGTAGGGATTCTTCTGATGCTGAGGGGGGAAGTGTCCCAGGCGGCTGGTGTGGATCCAAGAGGAGGACTTCTGTTTTCCCAGAGTTGAGCTTCAGGTAGCTGCTGCTCATCCAGGATGAGACATCCTTCATTCCTTCCTGGAAACGGAGCCTGGTGATGTTGGGTTCCTTGCTGAGGGAAGAGGATGAGCTGGGTGTCGTCGGCGTAGGACATTATGCAGAATCTGTTTTCAGACGATGGTTGCAAGGGGGAGCCATGAAGATGATTAAGTTCGTGGGGCGGAAGGTGGATCCTTGGGTACTCTGCATCTGATCTCTGTGGGTTCGGAGAGTAAGGGCGGGAGTCAAATTCTTTGTGTACTGCAGGAGAGGAAAGAGCAAATATACTCGGCGACAGTTCCCTGTATGCAGGTGTCGTGGAGTCTGGTGGCTAGTGTGCGGTGGGAGACAGTGTCAAAGGCTGCTGAGCGGTCTAGTAGAATGAGGGTTGCAGTGTGGCCGTGATCAAGGAGGGTACGGATGTCGTCATTGGCAGCTAGGAGGACAGTCTGGGTTCTGTGATTTCTGCGGAATCTGGATTGAGAGGAGTCAAGGAGGTTGTTCGTTTCTATGAAGTGTGTTAGCTGGGTGTTGACTATTTTTTCGATGACTTAGGCAGCGTAGGGGAGAAGAGGGCTGGGCCTGTAGTTCTTGAGGTCCGTCAAGTCAGTGGAGGGCTTCTTGAGGAAGGATTTGACTTTAGCGCATTTCCAGTCATCCGGGAACGTGCCTGTTTTGAGGGTGCAGTTTATGCACCCACATTTATTAAGAACCTCAGGGAAGGGTATCAATAGAACGATTCATTTATACACTGCAACACCTGGTGAGGGCGCTCTACCCTGCATGTGCCATACTTTCGTCAAGTAATACGCACCACACATTAATGAATACTTCTATTCGGGAAACATCCTTTACAGTGCAGTCTTTACAACGACCAGCCTTTACAATGAAGTCAACACCCCGCATGTGACGTTACCATGAATTACTTTACCACACAAGTAGTTACGACTCGCTGTAGGGGTTGCGTCGTTGGACTGATTTGGGATTTTCAAGTCCAAAACCAGTCCCTGCCTGGTTCACTATCATTTACTTGGAAGGCTGGTTTGATATTGCGGTGGTCTCCTTGGATGGAGTTTCATTGGTGCAGATTAGTATTCTGAGCAATCCACATTCCTGACCAGCCTCTCACACACACACTAACCAAATGGGCTCATCTCCCTGGGTGTTGGTTGGAGACTTTAATAGGCCCTAGACGTACCCCTTGATGGGTTCCTCATAGTTTTACCCCAAGCCCCTGTAGTTGCCAATGACAAAGTTCCTGACCGCCTTGTTACAGCATTGGACACCGACAAATGTCTGTCAACAACATAACCCAGGGCACAGATTATACTCCACTGCTCTCCTCTGCACAATTTAAAATGTGTGCCTGGACCGCATACTGGTTTTAGCTGGTCTTTATTCACAGTTCACGTCTTCAGACTACCTGGCCACTCGATCGCAGATCATTGACCCGTAGGACGTTTCTTTCATGGGTGCAAACTTATCTGCCTATCCCCACTGGCGATTACAGTGACCGCGCTGGAGGACCCCACCTTCTCACAGCTCCCTTGCATTTTACATCCAAGATTACTTTGAAACTAATGAAGGTTCTACATCATCTAAGGTAACGAGCAGGGGCGCCCTTAAGGTATCTGTGTGTATCTGTCATTTTGCATGTGCTCGCAAGATTGTAGGGCAAGATCTTAGAAGGGAAGTAGCTACCTCTGGCCACGCTGAGCAACAGATTGTCTCGGATCCTAGCCTGTGAGAGGCTCTCTTCATTGCTTGGGCTCGTAAGTCTTCTAAGCGGGGAGACTACGGCACCTTGATCACACCACATATACTGCGCGTGTCCAACCGGAGTGAGATAAACTGGGTGGACTTCTTGCCTGGCTGACCACCTGGGACAAAGTCTCGATACCAGTCACTGCGCTCCGAGATACAAATGGTGTACTGGTATGTATGTAGCAGGAAATTCTAACTGGCTTCCATAATTTTAATCTCAGTCTGTATACATGGGCAATGAACATTGGTATCTTGTGGTACCTTCCACAGGTTCCCATTGATTCTAGTTATGAAACTGAAGCCCCAAGACAAGTAGTCAAAGACTAGACTTCTATCATGCGCGTTTGGCGACCCTGGCCCCCAAGCTTCGGGAGATGTACAAGGCTCCATCAGAACAACAAGAAGAGGTCCCCTGAAAAGGATTGGGAAGATGGGAACCAGGAAAAACACTTCAAAAAATATAAACATACCCAACTCCCTCCGATAAAGGCAGGTTTTAACTGCTATATAGCAACAATACTTTTGGACAGAGCCAAACACCTTCTAAATAAAATAGTCACTTTGTTATTGTTATAGTCTTAATGTTATTCTTTTTATCATAAATATAATACATAAATAACATTTGCAACAGTGATACTAAACATAACTAATAAACTTAGCTACCAACTCACACATACCAATCGCACATACTACGTTCTCTCTCATACCAACCAAAACCAATAAAATTGCACACCACGTTTGTCAAACTCAATAATATATAGCATACAGATGTAAATCTTAAATATAAACATGAATGTCTTGGATTCTCTACTGAAATTTGTGGACCTAAGTCAGTTAATACATATTCTTTCCATTGTCCATCTTGTTCCATCACTTGAAACGAGGCAACGCCAACGTGCATTTTGGTGTCTTACCAAGAACATGGTGACACCTTCCTCAGGGCAAAGTAGTACAAACCACAAAGTAAAAACCAGGAATAGAGGGGTAGCAATCCAAGATAAATCAAGTCAAAAGTATCCAGTCAATTGAACAGATTGTGAAAGCAACACCAACATTTACCTCTTCAATATAGAAAAAAAATGGTCATGCCCGCTCGCGAAAACAGATATGGAGGAACAATAGTGAAACCTACAGACATGCACCAGAAAAGGTAAGGGAAAAACATCCATATGGACTTGGCTAATTCATAGAAAATGGCTATGCAGTCTGAGACCTACAAACGTAGGTTGACATGGTCAAAGGATGGCTTTAGAAGCTATATCAAGAATAAAAATTCAATTATCTAGGCGTCGGGTGCGTCCAAAAGAGTCTCCCGTTTTGCCACGAGACCGTACTGCTTTTTACTTTAGTGGTTTGTTCTTCTATGTGATTGGTAAGTGTGATGAGTGGGTAGCCAAGTTTGTTATTTATGTTTTATGTTTAGAATCACTGTTGCTCGCGAATATGTTATTTACGCATTGTATTTATGATAAAAGGAACAACATCAAGACTAACAATTACAAAAAAGGGACACTTTTTCTTGTTAAGAAGGATCTGTCCGAAAGTATTGTTGCTTTATAGGAGTTATACCCTACTTTATCAGAGGAAGTTGGGTAGGTTTATATTTTTTTCAAGGCTGCATTAGAGACTGGATCTTTCCAGACTCCCTCATGGAGGGCACATAGTCCCCATTCCTAAGCTGGGCTGCCTCTCCCTCCAGAAGTCTACATAGCAATAGCCATCCTGAACTCAAGACTAGAAGATTCTTGTGAAGGTCTGTGCCTCCTGAACCTTGCGAATTATCCCTACAGTGGATTCATCCATATCAGAATTGATCACCTGCAGAAACACAACCCTGAACCTTAGGTGCCTGTATAGGCAGGCTTAAGGTTTCTTGAAGCAGCTCCCAGACCTTGACTTGGGAAGAATCCCTTAGTTTGGACCTCAAGAATGAATTCTACACCCTCCAGTAGGGCCAACTTTGAGGTGCTCTAGATTTGTGTTCTCCGCAACATCCCTGTCAGAAAGGTGTTGTCAACTTCTCCCATAGTCAGAGTACATATTGGAAAATGCAGCGCCTCCTTTCCCGATACTCATGACCCTCTTTTTTGCACTAGGTACTGAGCCACCTGGTGTATGCCTTGGGGCAGGGGGTGTGACAGGAGGAATTACACTTTCCAACGGGACCAACTCAGTAATATAGTAAGATGATGATTTGATCTACCATAAAGTAACGAAAATTTTCAAAATCTTGGATTTTCCCATTTTTCTAGACTGTTTCAACTAGGGAGATACAACTCGGGAAAACCCTCATAAGGTGAGGGCACTACCTTTTGCCATCTTGATATTAGGTCAAGATCTGTTGAATGGCAACCACACAAGGACAGTGCCAGCCCATACTGTACAAGTGCCTTTTTGGAAGACACAGCCAATGGCCCCTGTTGGATGTAGCACCCTTTCTAAGATGGTGATTTTAGTGCGCTTGTTAAACTTTCACCAAGTCACCTATTCCGCTGCCCGACACATTTTTTCAATGGATAGATGTGCTCTTGGGAGAGCTCATATGGCACGCAGACTGTCGCAGGACATCTCTTGCCAAACCAAGCCTCCTGGCTGAAACTGAAAGGTTGCTCAACTTGCTCCCCATCTCCTGTGATTGAGTCGGTGGATGGCTTAACTCTCAATGAGGCGATGAGTGCAGAGGGTCGCCCGAACTGTGCAGACAACCTAAATGGGCGACTGGTCGCAGACTCCCTGTGCCAGTGTCCTAAACCCCGGCTACTTTGACTGACAGTGTGGTCCTACACCTGAGCCTTACGCCTCACCAACAGAGTTCTCCCATATGCTCCAGAGATTCCCTTCTTCGGTCTTCTTGGTACCTGTGGCCCTATCGGGGAAGCCTATCACAGTCCCATAATTCTAACTCTATAACATTGGGGAACCTCGGAGGAGGCTATCAGATCAGATCACCCTGCTCTATTAGTTTCACTAACAGGTGGCGATCTGGACTCACACCCACTTACCCAGGTAACCTACACCATGAGATTGGGGTAAAGACATCACCTGTTTCTGCTAACCTCTCCTTACACTTACCACTATCCCATTATCTCCACTTCGGGACACTTATGAAGCAGACACAGGAAGGGTTTTCCACAGAACAGCCATGCACCCTGGCCTATCCCAATCCAGTTTTGCTCAATGCCAAGCCTAAACTTGTGCAATTTCGGTTTGCATCAGGCCCATTCTTCAACACTAGAGATTAACAGATTTTCCTGCAGACCAAGGATACCTGTCCTCACTGTTCTGTGGAACAGGCGGAACTCCAACGCATACTCTGGGGCTGCCCCTAATTTGAGCTACTGGACTAAGGTGCCTGAATTGACTTCCCCAATTGCTGTACAACCAGTCCCCCATGTCTGGGCATTGGTAGCCTACACAAATAGAAGCATAACAAAAAAATTATGTTTAGCCAACCTTGTTCTTCTTGCAAAGCAGGTTATCACCAGTAACTGGAAGGCAGCAACCTCACCTTCCTTTTCGGCTTGGAGTAACACTGAAAGCAAGGTCTACCATAGTGAGTAAGCCAGAGGTCTCCATAAAAGCCCAAGAGCCAGGGACTGGGATACCATCTTGGAGGACGTGAAGATGTCATTTCATGTTGAGGTGCTTGTTTAGCAATCCCAGTTTCCACCAATATAGGCTTTCCTACTGGCACGCTCGCCATTGTGATTCCACAATATGAGACGTCATCCCGCTTTCTATAACAATCACTGCCCAGAAAGTAGCATACTGCAAAGAGTTAATAATCGTGAATCCCAGTATTTCCGTTTTGCATAGCTCAGAATGAGCTGGCTCCTACCCTCCTTTGCCCTCAACTCCTTATTGCTCAATCCACCAGCTCCAACAATGGTAGTATTGACATATGCTCTCTTTCTAGATCTCTTTATTCAAAATTAAGTAGAAACTGCAAAAAAAACAATAACACCACAGTATCGATAATGTCGTGCAGCCAAATAATATTCAATTCAAACTACATAGCCATGTCAGTGTTAGCCTGCTCTGGTTCATCTCAAATATCAACTAGGAGGCTGGGGCCTAGCAGTAAGTGTAGTGGGGGGAGGAAGGGGAGGGGGAGAACAGTGTTTACAAAGGCACCCACGAGAGTAATTCCATCTGCCCCAGACCTCAACCCATTTCTTTGGACATCCTCGGTTGATATAGACAGTTTTTTCTGCTACCATATTTATGTACATATCTTTTCCTCATTAGCTCAAGCTTGGTGTCCTGGATACTCCCCAGAAACAGGTTATATTTCGTTTAGCTACGGCCAGGCCCAGCATCATCCAGGTCCGTCTCATTAAAATTAAGTCGGATTCCTCCCATATGTTTGGAAGGCACCATTTAGGCTTTGGAGGGATTGCTGTGCCCTATATGTCATTCATGCATAACCACTGGCTCCCAATAGGTCTGTATTGCAGGGCATTCCAATATAATGTGAAAGTTGGTGGCTTTCTGGGTGCAGCCTCGGCAACAGTTATCGCTTGGGGCCCAACATATTTTCATCAGCGTGGTGCAAGCGTAATAGGCCCTGTGAGTATCTTGGTGTATCAGCCTGAATCCTGCCTTGACCACAATTTCTGTAGGTGAGGCCAGGGCCTCTGCTCATTCGTAGTCTCCTAGACCCCCCACCCCTTCAAGTTAAGAGCCCACTTCTCATGCAGGTCATGAAGTGTGTCAGATACGTTGTTCATCATTTTCAGATAAGTGAGTTAAGTTGCTTCGTGTGTCATGTTTGCCTAGTAAGCAGTCATTGAGTGGGGGAGCCAGGCAGCACCCCCGTTGTTGGGTATGTCTGACCTGCAGGTAGCAAAATATCTCATGGTCAGGTTATATTCTTTATGGAGGTCAGCAAAGGGGACCAGTGAGCCTCTTGACCCTACATACCCAATACTGGACAGGCCTATTAGATCCCACTTGTCAAATCCTGGGTATCCCCCAGCGTCAAGCGCCGCTGCGTCCCACAGCGGGTGGATCGAGTCCGCTTGTTTTTCCATCCCACCGTTTTGTGGCGCGTGTGCCAGAGACAGACTGTTAAAGCCGTCAGGTTCTGCTGGCGGACATATGCTTTCTTGATTCAGAAGTTTTTTTAATGGCCACAAAGCCATGCTGTTGTAATGTCCTGTTAATTGTTATAATCAATATACGATTGTTATAAAACAGTTGTATATTAAAGAAAAACCCAATAAAGTTTTTGGATAATCAAAAAACTCTTCTCATTGTTTGGGCTGAGGGGGGTAGAAGCAAACCTTACCGGAAAAACGGGTTCCCCAACAACAGAGCAAACTACCAAACACTAACAGTGGGCTTACAAAGCAGCTAAAGTCACACGAGGATAAACAGTGTGGAGCAGGTTACGCTTAACGACTGGGAAGCACAGTTTTACAAAGTTATACAGGGAAGCTCCAAACAATAGAAACAAACTAGCTTTGTTGGTACCCAGATCTCTTCGATGTTGCTCAGACTCAGTTTTGAATGTGCTGGGAACTCGAACAATCAGAGCTGTCGAGCCTTACATCCCGAGATAGACATTAAGGTATGGGTAGATGCATAGTATTCAAGCGGATACTTCTGATGACCCCAACATCTTCCACGATCTCTTTCCCATTGGTTAACCCGGGACAGGTGTCTTTTTTGTTTTTTTTAGAGCCTCGATTTCAACCGAGTTGTATTTACAAATCCCAATACATCCCGGGTTTGAGTTTATAAACATACTTCAGCCTTGAGTAAGCTTCGAATGGTGGACTTCAGTAGAAGAAACCATCTAAAGCAGTAACACTCAGCCTGGACCCCAAAGGTAAACAACACCCACGACAGATGGATCTAGTACCCAAGAACAGGTCTCCCATACTTTCATGTTAGTTTAGTGGAGGGGTTTATCCAACAGCTGAAAGCAGTATTAAAGTTCAATCCATTAAGGGGTGAGGGGGTAAGTAATTTAGGCTGAAGTTATGCACTGTGAGCAAAATAAAAAAGGGTACTATGCACGGTTTCCTGCTCTTGGAAAAATGTACTCTGGAGTTATGGCCGTATCCTCAGTATGGTTTAGGTATTTCCTACTGTTCAAAGTATTTACACAGGTGACTGGTAAGGTGAAAGGCTATTCTCCTTCAGTGCTGCCGAGCATGGCAAGAGTAAAGTAAAAACTATACAGGAGAAGCTACCAAAGGTCGTGTTCTGCTTGGATGAATATGCAGTGTGTAGGGAGGGGGCAAGGGAGGTGACAAATGCACGACTTTTGGAAATGAAAATGTACATTTGTCAGTGAAAGAGGGGAAGCGACAGAAATCTGCTTGTTCTTATTTTCTCCGAAGAACAGGAAGCAAGGGGTGACTGCGCTCAGCAAGTAAGAGGAAGGAAGGGTGGGTTGGTTACAGCATTAAACCTTCACTGAACGGTCAGCTGATGAAGGATTTGTATCCTGTAGCTCCATTTCTGCTACAGGATATACATTGAGATAGCACAAATTCGGTCTTTAGTTTTAAATCCGGTTTATGGCCACTCACTCTGAAACCTTCTTAGTTATGAACATAGTTGGGGTATGCAAAATCCTCGCCAGTCAACCGGGTTGGGGGTGGGCGGCCGTGGGGGTTGTAATTTCAGGCGATGCGGTCAATGGCATCAATGAGGTCATAGAATACTGTCATTAGTGTCGGAGGTAATTAGCGGTCCATGACTTGGCATAGAGGCCTCCCTCTGCGGTCAGCAGAAAATCCTGTCGAACCATACTCTACTTCTGCAGCGTTCACAGGAACGGTCGATCACTAGACCTTGTTTAAGCCATGCCGGATGGAAATGAAATATGACAAAAGCTGAGGAATGAGCGCCATCTTCGACCTGGCGATCCCATCCACAGTTGAGCGGGGAGGGGCTTCCAGAAGCAGGAGCTGCTTCGATGGCTTTAGATCCGCTTCCAGCTAGGACCTTTTATACATTTTCACTCCGAGAGTATGATCGATATACAGCTCACAGGCAGTCACATTTCTCAGCTCTTACAGTGGTCGCTGACTGGGAAGAGAATAGATTTTTTGCTAAATGATTCCAGTTGCCATATTGGCTTGAGGCTTGCATTTATATACCGCATGTACAGGAATACATTGTCGGTGTACAGAACGGTAACATGAACCTCCTCACCAATGCGATGCCATGAATCCTACCAGTAATATTACATGATCTGCCAGTGGTTACAAGCCCAAGGATAACGGTAGAAATGATGGATGACAGCTCTGGTGAGAGCATTTGCCCACCAGTCACTAATCAGATAGCAGTCTGCCTTCTTTAGCACAGAGGGGAGGGGGGGGGAGGGGGGGGGGGAGTCAGAGCAAAGATAACTAATTCAAACGAGAACATCTTCTGATGCCCAACCAACTTAAAGCACTGAAGTGGAATCAAGGACGTTCTCCAAGCCAACAGATACTCCTCCTCTCTCCACTGCATTTTCAATTGTCTCAGACAACATGGAGCTGCATCACATGAGGGGAGGTTTGTCTACCAAGTAGAAACCTTATGGTACGGATGATTTGGTCTAGTAATATCGTAGTTGATTGGCCATTACTTTTCCTAAAATCATGAAAAAAGATAAAAGCGCATTCAAGTGGGCCTCAGGCCTGCTTTGGCAGTACCAAGATTATGGCTGCAAGGTGTGGGAAAATTCTTTTAACAGGTTTATTAATGATGCGTCCAAATTCAATCCAAGGGGAAGAGATGGTCACTTTTGAGACACAGGGAGACCAAATTGGTTAGCAGATTAACCACTTGGCTGCTAAGGCAATATTTTACTCTTCATTGTTTTTCCATTGAAATCAATGGAAAGTCCATGACGAGTTACCCTTGTCATTAGCGGCGAAGAGGCTAAGGACTGTATTATATGGACATAACCTGGATAATGAGAGGATGTGGTGCAGAGGCCAGAGCGGCCGACCCAAGAGCTGAGAATCCAGGTTAGAGTGTCTGCGCTGGCTCAAGATCCAACAATTCTGGGCAGATCACTTAATCTCCATTTGCCCATGGACAGTGCCTAGATAACTTCACAGGTGATAAGCTGGGCTATATAAATCTGTAAATTTATTTAACGACATCACTTACTGTAAGAATCACAAATTTGCATAGTTTAAAAATTAAAAGCCTTAGTGCTTGGCCATATTTAAAATGTCTTTGGCTGAAAATGAGAGATGGTTTCAGAGTTTAATTTCACACAGATGTACTATGAAAACGACATCGAGGTGGTTAGAAATATGGACTGGGAGGTCTTGTTGCTCTGAATATTATTCCAACAACATGTATCCACGGGATGCTGGGCAATGGGCAGGACACAAGAAGAAAACAAGCATTGAAAATGCAATAGGTCTCGTCTTTGATTAAGCTAAAGCCATCTGTTTTGCTAATGGTATTTCATAGCATAGAAAATGGCTTTAACTTAATAGGAGAGACCTATTGCATTTTTAATGCTGGTTTTATTTAACTTTATTCAGGACACCATATATAAACATATATTTTGTGATTTTATATACATACAGCAAAACAACCATATTTATATTGAGTGATATCTGACAATGATAATCTGGTACCATACTGCCTAGAATGCCAATCAAAAAAGATGGCGTTACAAAAAAATGGAGGCCATTGAAAAGCCCTATTGGAAGGTGTGACAAACTACACGTGCTATGATAAAACACTTGTATTAGGTCGTCTATTTCATGCTATGTATGCATTTTATTGATTTGTTGTATATGTTTTATAATTTTATCTAATATCCCGATTTACAGACTCCCTCATCTTACTAAAATAAACAGTTGTGCTATATCTCAATTTTGGGGTACATATTTGATATGTTTTTATAGAGTGGATAGAGCAAAAGGTGTATGCATAGCGAGCATGATACGCTAGTGAATAACAGTGTTGGTGCCATCTTATCCATCCAGGGGAAGCTTTAATTCTGTACTGGATTACAGTTTGTCATATTTTCGCTCACTTTTTCTGGCCCTAAACAGGTCCAACCATTTATCAGGTTTGGGTGTTTCCCTAACACCTTAACAGGATGCCTATCTGGGGCATATGCAGAGCCAAATTCTGTCAGCCCTGAAAGGGCATATATCGGTACATATTTCATATCAGGTGCAGGCTGAATTGGTCCTTTTGACTGGTTTACGGCTAACTTGAGGCGTCCTCGCTCCAACACCTGATACAGTGTGGCCCTGTGATTGGGCACACCAGTTTAAGATGAGCATTCACAGGTTCGC
Source organism: Lissotriton vulgaris (assembly GCF_964263255.1). Taxonomy (NCBI): domain Eukaryota; kingdom Metazoa; phylum Chordata; class Amphibia; order Caudata; family Salamandridae; genus Lissotriton; species Lissotriton vulgaris. Next base: position 53,714,361 of record NC_141691.1, on the reverse strand, counting down.
CGCACAGCCTACAATCCACAGGAAGGTGAAATAGGTTTTAAAAGGAAAAAAATTAACAGGACACATCTGAACAATGCTAATTAGAAGGCTAAAGTAAGGACACCAAGGTTTACAAGAAGGCTCATTTTAACTATGTTTAAATCTGTGCACAACATATCTCTTAGTGAGATCTACCAAGTTTAAACCACTTTGTTCCATCAATTCCTCTTTGTGGTTGCGCTGTGATTATTTAATTTTATTTGAAGTTAGGGTGACCTGTGATCGATGTTTTGTGGAGGACTAGTTTTGCCCTTTTTAGAATGTACTCAAAGGGGAATTTAACATCCTCCCTTTCAATTGTGTTGTCCTGGAAGAATGTAGGATAAGGAGAGGCAAATGTACTTTTAAATTCATATCCCAACCTAAACTTTACAACAGACATGTAGACATGAAGGAAAGAGTGATGAATTTTCATAGAAAGTGATTATATAGGGTATTGCCACGTATGACTTGAAGGACAATGGGGTGCTAGAAAGAGTGCTGGACATACTTCATCCAGTTTTCAGCCGATTCCTTCAGGAATGGCCTTTTTTCGGATTTACGGCTGCACTGGCAAAACATTGGTGAGGAGTACCTCTGTAGTATCTTAATGCATCACTGGCGTCACTTGACTTCCAAGTTTCATCAGCACTATATTTATACAGCACTAACCTAGCCAAAAAAGCAGCGGAGAGCTGTACAAGCCCAAAGGAATGCATACAGTGATAGAAGAGGTGGGCAAATTAGCAGTGCATTGTGATGTAGTGTTTTTTTAAAGAGCTGCGTCTTCAACTTTCCCCAAATGGAACAGTGATGGTGTCGTCCTTAAGGAGGGTTGTTCCAAATCCCGGGTGCCTAGATAGAAAAGGCCTTCTGTCTTGGGTTTTTTCAGTTTTTACCCTTCTTAGTCTCCAGCCTGATGATCTGGCTGCTAGTGTGCCAAGAGCCATCAGACGCGTTGACTTGCCCGCTAGATTATTGGGTGTATTGATCATGAAGGGTTTGTAAACGATGCAGCTAGTTTTGAAGAGGGCACAGGCTGTCAAGAGTAGCCATTGAAGGTCCATTAGTCGGGGGGAGGGGGTGGGGAGGGTTTGGGAAAGGCCTTGCTGATGTGGTCACATTTCTTCCGGGCCTCAGTGAGATGTGCTGTATCGTGTGCAAGTGCAGAGTCTGGGAGGCCATGGAGTAACCATTATCCAATGCGAGAGTACAAAGGCTTGAACTGCATTGCTGAAGGTGCTTTCTGGAAAAAACAATTTCATTTTCTTTAGAAGAGAGAGCTGGTACCAGGCAGTCTTTGCAGTTTTTTGTTTTTTTGGGTGGTAATGTGTTTCTGGAGGGTGGTGTTGGTGTCTCTGGCGAGTCTAAGTAACTTGCCTTCGAAGAACGTGGAAGCTGAAAGCCATCAAGGTTAATGACACAGAGGCAGGTTTGTACTACTTCTTGCTTGCTGTTCTTCGCCAAAAATAGGAATTCTGGATTGATTGCTTTTAGGAACTGAACATCCAAGTCTCAATGAGGTGCAGGCTGTGTGAGGAATTCGATGTCTGGAGCACAGAAGATTTTCAGGCAGAGTTGTCTCATTGGTATACTGGTAAATCTTGAAAATGTTACTCATGAGTAGAATCCGAAGAGGCTCTATGTAAGGGCTGAAGATGAATGAGACAGTATGGAAACCTGGGGCCTCCGCAGGTGATAGGATCTTTTGGGACCTTACAGTGCAATGGGCTAAAACACATACGGCCATATGCATCATTGTTGCCGTTTGCGATTTCTAAATTGCGAAAATTAAGGAATCGCAATTTAGAAATCGCAAACGGCAATGCATGAATAATTCGCATTTATTTTTGCGATTCGGTATTTCTCCTCAATTGAGATTCACAATTTGGGAATCGCAATTAACCCCTTCTGTACTGCGCTAATTTCCCCCCGGTGCTGAACGTTCCATTGGGCCTATGGAACCGTGACGGAACGGTTCCGTCATAAGCACAGGCCACCTTATGCTCATGACGGAACTGTTCCGTCATGAGCATGGAAGGGGTTAAGGAAAACCCTTCCCATTGATTCCTATGGGCTAAAAGGCCCATTAGGAATGAATGGGAAGGCATTCACATTTTGCTAATTTCATTTCGCGAATCACAAAAAGTGAATGCAATTTCAAGGGTGCAGGGAGGAGGGGGGGTTAAAGAACACCTCCCAGAACCCCTGAAATTTAACTTTAAGTGCAATTTACACACACACGACCCAAGGACATGTGTGTGTGTAAATTAAAACTTTCAAATATGAAACTAGTGCACGTTTGAAAGTTTTCGGTAAATTAGCATGAGTATGTGTGGTGACAACTAACAAACTAGCGGAATGAAGCAGTCAAATATTTAAAGGAAAAAATAGCTCAGAACTTAATTCCTCCTGCAGCAGAAATCAAGTTGTAGATGCTTTGAATTTCAGTAGGGCTGACTAGGACAAGGTCAATAAAAAGAGCACTGTTCAGTAACCGCAAAAGTGGTCTCTGAAAACAGAAAAGCCTTCAATTTGAACGCAGCACTATATATATGATCCTCCATTGAGGAAAGAGGTCTCCTCATGTATCGTGAGGAGCTACAGGACAATAATTCTTTGCCACCTCACAAGCGTATCCCAGTGCACACCACTTAATCTCCGTGAGCCTTCGTTTCATTGTGGCTTAACAGGCGGAACTTTAAAAACTGGACATTTCTGTTATACCTGGAGTACAACTACAAGTGATTACAACTACACAGGTACCATGCAGGAAATGTCCCCAGTATCTATGACTGCAACACATGTACATTTTAGCTAAAATGAATGTGAAAGGCATTTTCTATGCTATGAAATACCATTAGCAAAACAGATGGCTTTAACTTAATCAAAGGCGAGACCTATTGCATTTTCAATGCTTGTTTTCTTCTTGTGCAACACTGTCCCCAGGCGCTCAGCCCTAAAACGAGTGCAGGACCCTACCACCACCGCAGCCTTCGCGTGGTGACGACCTAGAGGCTTGACGCTCTGCCGGACTGGGTGCAGTATAGCCTGAGGGTCAGTGGCGGAAACGGCGCTACATACAGAGGGACACGTGCCCACAGCGAGCTGATCTGTGGCTGTTCTCGCACCATGGACCCCAGGGCATGCCTAGTGAGATAGCGCACCCAGAGAAATACTGCAACGGTGGAGACGCTACTGCCGCCTGTAAACCTGGGGTGAGTCACGCTGACAAGCATTAGTGTTGAGGGTCAGAGACTGCCCGGAGCGCTTAGGTGTGGTCTTGCGGTGAGTTGAGACCTTGCGTCTTGAGGGCCCACAGCGACGGCGTCGCCTATTGAATGCCAGGCCTGCTTGGCGCCATTACGGAAATTGACACCCGGGAAGATTGCACAACAATACTTTGATAGAACTAGACAGGGTGTGATTGAAAAGTCCCCAGCCATACAACATGGGCCCAACTTGGCAACATCTGGAGGGATACCGCCCGAGTGCAGTCAGTGCTATTGTCCCCCCTCCTCCCCCTTAGACAACATGGGGAAGGGTGACAAGACCCAGAGCAAGCTCCCATTCGAGCAACGCCGCAACAAGACCCCGGAATCACAGGAGGCAGATAAAGTCGTCTCGACAAATGGAGCGGGCAATTCAGATTATTCGGACATTAAAACCATGCTCTTAGCCATGGAAAAAGCTAGGGGGGAGACGAGGGGGGGGGGGGGGGGGGAATGGGGGGTTCAACAGTTTGGTATAAAGTCGGGGGGTGGGGTGAAAGGGGGTCACTCATGCTAGCCCTTGTTGGGAATGGTCTGCAGTGGGAGGGGGGGATAAGGGGATGTTGGGTTAGGACTATTCCGAGGATAAAGGAGGGTTATTGTATCTGACTTTTGGCATGCTAAAGATTTTGGGCAGAAGTAGGACATTCACTCTTAGGATCCACTTAGTTTATTTCAATAGCTGACACAGCTAGCAATGGCAACAATACATGCACACCCAAACTCAGGGCACTTACATGGGAACATGCGGGGTGCGAATGACCACCGGAAAGTTAGAAAGGTCATTAGTTACCAGCAGCGCGAACGTATAGACGTGGCACTGCTGCAGGAAACCCATCTTCCTACGACCAGTAGAATGCTACACAGCAGTGGCCTAGAGGGCAATAGAACAGCAGCAGGCTTCTCGTCACACGCCAGGGGAGTGATCACCTGGGTGAACCCAAAATCGAAACTATCCTTACAAATTCTACGGACAGACACAGCAGGCAGATCTCATTTCTAAATGCATCGGACCTGGTATAGACTTTGTGATAATTAACGCCTATGGCCCAAACTATGACTCTCCTGATTTCTTTCAAGCCCTAGCTGCCATGGCCAGACAATATGACACTGATCGTATACTGTGGGGAGGGGACTTCGATTTGGTTCTGGATCCTACACTAGATAGATCTGCTGGCCCACCCCGTAGACCCTCGATGGATGCCTTGGCACTGAGGAGTGTAATCACCAGTATGAGTCTGGAGGATGTCTGACGGATCAGAAACCCAGAGAGGGGTGGGTTCACTCACTACTCCGCCTACCATGATATCCATACCAGAATAGACTACTGGTTGGCATCCGCCTCCTGGTTAGGGCAGATTAGGGACTGTAAGGTGCTTCCTAGGACCTTGTCTGACCACTCGCCGGTGCTACTGGTGCTGGACATTCCGGGTTAGGCCATCCCGCCCTTCACATGGAGATTCCCTCCTTATTCCCTCCTAGACTCGGCATTTAGAGGAGAACTAGTGGAGGCTTTTTGAGACCAACGTGGCTCTGTAGACAGCTTCCAGGTTGTATGGGAAACATTCAAAGTATATATCAGGGGCATAGCAATGTCTAAACACTCGGGAGTATTCAAGTCCATCAGACAGAGACTAGCGGACCTTGAGCGTCAACTGGCGACCTTAGAGGATAGACAGAGCAGACAAACGGACAGCACGATAGGGGAGGAGATCAAGTCACTTCTAGCTGAATACCATGAAAGAGGGGAAAGGGAAGTGAAGCACCTAGGAAAGTACGCAACGGCTAGAACATATGGGGAGGGAGAGAGAGACCCAGCTCAGTCCTGGCCAGAACCTTAAGCGGGAAGAGGGGACGACAACAAGTCACGGAAATAAAGTCGGGGGACGGTGTGGTACTAACGGAAGAAACAGACATAGCACAAGCCTTCAAGGCCTTTTATACTGATCTATACTCGTCCAAACGTGGGGACCTTGAGGACGATATCACCAACTACCTTGACCACATCAATATACCTACATTGACTAACACACCCAGGGAATTCCTGATGCTCCCGATAGAGAAGGACAAAATAGCGGACGCTCTGGCGAGCATGCGAGCTGGCAGCGCACCGGGAGCGGATGGCCTCACAGTGGGATTTTACAAGGCGTTTCAGGATAAATTACTCCTGCACCTCTCTGCGCTCTTCGATAACATCTGCGTAGAGGGCAGTATGCTGCAATCAAGGAGGGAGGCGCTACTGGTCACGATACTAAAGCCAGGCAAGCCACAAGATGAGAGTAGCTCATATAGCCCTCTTTCATTACTAAAGGTCAACACTAAACTATTTGCTAAAGTTCTGGCTAACCGCCTGGCGCTTTTGGCACCTCGGTTAGTTGCGCCTGAACAGGCCAGCTTCATCCCCAGTAGGAACTTGGTATACAACATTCGCACGGTTCAAGGCACGATACAACATGTTTGGCAGGATAGGAAGGCACTAGCAGTGTTCATTGACATGGAAAAGGCCTTTGACTCAGTGGAATGGCCTTTTATTCGACTTACTACAGCGGATGGGCCTAGGGCTGCCATTCCTCCAGATGACAGGGGCCCTGTATAACTGCCCGCGGGCCAGGCTCAGACTCTGTAACCTAGTCACTGACTCCTTCCCCATCAGCAGAGGCGCCAGACAGAGATGCCCGCTATCGCCCCTCCTGTACGCCCTGGTTGCTGAACCATTAGCCTGTGCGCTGCGAGAATACCATGGCAATGAAGGTGTAGGCTTCCCCACATACAAGATATTGATGTCCATGTACGCGGACAACACTTTGCTGTACGTCCACAACCCAGACAACAATTTAACCTTGGTACTGAGAGAGGTGGTCCGTTTCGGAGCCTTATCGGGCCTGAAGATCAACTGGACTAAGTCACTGGCCTTCCGCTTAACCCCTATAACGCAGAATATCGAAATGGAATATCCACTGCAGTGGACTACAGACACAGTCAGGTACCTGGGTATACAACGCCATACTGATACGGAGATCCTACTTGGAGCAAACTATGGCACTGCCTTCAGCAAGCTGGAGGACGATGTTGAAGCCTGGTGTAGGCTCCCACTTTCCCTCCTAGGACGGAAATCCATAATGAAAATGGTTGTGCTGCCTAGATTACTGTTCCTATTCATGACAACCCCAATAGTGCTTCCCAAGTCCTTTTTTCAACGACTAAGTCAAGTCAACGGCATTTGTAACGCGCACATATCACATCAAAAGAGTCTCATGGCGCTTGCAGACGGTTCTGACGAGATACGGACAGCTAGTTTGCAAAAAGCCAGGTCTTCAGCCTCTTGCGGAAACATGTGTACTGAGGTCGTGCGCAAATTCAGGGGCATCGTGTTCCAGAGGGAAGGGGCAAGAAAGGAAAAAGCACGACCCCCATTTCTGGCGGTTTGTATTCTCAGCGGGGAAAGCCGTGACTCAGTGCTAGATCGGAGTTGCCTTCTGGGAACATACCAAGTAAGTTTATGGGACCAATATTTAGGGCAGTTACCACACATATGTTTGTGAACAAGACAACGTTTTAAACTTAATTCGCTTCTTTACAGGGAGCCAGTGAAGGCTTCTGAGGCATGGGGCAGACTGATCTTCGGGGAAGGTCTAAGACCAGCCGTGCTGCGGAGTTCTGAAGAACCTGTCGTTTTTTCAGGTAGTGCTCATTTATCGCTAGTAGGAGCGAATTTCCGTAGCCTAACCTATTTAAAATTAGACCCCGACCAAGGGTTTCCGCGCCTCTGCTGGAATCCACTTAAAAACTTAGCGCAGACTGCGCATAAGTCCAAAACAGGTTCCGACAATATGGTTGATTTATGTCTTCATGGATAATTTATTGGCCATGTGGAAGCCCAAATTCCGCACTGATTCCTTGGGAGTCGGACAGTCGCCAAGCTGTACCGGCCACCAGTCATGAGCCTAATAATCAGTAGCTTTGCCAAACAGCATGATCTCCGTTTTATTGACGTTAAGCTGCAGATGGTTAATACACATCCAATTCCTAACCTCGATCATACAGTTTTTAAAGCAAAGTTGTGTCTCATCGAGGTCAGGGCCTAAGGTGACCAGAATCTGGGTATCGTCCGCGTATGATAGGACCTCAAAGCCAAATTCTGTAATCACTTTGGCCAGAGTGGTCATATAGACATTAAAAAGCGTAGGGCTGGGGGGGCGTGGCTAGCAGCCGAGCATGGCAGCAGCCTAAAAGAAGAGCTCCTTAGATCGGACGGCCTCTCCTAATATCCGACTACTTATCCGTGCAGGACAGATGCTGTAACAAAAGGTCCCGAAGCCTAGGACCGGGCTGAACCCAGGGCAGCAACTTTAATAACTGTCCGACACCGGAGGCGAGACTTATGTCGTGGCGACTGAGGCCCGAACGACCGCAACGAGCCGGGACCTATCCTGCATGATCAACCGGGAAGCAGTCAGGGCAACTTGCTTAGACCCCACCGGGAACGCACGACCGTGATCCAAGCAGTTCATGAGCTCGACAACAGCGAGACCTGATCGGGAAGTCTTATTTAGACTCGGCCGTGTATAAGAGGAAAAACTAAACGCGATCAGAAGAGAATTCTTTCCAACGACGGGCAAGTGAAACCGAAACCAAAGAAGAACAAAGGATCGGTCCGCCATCTTAACCCATAGTGCTCAATGCATCAATCGCTTTTGAACACCATCGCCACGGTACCAAGATTCACCTTCTGACTGTGGGACCTCTGGCCTTATAGTAGCTGCTCCCAATTTGCTCAGGAACTTGCAGAGCAATCCACTGCGAGGACCTGCGCATACCGGGTGGTATGGGCCTACTGTCTGTACGAAGAGAAAGGTGAGGACCAGCTGCACTCAAGAATCCACTGAACTCCGAAAGATCGGGAGACATAACCCACAGGAATCTTGTGGTACGTAGGGGCGAGGATGGCTGGAAAAAACACAAGAGGAGGCACTACGCAGACCCGTATTGATAGATTTGCCAGTGGTGGAGCGTCATCCTCCCCGTCCGACGGAAGGGCCGCAACCAACAAGATGGTGGACGGAACAAACACTCAGAAAACAATGATGGAAGACATCATGAGAGCGCTAACTCAAGTACAGGCCACAGTGGGCTCAATATCCACCGAGATCACACTGATCTGGGCCGACTTTCAAAAAATGTCTGAAAAAGTGAAATCGATGGAGGTGGTCACGAAGTCCCTTGTGGGGGACGTCTCCGAGCTTCAAACAGCAATGCAACAAATGGCGGTGGAGAACAAAGCCCTACGTGAGAAACTGGACGATCAAGAAGGTCGCTCGAGAAGGAATAACATTAGAATTCTTGGTGCACCGGAATCTGAAGGCAATAGAGCAACAGACCTATATGTGGAGGATCGGATTAAAAAAAGAGCTCCAACCAAAGGGACTGTCTGCCTTTTTCTCCGTAGAAATGGTAGATCGAGTACCGGGGGGTAAACCTAAATAAGGCGCGACACCGAGACCCATCTTGGCCCGTCTCTTCAACTTTCGGGACAGAGACGCCATTTTACAGGTGGCTAGAGTGTCCCCTCCGGTCAAGATCCTCAACTCCACATTGGCCTTTTTTCCAGATTATACAGCAGAAGTTGCGCGCCGCAGGAAGACATTCTTGGAGGTCAAGAAGGAACTAAGAGCGAGAGAGATCCCTTACTCCATGCTATTTCCGGCTAGGTTGAGAGTGTTATCAGACAAAAGGACTTGGTTCTTTGACACTCCTGAACTAGCGAGAGACTGGCTCGATAGATGGAGACAGACTACGCAGCCCGCAGATCGAACAGATCAAAAAAGGACAAAAATACGGGACTTCCGGAGGGCTCACAAACATCTCGCAGAACAGAATAAGAACTTTCACAAGACGGGGATATAGAGGTCGACGACGCCAGTAAGGAACACTAACCTCCTGGAGGACAATTAATAACTTGAACGATAATGTAACGATCTGCCTGAAGGTTGGCCACAGGACACTGGGCTGAGGGCTTCCGAGGAGTGTATGAGGGGCCGCCGGCTGCGGAGAACATTCACCCCCGCGAGCAAGTATTTTGTGTGGGGAATGGGTCAGGCACTCTGCTAAGTTGGGGGGGCGGGCGGTTCTATGTCCGTATAGCAAGGGGGCAGGGAGGGGGGATGTTTGGGATATAGGGGGGGGTTTCTTGTTTTGTTTGACTCAAGGAAATAACATGCAACACGACGAATCGAACGACGAATCGAACACTCGGATGGGTAAATACCGGACACTATGGCAAATAGATACTGAGATAAACAAACTAGACCTAGTAGGCATGCAATGGCACACAACATACAATCAGCCACTTTTAATGGGAATGCGTGCACAGGACCGGTAACTCCATTGCAATTGATGTCCTGGAATGTGAGGGGCCTAGGAGATAAGATAAAGAGAGGGTTGGTCCTGGGACTTTACCTCCGGGTCTCGGGGAACGGGCATCTTAATGAAAAAAGCGTCCCGCTTTATACTGCATTCCACGAGAACCGATGAGTATGGCCGTTTTGCAGTGGCAATCGGGCAATGGGAAGGCAAACCAATCAATGTTGTCTCTGTGTATATTCCTCCAGCATTGCACACGACTTCTCTTCCCGAGTTGGGGAAATTACTGTTGGATCTCCCGGAAGGTGACCATATAGTGGCAGGGGATTTTAACGCAGTGGCACACAACATACAAGATAGATTCCCGACCCGAGCACATTCACCTGGCCCGTCCCGTTTTAACGACTTCCTCGAGGCGCAGGGACTGTTGGATGTCTGGCGACATCTCAACCCAGGGGTCGCCAGTACACTTACTACTCTGCAACTCATAATAGTCTGTCCCGCATAGATTATTTTCTCACACTGGGGGACGGTCACCTTACAATCAGTGATGTACAGATTAGACCCAGGGGTATCTCTGATCATTCCCCCCTAACACTAAACCTCTCGAGCTCGGGAAGGGTTCGCAAAAGAATGTACCCCATCTACCCGGGTTATATTAAGGTACCACATGTCCTGAAAGAATTGAAGAAGGCGACTCGACACTACTTCGCAGAAAATACTGGCTCGGTATCATCCCCCACTTGAAGCAGCGAACGCGGCGCACATGGCACACCCAACAGAGGACGCACTACACACACTTAATTTATGCCAACAATTGCACAGTGATCATGTGCGGCGGCAAACGATTGAGAATATTACAGCGACTGCGAACAGAATATACAATATAGGTGACAAGGCCAGTAAGCTACTGGCATGGCTGGATAAAAAGAAAGAGGGTAGCAGGACCATACTACAGTTGGCAGATCCATGTGGAAAACCGCACTCGCACCCATCGGAAATAATTGATATCCTCGCAGACCACTTTCAGGGAGTATATACCCCGGAAATGGAAGTCACGGCAAGTGTTGCGGCGCTGGCCCTTCAGGTGAGCACCCCAACACTATCCCAAGACGCGGTGGATGAACTAGAGGCAGACCTGACGATAGAAGATATACAGGCAGCAGTCAACACACTGCACACAGGAAAAGCGCTAGGCCCCAACGGTATCCCGATTGAATGGTACCAAACAATGTCAAACACACTAAGTGGGCCGTTGTTGGCCATGCTTAAGGATAGTTTGGAGCGTGGGATCCTGCCTGTGGAACGGATGGCAACTGTTGTGGTCATCCCGAAACCGGGTAAGCCGCCCGCCGAGTGTACATCATACCGCCCAATCTCGCTACTCAATGCGGAAGCCAAAATATTGGCGAAAACATTGGCTACCAGATTAATGCCCCACCTATCACGCCTGATCCATCCAGACCAATCCGGTTTTATGCCCCATAGGAGTATGGCACTGAACCTCCGACGAGTACATGGCGCACTGGCACGGGCCCCCCTATTGACGGAACCAGCAGTCATTCTATCGTTAGACACCAGGATGGCCATATCTCTCTGCAGTCCTGGCGCACATGGGCTTCGGCCATAAATTTATCGCATGGATTAAACTTTTATACACACAGCCTGTGGCACATGTGGCGGCCAATGGACACATTTCACGAGAAATACCGTTGGCCAGGGGAACGAGACAGGGTTGCCCGATCTCCCCCTTGCTGTTTGCGTTAGTCCTGGAGCCATTGGCGACTGTCATTAGAGACACTCCATTACTGAAGGGAGTTGGGGGGGGGGGGGGGGGGGGGGGAGCACTAGGAAGACAGGGTCTCCCTCTACGCTGATGACATGTTAATATACTTGTCCGACCCAGCCGCTGGCATCCCTACCTTATTAGACTTATGCAACACACATGGTATCAACTCTGGACACACCATAAATTGGTCGAAATCAGTCATTTCTGAACTAAAGGGTCCTCTGACATATCTACCCAGCGATTGCCCGTTGACAATTGCAGACTCCTCGTTTAAATACGTGGGAATCCACATCGCCCGAGACGACTCGATCCATTATAAAAACCTGTTACCTCCACTCACTCGTCTAAAGGCAGATGCAAGGTATTGGAAAACTTTGCCGTTGACACTTTTAGGTAGAGCGGCACTGTTTAAAATGAAAGCACTTCCACATCTTCTGTATGTACTGGAGAATACACCAACCCTAGTCCCACCCTCATATTTTAAAGAGGTGACAGCAGTAATTTCAGGTTTGCTATGGGGAGACTGCCCGGCTGGCGCATATAAAACTCAACCGTGGATGGTATGACTGTGGGATAGCGCTGCCGAACATACAGTTGTATTACTGGGCATCCCAACTCAAGGTGATAAACCAATGGATCCACGCACCACAGGAAGACCCAGCTTATTTGGCCGACAGGCACACACAGTCTGCTGGCACCACTATACAATAAAAGTCTACTGACAAAACTGATGGGCCCGACGAAACACACAATAGCACTCTGGCATAAGGCACAGACTAGGCTGAAATGGGGGGATGTAATAACTAAACTTACACCTTTGTGGGACACTAAATCACTGGGATGTCCGAGACACAGTAAGGGATTTACCCAATGGGACAATATAGGAATTTCCACGGTGGGAGACTTATGGACGAACACTGGCATGATCCCCTTCTCACTCCTACAACAACAGTATGACCTAGGACCTACAGGTATATACACATAAGGCATGCATTGATGACAGCCATCGAGCCGGGGACAAAGGTCCCTGAATCCTCACCATAAGAGGACCGCCTACTCACTGATTTTATGCAAACAGGGGCCACTTCACTCCCTTATAGAAAGTTGCTGAACTATCTACCCGATCCACTAACTAAACTACGGGACAAATGGGAGGAGGAGTTGGGGGAAATGGATGAGACGGACTGGAACGCCGCATTGGCATCCCAGCGGGAAGCAGGAGTGTCGGCCCGCTTCCGACTGGTACAATTTAAAATATTACACAGTGTATTACACCAGAACCACCCTACATAGAATACATAGGGCTGATCAACCAAACTGCTTGAGAGGCTGTGGAGAAGAAGGGACACTGCTGCACACACTCTGGGGTTGCCCGATCATTAGTGAGTACTGGAAACGTATCATGAGGACTATATCTCAAACGCTAGAAGTGTCACTCACACCGGACCAGAGGGTCTGCTTACTGAATGTATTGGGAACGTCTGATCTAACGTGACAGGGCCAGCAGTGGGTAGTGATAGGAACAATGGTGGCCAAGCGTGATATAGCTCAGAAATGGGGGGCAGCGGACACACCGACATAAACACAATGGTGCAAAAACATGGATAAGTTGATGGTGACCGAGCGCGCGGTTTATAAGAGCAGAGCCAACCCTCGCAAATGGAACAGGATATGGTCACCTTGGAATAAATACAGGGGTGACGTATGTGAACCGGAAGAGGAAGATGATAGTTCTGAAGGAGAGGAAGAGTTGGGGGAGTGATACATACACGTTAAAGGAATAGTGGGAGGAGCATAGGCATTCAAGGGTGGGATACTTTAAGAAGCTCACACGTTCGAAATAGAATAGTGAATCGGGAAAACCCACTGATATGAACGATTGACCGTGTATGGATATCTTGCTATATTGTTTATTATTCCTAATGAGTCTGTGGTTTTGTTTAGATAAAATAATAAAAGTAAGACCATTGATTTCTTTACCTACTAATGGAATGTCTCGAACACAATATTCCTGAATGCTGCCGGACCGGGAGGTTGTCGGCTAAATAGCTGTGTATTACAAGCATCGAAATACTTATTGCGTGACAACTGAAGTTTGAACACGCAAATGTTTTATTGTGTATTTGACAGCTGCCAATAAAGTCTTACAACAACAACAAAAAAAGCGTAGGGCTCAAGATGGAGCCCTGTAGAACACGTAGTGTGGCTCACTGGTTAGAGGCGGCAGACCAGAGAGCAGAGGACGGCCCGGGACCAGGGTTCGATTCCCGGCGCGGCAGGTTTCTGGACCAGGGTCAGCGGACTCGATAATTCTCTCGCCTCGGTGCCCACTCTGATCAGCGATCACACTCGGCAACTCTGGGCATTAGCTTGCCTCATTTTCACTAACGGCCCCACCAGACCGCCGGGGATGCCTGGTCTCACCCTGGAGATACCCATTAAGGGACCATCTCTCAGGGAAGCCAGGAAGGGTTTCGCAGCGGTCGAAGCGCCTTGGGACCCTACGGGTAAGTAGTGCGCTATATAAATGCCTATACATTTACATTTACATACCCATCTTGACAGGCTGAGTGCTTGCTGTGTTCCGGCCGACTTGGACTGTTGTACGGTCGGATAGATAGCTGGTAAATAATTCCAGGACCTTCCCTCTGACACCAATCTCCCATAACTGTTGAGTAAGAATACGGTGGGAGATGGTGTCAAAGGCCGCAGACAAATCAAGGAGGAAAGGCCGCAAACAAATCAAGGAAGATTAGGATTGATTGATGTTTATCCAGGGCCAATCTGATATCTGCGACCTCGACCAGTGCTGTCTCAGTACTGTGAGCAGCACGGAAGCCCGACTGGGAAGGATCTAACAGTCCCTCACTCTCGATGGTTCACCAACTGTCCATTAACAAAAGATTCCAATATCTTTCCGAAGTACAGTAGCAGAGAGATTGGTCGGTAATTTAGCAGAATGTTGGGGTCAGCTCCAGGCTTCTTCAGTATTGGCCTACATACAATGGGAAAGTCAGCCTCTAGAAGAGATTTATTAAGGAGGCTGGTTAGGCATTCTACCAAGGCAGGGGCCAGTGTAGTGAACAATTTGGGGGAAACCTGATCCGTAGGGGAGCCGGACTTAATTTTTTGCCCAATTAACAGGGTCTTGTCCTCATCCAGCATTTCAAATTCGTCCCAGGTGTGGGAAACGTTGTCGGGGGTAGATGTTGGCCCTTCAGATTGCCCTAGAATTTGACACGGAGAAAAGGACTTGGATATAGTGATTATATATCCTCAAAAAAATTGGAGAGCGATTCAGTCCATTCTCTAGAATTGGGAGTGGATGATGGATTATTGGGGGTGGAAAATTCTCTCAAGATTTGGTACAATTCTTTGGAGGAGTTTTCTGCTTTATTTATGCGCTCCATTAAATACGCTCGCTTTGCCGTCCTTATATCCCGCATATAATTAGTATGCACAGTTTTATAAGCATTACGATCTGCTGGATTTTTGTTGTTGCGCCATTTTTTTTCCGGCAGTTCTTGTTCGTGATTAATCGATTTTTAGCTGTTCCGTGAACCATGGGGCAGACCTGATCTTACTCTTGACCATTCGCCGAGGGGCGATTTTTTCCAGCCCGAATCTATAAACTATTTTAAAGCGTTAGTTACCTCGAGATGCTGGGCGGCGGCACTATCAAAAAATATATATATATATTAGACTAACGCAACTCATGGTTAAATTGGCATGGGCAGGGAAACAACCCCGAGCCAAGTGGACGCTACTCACATTGCCTTATAGTATGGGTGGGCTCGGTGCCCCTGACCTGGAGCTTTATTACAGAGTAGCCCAGGTCGCTCATCTGCACACCTGGCTCCACGGTGATGGCTGTATTCCGCATGTAAATACTCTTTGCTAGCCCTTTCTCGCTCCCGACCACAATTTTCCAACCGGTAAATCGAAGGACTGGCATACTGGACGCAATCGCTGCAACAAATCATGCGTGGCACAGTATTTTGCAGCTGCAGGGTGGTGCACTACTATACACTCCAATAATGCCGGTAGATTGGGCACGATGGCTGTCTTCCAGCAAAGAGAAAGGGGTGATCCATGCGCTCCAAAAGGTTAACGTTAAAGTCGCAGGAGACGGGAGGAGCCAAGATGGCCGACAGGGCGGACGTGTAGGCTCCCAGCTCCGCGAGCCTCTTATTCCCGCACCGGTATCCTGCCACTCATCCTGAGTTATTGCTGCGGCGCCACGATTGCATGAACGCGCTGATCACAACCGCGTTCCTCCGAGGTCTCTATCAGCCGTGTGGACGGAGATACGGTCGCGTGAGCCATTCGCCATTGCACCCCCTGGACCCTGCTCCGATGACCGCCGTGGGATGCCGATGCACCGGGTAGACTACTAGTGGAGGCGCCGCTGCTCGCAGCAGAATTGCCGCCGGTGGAGTGGGACGGTGAGGTCACTTTCTGAACCTGTGGCTCTCCGGACCTGGATGCGGTGGGCGCTGGCGGGACAGGACCCCTACCCCCTTCGTTTCTTAGTGTGGTGCGACTGGTGGGCTGACTCGGCTCCGGCTGGCGGAGCCGCCTGTGCCGGGAGCTGCCTTCGGACCAGCGGCGAAGGGTCGCTTACAGTTTGCCATTTTGTCCTGTGAGCCGCTCCCCTGCCGGCGCCCCCGCCTGATGCATCCCGAATTTTTGATCGCCCCTCTCTCCCCATTGTCACCGGATTGCCGAAGTAAAGATGGCGGTCTCTAAGGAAGGGGAGATGACTGCTTCTTTGTCCCCTGGACGTATTGTCTCGCCTGCTCTAACCCACTCCTATAGACCGGGGATGTCGACCCAAATACCATCTTGTGTGGGACTGCAGCGGGCCCCTACTTGTGTGGATATCCTGGCGGCTATCGCGGATCTCAGATCTACAGGTCGGCAAATTACTAGTGATTTGTGCCGCAAGATTGACGAGGCGATTCTTGCGCCGGGACACCGGTGGCGCTCTGGTTCCCAGCTGCCTACAACTATCCTTGACCCGGATACTATGTTTCAGCAGGCGCCTGACATGAAGCTGACGATTTCTGGCTACAGTGTTGTTGACTTGCCCGCCGACGTGGATGTGGATACAATGTCTTTCTCCACTCCGCACTCCGAGGCTCAGCCTCCACCATCATTGCTTCTGCATGGTCTGCTGACTCCCCGGCTGCTAGACTTCCTTGCTGTTCTTGCCTCTGGAGCCTCATCCTTTCCCCAGTCGGTGGTACTTTCTCCTGTGAGTGCTGGGATGCTAGCCTTTTTTGCCAATCAACTCCTTGTAGACCGGGGACATTCACTTCTTCCTTTCATGCTTTCTCTTCGTTGGGGACGGCCATCTTGTCCCTTTGTTCTGCCTTCGGCATGTTTCCTGCGGTGGCCATTTTTGGGAGGATTGCAACGCTCAGGCCAGGGGTGATGGGTCTTTGTTCTGACTTTGCTTGCCTGGCTGACGGATATCGGGACTCTCAAACTACTTTGGAACTTCCGAATGCGTTTTGTTTTACCCAGCATGGGGTTGTAACTGGTGGGCACAGCTGCTGATTTCTGTTTAGGAGATGGGGGTTCGGTGTGCGGGCGGTCCTGGGGTACGTGCAGAAGGAGGGGTCCCTACTATGGTTTCTTTATTTGGCTGGTTGCATTTTGGACTGTATCATCCCTCAATGTACTGGGCGGCTGCATGGTTGTTATAATTGCCTGTTTTGGGCTACAACTGGTATGGTCTCTTGTGGGTCGTGGTTGTTGGGTTGGAGGTTAGGTGTGGGCTGGGAGCCCGGGTAACAGTGTTTCTGGCCCTCCTCCGGGCTTCTGTTCTATGGGAGTTGGATTGGACTTTCTTCTCTTGCTCTCATATTTCAGTCACTATCGTGTTTCCTTTTTCTTTCCTTTTTCTTTCTTGTGCTAAATTTCGGGTTTATTGGGCGACAGACACACTGCTGGGGGGGGGTAGGCCGTAGCCTCTGCATGCGTGTAGGGTGGTGGGTTGGGGGATGGGTTTTCTTATTTTCAGTTTCTATGGTGCCTTGTTTTTCCTCTTTATGATTTTTCTCTTTCTTCCTGTCTTGGGCCAGTGTTGGGATTGTGTGCGGGCGGATGGAGGTGCACACCAGATAGTTTACTGATCCTGATACCCCTGTTGGTCGTATTTGACCCCTATGCCGCCTGCGGGACTTTGACTTTTGAATTGTTATCTGTATGGTGGAAATAACGCCACTGTTACGTTTACACCTACACGGGCCCTGCTTCTTTATTTCTCTAACCTTAACTTGTATTTTATATTGAAACAGCAATGTTGGACTTTAATTGTTGCAGAAAAAAAAAACCTTTAAAAAATTTAACCTTACAGCTCCTGTGACGCGATATCACGTTAATCAATAGTGTAACTCTTTAATGTCTGCCTATGCTCCTTATGTGCTACCGTGTCATCGTATTGCTTGCGACAGTGCTTCAACAGTTTTTCGTGGCCAGCCTGAGGGTTGTAGACCCGTATATGTACTTCTATAAATGCACAATAAAGGTTTTCCAAAAATTAAAAAAAAAAAAAAAAAAGTCGCAGGAGACTTGTTCCAGGACGGGGTGGCCAAAACATGGGAGCAAGCAACAACAAGTAGTGAGGATACTCCCCTATTGCCCCGCTTCCAGTTCCACAGGGTGCGCTGTGCTCTTACAGAGCTGCTGGGTGAGGACATGGCAGAACCGCCTGAAGTTCCGGAACTCACGTATGTAAAAAAAGCTGAGACCTAAAAACTACTGTCTAACCTATATAAGCTGTCTCCGGCACATAGGGAGCACACGTACACGAAAGCGCAGCTGGCATGGCAAACTGACTTGCAGATAGTAATCGATAACGACATGTGGAGATACTGCTGTACTAATACTAGGAAGCTATCACTGAACGGCAGACATAGGCTAGTGCACTTCCAAGTTTCTCAACAGGGTGTATCATACACCGGCACGACTGCACAGGTATGGCCTTCGTGACACTGCGGACTGTGAGAGATGTCGTGCCCCAGACGCAGGCTTTCTACACCTGGTATGGCAATGCCCAGGTGTATGGGATTTCTGGGACAAGATCTTCACTGACATAAGTAACAGTAGAAATAGATCTCACACCTGATCCCACTCTAGCGCTCCTAGGGTACACTAAGTAGCTACCCAAAGCCACACGGCGATTGGTGGACATGGGACTGCTCACAGCCCGAAGGGTAGTGGCATGCTGTTGGATGAGAGGCCCGCACCTACACCTAAACGCTGGGCACATGATGTTATATTGATGTACACAGTCCGAGAATTACAGCAAGTTGCTGCCTCCCACTAGTCGTCCTAAAAACTTTTGGGGGTTATACCAGACATACCTAATAGTAAAAAAAGATTCTCACACCACAGTGGAGGACCAGGGACATTAGATTGCCACCGGGAGGAGGTTGACGGTGCATCGGCGGGCTTGGCAGAAATAAATATTTCACTATGAGATATGGTGACGCATTGTATGAGGGGTGTGGTGTAACTAATTGGTGTTCACATCAGTGGACATTTTAAAGTCGCCGCCTGCCCTGCTATGGGTTGTTGGCTAAATGTACTCACCTGAGAGGGGAATGTCACATTGGTCGCAAATCCTGTCCGAACAACAAAGGCAGATTGGTGGGAGGGGGGTTTCTTTGACTAATGTTTTACGTATTGCAAACTCAAAAATATATATTTTTAAAAACACATTGTCACAGGTTGCCATTATCAAGCATTGGGACGTTTTAATGGTGAGCATTTAAGTGAAACCAGTTTTCATGTGTATTTTGTCCTTGAACAAGTAGGCCAAGCCTCCTGTAGCACAAACCCTTTGGCTGCCAGTTTACAGCACTAAATTATGGATCAGGGAAGGGCACTGTCTGCATTTAAGGTTATTTTTTTTGTTCGTAGGTTAATGCTTTTCAAACTTGTATTCATGGCTGATCAATGCAAAGCCGTTATTAGGTTGAGCATTTTAAGGAAATGTAAGCTTGAACTGCACTTCTGACAGCGGCTCCAATATAAATGTGTACATTTATTTTCAAAATGTAGCTGTATGAGGCTATGTATAATGCTCTCTGATTCGCTGTAAATATGGCAGAAGCTTGAAAGCCAGAAGGACGACTATTTGCTTCCAAAAAAAAATGTTCACAAAAAAATGCAACAAGGAAAAAAACATGTTACTAATCTACTGGAAAATGGAGGTACTATTTTTTTGCAGCATCTTTTATAAAATGTGTTGGGGCATGCTAACCAGTTCCAAAAAATATTGCTAATGGTAAATCTGTGTAACCAGTTTCAACAAAATTATGGGAAACAGAAATAAACAATCATTGGCAACGTCAGTAGGTCTGAAATTGGTGGTCAGCCTTTTGGTTTTGTTTTGGCAGGGTTTTTGTAAAACCTTATTGGCGTGGGAGCTGCTGGGACCTCATCATAAACATTGACAAAAAATATATTTTTGGGTCTCAAAAAGCTTATATTGCCACATTAGTTCCCGGCACTTTACAAAACTGCTTTGTGTGCCAATATGCTCATTGTAAAAGAGCAGAATGCTGTCACTCAGTGAAGCCAGCCAACTGACAGATAGAATTTTAACAAACACAAAAGGTCTTGGTTAATACGAGACCCAGTTAGGGGCCCAATTATTAAAGAAATCTCTAAAGTGCACCCACTGCATATGTTCTTGCATAGGTGAATATTTGTGAATTGCATTTTAGCATGAGCAAACATGCAGGTGTAGATCTGCTCATGCGAAAATCCGTTGAGTGTTTGCAAGTACACTTTCGCTCCAACTGCTTTTTTCCCAACCCTAGAAGAAGTTTTACATCTGCAATTGTCATGAGAAAATATCTAACCTTTTTCATTAAGGGAAAAGATTAGGGAACAGCTGGTGAAAACCCTTAAAACATGCAAGTTAGTAGGTTTGCACAGACTCAAAAAAGCATTCCAGTCCTAGAACTATTGCTTAACGCTACCTTCAGCCCCAGTATGTTGATCTGCGGAAAGGTGACAAAATAAGGGAATTGCTAGTATTAGACCTATGGTATGAGTCCAGCCATAATCAGAAGCAAATTTCAGAGCTCTTGTATAATGAGATTGCTGCTATAATTTGTCACTGCACTACATGGCACGAAAGGGGCAAGTGAAATTTGTTACAAGGCAAGTAGATCTATAAAGCAACCTTCCCCATGGACAAGTAGATATTTTATTACATTTCATATCCCTGGATATACGGAAATATGAAAGCCTGGAGGCTACAGAAATGTTATCTTAGGTTAAACCAGGTCACAGCCCAAACAAACAACTGATTATGCCACCATGAGAAATGGTTAAGTTCGATGTTTTAGTAAGGGACTATTACAGGTAGGCTTTCGCTTCCTTTCATAGCATAGTCTGGGTGCAACTGGTATGTATCAGCTCGACTACAAGTTATGGGCAGAGTGCACACAGAACAATGTAAATTTTTTTTTAAATGATAACTGGAGTGGAATAAAAAAAGGATACAGTGTTGGTCATATGATTTGGTCTGCCGTTATCGGACTGAGGAGAGGAATTGTTACTACTTGATACAGCAGTGGTTCAGGAACAATGGAGAGTACACTAGCCATAGTATACAATAGGTCACTCACCTTGCTGTCCCTTTCCAGTTCATTCTTTAACCATTCAAAGTCGCTGTAGCGTCTCCGCACACAGGAATCTTTCGTTTTGAAGATAGGCAAGTTGGTCTGTGGGTAAAAGTAGCAAACCTTAAATATACAGTACAAAGCGTAGCTTAGTAACCACAATCTAATGAGGATCCAAGTCAATAACTAGTGGCAAACTGAATAATCTGCCTAGCTAAGACCCCCAGCTAGTTTGTGACCTACAAGTCCACAGGTGGTACATGAACAATTCGTCTTTGAAATCTCTCCTTTAACTTCGCAGAATTTATTTAGTCAACTACGCTTCTCAAGCTTAATACAAACCCAGTGCCCCTGCCAAGCCTCGTGACTAGTGTACCCTGACGCTGAAATACCAAAACAGATGCCCAAGACTGGATGAATTATTGTCAAAAACATTATTAGATCTTAAAGATATGGCATTCTTCTGTTGCTGCTCCTTTGAACCACCGACCCATTAGTGATGCGTTCCTACCAGCAGGCACCTACTGCCTGAAAATTGGCTATCCCCAAAAGGATCAGGACGAAAACGATTCAGCCCGATTGCTGACTGCCCCTTCCTCTGCGAGCTGCTCAAAACAGCAGAAATTCATCCCTGTTTCTAGGCTACTCAACCCACTGACCGGGCACCAGTTAAGTGCATCTACTACATACCTTATTCTCCTGTATTGCACAGGTTCAGTACATCTACTACATACCTTATGCTCCTGTATGAGCACAACTGACACGGTCAGTGCACAGTTAGCTTATGTTGTGGAATACGTTCTGCAGAACATTAAAATAGTTCCAGATGGGCTCATCCCTGCATTCCACACTCACTTCCAGTCACACACAAACCCTCTTCAAAGAATACAACTCAATCCCACAAAGATTTGTTAAGTAGCAGCCCCCCTCAGGAGACAAGCATTTGCAATGCAATAGGTCTCGCATTAGGAAAGTTTGAGCTATTGGTCTTGTAAGTGAGAATTTTTTTTATTTATGTGTTGGTTTTAAAAATAGCTAAATTAATAGCTTTGTCATTTACAATGCCAATAGTTATAACTTTCGCAAATGTGACACCTATAGCATTTGTAATGCAACATGTTTTGTATTTACGTGACTTAGATGTATTGATATTACAAACTAGTAGCGCTGAGTGATGATGTGGTGATGCAGAGGGCAGAAAGGCACACAAAGCAGTCTAACAAAGGGCAGAAAAACAAGGGAAAAATGAGTCTAACAGGGCAGAAGGGCACAAAACACCAGTCTAACATACTACATCATTGATGTTTAACCTGAAAAAAAGGCTAACATTCAGAAACTGAAACTGTTTCACTAATAATTACATCACACAAAATACGAACGTAGAGAAAGTTACTGCATGTGCCTTCGAAAATGAAGCTAACAGAATTACCTTAAAATGTCCACTTTTGTTGTTTAGCAGCAGCCAAGTCTGGGAGCCACTCAACCACCGCCCCCATGCCCCGTTGCTGCAGCCTGCCAAGTTGAATGGTACAGTATGGCAGGGAAAATATGAAGTGCCAGGAAGTGAGGGCCAAAGCTTCCAGCTTCTGCAAAGTTGTGTGTGCTTCGCTGCAGGACTGGACACGGCTGGCCTTATCTAAATCTGCCCTGTGACTGCCCATAACAGTGAGCGCTCTGCTAAATATAAAGCGCGGCGCCCGAATATATACAAGTTTTGTGTGCACCATTAAATAAATGTTTTTAAAAGTGGACGCCGTGCCGAATATCCACGGCACTCAAACATACAACGAATTCCCGCGACAAAAAAAAAAAAAAAAAATCAATCAAATGAAGTATTAAAGCACTGACCTTGGTGTTGCTCAGTGGAGTACTGTGCAGAAGGCATATCCAGGGCTAGACAATGTAAGTGTCTTGTATGAACTAAAATAATTCATGGAGAGCGGAAGGGGCGGGCAGAGAGATTAAACGAGCAGACATCCGTGTACTGTGTAGCCCCTGCTCTGCCTCGTGATTGTTGGAGCGTGTCATCATCACAGTGGGTAGCCAACCGTGCGAACGCCCAGCACACTCTTCGATTGTTGAGCATTTTTGAGAGAAATCTGCCTTGACCCTGGGGATATGAAATGTTTCTGGGCAGCCTGCTGGGTACTGTTGAAGGGAAGGGTAGGTGTTTTTTTTCACATTCTTATACCCACACCGTACACTTGCTGTGATTAAAATCTGTGACGTGTGCGTTATTTTGATATAGGTGTCAGTGGGAGTAGAGACTAGAGAGGCCTTAGTTGGGTGGGAGCAGTGGGAGCATTAACATTTGTGTGAGAGAGAATGGAAGGGCAGTTCTATAGATTATGCGTGGGTACAACTTGGTAATGCGCCCTATTGCCTCTTAAGCTGTGTCACCCTCAGAGGCAGGAGGCGGTGAACGGGAAGAGATTTAATTGCACCCCGAACCACCGCAGTTTCTTGTGACCCGGCCAGACGAGGCCATTAAGAGAATGCTCTTTCTTTAAAAGGTGATCATTGTTGGGGGAGGGGCATTTTTAAGTGGCAGCAATTTTTTTTAAAAAGCGCTTCGCCCAGTAAGTGTGTAGCTGCCAGTGGCCATGTTAAAGCAAGTCCTTCCGACAGCCTGAAGTAAAGAAACAAGCTCTTGGCATTGCTGTGGGGAGGAGGGGGGGGGGGGGGGGGGAGGGAGAGAAATGCATAGCCTGGTGGCCGTGAAAGTGAAGTGAATAATTAGGGGAGAAGAAATGCCTGCCTGAGGCCGAGTGCACGCTGGGGGAAGCTTCAGATGCCAGTGGGAGGGAGGCTGATTGTTGCTTTGATGTGGACGCTCAGATGGTGCCTGTGGGGGAAAAGCGCGTGCTTGTTCACGTGAACTGTTGAAAATCCACCGCGTTGGTTTGACAATTATTTTGCCCACTAAAATGCGATCCTATACCATTCCTTGCGGAATGGTATAGGCTCGACCTAACTATACCATTCCTTGCGGATTGGTATAGGCGCGACCTAAAAAGGACAAAAAATATGCTTATTTAAAATTAAAAAGTAAGCGTATGTAGAAAAGATTTTCCTCAGCATGTGTGCAGTGTCTATTTGTGTTTTTTACTGAAGTGTACACAGTTGCAATGCATGGTCAATTTTAACTTTTGGGAAGTCTGCCAAACTAAAAAGTAAATTGTAATCCATTTCACTTTTTGTAAAGCGCTTCTTGCCACGGTTAACTGTTTAGCAGCGCTCTGCCACGGGAGGATGCTTAGTGGAAAGTGGTCGCAGACGGGCGCACCTTAGTATGCCCACGGATCTTTCTGTACAACCTCCTTGAAGTCTTCTTACAAGTGGTAGAGGACAGGTAGTGAGTGGTGTGTAGCCAGGGTTGCGCTGATGGTGGGGGAGCAAGTGGCTTTAACAGGAACGGCTGTGCTACGGGTGATGACAATTCCATGCATCTGATAGGCAGAAAAAAAGACAAAGGAATGGTACAATATATATTTTTTTACCACAGCAGTATACAGATCTGGGCCAGAATTTACAAAGGCAAGGTTTTTACTTCAGCCAACTCCAAAATGTTAAACTTCACAAAACAGGCGAGTTTTGTAGGTCTGGCTGTTGAGTTTGAAGCTTGTGCGCGTTACTAAAAGTGAAACTAAAATCATCGAAGTGAAAATGCAGAGGTGCAAGTCCGGGCTGGCACAAGCATCCTTTTGGCAGTCTCATGACAGACAGCTGTCGCTGTGAGTGTTTTTCTCACGTTCAGTAGCACTTTCGGATTCCAGCAGAGAAACACTCAAGCACCAGAACCAGGATTCCTATTTGAACCTCCGAGACCAGGACTATGTAGGGTGCTAACGGGCAGATGTCTCTGTCTTATACTAAACACACGTGATGTTCAGAACCGAAATCAGCATTGAAGGAAGAGCCCGCGTGATTTCACTTTCAGATTTTGCTGATTGTAGGGTGCAACGCCCGGGAGATGCTCAGTGACACGCAACCAGGAAGCTAGGAAAACTGAGCAGGACCAAGCAAACCACATTTCCGGCAAATGCAGAGACAAGAGAAAATCAGGTGACGATCGGGAGTCCACCGGACAATTGGAACCCCAGCCAGAGCAGGAAGGAGAAGCTACGAGATCAGGAGACAGAGTTAAAAAGAAAAGACGTGGCCGCTATTGCTAAAGGGTACCAGCGATGGCAAAAAAAAAAAAAAAATCCAAGTAAGGCTGTGTGCGGGGAGAGAGAGGGGAGGTGCTGGAGCTGGGGAACAGATGGCTGTGAAGCAGGGGGCGGGGCAGCGGAACCCTTTGATGTGGCATGGCAGCCGTGAAAGGAGAAATGCTGCTGCCAGGGGGAAGGCTCATGCATGAGAGCAGGTCACGTGATTATGATTCACGTGAACTGTCCAAAATCCGCTGGAGGAGATCCCTTGGCCTGAAGTAGTGGTTCAGCGGCATTAGACTCGCAATTCATTCCTTGCAGAATAGAATAGGAGAGACCTAAAAAACCACAGACAAAACCAAAGCTTTTGATTGTTTCTCTTCTGGCCTTTGCCTACACAGAAACCTTTGAGATAAGTTGAGAAAACGTTTTTAAAACGCAATTCCACCACATCCCTACATTTAAGGGAAAAAAAAAATCAAAAATGAAGTCCCAGTATCCAAAAGATCATGTCTTAACTCAGAAAAATTACCCGAAAAATAGATCAAAAAAAGTTAAGTAATCAATCAAATACGAGAAACCAAACACAGGGACCGGTTAGAACCCAAGCGCAATAACTTCCATCCCTTGTTTTTCCATGGTAAACCAGGGATGTGAAAATAAGTCATTTAAAAACAAAATCAGAAAACTTCCTTCGATAGCGTAAGCATCTGCAGTGAAGTCCCCCTCATCTGAGGTCTCAATTGTTTATTCTATCTTGGACAACAAACCCTCCGTTTTATCCGTTGATCACATGTCCCTTACCCTAACCCTGGCTAACAAACGGTCTACCCTTGCACCCACACACACTGACGCTTTATGACAAATAGCCCATAACAACATTGCCTAGTCGTTGAATGTCTGAAACCAGGTCACATCAAACCGCTCCTTAAAAAACAAATAAGTAAATAAAATTCAACAAGAAACATACTTGGTTGAAAATGAACTCTACAATTAAGGACAAAATCAGTGAAAAATGTAGCGCCAAAACTGAAAGAACACATCCAGAAAACATGACTTATCAGGACCACTCCATTCTCCCATGCTCTCCACACCACTGGATTCAAGCAAGCCGGGCTCAAGACGGCTGGAATGCCAGAAACCGGTCCTCGGAAGCTTGTTTCCGGTCCAGGGAAGGCATGGCTTGGCAGTTCAGGCTGGACTGTTCCCATGAGGCACAGGGTCAGACTGATTAGCATATAGCCATGTCTGAACTGGGGTGGTGTGGAGTGCAAAAAAACGATGGATTTAGGCCCAGATCTCTGTACTGGGGTGAATGTATGACATTGTTCTGCATTCTGTCAATCAATTGTGGTTTTTGCACTCCATTCTCATGTCAGACACAGGCATATGATTGAATATATTATCAATATCCTGCAGTGTGACTGCTTCAAATTTGAAGTAAGCTACCAATGCCTACTCATTTGTGTGCCTAACAGAACCCTCCGATATTTTAGACCACGATATCCTCATAGCAATTTGCACAAAAAAGGAACGGTAGGTCTCCAAATCCCATCTACAGGACACACCCAAACGTGTTCAAATTGTGAAGTTTTTTTCTGACACCAACCATGAACCCTGTGAAATTTCATATGTTTTCATCCTATCACCAACACTTACTTTTCATTCGGTGAACTCTACATCTCCTACCAGCATTCAGAGGATACACTACTGTATTACAAGAAACCCTTGAGTCCATCAACAATTTTACATCACAGCGAGCACAGATTCAGCAATAGATGGAACATCAACACAAAGATAGAATGTTTTCTTAGGACTCCCAGACCATAACCCAAAATGAAATTGATACCAGCCTTGCAAAGCACCACGCATTAGGTGTAAGACAAGTATTTCAGAGTGATTAAAAATTGGCCTTTATGCAGAAACTCACATCAAACAAGCATTGTCAAAGCGAACAGATCTTGCCTTTGGGACCTGTAGGAATTGACAATGAATTTCAGTGAAGCTACACTGCATGGACTAATTTAAACAAAATAAAAAAAATAAGGTGCAATTGTTACAGCATTTTGTAGGTGTGTGCATGTATGACTTAAGCAGGCATATGCACCATTATGCATGCACTCAGAACTAATGATGCAGGCACCTTTCCGAAATGCATTGGTTAAAAATAAACTTTGTAAAAATAAGTGAAAAAAGCTTCTTTTTGGATGGGATCAGCAGCAATTTGCAGCGTGCCTCCCCCAACCCTGGAAAACAAAAAGACAATGGCAATAAAGGTGCGCCTGGGGTAGACAGCGGGGAAACCCAGCTCATGGGGGAGAGTAATATTTAGATAGGGAAAAGCGCATGAGTGAGAAAAAAAGAGCGGGGAGAGACAGGGAGTTTAGCGGTGAAGAAGCACACAAGAGTACACTTGCAAAACAAAGGAAACTGCAAAAGTGTGTATGTAGGAGAGAGAAATACAGGAGTGATAAAAAAACGCACTTTTGAGGAATGCTTTAGCGAAAACAAACTGGTTTCCTAAACACGAGCAGCTGAAGCACAAAAGTCTGTCTGAGATGGTAAAGAGGCTTTGCTCCAGGGAAGGGACAGACACAATGGACAAGGATAGTCCTCTATTAAGAAGCAAGGGATTCACAAAGCCAACCAATGATAAAGAGTGCAGGTCTCTGAAAATCTACTTGCCTACTCGCTATGGAAAGTCAGATTTTATCAGATCGAGCTATATTTAGGACGTACTTGCCCTATCTGGAGAGTTGACAAAGAACAGGAGTTCTGTTCAGTCAGAAAGTGAAGGAACAATAAAGATGCCTTTAAATCTTGTTTTTATCGTGTCACCTTTGCGGTGTGTTCAGATAGAGGTCAGAAGTCCGTTTGCAATTACTTTTCCTTAAGCGGACTGCAGAGTTCCAGGATTTTGTTAAGTGAACGGTCTGACCTGCTGTATAAAGTGTCAAATGAAATGCTGTAGGGTATCCGGTTTTTCTAACATTTAAATAGGTAATAAGGCAACTGTACAAACATTTCAAAATATATTTCAGCACATGTGAAAACCCATTTTGCACATCTGTGTGATGAAAAAAATATGTTAATAGGATGAAAAACAAATCAGAACACTTTACCTGGTGATGTGCAAATGACAAATATGTTTTCCCAAACCCAGTTTTCACAGACTACTCATACACTATATAGTTTAAATCAGTAAAGGTGCATGGTAGTGAAAAGATTGTTCACTATTTCATAGAAATATACTGTCTCTAAATGACAGCGCGCTACATCATCATGCTTTTGTAATATATTCAAATCAAACCAACTTTATTCGGTTTTTCATAGTTGTAGAAATACCATAAAAGTTCATGTAATACATTTTTAACAGTTTAAAAATTGATTAGAGTTTAAAATATGGTTAATACTATACAATAAAAAACAATTTGTATAAAAATCTCAATTAATAAAATTATGACCTTAACATGCAGTTTTTACAGTATCTTCATCAGTCCTTGATTAGGCAAACAAGAAAATTCATCTTTTTCAAAGATTAAGATTTCTAATACAGAATTTTAAAAAGCGCACCATCGCTTTTGCTATTTTTTCATCTTCGAGGTACTGGAGCGCCAGATATGCTGGACGGCATTGGGCAAGCCCCAGTTTTTCAGTATGGGCAATAACCAGCGCCTTCGAGGTATTGTGTAAAATTTACAGAATAGAGTTGTATGTATGGTTGATTGTATCGAAATAGAATCACAAGGGCATGGGATTGATTTTGATGACCAATCGTTTTGGGTGGGAAAAGAGACCATTAGATGAAACGTATTAAGTCTAAAGCGTGTCAGCAACAATTTTTCTAATTGAGTTAATCTGTACATCAAATAAGGTTCGATGGAAAACAGTCTGAGCTAATAAGCCCTGTTGAACAGACGGGTTCTCTCTCTCTCTTAACAGGCGTACCTGTCCCAAATGTGCCAGGCATGCTTTTTTAAATCCGCCTTAGAGATCTGTTAACGTTGGCGGATCTACAAAAAAATGTTATACCCTAAGTCTGTTAATAAAGCTTTAACATATGTTAACCATTTTATCTTGCCACAATGATCAAGTGTCAGAATATCTTGTATAATTGATCTTGTTAGATGACATTGTTCAGTTACCCAAATTCGGCGCCACAGCATTACTGGTTGGGTTTTTATGGTGTCTGATATATAGTCTATGCCCAACTCTAAGTGACAGGCATATGTGGAAGAACTCTTCGGTACACCAAGTAAGTATCTTAAAAAAAGAGTTTTCTACTTTTTGTAATTCATCCACATTCACGAGACCCCATCTCCCAGCCCCATACGTGGCAGTACTAACACATTTGGCATTATATATTTTTAGTAGTTCCAATGGTGGTCTCTGGCCCAGTCTTTGTGCAAACGATTTTAATGCTGTAGT
Source organism: Lissotriton vulgaris (assembly GCF_964263255.1). NCBI lineage: Eukaryota > Metazoa > Chordata > Amphibia > Caudata > Salamandridae > Lissotriton > Lissotriton vulgaris. Next base: position 53,684,693 of record NC_141691.1, on the reverse strand, counting down.
TGCTCTTAGGAAAGCCAGTTTCCTTGCATTAATCGCTGCCTACCACTTAAACTTTTCATCAATTACAATTCCCAGGTATGGGTATGTTTCAGTTCTGTCCAGTACCTCCCCTTTTACAAACAAACTTCTAGTCTTTGCAATTTTGTTCCCCGCATGCATGGTGTATTTTTTTTTACGTTCAGGGTCAGGTTTAGACTTGACATGAAGGCACAATATCTATCTAGTGCTCGCTGCAATTCGACAGGAGTTCTTGCTAGGATAACCGCGTTGTCGGCATATAACAGGGCTGGTATCTGCAGACGACACATTGAGGGGAGATCTTTACTTCCTTCTAGCATTGCGGCCTCTAGCCCATTTGTATACAGGGTGAATAGAAAGGGGGCCAGCACACATCCCTGTCTGACCCCCTTTTCCACCTTAAAGCTATCCGCGAGTTGTCCTTTAGTCCCAAATCTCACTCTTCCTGTTGTTCCCATGTAGAATTCCTGAAGGAAATCTACAATCGAGATATTCCATAGCCTCGAGTGTACTACACAGTCAAACGCTGCAGATAAATCAACGTACCCCATATGCAGCGCAGTCCCCTTGGCCTCCATGTATTTTCCTGCCAATAAGGACAGGTTTAATGCTTGGTCTACTGTACCTAGCCCCTCTCGGAACCCGTATTGTATTGCCGAGATGATGTTCTGACTAGTTGTTCACTCCTGGAGTCAGTCGAGAAGAATCCGACCTGCCATCTTCCCGAGCGAATCCAGGAGGGAGATAGGTCTATAACAAGACTGGCTATTTCGGTCCCCTTTTTTAAATATAGGGACCAGTATCGACGTTTTCCAGGATTCTATTAAGCCCTCTTCTATAGTGGCATTTAAAACGTTTGTCAGTAACGGGGACCAAAGATCTGCTTCATATTTAAACATGTCCACTGGGACCCCATCTGGGCCTGGGGCTTTGCCTAATTGAGGATTTTAGTGCTTTTTGTACCTCGTCATGTGAAAACTGCAATGTTATTGGGTAAGTGACATGGGGAGAGGGGATCTATGTAGTCCATATCCCGTTTATTCCCGTCACTAAAAACTTCAGAAAAATAATTCACCCATTCACGATCGCAGATTGCAACATCAATGGATGGTAGGTCATCTCTGTCTGTTAAGAAAGGGGATCCAATTACTTGCCAGAAAGTTGCGCTGTCTTTTAGTTCTGAACTCCTACTAAGGCGCTCCCATAAGTCAGCTTTTAGCTCTTGTTTTCTAGTTTTTAAAGCTAAGGCGTATTCTTTTCTTAGTCTGATAACCTCCCCTCTGTCTCTTTCCCTTACTTAGGGCTTCCTTTAATTTTGAATATGCTTTTGTACAAGCCGGAATAACCAGCCTTTTTTCGCCTGACCTTTTTGTTTATGAGATCTAGTGAGTTCTTTCCTTATGTTTTGAGAAATGATGTTAAAGCTATTCAAAACTTCTCTAGGTTTTACCCTATGGTCAAGACAGTTTAATATGTCTGCCTGGCTTTGCTTGACTATATTTGCAATTGCAGCTACTTTATCAATGTTTCCAATTTTAATGTGTAACCATTCAAGGATCCTATTGCGAGCTCTTGCTGATCTAAGATGCTCATTATATCGTTTTTTTTTAGGTTTTGATTCGCGTAAAGCGACAGTATTTGGGAAGTGGTCGCTCAATGGATCTTTAATTACTTCAAATAGTTCTATATTTGGGCCTTTACAAGATGAAATCAGTATATAATCCATCAGGGTCATTAAACCCCTGCCGTTAAATGTTGGCGAAAAGGCTACTGGGGAGGTCTTTAACTCATTGGCGAATCCCAGTTCCAATTCAGTCATAATCTCGTTCATTTTTTCACCTTCAATCGAGTGTAAGAAGTGTGCAATACTATTGCCACCATCCTCATTAATTCCACACGTATCAGTATCGTTGTTTCTACTTAGATGAAGGTTGAAATCACCACCCCACACTATTGTATATGACTTCTTGATGTACTGTGCTCGTAGATCTTGAAGGACTAGGGAAATCTCTGAAAGAAGGTTGATCAGGTCAACTACATTCAGATTATTGTAAAAATGTACTATTGCATATATCTTTTGTTTAGTGCTCTTTAGGACAATTAGCTGGTAATTCTCTTCCAATTTACGGGGAGGATGTCCTCATTATATAGAGTGTTTGCAATATAGGTCACTAAACCACAACTACATCTTCCAGAGGGTGATTTTTTGGCTGCAGAAATAAAGGTCTTGTATCCCATTATGTGTATTGGATCAATAGCCCAAGTTTCCTGAAGGCAGATGATGTTACTCAGATTAACCTGATTCAGGAAATTAGGGTTTGACTGTTTGGCAGACAGGCCGGCGATATTCCAAAACGTAAAATGTACTTGGGAACTAGGTAAATTAGGACTAAGAGGAATTACTATCTTCGTTGAATTATCCGTTATCCTAGGATTGGGAGGGACTGGTGGTTGGATAATCAGATCACCCGTCCTACCTTGCGAGAGAACTGTAGTGGTATGTTTTCCAGGAGTAAGTGTTATATCTTTCTCCAGTGTGTCTGGGGTTTGACATATTAGTGGTTCCCCCGTATTTGGTGTGTATGCATTTACCCCATTAAACTGGACATGATGCAGTCATTGAAGTCCAAACCGGACAATGCGCTAAATCTATTATGGGGGGGATACTATAGGAATTGGCTGATGCCGCGGCAACTTGACGCCATCTAATGTCTCTGTGCTCATAGTGTGGATTTGAGGACAGGTAAGGATGAATTAACAAGTGTGAGTGAGTTTGGCGTGAATGCCATTGTGCTGGACCATTTAGATAATTGGATTCAGGGTTCTGGTGAAAGAAAGGAGAGCTGCTTTCAGATGTCAGATATTGATCATGGAAAGGAGTAATCGGATTGGTTACCAAGGTGGGATGGGTTGTGATCAGATGTCTATAAAAATAGCCCAGAGGGAGAAGGGTGGTATTGAATTCCCAAGTAGAGGGGGGAGGCGCCCTAGCCAATGTTTTTTCGGCCCATTGGGGGGTTCTTAAAATTAACAGTTATACAATCCCCCTCAAACTTTTTCTTCAACGGACCTATCCATCCTACTCTCTGGGTGTGAATTTCCCCTGAGCATTCCATAGGAAAGTTACAGTTGGCTATTAACCAGTGTAAGGTCTTATTTTTCAATGAGGAGGAGGTTTCATCTTGATCAAACCTAAGTTTCGGGACATTAACCAAAACCAACACGTAGGCCCCACACTCAGGTGGCAGAGTAATGCGTGGAGGAATCTGCCTTGAGTTATACGGCTGTTCATGAGGCATCTGTTCATAAGGCATCCGGGGCCTTTGAAAAGTTGTCATCATGTCACTAGTTTGATTAGGTGTCTTTCTTCCACTTTGAGATGTTATGTGTGTCTTCCCTGTCTGCGTGTTTGTGATGCGAGTATTCGTCTCAGTGGCGGGAGTAGAACTACTAGTTGGTACAGATTTATTTGTGGCAGTTTCTTTACTTATAGAGATGGTGGGTTTTGGTTTTGCCACGTTGTCTGAAGCCGAGATAGCCTTTGGTAAAGAGGGTGTAGATTTACTAATGCTTGTCTTCACACCTATATTAGTTTTTGGAGCGGCACTGAAAACTTTTTTATTGTAGGCTGTTAGTTCTTCTAGTTGTTTTTCAATGCGGGCAAGCCTAGATTCGATTGGCGACAAAGATGCTTAGAAGGTCGCCAAATCTTTCGACTAATTGGTCGTTTGCTGTGATTACAACAGGCTTATCCGTATGCACATGGGGGATCCCCTGAGTGTATTTGCTTAGAATCTCTGTGGATGGATTTATCCCATTAGAATTTAGATGCTTGGTTATGCCTTTCCTGTGTTGTCCTTTTGGTGCATTACGTTTTCTAGTGGCAGGGGGAACAGATTGGATCGTTTGTTTTGTTTGCTTTCGAATAGCACCCTCTCGCCTGACTGTTGCGTTTGTCTCGATTCTGGTGTGGATTCTATGTTTAGGTCTGGTGTCCTTTCTAGTTCACTGCTCAAATCGGAGTCAATTAGGGGATTGGATGCCGATAGGTTAACCTCATTGGGTAGAGTATGATGGTCAGCTCGGGTTTCACAAGTACAACTTGTGTGTAAGTTCTTAGAGCTGACTGGTGTTCTTGCTGATTTAATACTCCCAAGAGAAGAACGTTTGGCAATCTCTAGATCATGCGAGACCCTACGCTCAAGGAGTGAGATGCTGAGTTAAATTGCATCGTTAGTCCTTGTTATGAAACTGTCTATTGGTCCAATCACAGATGTCCCTTCCACAGCTGTCTTGCTTCTACTACTTCTGGTAGACAAAATAAGATGGATGTTATTAGTTGGGACAAAGTGTTACAGGGGCCCAATAGACACGGCACAATATTGTACAAGGCTAATAGCCTCTTAATATGGTACCAACACAAAGATGGTAAGCAGTAACAAAGTCAAGAGAACCCTACTAGATGTAGATAAAAAGTTGTTATGGGGGTGAACCCGACCCGACCTCCTCGTCCTCAGAGGGCCCGCCCTTTGCCCGGGCTTCGCCCGGCGTCCCGCGAGACGGGGTGGCGTTGTTTTTAAGCGCCTCCTGGCGCGCAAAGCGGTGTCAGGATGCCACTAGGGCTGTTAGGGATTGTAGTCCTCTGCCCCGCCAGCTCTCCGCCCAAACTCCGCGGTGGTGTCAGGAGCAAGGCGGCGGGAGGTGGCCAGGCAGAACCCCGTGGCGCAGTCCCCAAACAGCGAGTGCAAACAGGTGAGGATTCTGGCAGCAATTCAGCAGATTAGCAAAGGAATATATTCATTAGCCACATCGATGCTAGGCATTTTCCCCTGCTGTGTTGGGGAATATCCAAAACAATGGTTTCATGACGAGCTCAGCTCGTCATCAGTGTACCAGCAGCACACTGAATGACGAGCTGAGCTCGTCATGAGTGTCGAAGGTGTTAAAGGTGAGTGTTTAAACAAGAACTGGGAAGCACTCCTGTCCCCACCATGATGGCAACGCTGTTAGTAAACAGAGGCAAGTCAGGGATCATTTGTACCCCAATATGTGGGCTAGATTCTTATTACACATGGATCAAATGCTCAGCCTATTTAATCAAACAAAATAGATTGGTACAGCAGAAATGCTGAACTCACATATTTGAAGATGCAGTCATGTGAGAATGAAGAAAAAGGAGACTAAAATAAAATATTTGCCAATGATCACACAATTTGAGACCAGTTTATGGGTCAAGAATATTACAGTTAGGTCGAGTAGATTCTTCAAGTTACTCGACCTGCAGGTCTAGTAACATTTTTATGATTTTTCAAGGCCTGCAGTGGGTGGGCGGTAAACCCTACAAGTTCTTGGTAAGTCCAATGGATCTTTTAAATCTAGAAAGCTTGCATGGTCTGGTAGGTTCGACATAAAAATGCCCCTTCCCAGACAAAAAAAAAAACACAGATACAACACCTCAAAATCTAGTTTTTTAAACACCTGTTTCTTGTTGAAATCCATATCCAGTTCCAGGTACTCCACCTTGCAATACAAAAAAGTATACATATACTAAAAACGAGACTAACAGGGAACAAAATGTATTGTTAAAATGGTTGTATAGCTTGGAGCCGTGGTTCAGCCCACTTCAGCCACTTGCTAACACTACTGAGTGACAAGATGGTGGTCTTTCAGGAGGAACACATCCACCTACAATATAAACACTTTAATGAGATAGGATACGAAGGAAATGTGAGCTTTTCAAGAATTTAGTTCCTTTTAGTCATCTTTTTATACTTACGAGGGCTCAACTGCTCCTCCAAAAAAGACTTTTTGTAAAAGCCCTGACAAAACAAAGCAAGAACTAGCAAATCCAAATGATTGCCATCCCCCAAATGTAATACTAGCTTCTTGGTTATATGCACCCACAAAAAGCTTATGCTGTTTTATGGCCAGGCTTAAAAATTGTCTTTGAGAGTGATCCAGAGGCAAGAATAATAATTAGGAAATCATTCTGCAAGGGAGCCCAAACTGGATGCTCGCCTGCTGAAGAGGGCTGTTCCTATGCTGTGCGTTGCCTCGGTCCTGTCACTTGCACTCGACATCAGGCAACCTAGGCTGGGCCCAGTGCTGCCCAACGTGGGTTGGAGAAGACCAGATTCTTCTGGTGAAGTTTCTCATCACTAAAAAAGCTACAACATCCATTCCAGACTGCTCCCTCTCTGTTCACATACCCACATACATTAATGAGGGTAGACCTTATGAGAAGTTATTCCGTTTTTTTGCTGCCAGGCTACCATTCCTTGCTGCACTCTACACATTGTCGGGATCTGCCCCATCCCACTGGGTTCCCTTGATGGCAATCTTCTCTCCTGTCCCTTCTCTGCATACCTTCAGTGCTTTCATTGGGCCGGCCCTCACAGGTACCAAGTACGTGTGTGCATGCCTTTTGTGTGTTTGTATTTTGTTTTTGTGTGGGTGTTTATGCTTGTACTTGTGTGCCCACCAACAGTAAAATAAAGATATGAAACTTTCACGAAAAAGTTGTGTTTTCTTCCTGAAACTACATCAGCAAGGCCTCTATCACCAATATGCATGTAAACTTGCAAGTTTATGTCAGTGGCTCTGAAAATTAGCCTTCGTAGATCAACCAAAATAAATTGAGTGAATTTTCGTCTTACGAACAACATTTGCACCTGAAATCTTTTCGGGGTAAAAGCATATTTGCAGCCTGGATATTTCACCAATACATGGTGGACATTCACTACAACCCAAGTACATAGGATTGAAAGATCATCCTATATGCCCAGTAGATACTTGCTTCCTTCATGTGGAGTGAGACTTGCTGTGGAATCTTAATCCTGAGCAGTTCCCTTGCAGCACAAGCGCAATGCTAATGTGACATGTGGGTCTTTCCTTGAAAAGAATCAAGATACTTCATGTCAACAATAACTACTTTCAGACAGAGGCCAATTTAACTTTATGTTTAAATGATTAATTTACACTAACTGCATTACCTTTAATTAATTAAATAGCACTTAATAACGACATTTAACACACTGTTTGCTCTCACGTTGCTAACAGACATGGGAGCTGAAGCACAGGGACACGAGTTGCCCGTGATCACACAGCATGATGGAGTGCAATAGCCACAATTAGTCCATAGTATCCTGGGTCTGGAATACACACCTTGCCCTTCGAGAAGAGCGGCTCAGTTCTTCCTTCCAAAAGTATGAAACAACATGTTTTGCTAAAAATCATACCACCTCGCAGACTATTTTTATATCAGTTCTCCTTTCTTTTGTTATTAATGCTCTGAGGAGCTCTAATTTCTACTCATTTCACCTGGGGTTTGAAGAGAAATCTTAGTTCGATTATGGGAGGGTTTGTGTCTCAGGATGCTTCCTTAAAATGTATGCTTCAAGAGCCTATTCGGAAAAGCCTTATGATTCATTTATCGCACCAAAATGATGAAACACATTTACTAATCATGTGCTCAATTTCAAGTGGACTATTGAGCAAAAATAATTTCCATGCTCTTTCTAGAAAAACATGTCGTTGGACAATTCAAATTACCAATGAACCTTTTCTATGCACAGGGATGTCAGAATATGCTGCGATTCTCACAGCATATGTATTCAGAATTTAAAGTACATCTGCCAAAAAACGTCTGGTGTAAAGAAAGAAATGTGGTCTCATGTTTTGCTTGTCAGCTGTGGGTACAAGAGACCAACGTTTTCAATCTCATTATTCTCAATTAATCAGCAAGATGCAGGACAAAATTACCTCCACGCCCCAAGCCAGACTAAATATCGATTTTCTTTCAAATAATAGTGTGCCAAGAAGAGCATTTATCAACAAAATTGGATGCCATACACATACTCGAGAAATCAAAAGCAACCAAGACAGAGGCGTAAGACATTGTGACCTGTAATTAATCACCCGATTCTTGTTTTTGACCAGGAAAAGGAATATTAGACAAAAGAAGAGTTCTCGTTCATGGGGCAGCAAATTAAATGCATGCTCTAGATTAAGTAGCTTGATTTAACAATTACTGAACCACCAACGATCACGAATAGTAGTCCATATAGGGCTTTCTAAGAGTGTAACTTTAAACCATGTTACGATTGCATTTTGTAAAAATCTACTGCTAGTGCAAGGCTGGCTTAACTGGTATGGTTCTAGAATAGAAACGGCGAAAAAACATTCTTCATGATGAAGCACTAGTAAATTATAGCCAAATGCCACAGCACCAGTTTTGGAGAACGTTTGGAGAGTGTGCTTGATTTCAACTCGAGATCAAGTATACTGCAAACAGTCTAATCTACCTGAGGTACATACGGCTTTTTAGAGAATTGTTTGAGTACCCGTGCCAAATATGCACCATTTTATTTTTGAGGCAGGTGAAATTATAGCCCTACTGGAGAGGTACTGCACCAGTTTACTTTCAGAACCTAGGTATTTTTTGCAAATTTATAAAGAAAAAATGTACTGCTACTTGTGCTATTAGGCCCAATTTTGTAACTGTATTTCTAGGGGGAGGAAACACTTAACATAGTTTGGAGACAGCGCCTCACAACATTTAAAGATAACACACTGACGCGCACCAAGAAAACCAGAATTTCATTAACTCCCGTATCACTCAATTTGGCGACTACCTGCACTTTGTCCCCCCCATTTGAACAACTACATACCTCCACCTCACAGCCTCCCCACCTGCTGCTTCCCTTCTCTGCTTTGCAGTGATGCCAGTCAGCCTCAAGCACATGCTCTTCTCAGGGCATGTCACCATCACCCACTCCTTTACTGCCAGCTTCATCCCCACCACCTGACCTTCTTAGGACACCTTCCTATAGATCTCTCCTTTGCTGTCAGCTTCGCCCCTGCTCTTCTCAAGGCATCTTCCCATCACACACTCCTTTGATGCCAGCTTCGCCCCAACTCTTTTCAGGGCATCTTACCACCACACACTCCTTAGCAGTCTGCATCACCCCCCAACTCTTCTCAGGGCATCTTCCTATCACACGCTCCTTTCCCGTCAGCTTCACCCCAGCCCCTGCTCTTCTCAGGATATCTTCCTATCACATGCTCCTTTGTAGTCAGCTTCACCCCAGCCCCTGCTCTTCTCAGGGCATCTTCCTATCACACGCTCCTTTCCTGTCAGCTTCACCCCAGCCCCTGCTCTTCTCAGGATATCTTCCTATCACATGCTCCTTTGTAGTCAGCTTCACCCCAGCCCCTGCTCTTCTCAGGGCATCTTCCTATCACACGCTCCTTTCCTGTCAGCTTCACCCCAGCCCCTGCTCTTCTCAGGATATCTTCCTATCACATGCTCCTTTGTAGTCAGCTTCACCCCAGCCCCCGCTCTTCTCAGGGCAGCTTACCATCACACACTCCTTTCCTGTCAGCTTCACCCCAGCCCCTGCTCTTCTCAGAGCAGCTTACCATCACTCACTCCTTTGCTGTCAACTTCACCCCTAGCCCTTCTCAGGGCATCTTACTATCACCCACTGCTTTGCTATGAATGAATGAATGAATGAATGATTACGTATTTGTATCGCGCATGGCGACCCGAAGGCATCCCAGGGCTTTGGACAACGTTCATTCACCAAATTCAGACAAACAGCAGGGTTTTCAACGACTTCCTGAAACTAAGATGGTTACTTTCCATTCTCAGATCGAGTGGCAGATTGTTCCAGAGTCTTGAAGCCTGTAGGGAGAAACGTCGTCCACCCATCCGCACCTTTTTAGTTTTAGGGATTGAGAGAAGGTTCTTGTTGGAGGATCTTAATTCCCGGCTAGGGAAAGGTAGGGACAAAAAATGATTGTATCAATAGGGGTGCTTTTTTATGGATTACTTTGTGGACCGTCACCAAGGTTTTAAATTCGATCCTCTGTTGCACTGGAAGCCAGTGCAACGGGCGGAGTGCAGGTTTGGCAGATGTTCTTCGTGGAATGTTCAGCAACAAACGTGCAGCACAATTCTGAACAGTCTGCAGTGTCCTGATTGTCCCTTGGGGGGAGCCCAGATAAAGTGCATTAGAATAGTTAAGGCGTGACAAAATCAACGCCTGCACTAATATCCGTCTGGCTTCAAAGGCGAGAAAAACAATAATTTTCCTCAAAAGCCTAATAAGTGCGTAGCATGTGGCAGATACCTTCAGGGCCTGGACAGAAAAATTAAGAGCTGGGTCAATCCATACCCCAAGGCTCTTAATTTGGGTCTTAGGTTTGGGTGGTTGGCCCAGATTATTCGGCCACCAACCATCCACTGTGGTAGGTGCTTTATGTCCCAGCATCATCACCTCAGTTTTTGACCCGTTTAGTTTAAGGAAGGATTCATCCATCCATTCCTGAACTTTATTAAGGCAGCTGGAGAGTCTTTCAAAAGGGGCATCATTGGTAGATAGTGAGATGCTCAGTTGTGTGTCATCTGCGTATGTAACAAGTTGTATTCCCCAGGGAAGCACCACCTCAGCCAACGGCTTCATATAGATATTAAATAAGGTGGGGCTGAGGGATGAGCCCTGGGGTACACCGCAGTTAAGACACATTTGAGGGGAGGAGGCTTCATTTTCAAATACCACAAAGGTCCTATCAGCCAGAAAGGATTGCAGCCACTGTAGTGCGCGGCCCGAGACACCGACCTCCTCCACCCTATGAAGTAGAATGGAGTGGTTGACTGTGTCGAAGGCCACGCTAAGATCTAATAGTAGTATGGCCGCATGATTCCCACTGTCTACGATCTTCCTTGCCTCCTCAACTACTGCAATGAGCGATGTTTCGGTGCCTTGATTTCTCCTAAACCCTGTCTGCGTCGTGTGAAAGAGATTGCTATCCTCAAGAAAAGGTAGCCAGCAGAGAATTTACATACTTCTCTGTGAGTTTACCAACAGTGGGCAGAAGAGAGATGGGGCGATAGTTTGCCCAATCTTTGGGGTTAAGGTTGGTTTTTTTTAACAGGGCCTTAACTTAGGCCTGCTTCCAGGTTGGCAGCACCAAGCCTGAGGTCAACGAGGCATTGATCACTTCCTGAATGACTGGAGCCACAGTGTCTGACACCAGATTTAATTTCGTAGGGGGTGCAGGGTCATTCGGAGAGCCTGATTTTAAGTTTCTTAGGAGACTGAGTAGTGGAGAGGTCTATAGGAAGGAATTCATTAAGTTGGATTTGGGCCATATGAGAAGCCAGGGGGGGTCCAGTGGGAGAAGGCTGAAAAGAGGAATATATGGTAGCTACTTTGGCAAGTTCCTCACAACGTGCCTGGGCAAGTCCTGGGTCTTCAATAGGGGTGGGAGGGGTGACCAAAGAATTAAAAATTAAAAAAATTTCTCTAGGTGAATTGGCAGACATGCTAATTTTGGTCTGGAAATAATTAGATTGGGGGATTTTAATCTCCTCCTTATACTTTTTTAGGGCAAGTTTATAGTTGACTGTCATTTTCGGAGTAGTGTTTTCTCCACTTCCTTTCTTGTTGCTTGCAGGCGAGCTTCAATAGTTTCAAGTCCTGGGTATACCAGGCCTTCTTGTTCTTACCACTTCTGTGGGAAAGTTCCACCTTAGGAAGGGAAAGATCCAAGGATGCCTCCACCCATCGATTGAAGGAAATATCGGCTTCCACCGGCTCCGATGGGATTTTGAGAAGGGTATTTTTAAGCTTGGTGTCCCAAGTTTCGATGGGGAGTTTGGACCATCTCCGACATTACTGTTTCGTGAGTTTAGTATGTTCGGGTTGATTCTGAGAGGGCAGGGAGAACAATAATAGTGAATGGTCAGACCAGGGGATCCGAATCGCATCGTCATAGCTAAGGGACTCAACTTTGGTATAACAATGATCAAGGATGTGTCCTGCGGAATGTGTTGGGTCGGTAACTAGTTGTTTTAGATGGAGAACTTCCAGACCAGTAATCAGTTTTATAGAAGCCGGTGCATCTACTTCATCTGCATGGATATTAAAATCCCCCAGAATGGTAAAATTGGGAGAAGTACTAGCATAGTTAATAGCTGTGCAAGAAAGATCTTCACAGAATTGACCGTAAGGGCTAGGGGGTCTATCAGCTTCACCCCAGCCCATCTCATGGTAAGTTACTATCACATACTCCTTTGGTGTCCGCTTCGCCCCTGCTCTTCTCAGGACAGTTTCACCCCATCCCCTGCTCATCTTAGGGCAGCCTACTAACACTCACTCCCTTGCTGTCAGCTTTACCCCAGCCCTTCTCATGGTACGTTACTATCACATACTCCTTTGCCGTTAGTGTCAACCCAGCCCCTGCCCTTCACATGTTAAGTTACTATCGCCCACTCCTTCCTGTCAGCTTCACCCCCATCCCCTGCTCTTCTCAGGGCCTCTTCCTATCACTTCCAGCCCTGCTCTTCTCAGGGCCTCTTCCCATCACTGCCAGCCATGCTCTTAAGGCATCTTCCCATCACTTCCAGCCCTGCTCTTCTCAGGGCCTCTTCCCATCACTCCCAGCCCCGCTCTTCTCAGGGCCTCTTCCCATCACTCCCAGCCCCGCTCTTCTCAGTGCCTCTTCCCATCACTGCCAGCCATGCTCTTAAGGCATCTTCCCATCACTTCCAGCCCTGCTCTTCTCAGGGCCTCTTCCCATCACTCCCAGCCCCGCTCTTCTCAGGGCCTCTTCCCATCACTCCCAGCCCCGCTCTTCTCAGGGCCTCTTCCCATCACTCCCAGCCCCGCTCTTCTCAGTGCCTCTTCCCATCACTGCCAGCCATGCTCTTAAGGCATCTTCCCATCACTTCCAGCCCTGCTCTTCTCAGGGCCTCTTCCCATCACTCCCAGCCCTGCTCTTCTCAGGGCCTCTTCCCATCACTCCCAGCCCCGCTCTTCTCAGGGCCTCTTCCCATCACTCCCAGCCCCGCTCTTCTCAGGGCCTCTTCCCATCACTCCCAACCCCGCTCTTCTCAGTGCCTCTTCCCATCACTCCCAGCCCCGCTCTTCTCAGTGCCTCTTCCCGTCACTCCCAGCCCCGCTCTTCTCAGTGCCTCTTCCCGTCACTCCCAGCCCCGCTCTTCTCAGGGCCTCTTCCCATCACTCCCAGCCCTGCCCTTCTCAGGCCCCCAGGGCGCTGTGAGACACAGGGACAATGCAGATCTGGTGCAGCGGTTCCCTACGGCTGAACCCCTGGCCCTCACCTCCGTTTCCTACATTTACCCCTCACCCCTGGGGACAGGCCCTCCCCCCCTCCGTTGACGGTTGCCATGCCCCTCACCCGCATGCGCAGCTCGTAGCTGGTGTAACGGGCCCTGCCCACACCCACGGTCTGCGGGCTGAAGAGGTCGATCTCCAGGAAGTTGCTGGGCGGCCCGTAGGCGTCTGTCAGGTCCTGCGGCTTGGAGTTGAGGCGCCGGGTGTCGGCCACCGTCGCCTCCGCCATGTCTAGCGCCGCGAACCCAGGCAGCGCCGCAGCGGTGCTACGGGGACTAAGAGGAGGGGCTGACTACGTACGGCGTCATGACATCACAGCCTAGCGGCGCACACAGACGACCAGGGACGGACGTCAGGCACACGCCCTGGCGTCACTGGCTGGTGCCCAATAACGAAGATCGGTGCTTGTGGCGGGATGACGCCAAGGCGAGCCCCCGCCCAAGCGCCAGCTGAGATGGGGAGACGTTAGTTGCGTAATGACGTATGTAGCGAAGTGTTGTAATAACGGGGGCTGCCTTCTAATTAAAGACCTGTAATCCTACACCTGTCAATCAGGCGTTGAAAAGGGTGTCCCATTGAGGTCAAAGGGCAATAAACACATTTACACCGTTATATAGGTGTGAACAGAGGCTGATTCTGTTAAAGGCTCTGAAGGGTTTTGTTTATTAGGCAGGTGAATAGTAGTAAACAGGTATGCCTTTCAATAGCGTGACACTTTTTTATTTATTTATTTATTATTTTATGAGTTTTTATATAGCGCGGACTTTTCCCGAAGGCGTCAGAGCGCTTCACAATAGGAACAGTAATGATACATGAGGAGAAAATTACAAGTGAACAAATTACAAAAGCAAACGTTAAGTTACATGAGGCAAAAGTGACAATTGTGAGCAAACAAAATACAAGAGGTAGCAAATGGTGCATTAAAGGAGGAAAAAGTGACATCTGTGCAGGTTACAAAAGCGTACAAAGTACAAGTAGAGGTATAATACTGCAGTAAATGGCAGACACTCAAGCACAAGAACAAACGTTACATAGGCAATGGTGGCACTTGAGCAAGTATCCAAAGCAAACAAAATGTAAGAGGTAGCCAACAGTGTGTTACAGAGAAAAGTGACGTGTGCAGGCTACAAAAGAGTACCAACCACAGGTAGAAGGATAATACTGCAATAAATGGCAGACTCTCAAACCACAAGAACACACTGGGAAGGCACTTCCATAGTCATGGAGAATAGAATTTTCAGTAATGGGAGGTCTTCCTTCAGATAATAGAGGGGGTGTGAATTAAATTTGGAAGTGTCTTTGAAGGAGGAGAACTTTGAGGTCCGTTTTGAAGGCCTCGGAGGAGGTGGTGGTCCGGAGCTGAGGCGGAAGTGAGTTCCAGATTCTCCCTGCGTTGCCTGAAAAGGATTGGGCCATCGATCTTTCCTTCTTTAAGGTGGGAGGTTCAAGTAGAAAATTGTAGAAAATTTCTGCATTACGAGATGGTCTAGAGCCTCCGAATAACCATAAATATTGCATCGTAGCACAATGTCAACAGTAGCTCTGCATGTATAGCCAACGTTTAGTTATTGTTTAAAAGTCTTATGCTGTAAACAAACTACAAGCTTTGGCAAAGCCAACAGGTCTCGCCTTTGGGAACTTGTAAGTGTTAAGTCACGCAGCACATTATCCTGGGTGCTGTGCCGCCACGGATTGAAGAGATAAACTTTTACTACACACTGGGTCATGCAAGTTTCCCCCTTTACTTTCTATGTGGTTCTTGCGCACTTGGTATTGATGGAGCGAGGTGGCAAAAGCAACATTTTGTGTACCCACCATGAAATCAATGTTCCATAACGTTGTCTTTTACTAATGGTGTGTTGTGATAAGATAATCAACCATCGAATAAGTTGCACACATAAATACACGTGGGAATACTAGTTTTGCCTGCATGAAGCAATATAAATAACTAATATGTGTTGTAATTGTGATGTCAACTAATGCATAGCTTAAATAAAATAAATGTTGTTTAAATGTGCTTATTGTACACGTTTTTGTGCCAGAAAGTCGCCGGATATGTGAGTATAAAACGCATTTATGTGGATTACCTGCTAGGTAATAACTAATGGGGAAACATTAGTATGGCGGGATGTAAACAGAAGGGCTTTAGTTCCATATTTAACATGAATTTGTGTTTGTTTCTATGATAGTTCCGAAAGTGGCCTCTGAGGCCTACAGAAATATGGCAGCTTGGGTAAACTGTGAGCAAGTGTTGCACTGCGTATGTGCGCCAAAAGCCTGCAAGCGAGAGTGAACTGCCCGTGCTCGGATGGGAGGTTCAAGGCTACCTTGGCCTGGAAGACAGGATGATTGCCAAAAACATGGACATTCAAATGTTCTGAACGTGGGAACAGACCTGAAAGTTGCAAGACAAGGAAGTGACCAGGCCAAAGACTGTCCTAAACAATAGTTCTTTATGAAACTGCTGATTCACTGTGAATATGATGCTGTAATGATGAGGAAAAGCTCATCCACCCCAAAAATTGTCCAATCAGAACCCGAATTGGTGATGTTAGATACTTTTAGATAGATTAAGCTAGGATATTAGAGTATAAAAACCCCTGATTTTGTGTTGAAGTAACGCTCCTTTCGATTTCCTCTCGAAGTGCTGCCGGATTTCAGATTGGATCCTGGATGTAAGAACTGTTTGATTTTGCTTGTTTTTCTTTGCAGGACTGGAAGGATAAGATGAGAGTTTAGTTAGGGATGTTAGGATAGTATGAGTTGGGAACTATCTGTTCTTTGCTAATTTTTACTTAATTCTGAAATAAATGTCTATTTTCCGCGCTTTTAAATAAAATGATCACTTTTGAATAAAGAATAAATTAATTGACTAAAGAATAAATTAATGCCAAAATGTCTGGCATACTAAAAGTTTGCTTTAAATAAAATTAGGAAGATGGAAGATTAAAAGCTGGTCTTAAATGAGAGAAAGTATGGGGGGCCTGAAACCAATTTAGGGGTAATTTGTGTGAGCCACCTACAATAGAAGCGGGTAGTGATTTAGAGGATGAAGGGATAGGAGGCAGGGCTCGAATAATGTATTGTCTATATTATACATCCGGCTGCTGGTTTTGCACTGAGTCCTAATGTCAATTTGGTATAGTAATCAATTTCCACATCCATGATCTGTATCGCTCGATTGCCGAATGTCCTGTATTGTTATCAATAAAAACTTTAATTAAAAAAAAAAACTGGTCTTGTGTTTTTTCCTATGCCTGATTTTCATTCTAGCAGATCCATTGCCACTATGGTGATGTGTCTGAATAAATTGGTGTTTGATTAAAACCATGGTAAATTGTTTTAACTATAAGGTGTAAATAAAAAGTAGTTAAATAGGTTTAGACACACCGCCAAATGTTACGGTAGGATTCCTTTGTTCTTTCACCAATCCCTGAAATCGAGTTGAATGAATAGAAAAAGTGTGCAGTCTTATGGGCCCCACTGGTGAATGAATGTGTGTTCGGAGGTTTCAGGGAAATGGTGATGTTGATTTAGAAATTATTTTTGGAGTCACGCTCTAGCAGTATCTGAGCTGTTCTTACACTTATTTCTTTTTCTCTTTTTGTTCTCTATTAAAGGAGGAGGATGGTGTTAGTTTTTTCTTTTTATTCTTCTTTCGTTCTTTGTCGGTATTCCCTCTTGTGATGTGGTTTTACCATTCATCCCAGGGTTTATGGACAATTTTCATCATTTGTACATTGCTGTGTATAGTTGTGGCTGCATGCACAGGAGACGCACGCCGAGAGGCTTGCGGTCACAGCGTGCTGCCAAGCGCTGCACAACTGCTAACTGTGCCGCAAAAATGAAGAGACATCACTTAGAGTCCGTGGCAGCAGTGCAGGGCAGAAAGACACTGGTAGGTGAGCACGTGGTAAATGTGACTCACCCCTCCGTTTTTTTGAAGCGGCAGGTGGTGGTTAAACTGGCACTGATGCAATGTTGGCTCAAGGGACACCAACAATGAAAGACGACAAATGTCACAACGTCAATGTAGTTCACTACACAGATTCCGTATTGTTGGCCAGCAGAACAGACACATTTAAACACGTTGCCACTAGGACATTACTCATACCTAGTGCTTGCGATTCCCGTGTGCTTGTAAGGCACTGCTTGTGTGAGGCCCAAACACCAAACACATCTTTACGTTGAGTCCAGTTCCTCAATGGCACAATTAGCGTATTTGGTATCAAAAGAGAGGAGTGATGGGCTATTGCTGCTCTAGAAGAGTAGGATGTCCAGACACGACGTGCCCAAATAGTATGTCTAAACAAAAATTGTCGTGTTGTTCCTAAGGAAGAGAAGAAAATAACAGTCTATGATGCAGGCGATTTATGGCACGGTAACCAGGCAGTAGCCCTGGGAATCCATTTTGTTGGATTTAATGCCCTCACACACCCCTTCAGGTGTCATGCTTCATCGTTTGGGCCTGCTCCTCATTGGGTCGGCGGTGCAATACCCAACGGGCAACACCTCATAGAGGGGCTCTTTGGCGGAGATCTTTTTCCAACAGCCGTATGGATGAAGTGCGGGTGTGGGGCCAGAACAAAAGGGTAGACGTGATGTTGTGAACAAATAATGTTTCCAACTGTCATCTAGAATTTTTTATATATAGACCGGACTATATAAAAAATTCTAGATGACAGTTGGAAACATTATTTTCCACCACTCTCCTCAGAGAATAATTGCTTTTAACTAAAGCAGTGGCCCTTCTGAATAAAATATTCCCGGTACATGCTTAACACCTTAGCGGCCACGTCGTCAAACGAACCTATGTGCACCGTCCATGTCCATGGCCAAACAGTCAGAGCCCTCATCGACACTGGTGCGACGATAAATCTCATGGCCGCCAGTGTGTACCAGTGCCTGGAAGACGCCCCCACGCTTCACCCCACCAGAGTGCAAGTGTTCGCCTACGGGACCCGACGCCCATTGCGCCTGTGCGGAGTATTCCGAGCAACCGTGTCTCACAATTCCACGCAGCTGCAGGCAAAGATCTACGTCTCTCAAGAAGGTTCAGGGTTCCTCCTGGGTTGCAAGACCGCACGAGAACTCGGACTCATCCACTTTGCCCTGACTGTGCAAGCTCAAGGCCTAGATCATCTGGTCGCAGAACATTGCTCGCTGTTCGAAGGGATCGGATGCCTACGAGGCCCCCCCGTCCGACTCCACATTGACCGTTCAGTGGCCCCGGTAGCCCTTCGGCACAGGCGGATTGCATTCCACCTCTGGCCCAAAGTGGAAACCGAGCTGAGGATGTTAGAACAAGCCGGAATCATCGAACGGGTGACTGGACCCACCCCGTGGGTATCCCCCATTGTCGTGGCCAAAAAACCGAAGCAACCCGAAGCGGTGAGAATATGTGTGGATATGCGCCTCCCCAACCTGGCCATTAAAAGAGAACGCCATCTGACGCCAACCATCGACGACATCATCGGGGAACTCGCAGGGTCCAAGTGGTTCTCCAAAATGGACCTGAGATCGGGATACCATCAGATCCCGCTTCACCCAGACTCACGTCCAATCACGACCTTCTCCACACACGCCGGCCTGTGGAGATACACGAGGCTCAACTTTGGCATCTCAAGCGCCGCTGAGGTGTTTCAAAATATCATCCACAACGTCCTCCAAGGCCTCGACGGAGTACTAAACGTGAGCGATGATATCCTAGTGCATGCCCGACTCTGGAAGAACACATCAGGCGCCTCCAAGCAGTATTCAACCGTCTAAAGGAGAAAGGACTAACTCTCCACAAAGACAAGTGCGAGTTTCTGCGCAAAGATATAAGTTTCTTCGGATACAGGTTCTCCGATCAAGGAGTAGGCCCAGACCCTGAAAAAGTGAGAGACATCCACAACGCGCCAGCACCCACCTCTATAACAGCAGTCCGCAGTTTTTTGGGCATGGTGACATACTGTGGGCGTTTCATAAAAGATCTGTCAGACTTAACTGGACCACTTAGCGACCTCACGAAGTCAAATGCCACCTGGGTGTGGGGCCCGGAGCAACAGGAGTCCTTCGTGAACACGAAAGCAGCCCTGTCAGCTGACACTACACTGGCATACTTCAACCCACAAAACGAGTCACAACTGCTGGTTGATGCCAGTCCCACTGGCCTGGGAGCCGTCCTGTCACAACGACAACCATGCGGGGAATGGGCACCCGTGGCGTACGCCAGCCGCACTCTCACGCCTACCGAACAACGCTACTCCCAAATTGAGCGGGAGGCCATCGCTATTCTGTGGGGGTGCCGCCACTTCCACATTTACCTCTATGGACACCCTTTTTCAGTAGTTACCGATCATAAGCCCCTCATACCACTCTTCCAAGGCTCCTCCTCTCGCCCGCCCCCGAGGATTGAGAAATGGGTGCTGCAGCTGCAAGAGTTCCAATTCACAGTGGAATACCGCCCCGGCACGCGTAATCCTGCAGACTATCTGTCAAGACACGCCCGTCCAGTCACCGACGCGGAAGCAGCCGAAGCAGCCGCCACAGAAGAGTACGTCCGACTAATCGTCGAACTGTCAATGCCACGTCCCATGTCTCTGGAAGAAGTATCATGGGCCACTAAGGACGATGACTGCCTCCAAATCGCAATCCATGCCATAGAGTCCGGGGACTAGAAGGCACTCCAGAGCCCAGCATCCTTTCGCACCTCGGACGCCCAAGCCATCCTGAAAGCCCTGTACCAAGTCAGGCACGAACTGTCAGTCTAAACCGAAGGCTGCCTCCTGAGAGGCCCCCGCCTGGTGCTACCCAGCAGCCTAACACAACATGCTGCCTTACTAGCACACGGGTCGCACCAAGGGATCTTCAAATCCAAAAACAGGCTCCGGAGCAAGGTGTGGTTCCCTGGGCTCGACAGAGCAGTTGAAGAGGTGATCCATAGGTGTCCAGTGTGTCTTGCGACGAGCCTCCCAAACCCTCCGGCGCCAGTGGTAACCGAAGAAGGCCCCACTTCCCCGTGGGTGCGAGTGAGTGCAGACTTTGGCAGTCTCCCTGGGGGCAAGTACATGCTCGTGGTGGTGGACGATTTCTCTCGCTACCCGGAAGTCGAGTTTGTGTCATCAACAGCAGCCTCAGAAGTAATACCGAAGCTCGAAAAGATAATTGCCACCCACGGGCTCATGAAGGAAGTCCGTACTGACAACGGACCCCCGTTCAACGGCAGCGAATTCACGGAGTATCTTCAGAGCCAGAGCATCAAGCACAGACGGATAACGCCAAGATGGCCACAGGCCAACGGAGAGGTCGAGAGACTAATGAGGACTTTGAACAAAACAATACAAATTGCAGTTGCCGACGGCCAGTGCCTGGAGCTGGCCATGTACCAATTCCTCCGAGAGTACCGCCTGACCCCGCATTGCACCACGGGAGTCTCCCCAAGCCGACTCTCCTTCAATCGAGTCATGGCGGACACTATCCCGCACCACCCTGCGTGGGAACTCGCTCCAAACCCCAGAAACCGATCCATAGAGCAGCGCACCAAAACCAACCAAGAAGCGTCCCGACGGAGAAGAGCGACAGACAGCGCCATACAAGTCGGGGACTCAGTTCTGGTGAAGGACCGCCACCCCGGAGGAAAGTTCCGTCTGCCCTTCGAACTGGTCCCATGGACTGTGACGGTAGTAAACGGGACCATGGTCACAGCTGTCAGAGACGGAGAATCTGTCACAAGGAACGTCTCGTTCTTCAAGCAAGTACCCGAGGGAAGTGCAGACCCCGACCCGGATGAGTGGTACCCGACTCCTCAACGCCGACCATCAGGACAGGTGAGAACAGACACTGCAACGGGCCAACCAGACGGCACCACCCGAGTGTCCACGTGACGGAGAAACCAGCGGAAGAACCCGACGTCAACGAGAACAGAAGTACAGAAGAGTCACCCACAGCCACGGGGGAAGGCCGAAGCCAAACAAGATACAGCCTGCGTCCGTGTCCAAAGCCTTCCCAGAGGTATTGTGACTTTGTGGCACAGTGATGGCGTTGAACCAATCAAGATGGCTGACCCCGCCGAGAATAAAGTAAGACTTTTCTGTTTTGATATTCGAAATGTTATGGGTTTTTACCTGTTGAGCAGAGACTAAACCAGAGACAGTTGGTGAACTTTGGTTGAGAGCAGCAATCACAACTTTCACAGCAGGTTTGCTGGCCTGATAGACTATTGAGCATCTGTGTATCTGTTTCCTGTTTTTCATTTCATCCCTAGGTAAAGGAGGAATGTAGTGTTGCTGCCAGTGGGGTGTACCACTGCAGCACCAGCCCCCTCCCACTGTTTCTAATTGTTTCCCCCTCAAGCGTGAAAGGGCTGTGGTAGAGCCCAGACGTAAGCGTGGACACGCTACAATGTTAATAAAGAGCCCAGGGCCCTGGGCGTGGTCAGTAAGTTACTAGCCACCAACAGTAACGCATGTGTCCCGTGTCCCTATCTTGTAGGCCTAGACCAGGACACCACACAGTACAACTGTAAGATTGAATAAATCTACTCGAGAGATTGGCCTCATTCTCTGAAAATAAGCTTGTTAAAAATGCATTTTATAGAACAGAAGTACACAATCTAAAATTGTGCTACTTTCTTCATCATCCAAATAAGACTTCTAGTGCAGGAGTATGATTTTTAGGTTCCCCTGTCCACTGCATTACCTGTTGGGTCAGCAGCAGTTACTCTTAAGTACTCTACATTTTTGTAGTGTAAATTCGTGTTCACTTGCATAGCTGCCAACTGGCTTGAGGTGCCACATTTCCAGTCAGCTCTGGCTTATTAGTAAATGGCCATAAATAACACCAGAACTACCTGTCCTGGAATGCATCTTCTGTTTGTTAAAAAGGCTGCACCACAGAAGGTGTGAGGTATAGGGGCGCTTTGCAACCGTGAATCACCATCACCAATGGCTATTTAACCTCTCTAATGCCCCCTCTTGTCCCTAGCTCTTCCCGAACTGACATCAAGCGACCTTCTGTGGTGTTCACACTGCTCCTTACAAAAAAGTGATTCCTCAAATTATTCTGGAGTCCTGAGCTTTTCATGTCTACTAAAATGTTGGTAGTGAGAACTGTTCACACTCACCCTGTGAGGAGTAGAGTTCATGGTGTTAGCTCCTCGAGCACCTGAGAGCTCGTCTGACAAACACAGCTCTCAGAAAGAAATCTACCAGCGAGGCAGGAAAACCTGATAGTGTCACAAAATGGAGGTTTTATAGCCAAGCTGCCACAGCCACTCACAGACAGGCAGGACCACGTGGAGCAAATAGACAAAGCGAAGTAGGAGTCTGTAGCAGCAGATAATGAGGCGTGGAGCCTCATTGCTGATAAAAGAAAGGCGTGTGGCCTTTTCTCAACAATATCGGCTAGCATAAAAAAACACGAACATAAGCTCAAAACACTGATTAACTGAGTTTGAAGTCCAACAACGAAAGTAAACAGACACACTCATGAAAAGAGCCTATGGCATTTCATCTAAAGCTTGAAATAAAAGAACGGCAAATTTGCAAAGTAAGACATCAATTTACAGCCCTGTTTACAGGAAAACTCACTAGCTAGTCAAGACACGACCACTCGGAAGAAATGCTCTTTGAGATGTAAAAAAATTTCAAAAGCAGTCAATGACGTAGGACAAGTGGAAGCCTACAAATAATGGGGGTCTGCTCCATGGACGGTAGCAAAGAACGAAAAAAGAAGGGACAAATTGGAAAATAGCCACTTAGAAGCAAGGGTTTTTAAAGACAGTGGGCGGACTCTAAGCCCCCCGAAGGTAATACAACATGTCTCGAAGAGACAGCTGTGCTGTCTGGGCTCGACCTCAACAAGGGGTGGAGATACGTAAGTGTTAAAACTGCAAAGAGGGAGGTTTTGAAAAAAATGTGTTTTCACCCACATTAATGCCAAAAGATCTAATTCAGATGGGAGGCTCCAGATTTCTGAAGCCAGAAATGGATTTATTTTGACTGTCTCCCATCTGAAGTTGCCTCTGCTTTAATAGAAGTCAATGGGGAACTATGTCCTCCTGATTATAATTTTTTTAAAATCTCCCACTTATCCCTTCTAAAACATTGACACGTACGCCTTGTGTAATGCAATGAGGTGCTCGTGTAAAGTGCTCTGATGCATTGGGCCAAGTTCATGCTATATAAAACTGCCCCCCAAAAAAGTAAACATTTATAAAGCAAGTCAGTTTCTCTTGCCGCTGTTGAACGACTGACTTGGCTTTGCCAGTGTGCAATGTCCCTTTAATGCTTGTGTGTCTTTTGCTTTTTCCTTTAATGCCTGGCAGCCCTTCCTCCACCTTTTCATGGGCCTATACCTACTCAGAATGCAATAAGTTAGCTCCTAAAAATCCACTTTACACAGTACAGAGTGTTTGCAGTAAATAACTCCTTCTAAAATAAAGACTTCCTTAGTATGAAAACCTGCTGTTAATTGGCCCTGCACATAGAGGTATGTTTAATGCTACATATTAGGACTTTTAGCTTCTCATTGCAATTTGAACGGTACTGGAGACATAGCAAAATCACGCGCAATTTTATTGTTACTGTAAATAAGTTGTATTGCAAAATAAATGTATAATTTCTGATTTGAGCTTATTGAGTATCAATTAATGTGAGCGAATGAATTGTATAATGTCCCTATTCGTGAAGGCACATAATAACTCTCTTAAACTTGTTTTAAAGGTCATTTTCATGATAAATGAAGTTTAGTGTACATAAGGAAGTGACATATAATTGAATACATACATCATTTGTGCATTTTTGTAAGTTGTTGAATTGATGATTAAATGATACTGTAGCATCTTGTAATATTGAAAAGTTTATTGTATTAATTATTTTCTTTTGTTAGACCCCTAAATTCTATACTGAATGATTCAAGATGTTCGAGCTTATCATCAATGATCTAATCTTTGGTCCTGATGAAGGTGGCATGTATCAGGATCACCGAAACATCAATGTTTTTAACTGTCCACTGTTATCTGCCTTGACTTGAGGAATTGATGACTTTATGGTTTTTCCTCCTTGTTTCCAGGACTGGTACTGCACAACAGATACCATGTTTTTAACTTTCTAGACCCAATTCGTTCACGAGCAGTATGCCTTTGATGTGTGAGGGATACCTAATTTAAGGCGACAAAGACATTTTTGTGTTTGAATGAAGTGTTTTATTCTTAACTTGAATGAATTATTTTGATTAAATATATTTACAAATGTACAGTCTCTGCTGTATTGCTCTATTTGCTCTATTTCATGATAATTTTAGGATAAATGAATTCATATGAAATACCTCTTACTTGATTTGTTATTATATGGGCTGTGAAGGGTTTGTGTTATGCTTCACATATCCAGTGTATTTTGATTACTGTGCAGTAAATCTGCCGCAGTACCTAACAACTGCAATTTAGACTACATGAAATAGAAAATTATCATGTGAGATCAATTTTTCCAGTCGTAAAACCACATCGAATTCCCAATTCAGTGAGATTTAGAGCAAATGCTTTGAGCTCTGAGCAGGTAGTAAATGTACGCTGGTACATATAGGTGGGGTTGTGGGTGAGGAAGGGTATATTGTGAATAAGGGAGGCAGAGTGTTTTCAAGCAGGAGGGAGCATTGTATACCCCTGTCAGAAAATATATGAGGGAACGAGGCTTGTGGTGCGGAATTACATGTCCCAAAAAGACTGGGAAAGTCAAATGTATTTATATTTATGAAAGTTGTAACACGCGCAGCTACTCAAAGAGTGTCCTGGCACGAGCGTGGAGGAAGGAAAAGCAGAAGAGGACAGCTAGATGGAAAGAAATGTCTTGAGCCTTTTCCTAAAAAGCTTGGAATCTTGAATGCTATGGAGATCCAGGGGAAGAAGGTTCCAGGCCGAGGATGCCCTGAAAGCAAGTGATCCCCCTCCCATTCTCTTGAAGCGAAATCTCGGGACATAGGCGAGAAGCTGCATCGCAGAGCACAGCTGCCTGGTAGAAACATAAAACCTGCAAAGCTTTCTCAGGTAAGTAGGGCTGTGTCCATAGAGAGCTGAATGTGCCAGGACCAGGGATTTAAACTTGATCCTTTCTGGTACCAGCAGCCAGTGAAGATCACGCAAGGGATGTCACGTTGGTCCGTAACGGGACATTAAGAAGGCTGCAGCATTCTGAACCACCTGTAGTTTTCTCCGACGGTATATATGCAAACCTACAGATGAGGTATTGGCGTAATCCAGGCGTGAGGATACCAGCGCCGGGACCACCGTTTCCCTAGCCGACCTGGGAAGAAACAGGAGAATTTTTTTAAGTATTTCAAAACCCTAAAGCATTGACGGTGAGCTTCGTGATCTGTGGATAAAAGTTCAACTTTTCGTTAAACCAAATACCCAGATTTTCTGAGGGGAAGGCCTTCTGAAGTCAGGAATCATGAATCATCTGTCCAGAACGATTTCCGACACTCAGGAGGAAAGTTCCCAAAACGGAGGATCTCAGTTTTTTCCTTGTTACATTTCAACTGAGCAGTGAATAGCCATCTAAAGACCGCTGACAAACAGGATTTAGCAAGTGTGGTATCAGAATCATTTTTCTTCCAAGTGAAGAGGAGCTGGGTATCATCAGCATAAGCGACGATCTCAGCCCCAAGCTCCTCCGCCAGCTGTATCAGGGGAGTAACAAAGATGTTAAAAGGAAGAGGGCTGAAAATGGACCCCTGCGGCACTTAAGCAGTCACAGACTGGGGAGAGAAAGAAAAAGGGAGAATCCAAATCTGTTGTGTTCTGCCCTCAACAAAGGATTTAAGCCATCTCCACGCACACCCTGAAACACCAATGTCTGACAGACGGTCCAAAAGCAGCAAGTCTGGCACAGTGTTGAACACCGCAGATAGATCTAACAAGATCAGGGCTGTCCGACCACCTGAGTCCAAAGTTTCCCGGATGGATTCAGAAACTTCCATCAGAGCAGTCTCAGTACTATAAGTGGCTGTAAAGTGATTGTGTCTACTGGTGCCTTGCACGCCGCATGCTTTCATGCTTTCTTCAACCTAATGCTATTTTGCCCTCCTGTATATTCTGCTCATATTTCTAACTGTGTTAATTTAAGTTTTTAATTGCAGAACTTTTTTGTGCTTTCATCTTGCTGACTTTTTGTAGTGCTTTTATCTGCTTTTGCACTTTACCTGATCTGGGCAGCCACTCGCACTTGATCAGTCCTCTCCTCCGGTCCACCACGGTGTTAGCTGCCGATTGAGTGGAGAGCAGAGGACTCAAGCCCCTCCCCCTTCCTGGACAGGCACTACCGGGTGGGTGGGCAGGCAGCGGTCTAGTTGGTCTGACTCCCCTGCCTACTTAAGACCATGCAAGGCACGCCTAAGGCAAACCCGTCTGCGCCCGTCCGTGCCTGGACGTCGCCAGATGCCAGACATGCTGCCGTTTTGGTCGCCCAGCAGCAGCTTTATTCATGGAGCACTCCTATTGACATCGGCAAGGGTATCCATCATTGCACTTATCAGCCTTATGCTTTGTTGGTAGGTCCTTTTGTTTACAATACCTGTGGTTTTTAAATCTTTGGCAATCGCGAATCCCGTGCGTGCCCCTCGCCTGCTATTAAACTTCTCAGCCTTAATTTTTGCTCGCCGGTCA
The DNA here is from genome assembly GCF_964263255.1 of Lissotriton vulgaris. Classification (NCBI taxonomy): domain Eukaryota; kingdom Metazoa; phylum Chordata; class Amphibia; order Caudata; family Salamandridae; genus Lissotriton; species Lissotriton vulgaris. The sequence continues at coordinate 53,657,891 of NC_141691.1, read as the reverse complement.
AGTACTACGCTGAAGTGTTTGACCTAATTCAGGATGAGGCCCCTGATATTTTTATTCCTTGGCTTACTACTAACACCGAGGCTGAGCCCAACCTGGCACTGCCTCAGGGATATGCCATTAAAACTCTTAACAGGGAAGGCAGGGGTGGGGGCATTGCATCATGACCAAAGAAAGTATTGCAGACTCTGAATGTGCACTGTTCAAAATGTGTGTTAATGGTAATTTTACCCTTTTGGGCCTCCTGATCTACCGCCCCCTAGGGCCATCTAAAGGTTTTACGGAAGCCCTTGTCACTATATCGGGGCTGTTGGCTACTAGGTGGGCCAACTATAACATTGTTGGGGACCTTAATCTGCACTTGGAAGCTAATCAAGATAGGGAGATTAGTAATGTCTTAGCGGACCTTGCAGCCTTCCAACCTATAAAATATATCTCTAACAGTACTCATTCGGCTGGTCATCTTCTAGACCCTTTTTTCTGGAATTTATTGGCTCTCACAGCCAGCTATTCCCTCCAGATGAGCTAGTCCAATCACTATCTTGTGTCATTGATACCACATGGTATAGGCCCTTTCCAAGAGGCTCCTCAGAAATCCATTTTAAAATGCCCCTGGCACAAGTTTGATGCCGTTCGCTTCTGAGACCCCCTCCTTACTCATAGGCGCAACCTCCTTAACAATCCGGATGGGGCTAACAGTATCCCGTCAGACTGGCTCTCACATACTCCTGACACTCTGATCTCTGCTAAGATGTCCCACAGCCGTAGAACTCCATCTGGCCCATTGTTTATTGACACACTGGCTCAGGCTAGGAGGGCGTGCAAAGCCCTGGAAAGGCCATGGAGAAGACAGTATGACCCCATCCTGAAAGTTCAATACCAAACAGCCATTAAACAATATCACAAGTCTATCCTGAAGTTGAGAGCAGACTTTTTTTCAGAGAATATTAAAAACAGCAGCAATCCCACTAAATGCATATTCTCCTTACTTAAGGATCTTAAAACCTCTGGGCAACCTATTTCATCCCCTCTCACTTCTAACGAGCAATATGAGATCCTTGTTTCCTTTTTCATTAAAAAGGTGGACAATATCTATAAAACATTTCCTCATACGATGCCCTCAATAGGTCGGTCTATCCCCTCAGCCGTTACTGGTCCATCACTTTCCGCCTTTCCGGTACTCTCGCAGGAAGCCATGCAGCTTATCTGTGACAAACTTAAATCTGGATCTCTGGCTGATACCCTTAAACCCGACCAATTTAACAATTCTTTACCGCAGTTAACGCCTGTGTTTTGCAATCTTATAAATGTGTCCCTATCTTCTGCTGTGGTCCCCTTAGCATGGAAACATGCTAAAGTGATCCCACTCCTCAAGAAACCCACACTGGATTACTCCAAGCCAGCAAATGTCCGTGCTATCTCCCTCCTCCCTTTGGCAGCCAAGATCACCGAAGCCCACATTAACTCCATCCTCTCCAGCTATATCAAAACTAACAACTTGCTAGACCCCTCTCAGAATGGCTTCCGCCCACGTCATGGTATGGAATCTGCCTGTCTGGTGGTTACGGAGCATCTGCGTCGCTCTCTGGATTCTGGAGGAACTTCTGCTCTGATCCTATTGGACTTGAGTGCTGCATTTGACACTGTGTCCCACCAGATCTTTTGCAGCACCTCGAGGACATTGGCATCGGTGGCCTGGCCTTGGGGTTGCTTTCTTCCTTTCTCTCGGAAAGATTCTTTCATGTGACCGCCCCCCGTTTTACTCTCAGATGCACAGTGTGGGCCAAGGGGTTCCGCAGAGCTCTGCCCTGAGCCCGACCCTTTTTAACATCTACATTCAACCTTTGGCAGCTGTGGCAAAGGATAGGGGGGCTGACTGTGATCTCCTACGTGGACAATACACAGTTAGTGATCAAAGAGGATTTAACAGCGGTCGCGGACTGGATGACATCGAACTGTCTCCAACGAAATGCCACTAAATCGGAAATTCTACTGGCGGGGAAAAACACTCATCTGTGGAGTGATCAATGGTGGCCTTCCGCCCTTGGTACCTCATCTTTGAGGCGAATACCCGGCAGGTTATCATCCAGGCCACCATACTATCTAGGCTGGATTATGCCAGTGCTCTGTACTTAGGTGTTAACAGAGCAGAGACACAGTGCCTCCAGAGAATACAGAATGCGGCGGGCCGACTACTTGCTGGGCCCTCTGGACCTGCCACACCTCAGATTTCATCAATAGACTTCATTGGCCCCCAGTCGAGAAGGGTGTTCTTTTTAAAGCACTGTGCATTGCCCACCGTATTCGTAATGCCCAATCCCCTGAAATCCTTGCAGACCTTCTCATACCGCATACCCCCACTCGTCTCCCGTGCTCCTTCAACCAGGATGTGGCAGCCATCCCGCAAGTTGCGAGAGCCAGAGCCGGAGGACGCTCTTTCCGAGCTTTTGCTCCTAAACTCTGGAACTCCCTTCCGGTGAGCATCAGAAGCAGTCATAACCATGCTGCTTTCCGCAAGGCCATGAAAACTAATTGTTTTACTAAATAATTGGTTGCGGCGTTCTGAGGCCATGTCACCTTCTTCTGTCTGAGCTTAGCGCTGGGACGCCCCTTGTCTGGGGCAGCCATGCGTTCTATAAACCTTATAACGTAACATAACATAACATAAAGCCAGATTGTGCCAGGTGGAGAAAGCCATGCCATTCAACATACTCTGACAGTTGCTTGGTAACCATTTTTTCACAAACTTTGGCCTCGGCAGGAAGGAGGGAGATAGGTCGATAACTGGAGAAGATGGTAGAGTCAAGAGAAGGTTTTTTCAACAAAAGGGACTATTTTGGCATGTTTCCATGTAACAGGCTGTGGTAAGAGAAAGGCTAATCAGCTGATTTACAACTGGGTTGATCTTTTCTGCAGCCAAAGACAGCAATTTAGCTGGCAGGGATCAGCTGGTGAGCCTGATTGAAGCGATTTAAGGACCGCCAGCGAGTCCGGCAGAGCAATATCAGTGAAGGAGACCAAGATAGGTGACGAAGCACGGGACAGCCCATTGGTGGGCGAGTTCAAAGCTGAAAGCCTATAGTCGGCATCAAAATAAGCTTGAAGAACTCTAATCTTGTCAATGAAAAGGGGAACATCCTCTACAATGCGGATGTTACCCCGCAGTGCAGTTACGACGCGTGTTTTACAACGCAAGTCGTAACCACGACTTGTGCTGTAGGGCGCTCTAGGCTAAGGAATAGTAGATTTACTATTCAAACACCTTCCCTACTGTACGTAGGCTGGTGTTGGAATAGTACATTTAACTATTCCTAAGTCCAGCACCTCTACAGCGCAAGTCGTGGTAACGACTTGCGTTGTAAAAGACGCGTTGTAAAGTACCGCGATGCAATACATAGCGTGGTAACAACGTACATCCCAATTAAAAAGCTAGAGAGCTCTTCGCACCAGGCAGATGAGGCGGGATACTTAATAGACTTTGCTCTAGGGGAAAGGACACTGAACCATGCTAAAGATTTCTCTAGCATTGTTCCTAGACTGGGCAATACGCTCTGCGTGATAAAGGCTTTTACCTTGAGTGATCAATGTTTAACTGGCTTTTTGAGCCGTTCTAAGGGCCCTCTTATCAATCAGACAGTACTCCTGTCTCCACTTCCGTTAAAGTTTTTTGCACAATTGTTTCTTGATTTTGAGAGCAGGCGAGAACTAAGGTTTAGAAGGGGAGTCCCTGGTACATCTACGACAAATGTCATGAGACAGTTTCTATACCGCCTGGTAGATCCAGGTGGTAAAATTGTCAAGGGTTGCAGTCAGATCATTAGAGAGAGTCGGGCATTACTCTACTAGGACAAGACTGAAATCTGAGGGATCCATTTTACCAGGGATTTTCTCTTGTGACCTCCGACAGTGAGGGTCACATGTGTGTTTACTGTAGATTTGCCATGAAAAATAAATCAAAAAATGGTCATACTGTGACACACAAAGAGGATTCTTAACTGAAATAGGGAAATTACAACAGATAGGATCAAGAAGATGACCACCCTGGTGTGTAGGAGAGCTGACCCCTTGTTGGAGCTGGGCAAGACTCAAAGAGTCGAGAAAATCTTGGGTGGACCTTTCTTCACCATCATCCAAATGGATGTTAAAATCCCCTAGAAGTATAAAATGCAAAAAGCGCAGAGTTTGTGGGATAATTAACTCATCAAGGGATTTGAGAAATGGTCCTGCTGGGCCAGGGGGTCTCTAAGCCAAGTTACCTCCTAGCGAAAAATGGGGGGAGATGGTAGCACAGAATTCCAGAGCTTCGGCCTCCCCGATCTCCAACACCTCACCTCTCTGCAAATTCCACTTTTCTTTGAACACAAACGCCACTCCTACTCCCCTTCCAGATTTGCGGTCTGCACGCGATCATTTATACCCTACTTGGATATCCTACTCAATCGCTGGATTAGAGTGCTGGTTAAACCATGTCTCGGTTAGGAAGAGTATATCTAGAGGCTCGTCAGAGATTAGGCCAAAGATATCTTGTGTGTGTTCAGTGACCGAGCGAGCATTAATCACAGCCGCTCCAATAGTGAGAGCCTTGTGACTGATACAAGGGCGCAAACTAGGAAGGGGCAGGTCAATAGACCCTAGGGACAAATCAAACTTAAGGTGGTTGCAGACGGAGGACGAGTTATCTAAAACCTCCCATCTATCTAAAACATTACACGTCTGAGGGCGAAACAAGAGCAGTTCTTCCCAGCTATGAGGCTGATGGACAGGCTTACTGAGGGGTTTACCCAGACACAGGGCTCAAGTCATATCAAAAGAAGTGGGGGGACTGACAATATGCAAATTAACCCATGACGTCACGTACTGAACGTGTCCCGGTGTCTGAAAATGACACCGGGATAGATCCAGTGTCTTTCCGTGGGGCCCAGCTTCTTGGCAGGGGGGACGGCGTCCACCCTGTGAAAAGAGTGGGGGGACGCCGTCCACCCGCGTGGACCCCCGACTCGAGCCCTGCCCAGACAGCATGGCTGGCGATGGCCACTTCCGGGCGCAGACAGGGTTGCCTTAGGCGCGCGAGCGGGGCGCCCGCTACACGCGTCCTCTCAGAGTACATACTTATGAGGCCTCCCCTTCGGACGACTAGAGCACGCACTAACAAAAATGGTGTTTCTGGTCGTCCCGAGCCAGAAGAAGCTGAGCAGGCAAAGCACCCTCCGCACAGAACCCCTGCACTTTCAAATCCATACAATAAGTGTATCAAATGTATCAAAATAAGCGTATAGTCCATCATTCGCAGTGTTCAGTTTGATGTAAGGCCCTTTGTCTTTTCTTCCTCTTCTTCTTCCTGTGCTTTAGGTTATCCTATCCTTTTGTCCTTTCACTGGTCATTTTCCTGCTCTGTACGTAATAAAGGCAATGCAAATCTGTTATTAAGTTCTTTCACGTCATTTTATCATTACATACCACAATATTGGCTGTACTCATGAACTTTAAAGCTTTATATCATGTGAAGCATAATTCCATGTACATCAATAACCATTATCCTGATTTTTTTTTTCACTTATAATAACGCATACTCATGAGAATAGAATCTTACTCCTAAGATTCTTGTGTGGGATAAACTTCACCTCCATGTCCTTAATAGAATGGAAAAATTCCTTTTCGATAGCTAGGACATTTAACACTTCATCTTGGGATCAGAGGTAGGCATTATGTATGTTCAAAGCATACTTCACCACCAGGGAAGCTGCCTCCGATTTGAGCCTAAAATAACATTTCTTGAAGGTCAGTTCGGATGATGGGTCTGCCACGTTCATAAAGTCCTCCAGCCACCATCCCACTGCTTCTTCTTTGGAGGCCATTACACCTGGAGTCAAATGTCCCCTGAAATGTGACACATCAAAATCTCTTCCTGCGTAATCCGCCTTACCCACCTGGCGATGGAAGGAGATGAGACTGCCTTGAAAGATTTCTTCAGGGTTTTCAAGCATTGCTCGTCTCCAGCTGGCCTCATTCACGCTGTCATGTTCTCGTAGTTCGTCATATCTAAACACACACAGTTTAGGTTTATTTTTTAATGCCGGATATTAAATAGATATGGTGTTCATGTTGGTTCCTGGCATTGACATTGGAGACAGAAATGCATCACTGCTATCGGACACCCATCTACACAATATGAACCGCAGAGCCAATTTTGCAGACATTTTTTCTTAGATGGAAACTTGTTGTCATGCCACAATAACAGCAATTTAAAGACCTTATCCACATTCCACAGACTAAAATATATAGGTTTCGGAGGCCTCTAAAGCCTAATTCCACGATAGTATACACACCCGTGGGTGTTTGCTCACCGGAGGTGTTGTTCACCTCACTATGATCTGCAGAAATCTTTGACCTGAAGGTTTCATTGTTCTTTAAGCCAATCCAGCTGCTGCCTGTTCCAACAGAACATTCAAAACATAGAAAACTCCTGCCTCCCACTGGATCCAGGTGCTTCTCCATACAACAACTCAACCATATCCTTTATGCTGATCATACCTCTTGAGCAGAACTTCTGCCTAGGCTTGTTGGATAAAGCCTGCAGTCATCTCCAAAATTCCTTGGTTTGTCCAACATTCCCTGAAATCTTCCACAGCATCCTCCTGAGATGACCCTCCAGGACCAGAGGATGAAATGGTCCTCTGCAATCCATCAGAATATTTGGTATGACTGAAAACACGATTGGGAGCATCCCGTTATATCTCCAGCAGACTCAGGAACCACATCTTCAATCACCAACAGGGAGTCACCAAAATCAGACCCACTGTCTGTTGTCTCCCTTGTGCCAAGATCCTGGCAGTCATGGCAAACCGCGGGAATTCTGCGTTCCCAACCAGTCCTGCAGGAATGCGTCCACCGCCCTTGCTCCTGTGTTTGGTTTCCAGTTGAAATATTCTGGTAGTTGTTAGTCAGGCTGGAAGCAAAGAGGCCCATCTTTTGAGGACCCCATCTGAACATCATCTCCTCGAAGACCCCACGATTAACTTCCAATTGCTGGAGGCCCCACTGAATCAGTATGTCAGTCTGCATTCTACTTGCCTAGAAAGTATTTTTCTGTCACTCAGATCTACTTCTCGAGGCTTAAATGTTAGAAAGGGCTTTGCTACTTCTGCCAAGTTCTTGTATCCCCTGCCCACCTAACCCCCATCGGTGAATATACCTCACTGCTAACACATTCTTAATCTTTAGGAGCACACAGCAAGACACTTTTCTTGGTGAGGGATTTTATAGCAAAGAAGCCCAAAAGGAGCTTTAAGTAACTAACAAACTTGATTCTTCTTCCGCCCATCTTCTCCTCGTGGAGACACTTCAGCATCTGGGTCTATTATCATGTCATGGGAAGCTCTAAAAATTGCCATCCCGTTCCTTGCCTTCATGTGATCCAGCCACCACTGGATCTCCATTATGGCTTCCTGAGATACCTGTTCTGTCTCAGAGTATCTCACTCCCCTCCTGAGGTTAGAATCCCTCAACCTCTGGAGGGCCTGTAGTGTGGAGGGCCTGGGAATAGAGCCTGAATTGAAGACAACAGAAGTCTTGCTATTCTGGCCAGCTCTCTGAGTGACACATTCAGTTGTTGCTGGCATTGATCCATCATTTTCCATTTCCATTTTATTTCACTTGTATAGCGCGTAAATCACCCGAAGGTCTCAGAGCGCTGGGAGCAGACAAGGATCCTTAAAATTCAACAGATTCAGGGGGGTCGAGGGTTCAGTTAGCTAGGGATTAAAAAGGCAGGTTTTTAGTAGTTTTCGGAATTTCATATGATCTGGCTCTTCTCTCAGTGAGATGGGGAGAGAATTCCATGCTTCTGGGGCGGTATTGCTGAAAGCTCTGTCCCCGTTTCTGACAGTTCGAACTCTGGGAACGGAGAGAAAGGCTTTACTGGAGGAGCGTAGGGTCCTGTTAGGGATATGAGCCTTGAGTTTCCGTTCCAGATAAGCAGGTCCATGTCCATTTACTGCCTTATGGACTAGGCAGCAGAGCTTGAACTTTATACGTTTTTTACGGGGAGCCAGTGCAGTGATCTGAGACATGCTGCTGAGGGGGTGCGGGGAGGTAGATCTAATACCAGCCTCGCAGCTGTATTTTGAAGGACCTGTAATCGGTTAAGTAGCGTTTGGTTGATGGCCGAGAACAGGGCGTTCCCATAGTCAATCCTGTTTACAACCAGTCCCTGGACTAGGGGCATGCGTGCTGAGAGTGGGATCCATTTAAAGATCTTCCTCAGGCTACGTATCTGGCCATAGCTACTTCCCACTGTTTTTTTTATATGTTCAGACATGGTAAGCTTGTTGTCTAGGATTACTCCCAGGTTCCTGACGTATGGTTTAGGGGCGGGGCAGGCACCAAGAGCATCAGGCCACCAGTCCGATGACCAGATCTGGTCAGCTTTGCCAAAGAGCATGACTTCGGTCTTCCCTGCGTTCATCATCAAGTAATTTCTGGTCATCCACTCTTGTATATTGTTCATACAGTTTTTGAACCTATTTTTAACGTCATCATGGTTTTGGCTGATGGTGACGAGGATTTGAGTGTCGTCAGCATAGGATATTGTCCCAAAACCGCTTTCTCTGATGATCTTGGCCAAGGGGGAAACATAAATATTAAAAAGGGTCGGGCTTAGAATAGATCCCTGTGGGACACCTTTATCATTATTATAGGAGATAGAGGTGTGGTGGCCTAGTTGGACCCTTGATCGTCTGTTTCCAAGGTAGCTTGATATCCATTTGAGAGCGTTTCCTTCGACACCAATCTCAGCAAGATGCTCTAGCAGAATGCGATGCGAGATGGTGTCGAAGGCCGCAGATAGGTCCAATAGTATCAGAATGGCTGATTTTTTTGAGTCCAGGGATAGCCTTATGTTGTCCACAATCTCCAACAGGGCCGTTTTAGTGCTATGGAATGCCCTGAAACCGGATTGGGATGGGTCGAGGAGTTTATTTGACTCCAGGTGGGCAACAAGCTGTTTGTTGATTATGGTCTCCATGACTTTCCCAAAGAGTGGTAAAAGGGAGATGGGCCTATAATTTACAAATTGCTCTGGGTCAGCATTAGGTTTCTTCAAAATGGGCCTAATTATTGCTTCCTTCCAATGGTCAGGGACAGCACAATGTTGTATTGATTGGTTGAAAATATTGGTCAGGGTGGGGATCAAAGCTGGGGAGATTTTGTGTATGACTTGTGGCGAGGCAGGGTCACCCGGTGCTCCAGATTTCATTTTCAACAGCGCTTGGTACACATCTTTCTCGGTCAGGAGTGAGAACAGTTTCAGCGTGTTGGCGTGGATGCTGAGGGAGTTTTGCCTTGTAATAGGAGGGGTGCTGGCCTCATCCTCTGTCGTTTGTTGAGGAAACCGTTTATGAATTTCGGTTATTTTCTCATGAAAGTAGGAGGCTACGGATTCCACCCAATTTTTGGAATCAGGGGGTGCCTGTTGTGTACCTGGGGGTGTAGTGAACTCCTTCACGATATTAAACAGTTCTCGTTGAGAGTTAGCTGCTAGGGCGATCCTATTTCCTAGGTAAACTTTTTTGGCCTCAGCAATGTCCTGCATATACTATCTGTGAGCCACTTTATATGAGTACCTGTCTTGGGCGCTTTTTGTCTGTCGCCATTTTTGCTCTGCCAGCCTAGTGGAGTGTTTTATTTGCTTGAGTTCTGGCGTAAACCATGGAGAGTTATTTTTTGGAGGCTTGGAGGTGCGCATAGGTGCTATATCATCTAGCGCAATGGTGATGGCTGATTCAAATTCCATGGCGGCTAGACTAGGATTGGTGCATTGGGAGATTGAGGGCGGGGAGAAGGATTTGCTAAAGGCTGGCATGGTGATTTTATTCCATGGTCTGCTTTTTTTCATCTTACTTGGGCGGATCGCCGGGATCTGAGATCCGCTTATTGCGAATTCTATAATGAAATGGTCCGTCCAGAAGACTAAATCACTCTGTGTGATCGTGACCTTAGGGGAATTAGTACAAATGAGGTTGAGAGTGTGTCCAGCTATGTGGGTTGGACCTGTGGGGAGTTGACAGAGTTGTAAGGCTTCTAGACTGGTGGTTAAGTCTATGGTGCAAGGATCAGTGGTGAGTTCAAGGTGGTAATTTACATCTCCCAGGAGGATGAAATTCTCTGTGGTTAGAGCATAAGGTGCTATGGCTTCTACTAATTTCTCAGAGAAATTTGTCTTGGAGCCGGGAGGTCTGTAAATAAGAGCTACCTTCCATGCTTCTTTGTTGTTCACGGTTATAGTGGCAATGAGCAGCTCTCCCCAGCATTCGAGATGAGGGTCATTTATATAGATTTTTATAGCCGCATTATAGATTATTGCCGTTCCCCCCCCCTTTTTTGTTTCCAGGGCGGTCGAGTCTATGTATTTTATAGGCCGGGGAAAGGGCTATGGCAATGTCTGGTGCGGACGATTCCTGGAGCCAAGTTTCTGTGACAAACAATATGTCTGGTTTCACAGAGTCTAAGAGTGCCCAAATTTGTAGTGCGTGTTTGACCAATGACCTTGCATTGCAATAGAGGCAGACTAGGTTAGATGGAGTCTTTGGGGCACAAATGGTTTTACGAGGTTTAGGTGGTTTGATAGAGGCAGGGTTGGGCTGAAAGCTGGGGAGGTAGGAGTTAGAGACTAATGATTTAGCTAACATCAGCAGCAGGTTGTTAAAAAAAATTATTAGTCTGATGCCCGTCTGAAATACTCCACCACCAGCTGTTGTAGCTCAGTGAAGCACCATGGGGCCAGTGATAGTCCGATCGTTTGTGCTAGAAATTCGTACACATGATCCCACCATACGAACTGAAGAAATCTCTGCTGTGGGGGAAAATGGCGACCAACAGACAGGCATCCTGCAGACCGAACCTGACAACCGAGACCGCCCTTATTGAGGTGGCGAAGTCGATTAGGTGGTCCTTAGATTCAGGAGCATCAGCTATGCTTGTGCTCCTGGATCTATCAGCCGCATTTGATACGATGGATCATGGCAGATTGCTGCTACGGTTGAAGGACATAGGTCTGGAAGATAGGGCACTGGACTGGCTCCACTCTTATCTCACAGATCGTTCCCAGAAAGTGGCATTGGGCACCTTCTCCTCCAAGCCAAAACGCCTTTGGTGTGGCGTTCCTCAGGGGTCGGCACTCAGCCCTCTACTTTTTAATGTTTATTTAGCCCCACTTTCTACCCTGATTGCCAAATGGGGGGTCAAGGCAATTTCGTATGCAGATGATACGCAATTAGTCTTCCCCTATTTGAATGTGTCGGAGGCAGCTTTAAGCAAAATGAGAAGCTGCCTTCGAGATGTGGCCAGCTGGATGAATGCAAATAAATTAAAACAGAATGCAAGCAAGACTGAGGTGATATTCTTTGGTAAAAACACTCATCCTCCTTCGGACCTGTGGTGGCCTCCTGAAATGGGCCCACCACCATCCCCCGGAACCAATGCGAAGAATTTGGGAGTAAGATGGGACGAGAGTCTCTCTTTTTCCTCTCATATACAGCAGGTCAGTTCTGGGTGTCTTCACAAACTCAGGAACCTCCGTAAGTTCCTTTCTCTTCTACCAGAAGAGTGTCGCAAAATGGTAGTCCATGCGACCGTTACATAATAATAATAATAATAATACTGAGTTTTATAGAGCGCATACAGCTACCTCCGTAGGAAGTGTCCCGGCGCTGGCGTGAACAGTGAGAGCCATAGTGCAAAGAGATGAGATTTATTGCGTGAAAAACCATGTTTTCAGTAGACTTCTGAAACAAGATTGGACCCTTCACCTATATTCTTCCCTACATTACACTTATAATGGTTTACAGGGACTGACCTTTTACCAGATACGACACTGCGCTCAGAACGCGGGTTTTCCCTACTTCGAAATCTCATACATTATGCTTGAGGATTCTTGGAAGCACAGCAGGACTGACATCTCTTGTGTGAAATCTATGTATAAAGTTCATGCCCAACGCCATCCTTAGACAGACACAGTAATACAGCGAGGTAGGACACCTGGGGAGACCTATGGGTATATATACACATCACATCTTGCTAAAAGAGACAGAGCGCGACTAGTCTCTCTCTTGTATAGAGCTTTGAGAGAGGATCTCCCTAGAGAGGCACTAAGTCTTCAGCAGAAATGGGACGACATCCTGGACGAACCCCTAACGGAGGCGGAGTGGCGAAGGTTACATGGTCGGGCACACAAATAAGCACAAATGCTCTCTTTAAATTACTTACAACATCATACATCAGGTATATTTAACCCCACGCACATTATGTATAATATACCCCGCCCGGGAGGACTGTTGCCCTAGGTGTTCCACACAAGGGACGGATTTCATTCATATGATTTGGCAATGTCCAACATTGCAGTTTTACTGGCAAGGAGTCCTAGAAAGGTTGGGGAGGGCCACGGAGTGGACTATCCCACTGGATATTAGGACAGTGCTACTAGGCCTACTGCCAGACACCCAAAAATAAGAAATGGAGCAGAGGCTTAGTAAGTCTGGGGCTGGTGCAGGCCAAAAGACTAATAGTAATTGCCTGGATGCACCCACGACCCCTGATACATGTATGAGGTGTCACCCCAAAAGTGCATTCGGCTTGATCCACCTAGATTGGACGCATAATAGCCCACAGCGGCATGAGGAGTGTGCCCCTAAAGTACACACTGCTTTTTGTAGGTACTATACCTACACATATAGCCAACCACTATTGTATATGTCACCCGAAGGTGCAAATAAATTCCATATGGCACAAACCAAACCTCCATGCATACCTAGCCAGAGTAGCATGTAATAGTCAAGTAGTCCACAACCCAACATACAACACAAAAGGCTGTATGTCACACACAATTTACACATCAAAACACAGCAGTAGACACTGTTGTAGTTCTGGAAAAGATATCTGGAAACCATCCACGTACTGAATTGCAGATCCAAAATGTACAATTGCACAACGCAGCAGGAAACAACAACCCACACAAGTGTGATAGTACAAAGAGAAAACATGGCAACTTGTTTTGGGATCCTTTCATTATGGGACTGAGGAAGTTTGCAGCAACTTTCTCAGCCTTAGACAATGCTCAAACAATTAAATCTTTGCAGGGAAGCTCTTCGCAGGGGGCACTCCTCCAGTCATACCTTGCAGTAAGGTTCCCAGAATGGACAGAGCAGGAGGAACAATGTCTGTCAGGATGGAGCCATTCTGGAGCCTTCTTCCTCTTAAGAGGATATTCCAGAGGCAGGGGTGGCAGAGGATCTTTCTGGGGAGGACCAAAAGTCCCAGGAGGGTATGCCGGTAAGCAGTTTACTTTTTTCCCTTCTAGAACTGGGGGAGGGTGAGAAGGTTCAAAGAAAAGTGGTAAGAAATAACAAGAGACCCATAGGTCCTGGAAACGGTACAGGGTTTCCACATAGAGTTTTATGGATCCCAACACAACCTCTCGACGCCTATCACTAAGGTTTTCGACCCAAGAGATGGCACTCATAGGCAAGGAGGTGTCGTAGATAGTAAACAAAGGAGCGATTTACTGGTCGGTATTACATTCCAGAGGCTTCCTAAGCAATATTTTCTTGGTGAAGAAAAAAGACAAAGGGCTCTGATCAATAATAAACCCAAGTTAATTCAATGAATGGCTGATTGGACTATGCGAACGGCCTCTATCTTGGCTTACCTAAATATCTGGTGCAACGCCTGCAGATCGTGCAGAATGCGGCTGCGAGACTGATAAAGCACATTCCTTTCAGACAGCATGTCTCTCCGCATCTGCGCAAACTGCATTGGCTCCCAGTGGCAAGCAGAATAAAATTCAAAGTTCTTACCCTGGCGTTTAGAGCGCTAAGAGGGACCTGCCCTAATTACTTAAAACTCAGACTCCCCCGCTACCATCAGGAGAGGCACCTGCGATCTAATTCCCTACTTCAGCTACTCGTCCCACGAGCTACAAAAGCCAGACTTGGGGGCAGGTCCTTTTCTGCTGGCACGGCGAAACTTTGGAACACCCTGCCTTCTGCCATCCAATCTGCCACGACAGAATCTAGCTTTAAGAAGATACTAAAGACTTGGCTCTTTATGCAGAAAACCTAAGCAATCTCCTTGCCTCCTGCTTTGCTTAATTGCTCACTTAGCGCCGGGACACCTCCTCGTGAGCTAGCTGTTCGCGCTCTACAAATATCAGTATTATTATTATTATTATTAACCCAGTCTCTCTTAAGAAGCACTCCCTTTAGAGAATGGACACCTTCCATCTTCAAATGACGGTGTCAGCCATTCATTGAATTAACTTGGGTTTATTATTGATCAGAGCCCTTTGTCTTTTTTCCTCACCAAGAAAATATTGCTTAGGAAGCCTCTGGAATGTAATACCGACCAGTAAATCGCTCCTTTGTTTACTATCTACGACACCTCCTTGCCTATGAGGGCCATCTCTTGGGTCGAAAACCTTAGTGATAGGCGCCGAGAGGTTGTGTTGGGATCCATAAAACTCTATGTGGAAACCCTGTACCGTTTCCAGGACCTATGGGTCTCTTGTTATTTCTTACCACTTTTCTTTGAACCTTCTCACCCTCCCCCAGTTCTAGAAGGGAAAAATGTAAACTGCTTACCGGCATACCCTCCTGGGACTTTTGGTCCTCCCCTGAAAGATCCTCTGCCACCCCTGCCTCTGGAATATCCTCTTAAGAGGAAGAAGGCTCCAGAATGGCTCCATCCTGACAGACATTGTTCCTCCTGCCCTGTCCATTCTGGGAACCTTACTGCAAGGTATGACTGGAGGAGTGCCCCCTGCGAAGAGCTTCCCTGCAAAGATTTAATTGTTTCAGCATTGTCTAAGGCTGAGAAAGTTGCTGCAAACTTCCTCAGTCCCGTAATGAAAGGATCCCAAAACAAGTTGCCATGTTTTCTCTTTGTACTATCACACTTGTGTGGGTTGTTGTTTCCCTGCTGCGTTGTGCAATTGTACATTTTGGATCTGCAATTCAGTACGTGGATGGTTTCCAGATATCTTTTCCAGAACTACAACAGTGTCTACTGCTGTGTTTTGATGTGTAAATTGTGTGTGACATACAGCCTTTTGTGTTGTATGTTGGGTTGTGGACTACTTGACTATTACATGCTACTCTGGCTAGGTATGCATGGAGGTTTGGTTTGTGCCATATGGAATTTATTTGCACCTTCGAGTGACATATACAATAGTGGTTGGCTATATGTGTAGGTATAGTACCTACAAAAAGCAGTGTGTACTTTAGGGGCACACTCCTCATGCCGCTGTGGGCTATTATGCGTCCAATCTAGGTGGATCAAGCCGAATGCACTTTTGGGGTGACACCTCATACATGTATCAGGGGTCGTGGGTACATCCAGGCAATTACTATTAGTCTTTTGGCCTGCACCAGCCCCAGACTTACTAAGCGTCTGCTCCATTTCTTATTTTTGGGTGTCTGGCAGTAGGCTCAGTAGCACTGTCCTAATATCCAGTGGGATAGTCCACTCCGTGGCCCTCCCCAACCTTTCTAGGACTCTCTGCCAGTAAAACTGCAATGTTGGACATTGCCAAATCATATGAATGAAATCCGTCCCTTGTGTGGAACACCTAGGGCAACAGTCCTCCCGGGCGGGGTATATTATACATAATGTGCGTGGGGTTAAATATACCTGATGTATGATGTTGTAAGTAATTTAAATAGAGGATTTGTGCTTATTTGTGTGCCCGACCATGTATCCTTCGCCACTCCGCCTCCGTTAGGGGTTCGTCCAGGATGTCGTCCCATTTCTGCTGAAGACTTAGAGGCTCCCTAGGGAGATCCTCTCTCAAAGCTCTATACAAGAGAGAGACTAGTCGCCCTCTGTCTCTTTTAGCAAGATGTGATGTGTATATATACCCATAGGTCTCCCCAGGTGTCCTACCTCGCTGTATTACTGTGTCTGTCTAAGGATGACGTTGGGCATGAACTTTATACATAGATTTCACACAAGAGATGTCAGTCCTGCTGTGCTTCCAAGAATCCTCAAGCATAATGTATGAGATTTCGAAGTAGGGAAAACCCGCGTTCTGAGCGCAGTGTCGTATCTGGTAAAAGGTCAGTCCCTGTAAACCATTATAAGTGTAATGTAGGGAAGAATATAGGTGAAGGGTTACGATGTTACCTGGCCCTATATCAGGGTGACAATATGGAATGTAACAGTGTTTTTACCAATAGCCTGGCTGATCCCTGCTTTCGCCTTGGAATATAATAGGTTTAGAGGTATGCAAGAGAGTTTCTTTAGTTGGCTAATCCTGATTTTGACCTGTCCAATGGCTTTGTGCAGGTTCACTTTTTGCCCCTACTTTCTGTTGACCCTAGGTGTTGGTTTTTAGCCCTGTAGTGCACTGGGCCCCACTGTCTGTGTCCCAATGCAGGTGCCCTGATCCCTCAAAGTGTGTGTGTGCGATTGGCTAATTCCTGATTGGTATACTTAACTTACTATAAGTTCTTAGTGTATGGTACTCCAGGGATCCGGGGCTAGTACGTTAAGTGGTCTGAAGCATTTGTGTCACCACTGTTAGGACCAAATGAAAACATGGCTCTACGTTTGCTAACGCAAGCCTTGTTGGGCAGCTTCCAGGCTGCCAACTTGATATAAGGAAATACCCCTTTTCACAGGGCATAACCTTCCTTATTAATACAAATAAGCTACCTCTAAATTAGTGAAAATATGAAATTGTGTTTTCAATGTAGCAAGGCTGGTAGACCCATTAACTAACTTGGAGTTTCACTAGCCACCGCGCTAACTTCCATATGGGACCACAAACATATTACTTCAGGAAAGCAAATTACATTCAACCCAACTCATTACTAAGATTGTATTTTAGGTAATTAAAAAATGGTAAGGGGACTTTAAGACGTCACCACTTTGTTGCCCAAATCTAAGGTAGCCTTTTCTGTCTATCTGCAGCAGTTGTCACCTGAGACTACAAGTTGGCCGCTCCGCCCCTTTACTAGGAAGTGTGAAGAGCTCTCAGAACAGGAAACACAGAAAACTGCTGGTGGGAAGACATGTGACCTCTTCCAGCAGGGTGATCACCGGGAAATGACTTCAAATGGCCCAGCTTCAAAGAGGCTACCGCCTTAGTGAAGCAAATGGCGATCACACCTTAGCCTGCCCACTCCTTTGTGTAGGCAGACAGGCTGGCATCTCCTCCAGAGTGGCTATCTGTGCTAGGTACACCATAGAGGTTTGCCCTGAGCTCCTCACATGGGAAGAAGACCTCAGCCACCTTGGATTCAGACAGAGAAGGGTACTCTGGGATAGTTTTTGAGCCAACCCCCCAGGAAGTGATGTAAAGTGGGAAGTTTTGCCCAGTGGGATCCGTTGCCCCTTGGCTAGTGAGTCTGCCCCTTTCTCACAAACAAGAAGATGGCATAAAAGGTGCACCCTGGCAATCAGTCCTCAGATCACTACTGGACTGAGCAGAAGAAGGATGGCCCTGCTACTCCCTGAACCCAGCAAAGAGAGGATGCACCAAAGTCATAACTGCACCTGCTGCACCCGAGGGACCGACAAAGAAAACTGTGCTTGTCGTACCCACTTGTAGAAAAGAGCTCCACTTGTGCCAGGACTGCAGAAGTGACTCCAAGAGCTAGCTGGCTAGCCTCCTGTTAAGCTTCTGGACCACCAAAAGTTAAGGAAACTTGCCCCCTTTAAGAGCCAGCTGTCTACCTGCACCGCCTGACCACAGCTGGATACTGAGAGACTGAGTTCCGACCCTCACAAGGCTCAGTGTCCCTGTGGCTGACCCCAACCTGAGAGGACCATCAAAGGGAAGAATAGTAGCCGATCCAACCCGCTGGCTCAGGTGCTGCTAAGCCACTTGCAACCATGTATTGCAGTTCTTAAAAGTGAACTTCAGGGAAAAATAAATCATATCTCCAGTTTAGCTCTATAGATTTTTGTAGTTTTGTTGCCCATTGAAAGACAAAAAATCTATTTTCATTAATTGGTGTTGTTTTTTTATTTTGTTGTGTTTCTCACTTATTGACTGTTTTGGTTCATCGAAATGCTTTACAGTTATTCCGTTGAATGGGTCTACCGGCTCTGTGCCGCAGCTCCGTAGGATTGGGCTCAGGGTTTTGTTAAAGGACCTGACTGGACCTGATAGAGGTTGTGACATTATTACCTGTTGAGCTCTCACACCCGCAATACACCCACATTCCTACAAGTTGTTAATATACGATGCACATCACCAGCATGTTGAGACCACAAGGAGGACGGGACTTGCCTTAAAATACTGCTCATGGTTTGAGCCTGAATATTGACAATACCCTGAGGTTTGGAGGAATACTAATGACGATACTGCTAAAACAGGATCTTTATTTTGAATACGCCACTTCAAACTGACACGACAACTAGTGCAATATACAGGACAGTTCACTTTACACGGACAGTCCCTCCTCAGCATGTTAGTGGGAGAGGTGGGATTCAGGAGAAAGCCGTGCTGGTCTGTGATTGGACCGGCGGCAATAGGCACAGCATCACTAACAGTGTGGGGGACACATGAGTCAGAAATGTCAACTGGCCCTGGCCGCTGTCCCACGTATCCACAAGACCACAGCTGGAGGAAGACCCTTCTCCCACCTTGCAGCAAAGACCTGGAACACCTGCCTCTCCATCTCAGGCAATCATAGTCACTGCCCCAATTCAGGAAGGACCTCAAGACCTGGCTCTTCGACTGAAGCACAGTGCCTTCGACAGATCAGCAGCCCTCCCCTAGCGCCTTGAGACCCTTACAGGTGAGTAGTTGCGCTATACAAGTAACTTGATGGATTGATTGAACCGCAACAATTATTTTGACACAAGTATGAAATTCAGAGGTTATTTAGGCTGATTGACTAGCACCAGTATCCATAAAGAATTAAATGGGCTTTCCTTTAATAACACATCATACAAAGGTTGCTGGTGTGCAAAAATCCAAAAATGTTTTGTCTGCTCACTTGTTGCTCAGTTTGAATACTGAATTGTGCTACAATCGACTCTGGAATATCCTCTGCATGATGTCAGCTGAATTTCTTCAGTGGATCTGATTGTTGCTGGAGTGCTGCCATCTCTGCATGTATGGACCTAGACATTTCTTCAAAGACGATATTGTTTCGTGACTGATTTTACCGAAGTAAAGTTACTCTTTCGTCTGTGGAGCGGCAATTTCCTATTTCTTCTAAAGACTTATGAACTGCATTCAATATTACTGTGCCGGGGTGAGTGGGGACTTGGGGATCGGGCTAACCTCTTCTACCGTAGGAACGACCCTGGGTGAACGCTCGAGTGAAGTAGAGCCAGAGAACTTAAAAAGACTTTTCAATGAAGGCTTTATTTGCGTATATGTTTTTCTTCTCCTGCTTGTAATGCGTTCTCTGGCAAACGCTGCTGGATCAAAGGCCATGGTGCGAGGAGGATCCAGCTTGCCTCGGATACCGGGTCAGATCGTCCTTAGGGCCAGGTGTCACCTTATGCAAAGAAAGAGACAAAGGACGTATTAGGACCGGGTTATAGGGACTACACGTTGTAGGGCCGGGAGTGAGGGAAAACGGTGACAAGTGTATTTACAAAGCAAGGTTCGTGGGGTAGTGCTCGTGAGTTAAGGGTTTCTAGGGATGAGAACTTTACACGGGTCTGTACAGATCTACGACTCTACAATAGGCGGGACTCTGTGTCCCATCCAACCCGCCACACTGCCCCGTACCTGTTGGAGCCACGCTCCTCCCGTGGGAACGTGGCGGGCGGCTTGTAGTTCCGTTGGCCTTCTGGCTTCTCCGTCTCCTCTCCGGTCCTCGGGTTGGTCTCCGTCTCCTCGCTGTAACTGCTTACTCGTTCTCCGCCTTCTCTCCTTGCCTCCAGGGAAACGCCGTCCGTCACTTCCTGGTTCCGGGCCTCTTTTGACGCCGGCGCGTCTCCCCACAGGGGCGGGGCTACCACTGCGGCATCCGATTCCTTAAAGAGACAGGGTTCATTTCCGTCCGTGGTTGGCCACCAGTACTCGGGGTCTCCAGTCCGCCAGTCATCGTCTACTTCACGGCCAGGCTGCTGCAGGGAGGGAACGGAGGCACATGAAATAGCAGGGTCGGACCACCAGTACATAGTTTGATCCCCTTTATGGGGCCCCGGGGGCCCACCCCGTCACACACCTCTCCCCCTGGACTCTCCTGATCGGGGAGAGGAAACACCCGGGCAAAGAAGTCCGCATTCCCATTGTCTTTCCCCTTTTTGTGCAGAACTGAAAAGGAGTAAGGTTGTAAAGAGAGGAAGCAACGGAGGGCACGGGGATTGTGACTGCTATTTCGGTGCATCCATCGTAACGGTGCATGATCAGTATGGAGGATGAATGGCCGTCCCTCCAAGTAATAATGTAACTTCTCTACCGCCCATTTGATGGCCAAACACTCACGCTCTATGGTGGAATACCTGGTCTCCCTGGGAAACAGCTTCCTACTTATATACATTATCGGGTGCTCAAGACCATCGGTACCTCTCTGGGACAAGACAGCCCCCACTCCTACATTGGAAGCATCAGTGGCCAAAACAAAGGGTTTATCAAATTCTGGTGATATCAAAACGGGGGCAGAGGTCATGGAGTGCTTGAGATCAGAAAATACCGCCAGAGCCTCCGGGGAGGGGTGATGTAGTTCTCGGGGTCTCACTTCCTTACGCAACAGGCCGGTCTTTCCGGGAAGATCCGAGAAGATGGTTGAAAATGGGAGCAGGACTCTGTGAAGGGCTTCCTCCTTCTGTTGGGACAATTCGGGGTTCACCACTAATTTCTTCAATGTGGAAGGTGGTATTGTGGAAGAAGTTGCTACGTGTACCCCTCTAGGAGCTGGTGCTAGCCACTCCTTGAAAAGGTTGATGTGGTAACACTGTGTTTTCCTTGCAGACAGGCGCAACCTATAGGTGGTATCCCCTATTGTTTCTACAACCTGGTAGGGCCCCTGTCATTCACTCTTGTTTTTCCCGCTTATGGAGGGTAACAACACTAAGGCCCATTTCCCCATGGAGAGACGCCGCAATCTCTTGCCCTTGTCATAATTCCTCTTTTGTTGTCCTTGTTTCTGTTCCAGATTGGAGGAAGCGAAGTTGCATCGTGTAATCGAGGACAGATTTATGTTCTTGTATCTCCTCAGACTCCCACAAGTCTTTGGTTATTTCCAATAGGGACCAAGGGAGGCGTCCATACAATAGTTCAAAGGAAGAGTACCCTAGACTGCTTTGTTTTTGGGCTCGTAGGACGTAAAGGGCCAATGGCAATAGCCGATCCCAGTCCGGCCCTTCGGACTTCAGCATCTTCTTGAGGATCGTTTTCAGTGACTGGTTGTACCTTTCTACCAGCCCGTCGGTCTGGGGGTGGTAGACAGATGTTTTCAGATGCCGTATGCTCAGAGTCTTACAGATTTCCTTCATCAGCTTGGATGTAAACGGCGTTCCTTGATCCGTCAACACTTCTTTGGGAAACCCCACTCTAGAGAACAACTCCACGAACCGATCCGCAATGGCCGGTAGTGGGGGCTTTTAAGGGAAATGCTTCGACAAATCTAGTGGCGTAGTCCACGAGCACCAATGCATACACATGCCCTTTTGAGGACTTAGGTAGGGGACCTATCAAATCCATGCCCACACTTTCAAAGGGGACTCCAATGATGGGCAGTGGTTGTAATGGGGCGGCACTAGGGCGATGCGTATTCCGTCTCTGACACATCTCACATTTGGCACAGTACTCTTGCACTTCTTTATATATACCCGGCCAAAAGAAATATCTCAGGATGCTGTCCGTGGTTTTTTCTTTACCGGCGTGTCCAGCGGTGAGATGCGTATGAGCGAAGAAGAGCACTTGTTCCCTGAACAATCGCTGCACCAGTAACTGTGGCTGGCTTTTCTCCTGGGTTTGCCTGTATAGTAGGCCGTTCTGTATGAGGAATCTAGGGTAGATCGGGGTCTGTGTTCCCTGCTGGGCATGAGCACTTTCCCAGGCGTTGAACAGGGTTCGGTCTTCAGCCTGAGCAAACCGGAAGCTATGATCTGGGGTCCATGGCTCGGGTGAGGTAGTTAGGTATGGGATCACCGTCTTCTGGCTGGGATGGTGTGAGAGTGTTCCTAAACAGGGAAAGGAAGTCTGAATTATCTACCCCTAAGATGACATCCTCGGGAAATTAATCCACCACCCCTAATCTTACAGTACAGGGACCCTTGTCGTTGGGTATTAGGGTGATAGAGGCCAGGGGGTAGGGCTTAATGTCCCCATGGACGCATCGTATGTGTACTATTGCCCTTGGGACATACTGGCTGGGTAGGACAAAGCGCTCTTGTACTACAGACTGTCGACACCCAGTCTAAGAGGGCCCCCACCTTATAGCCATTCATCCTCATACTTACATAGAAAGAAGCCCCCATTTCTGCAGAGTATAAGACAGTCCTGGGAAGGTACCCAACCTCCATCGGCTCCTCGGGGGTTGTTTTCTGGGACACATCCGTGCAATGTGGCCCCATTCCCCGCACTCGAAACATTGGGGCCCTCTTAACATTGGAGAGATCATTCCGGGGGGTTTGGTTCGCACTGGTTCCACGCTGGGTTTGATTTTTCTATCAGTCTTTAGAGGTAACGGATGTTTGGAAGCTTTCTCGTTTTCCCATGAGGTGTTCTTGGGCTGTGCTCTAGCATAGTTTGCCTCCATTTCGATGGCTTGTTCGATTCCTAATCCGGATTGTTGGCATCTCTGGGAGGCATAGGGAAGAGCGTCCATGAATTGCTCCAAATAGATCTTGTTCAGAATTTCCTCCTTGGTACAGGTTTCAGGTGTCAACCATTTATCCGTGGCCATTTTGAGGCGAAAGAAGAGGGTCTTGGGAATCTCTCTGGGGATGCCTCTCTCCTTCCTGAACCTCATTCGGTATGCTTCTTGGTCTAGTCCTAAGTGGTCCAGGATCACTCCTTTGATTACACCTTAGGGCGTGTTCCCTACGGGATTTGCGGCCTGATAGGCAGATTGCGCCTCTCCCGTGAGTAATGGGGCAAGGAAGAAGGGCCATTTTTCTTCGGGCCATCCTAAGGCCCTGGCGGCCCTCTCAAAGTTCATCAGGAAGGCGTCTAGGTCTTCCCCGTGGAGGTATTTTTGAAGCGCTATGCCTGAGGGGTTCGGAGTGTGTACTCTTACTTCTCCGAGAGGGGTTATAGGTGGAGGCGATACATTTTTCAGACTCTCGATGTGAGCAGTGATGGTGGATTTAAACAACTCTCGGTCAGCCTGTGCCGATGATAACTGTCGTTCTACTGCCCACTCGAGCTTCTCTTGTCCCTTTATGATATGTTGGATTAGGGCGTCCATCTCGCTGTTACAGATGGTCCAGTCTTGTGATCCCACTTCTGACACCAGTTGTCCCGGGGTGAGTGGGGACTTGGGGATCGGGCTAGCCTCTTCTACCGTAGGAACTACCCTGGGTGAACGCTCAAGTGAAGTAGAGCCAGAGAACCTAAAAAGACTTTTCAATGAAGGCTTTATTTGCGTATATGCTTTTCTCCTCCTGCTTGTAATGCGTTCTCTGGCAAACGCTGCTGGATCAAAAGCCGTGGTGCGAGGAGGATCCAGCTTGCCTCGGATGCCGCGTCAGATCGTCCTTAGGACCAGGTGTCACCGTATGCAAAGAAAGAGACAAAGGACATATTAGGATCGGGTTATAGGGACTACACGTTGTAGGGCCGGGAGTGAAGGAAAACGGTGACAAGTGTATTTACAAAGCAAGGTTCGTGGGGTAGTGCTCGTGAGTTAAGGGTTTCTAGGGATGAGAACTTTACACGGGTCTGTACAGATCTACGACTCTACAATAGTAATCCTCATATGACTTTATCAAATGCGACCCCTCTCTTATGGACGGACCATTCAGCAGTCTGTTTTTCATTAAAACTGACTTCTCTGCCATCACACCTACCATCTCACTCTCCTACTACGACAAGAAATTGGAAAAATGTCGATCCTTCCCACCTTTCAGCTTTACTGTTTGACAGTATCACTACCACTGAACAGGATCCCTCTCTAGCTTCCGTCAACTACTTGAACAGCCTAAACAAGGCTTGTCATACCCTAGCTCCCCCTAAAACCTGCCATCACACTAGACTTTCCCCCTCAGCCCCATGGTTCACAGAATCCCTTCGACTGCAGCATCAACAGTGTAGAAATCTCGAGAGACGCTGGCGCCGTCACTATAACGAATCGGAAAAAGCCACCTACAAATGCGCTCTCGCGATATATAAAGACCTTATTACTATGGAAAAATCATCCTACTACACTTCTCAGATCACCCAGGCAAAAAACTCAGCTAAAGAACTATTTCAGGTAGTCACTCATCTCTCCAACCCACCTTCCCCCAGCTTCAATGGAACCCAATCCCTTTGCGATTCTCTCGCAATTTTTTTCAAGAAAAAAGTTACTGATATTTTCTCAGCCTTTTCCCTTGCACCCCCCATTACCTCAACCAATTCCCCTTTTAATAATGATACACCTTCCCTCCCGTTCTTCGAAGCAGTTACGGAGGAACAAGTTCACCGACTCATTGTGGGTACAAAATCAGGTTCACCTCTAGATCCTTGTCCCCCTGCCATTCTCAATCGAATTCCTGAAGCCATTTCTCCTATTTTAACGTCATCTGTAATTCCATGTTCACAACCGGTATTTACCCCTCAGTATGGAAAGAGGCTATTATTAAGCCGCTTCTAAAAAAAAACGACCCTCGACCCCCTTCTCCCTGCCAGTTACCGCCCCATCGTCTGCCTCCCCTTTCCAGCAAAGATATTCGAAAAGGCGATGAATCTACAATTATCTAATTATATAGATGATAACAACTTATTAGACTAGACCCAATTCGGCTTCAGACGGGGCCACGGAACTGAAACCGCGCTACTCAAAGCAGCAGACGAAATCAGAACAACCTTTGACAAGGGAGGAGCTGCGGTACTCATACTGCTAGATCTTTCGTCAGCTTTCGACACGGTCGATCATGTCACTTTGATCGACCGTGTCTCAGCTATAGGAGTCAAGAACAAAGCAAAAGACCTTCTGGCTTCCTTCCTAGCTGATCGTCATCAAACAATCAAAATGGACAACTTTACTTCCCAAACGTTCACTCTTCCAGGTGGTGTCCCTCAGGGCTCCTCGCTAAGTCCGACACTTTTTAACATTTATGTTTCGGACTTAGCGAGAGTAATAAAATCTTATGGAATTGCCCTGACAACCTATGCTGATGACACCCAACTTGTGCTCTCGGTACACAATAATGGGACATCAGTAGCTGCAAATTTTCAAATGGGAATGAAGGCCATCAGCTCCTGGATGTCATCAAATTGTCTCAAGATAAACTCTGATAAAACAGAGGTGATGACATTCGAGAGGTTGGACCCCATTTGGTCCTCCCATTGGTGGCCATTGGAACTAGGAGATCCACCTCAACCCGTTACCAAGGTTCGTAACCTTGGAGTCATATTTGATGACAAATTGACATTCCAGCATCATGTCAATTCAGTGGTCTCCTCATCTTTTTACGTCCTAAAAAGAATAAAAAAACTGCTCCCTTATCTTCCATTATCAGCCGGCAAAACCTTGGTTAGCACATTGTTTTTTTCAAAAACCGATTACTGTAATGCCCTTCTGTTGAACGCTCAGAAAAAAGTTATCAATCAACTCCAATTAGTCCAGAACGCCTCGGCCAGAGTTCTTTTAAACATCCCCAAATCCAAAACCATCTCCTCTCACATCCGTCAACTACACTGGCTCCCGGTCGGGAACAGAATAATGTTTAAAGCCCTATGTATCACTTACAAGGCAGTCAATGACGTAGGCCCACAGTTCCTTAGAGCAGCTTTCCGCCCGCTTGATCACCCCAGAACTCTCCGTTCCTCGTCGGCACATATGCTGAAAGTCCCTCGAACAAAAAAGGTCAACTGGGGTGACAGGTGTTTCACCATCTCTTCATCCAAACTCTGGAACACACTGCCCCTCCACATTAAAACCGCCCCAACTCTCCTTAGTTTCAGGAAGAAGCTAAAAACCTGGCTCTTCCCAGTATAACTTATCACCTCAGCGATGGTTCTGTATTCTAGCGCTGAGACACCCCCGGGTATTTGTGCACTCTAAAAATGGCTCAAACATAAACATAAACATAAACATACAATAGGCGGGACTCTCTGTCCCATCCAACCCGCCACACGACCCCGTACCTGTTGGAGCCACGCTCCTCCCGTGGGAACGTGGCGGGGCGGCTCGTAGTTCCGTTGGCCTCCTGGCTTCTCTGTCTCCTCTCCGGTCCTCGGGTTGGTCTCCGTCTCCTCGCTGTAACTGCTCACTCGCTCTCTGCCTTCTCTCCTCGCCTCCAGGGAAACGCCGTCCGTCGCTTCCTGGTTCCGGGCCTCTTTGGACGCCGGCGCGTCTCTCCGCAGGGGCGGGACTACCACTGCGGCATCCGATTCCTTAAAGAGACAGGGTTCATTTCCGTCCGCAGTCGGCCACCAGTGCTCGGGGTCTCCAGTCCGCCAGTCATCGTCTACGTCACGGCCAGGCTGATGCAGGGAGGGAACGGAGGCACATGAAATAGCGGGCAACTAAAAAGTAGGCAACATGAAACATTATTTTTGGTGAACCAAGTTGTTTTAGGTACACTAATGCCGGTCTAACTTGTAAAAATCCTGCCTCTCGGAGGATTGGCAACAAATATTTCCTCCTACACTCAATAAAATGTTCACAGAACATCAGGAAATGTAGGGTATTTTGAGGTGAGAAATTGTCGCAAGAGCAAGGGGCTGCTTGTTCAGGGGAGCACCATTTTTGATATACACCCAGCGTATAATGAATTAGGTTGAGCCGGAATCTGGTCAAAAGAAACCGATGATAAGGTTTTTTTACTGTGACCAGATACGGTTCCGGCCCTATGCAGGTGACCAGTGCATAATTTTCTCTTACCCTGATTTTTCCCATCTCTATCCCTTCCCGCTCTAAGGAGAAAAGATTCAAGAGGGCTTTCTTCGTTAAGCTGATATCTTTTTTAGTTATGGTTTCTGGGGATGTAAATAAACCAATGCGCCCTATTCTCTGGAATCCAGTTCTTATATATGCCAACCAGGGGATTTTATGTGCATTATCCAGTGTCTGACAGTCCTTAATTATTGAATGATTCAGAGGGATCTCATCATTCACCCATATTTTTAGCCAGTAAATCAAGGGTGCGATTTTGATCCGATCAGAAATATACCCAAGTCCCAGTTCTGTGTTATGTTATGTTATGTTATGTTATGTTAAAATGGGACTTTTATAGCGCAACGGCTACTCCAAAGGAGTGTCCCGGCGCTTTGTGCTCCAGACCAAAGAAAAGCTGGAAAACATAACAGTAAAAGAACAGGGGCCTGAAAGAGGGGACGGACTATCCAGAAAACAGCCTTAGTTTTTAAGTCTTTCCTGAAGACAAGCAGGTTCGCGGTATTCCGCAGAGACACCGGTAAGGAATTCCATAGCTGAGGAGCAAGGAATCTAAAGGACCGGCCGCCTAGCCGAGCCCTTTTGATACGTGGTACCCGAGCCAGAGCCAATGTTTCTGACCTGAGGGATCGTGTAGGTCGGTAGAAATCCAACCTCTTCTGAAGATATTTAGCACCATTGCCATGCAAGGCCTTATGGGCAAGGGTCATGGCCTTGAACAGTATCCTCTTCCGCACCGGAAGCCAGTGGAGGGATACAAGGAGGTTAGAGGCGCTGGTGTGACGGTGCAGGCCAAAAATTGCACGAGCGGCAGCGTTCTGGGTGACCTGCAGACGCTGGAGGAGATATTCTGGCAGACCCAGATATAGGACATTTGCATAGTCCAATCTGGATCCTATAAGTGCCTGAACAGTGATCCTCCGATGTTCCTCCGAGAGAAGGGGAAAGAACTTGCGTAGCATTCTGAGGATCCCAAAGCATGTTCCCGTAAGAGTCGAAACCTGGGATTTGAGCGAAAGCTCATTGTCAATTTTAACTCCCAGGTTCTTAGCCCACTTAGAGGACTGAGTGGGAGGGAACATGTCAGCAGGCCACCATCCATGCCAATCTGGTTCCGATGGGCATCCGAAGAATAGTATTTCGGATTTGTCCAGTTAAAAACAGCCCCAAGGCACTCGCGGATCCTTTCTCCATCGAACTCTTCGCTCTTACGGCAGGTGAACAGAAGCTGGGTGTCGTCAGCATAAGAGACGATCCGGGCCCCATAGGACTCCGCCAGTGTCGCCAGAGGGGTCATAAGGATGTTAAATAGAGTAGGGCTCAGTACAGAGCCCTGAGGCACTCCGACTCCCAATGGCGGCATCTCGGCGGACCCAGGTGGGACCCAGACCGTCTGCCGGCGGTTGGCAAGAAAGGAACGAAACCAGTTGAGCACCGTTCCCCCTAGACCGATGTCATGAAGTCTAGTGAGGAGATCCTCATGGGGGACGGTGTCAAACGCCGCCGACAGGTCTAACATGACTAACATCACCCTGCCTCCGGTATCCAGCACCTCCTTAACGATCTCAGAAACTTCCAGGAGCGCCGTCTCGGTGCTTAAGTTGGAACGAAAGCCCGATTGGGATTCATGAAGTAACTCATTAGACTCCAGGAAGTTAGAAAGCACGCTATGCACGTGTTTCTCCAGGATCTTGGTCAGTGCTGGAAGGAGCGAGATTGGCCTATAGTTGGAAGGCACCTCTGGGTCAAGATTAGACTTTTTGATGAGGGGGATGACCATGGCCTGCTTCCAGGTCTGGGGCAGAAATCCCTGACTCAGGGAGAGATTAAGGATGGGATTAGCTATGGGGTTAACGGCGTCTGCCATTCTCGCCAAGAATTTTGCTGGGCAAGGATCTAACGGTGAGCCCGATTTAAGGTTCCTCATCAAGGCTAAGGATGCGGCAACCGGAAGGGGCGGAAAGTCTAGCAGAACAGGGCCAGAAGGCGACAGGAGAGCTGTCTCAGTCGGCATAGTAGACAGGTCATCTATAGATCTCAAAGGGAAAGAATCCTGGATTTGCCTGATTTTGGTGGTGAAAAAATCAGCAATAGTGTTGGCCCAGGTCTCCGCCGGAGCGTCCTGAGTAGAGATTGACCGGGGGCTGGTGAATTCACGCACAATTGAAAAAATCTCCTTACAGGAGTTAGCCGCGTCTTCAATCCTTTTGGCAAAGTAACATTTCTTGCCCTGAAGAATTAAATCATGATATGACTTCATCATGATTTTATACCGTTGTTTAGCCTCAGGTTCATACTGGGCTCTCCAAGCCCGCTCTGCAACTTTACATTGCCTACGGGCATGGGCCAGTTCCTCCGTGAACCAGGGGGCAGAAACCCGTTGGGCAGCAGACCTGGGTGACTGTAAAGGAGCGAGCTCAATTAATCTGTCAATAAGCCAGGATTGCAGGCTCTCCAGATCTTTCTCCAAGTCGCCCGTACAAGGCATGGGGTGATCTACCAGAGCCTGCGTAAGCAGATCCGGAGTCACCCGATGGAGTGCCCTATAGCTGCTACCCTGGGTTGAGAAAGTTGGGGTGGATTGGGGAACTGAGAGTACACTTCGTAGAAACTGGTTTGTGGAATTTTAGTTTGCAATCTGAACATCATCTGCGCCAGCTTGTCACCTATGCACTACGCGCACGGCAGCCCTTCTGGGTCACCTATGTATTACGTGCACGGCAGCCATCTTAGATATCATGGTCTCCCTGTCCACGACCGATCGCCAGCGCGCCCCTCTGACCCAGCAAGCATCCTCCGCGCGCCCTGGCTCCCCCCCTCCCTCCTCCTTATGAGCATGACCCATCTGCATGACCCTGTCCTTAGGAGTCACGCCAGCGCCTGACCAACACCTCCTCTCTTCCCATGAATGCCCCTCTGTTGATAAACCTCCCCTCTGCGCTGGATTGTCCACGCAGCATGAATACCACTCCATTGATGGCCCCTCACCCGGTGTCCGACTGTCCACACAGGTCCGAGGCCATTGCCTAAGCCGAGAGATACCATTTACTGCCCTTATTGTATGAGGTCGCTCTCCTTCAAAGGGCCCTCTATTGATCCAGGCCTCCCCACCCCCTGTGACATGATCAGGCGCACACATCCTAAGACTCGACGAAACACTCAGCTGCGTGATGACCCTCCCTCTTATCAGCAGGTTGAGGACCTCCATTGTGAATGTATATGGGGGTGGGATTAACACGAGGATTACGGGGATGCCTTTTCCTTGCCTTACAAAGTTGTGATTGTAATAAAGGAAGGTCACATGCCATAAACCGGTGTATAAGAGGCCAGGCCTCTGAGAGGCTGTTAGAGCACCTCGAGACGATACCTTGTTGTCTGATCTGATGTGTTCTGCTCCGTCGGAATAAACTTCTGTTTCCTGCCTTCTGGTCTCCGGCGCCTGCCTCATTGCTTGGTAAATTTGAATGGTACAAGGGCGGTTAGCGCCGGGCAAATCTTGAGAAAGGTCCTAGCCCTACCTTTTTCTACAATTTGGCGCCCAACGTGGGGCCCATCAGCGACACGTGGATCCAGTGGGAGAGGTCCCGATGACAGAGTGAACGACTGCAACGATCGGGAAGAGCTCATGTCCGATAGACCCTCGTCTGACAGCCGATCATCCGACCTTCACTAGTTCTGAACAGACCTCTCTCGAGTGATCTACGGTCCTGACTGGGAACCATCAGGAGTGCCGCGAACATCACGAAGGAGAGAGGACGATCGGGCGCTGGATCCAGAGGACAGGAAACCGTCCATACGGTCCGGGTAAGGTCGTGTAAACACGACGAATTGAGGAAAATTGTTTTTGTTTGGATAATACTAGTATTACGCTTTGTTGAAACCTCTGGAGATTCGCTGTCTGCAAACGGGGAAAAACAAACAGGCTCTCTCTTTGCAAACAGTGAAGGATAGGTAACGCAGACTTTTGTCCCCATTGTAATCCGTCGTGCCTATCTTCCTCCCCCACTGTTTCCCGAACTGTCGTTCGTGGATTATTGTCTGGAGATTCTTTGTCTGCAAACAGAGAAGAACAAGGTCTCTCTTTGCAGGTAGAGAAAGAGTGGGTAGCGATAACTTTTCGTGCCCACTTATTCTCCCCACTGAATTGTTTGATTGGCCGATTATTCGGTATTGGTTCGTTTGAGGTATTCACCGCCGCCAAACAACGGAGAATAGAAATATTCTGCCTAGTCTTTGCCCGCTGTGATAAGATAGGGAGTGCAGACTTTTGTCCCCGGTGTAAACCGTCATGCCTATCTTCTCCCCACTGGTTGGTAGCCTGTTTAGCCCGGACCGCTTATTAGAGATGAACCATCCAGCTCCACTGGAGGGCACCCCTAATAAGGACATGTTCACTAAGTATGGACTAGTCGCTATAGCTTACACTAGACTATGGCATAAATATACGAAAAAGAACCCTGAAAGTCAGTGGCCACTGATAGGTTCCTTTAACGAAAATAAAATAAAAACATTAGAAATAGCGCTCCAGAAGAATAAGACCACGCCCACTATGCTCGACAGTATCGGCATGTGGCGCAAAGAAACGGAACAACGAAAGAAAAGAGAAGAAGCAAAAGTAGGGAAAGAACTACGAAAGGCAGCCCACCTAGCCGCAAAACAACTAGAAGAAGAAATAAAAGAAAGAAAAGAAGCTACACAAAACCAAGAATCAGGGTCAACAGGCCAATGTCCTGTTAGGACCCCCTCTGCGCTCTACCCTGAACTGCCCTCCAAACAACGGGCAAACGATGAGTTACTGCTAGGTCCCCCAATCATCTACATGCCCCCTCCATACGCTCCCAGCCAACAAAACCTGCAAGCCCCGAGTGTGAGTGAAAGTGACCCTAGTGCTAGTGCACCGGCCCTCACGGCCTCCGCACCAGCCACATTAACAACTTCGTCAGACGACCCCGAGGCTAGCAAACAATCATCAGCCAGGTTAAGTAGGTTAAGCAAAGATGAGCGGGATGGGATCAACGAAATAGCAAAGACATTGGTAGACCGAAGGGAGAGCGAAGAATACACAATGAGCGTATATAATTCACATGCCGACAGCCACAGACGGCATTTCATTTTGCGATTCAGCTACCACACCCTGAACGCGTATGAAGATAGGTATCAGAGTAAGGGTCCCGCTAAACTAACAACACTGTATAGGAAGGTTGATGTTGGAGATGGGACTGAACGTGAGGCGACGGAGCTCTTCATGCAAATGCTTGAGGTCCTCCGCCACCTCGCGGAACAGAAGCCAGAAGCCAAGGTTACGGTCCCTGAAACAACCTCGGCAGAAGTAGTCAATACTATGATGCCTATCAGAGAAGCGGCTCCTTACTGGATCCCGCCACGGGGCCAGGGGACGAGCGATGATATTAATAATGAACATGCAAAGGGAAGGGTTGTGTACAATTGGGTTTACCAACCATGGGACCGACAAGATATCCTAACCTTCAAACAAACCCTGCCCGACTTAAGAAAGAACCCAACGGCATTTTATACCGAATTAGGCACAGCCTTGGGTTCGACAATAATGACTTTAGCAGATATTGACTTGTTCTTTGGGTTATGCCTGCCAGCTGATGTGTGGAAGCAAATCCGGAAGGTTGACCACACAGATCTGTTTGGGCATACCTGGGACCAACTCGGTAAACTAGATAGACAGCGAGAGCCGGGGAGTAAACCAGTGAAGGACATACTGGAACTCCCAGACAAACTGGTCCAGAAGTTGAAAACCCTGGTCCCGGAAAGAAAAGTAGACTGGTCGATAGTCACAGCCTGTCGACAGAAACCCCAGGAAGATGTGTCAGAATACTTCTCCCGATTTGAGACAGTGTTCTCCGACTACAGTGGCCAAGACATGACCACCGCAACCGGACAGCACCTGTTTGTGCAAAATTATGTAAAGGGACTAACACAAGAAGTCTCCCAAAAACTGCAGACGAGCGAGAGTAGTTGGGGGGCCTCCAAACCCGCAGCTATCCTTCAGATGGCTCAGTATTACGAGCACCAAAAGAATGAGAATGATAGGGCGTCCGAGAAAAAGAAGAAAGATTTAAAGGAAAGGGTAATGATAGCCCAGATACAAGGTATAGCGCTTGGACGGGAACACCAAAGGGGGAACTACCAATCAACCACCCCCAGAGATCTACCTCCTAAAGATCACACCCCAGCACCCCACACTGGACGTAGAGACGTTAGCAATGACCAATGCGCCTTCTGCAAAGGGCTCGGCCATTGGAAATTCCAGTGTCCAGTTCTGCTAGAAATGAATAGGAATAGGGATTCCAGGGATGTGGCGGGTGGTCCGAGGAATAGAGTACAGGGACGAGGGAGCCCCAACGACACCAATAATGACAGATCAGGAAGACCGAACACATTTGACCGTCCCCGACAGAACCAATATCAGCTATCTGAAGGTGAACATGCCCCCGACTTTGCATAGGACTGCCAGGGGCAAGGGAGGGATCCAGTCGAGCTCTGTGTTGACCAGCAAGGTCCTTATGTCACCGCTAAGGTCTTGGGTACAGAGTCTCCATTCTTGGTAGACACTGGGGCGACACGTAGTGTGTTATCAAAACGACTGATTCCAAGGGCACCCTTGTCTGGCTCACACATAACGTCGATAGGTTTCGATGGGACGCCCTCCACTAACCCCCTGTCCGTACCTATTACCTTTGACCTAGAAAACAACACTACTGACGCGACATTTCTACTCTCCTCCAACTCCCCTGACGCCATTATGGGTATTGACTTACTGAAACATTTTCGAGCTACCATTAGATGTTCCCCAGATGGAATACGAGTCATCCTGTACGACAACCCAGACATGCCCAGATCCCCTCCCCCACGACACATGTGCTCCGTAACTGACGCTGACCTGTCCCTGCTTGACACCCTACCCCCGTACCTGTGGGCCAAAAATGACTCTGATGTGGGGCGAATGATGATTGATCCTATTCACATAACTGTACGACAGGACGCTATGCTCCCGAAACTCCCGCAGTATCGGATATCACCAGAGGGTGAGAAGGCACTGGTAGCGATCATTCAGTCTCTGGTAGATGCAGGAGTGGTTGAAGAGGTAGTTAGCAACGTCTGCAACAGCCCAATCCTACCTATTGTTAAGAAGCAAGGTGAAGGAGATGAGAAAGCGTACCGCTTCATCATCGACCTGCGAGAGATTAACAAAGTGGTTGTACCCCAATATCCTGTGGTCTCTGATATCACCACCATTCTGACCCTCATCCCGTCCACTGCCACCACCTTCACTGTTATCGACCTTAAGAACGCGTTTTTCTCTATCCCCATTCATCCAGATAGCCGTTATCTGTTCGGCTTCACCTTAAAATCCCGTTCGTACCGATTTTGTAGAGCTCCCCAGGGGTACACTGAAAGTCCCAGCATTTACAGCCAGGCCCTCAAAAGACAGCTGGATGCCTTCCAGCTACCGGAGGGAGTGGTGTTGATCCAATATGTTGATGATATCCTTTTGGCGGCCGACACCACCCCGCTTGCAACGACAGCCACCGTCCAACTCCTACACTTTCTTGCAGAGAATGGCCATAAAGTCTCCAAAAAGAAGTTACAGTTCTGCCAGCCACAAGTGACTTACCTAGGCCATCTTCTGTCCAAAGAAGGGAGGAAACTCACACCCGACCGAATCCAAACCATCCTAGATACCCCCATCCCGAAAACACAGAAGCAGGTCCGCTCTTTGGTTGGCCTAACCTCTTTTTGCAGACAGTGGTTGCCTAATTACAGCCTCATTGTGAAACCATTACTTGCCCTACTGACCAAAGATGTCCCCTCCCCACTTCCTTGGACCGCTGAGTGTCAAGCCTCCTTTAAAGAATTACGGGATGCACTCTGCTCAGCGCCTGTCCTAGGAACGCCGGATTACTCCAAACCCTTCTCCCTCTTCACCCACGAAAAGGAGGGATGCGCATTGTCTGTCCTAACTCAATCAATTGGTCCTAAGCAGCGCCCTTGTGCCTACTTCTCCGCCACTCTTGATCCTGTAGCCAGAGCCTTGCCTGCCTGCCTTCGAGCAGTAGCCGCCGCTGCTGTCTCTATCCGTCAGAGCGAGGGAATTGTACTTTCCAACTCCCTCACAGTGCTAGTACCCCATGCAGTCGACACCCTCTTGAATCAGACAAAGACCCAGCACCTGACTAGCGCACGACTGACAGGGTACGAGTTGACTCTACTTGCACCCCACATCACACTGAAGAGATGCACGACTTTGAATCCTGCCACATTACTGCCTCTGCCTGAAAATGACCCCGACGTGCCTCCCATACACGACTGTGTGACCCTCACGGACGAACAAACTAGGAGTAGGGTTGACCTCCGAGACACTGCTTTTCCCGACCCCGATGGAGAGCTATGGGTAGACGGCTCTTGCATCAAACTCCCAGATGGCACTACTTCAGCTGCCTATGCAGTAACGACAGCCCGAACAGTAGTTGAGACAGCCTGCATCACACAACGATCTGCCCAGGCAGCAGAGCTGATAGCCCTCACCCGAGCATGCATCATAGCCGCAGGGACCACCACGAACGTATATACGGACAGCCAGTATGCCTTCGGAGTGGTCCACCATTTTGGGCTCCTGTGGAGGGAGAGGGGATTCCTGACATCCCACGGCACCCCGATCCTCCACGGAGATCTAGTTTCCGCTCTGATTGAAGCAGTTCTCCTCCCCAAACGACTAGCGGTGATCAAATGTCAAGCACACAAAAGGGTGACAGACTTAGTTGGGCAAGGGAATGCATTGGCCGACGTCACTGCACGAACCACAGCTGAGAATAGGACGGTGACGCGCATGTACATGACCAGGTCACAAGCAGAAACATGGAGTGACACAAGGATAATGATTAGAGACATACAATCGGCCAGCACCCCTCACGAGCTGACTAAGTGGGCAAGGATGGGTTTGAAGGATGAGGAGGGCTGTTGGCGAACGAAGGATGCAAGCAAATGGTTGCTGCCCGACTCATACCTGATCCCCATACTGACAATGGCTCACTCCCCCGCACACATAGGATCTGCACCCATGATCGAACTCATTTCCAAAGTCTGGCACAATGACAAAATCCCTGACTCAGCCAGACGCCTAGTTCAGCAGTGCCTCATCTGTCTGCAACACAACCCCGGGAAAGGAACTGTAGTGCCCCGGGGAGGGTTTGGGACCCCCAATCACCCCTTTGAGGTCCTTCAGATGGATTACATCCAACTAGAGAGATGCCAAAGCCTGAAGTATGTACTAGTCATCGTATGTGCCTTCAGCAAATGGGTAGAAGCCTATCCAACCCGTGACAACACTGCCATGACTACTGCCAAAGTACTACTGAAGGAATTCTTCCCTCGCTATGGCCTTTGCCGAATTTTATGGAGTGACAATGGCCCCCACTTCATAGCTGAGGTTATCCAGCTAATCCTGAAAGGGTTGGGGGTGAAGCAACGATTCCATGCGGTCTTCCACCCCCAATCCGCTGGTCTAGTGGAACGCCACAATGCCACACTCAAGCTGAAACTGGCAAAAATAGTGGCCACCACTGGACTTAATTGGCCGGATGCCCTCCCACTGGCTTTGTTATCAATGCGCTCCACTCCCACCAAGCACCATTTGACCCCCTATGAGGTCGTGTTTGGGCGGCCTATGAACCTCTGGACTGCTCCCAAACCGACCTCCATTCATGACGTCCCAGACGTCCTACTATCTGATTATTTGTGCAAGTTGACTAAAACGTTGTCTGTCATTCATCAACAGGTGCAGCAGGCCATCCCCGATGCTTCCAGGGGCCCCGGTCACGACATCCAACCGGGAAATTTTGTATTGATACGAAATTTCCAGCGAACCAAGAGTCTGGAACCTCGGTGGACGGGCCCCTGGCAAGTGCTGATCACCACCCGAACAGCACTCCGAGTGGAGGGGAAGAAGCACTGGCTGCACGCGCATCATTGTCGGAAGGTCCCTGCAAACCTGGCCACGACAGAAAACGTCAGCACCCAAGAAGAGCTCCTGACCAAAGACCGACCGATATTGGACTGTTATCCAGATACTGGGGCACTCGAACTTGCAAAATTCTCTGATCCTACTGTGCCATCCAGAGAAGGGTATTTCCTGCGTCGAAAGGAGGGAGTCTCGGCTAAGTAGGCCACGGACTAAGTTAAAATCTCAGAACGGTGACCTACA
The DNA here is from genome assembly GCF_964263255.1 of Lissotriton vulgaris. Lineage (NCBI taxonomy): Eukaryota > Metazoa > Chordata > Amphibia > Caudata > Salamandridae > Lissotriton > Lissotriton vulgaris. The sequence goes on along the minus strand of NC_141691.1, from coordinate 53,620,655 downwards.
CACAATCAAGGGTTGCCGGGAGAGAAGCTAAACGAGGTCTGTGGTTCTGCCCACTACCGAGCCCCTTGAAGGTGATGGAAGCGCCAAATAAGAAGATGATGGAAGCGCCAGATAAGAAGATGATGGAAGCAACGGGAAATACCCAGTATAGGAATCCAAAAACTGACAACCTGCACAAATCGAAGACAATTGCACTCTTCATTGTCTTCCTCTTCTGCCTCCTTCTCATGACCTCCCTCTGGATTCTGGAAGAGAGCACACCGGCTCATGAGACATTGCTACCTACTGCACAGCCAACACCCCTGAAAGAGCATCACCTAATCTCTCTGTCGCCTCAGCTCCGAGAAAGGCGCAGGGAATTCTGGAACAATTCCTTTGTGCAACTGTTGCACCAACATAACCTTGCTGCAAATGCTACGAACTGTTGGATCTGTGGGTTGCTCCCACATGCCACTGGACACTCCATCCCCTTCATCCCTTCACCCTTCTCAGTTCACGGCTCTTGCCTCGCCTGGTTGATCCTCATGCAAGAGAGCCACAGGGACAACGCCACCTCCAGCCGGACAGTGTCACTCTTCTACTCTGGGTTCTGGCTGAACAAAACAGGAAAGACTCCAGCTGCCCTGTGTCCAGCACTCGCAGGCACCACCTTCATCAAAGACATTCCAGCCAAAGAACGAGTCGAAGTACAGGTGCTCCACAATCCAGCCAGAACCACCTTCTCTCATCTGCAGAAACAAACTACCGCCACCCTGACTGTGGCTCTGTCCGTGATCAATGTCACTGGCCTTGTGTGCCTAGAAGGCCAAGGAACGCAGCTGGTGGGTTACAGCGCCTGCCGAGTCACCAGAACATTGGACTCAGCTGAACCCCCTTCTTTTGTTGCTTCTCCGAATATGTACTTTGTGTGTGGCACCAAGGCTTACACCTGGCTCCCGAAAGGATGGAAGGGCACCTGTTATATTGCCTTCGTTCTTCCACCCACATATGTAGCCCCTGCCAACCACCACCGGCAGAGGCGTGCAGATGACCTTGGGCAAGCCGACTCCACTGGAGCACAGTTCCTGGATGCAGCAAAGGGACTTGTTCCTCTGTGGGGCCCAATGGCAAACAGCCGTGCTATCCGACATCTGACCCAGGCAGTAGAAACAACGATCAACATCACGGCTGGCATCCTCGCCAACAACACTGCGGAACTTCAGGCGGTCCGCCTTGTGACCCTTCAAAATCGACTCGTCCTAGACGTAGTCCTAGCCGACCGAGGAGGAGCATGCCGCATCATCGGATCCAGCTGCTGTACCTACGTACCTGACAACTCGCCCTCAGTCTACAAAGCCATTGAACACCTCCACAGACTGTCCTCAGAGGTTCACCAAGAGCAGGAAGGATGGTCGCTTGGGAGCTGGTTTTGGGACACCTTGAAAAATTGGGGTTGGAAGTTGCTTTCCTTCGTACTGATACCTATTGTAATATTATGTGGGTGTTGCTTAGGTATCCAATGTCTGCCACCATTGTTCGGCCTTCTTTCTAGCTACATGTGCCCAAAGACTTTGGACTTCCGAAAAGAGCACATGAGCCCCCTCTATGAAGTAGAACTACGTGGCCTTATGGGGATAAATCCGAACTGACAAGTTGGCGAGACATGTTAAAAGGGAGGACTGTGGAATTTTAGTTTGCAATCTGAACATCATCTGCGCCAGCTTGTCACCTATGCACTACGCGCACGGCAGCCCTTCTGGGTCACCTATGTATTACGTGCACGGCAGCCATCTTAGATATCATGGTCTCCCTGTCCACGACCGATCGCCAGCGCGCCCCTCTGACCCAGCAAGCATCCTCCGCGCGCCCTGGCTCCCCCCCTCCCTCCTCCTTATGAGCATGACCCATCTGCATGACCCTGTCCTTAGGAGTCACGCCAGCGCCTGACCAACACCTCCTCTCTTCCCATGAATGCCCCTCTGTTGATAAACCTCCCCTCTGCGCTGGATTGTCCACGCAGCATGAATACCACTCCATTGATGGCCCCTCACCCGGTGTCCGACTGTCCACACAGGTCCGAGGCCATTGCCTAAGCCGAGAGATACCATTTACTGCCCTTATTGTATGAGGTCGCTCTCCTTCAAAGGGCCCTCTATTGATCCAGGCCTCCCCACCCCCTGTGACATGATCAGGCGCACACATCCTAAGACTCGACGAAACACTCAGCTGCGTGATGACCCTCCCTCTTATCAGCAGGTTGAGGACCTCCATTGTGAATGTATATGGGGGTGGGATTAACACGAGGATTACGGGGATGCCTTTTCCTTGCCTTACAAAGTTGTGATTGTAATAAAGGAAGGTCACATGCCATAAACCGGTGTATAAGAGGCCAGGCCTCTGAGAGGCTGTTAGAGCACCTCGAGACGATACCTTGTTGTCTGATCTGATGTGTTCTGCTCCGTCGGAATAAACTTCTGTTTCCTGCCTTCTGGTCTCCGGCGCCTGCCTCATTGCTTGGTAAATTTGAATGGTACAAGGGCGGTTAGCGCCGGGCAAATCTTGAGAAAGGTCCTAGCCCTACCTTTTTCTACAGGTTCTCCACTAATTGGAGTTTCTCTTCTCTAGTGTAACCCCAAATTTCACAACCATACGTTGCAACCGACAGGCATTTAGACAGACCCCCCAGGATATAGCGGCATGGATTCGCAAATTTAGCGGCACAAATATGGAAATTTAGCGGCACAAATATGGAAATTTAGCGGCATTTTAGCGGCACTTTATTTTACTCATAAGCATTCATTTTCAGCCTTAAATCAATGGAAACTGTTTTAGCAGAGTATTCCACTTTGATTAGGCAATCTGGAATATGGAATAGAGGAAGCAGCCCACAGGTTAAGGCTGTTATCCCTTGGAATGGCAATTCTTCATCTGCCAGTTGGGCTAAACAGAAGTGTGAGGTCTAAAATTTTGTGTCACATTTTGTCATGTCAATTCCTGTGAGGTCATGGGTCTTGATGCGGACACCCCCCCCCCCCCCCCCACCCGTGCAACTCACGACACCCAGCACAAGTATGCACTGTTTAAGTGCATGTTGCCAGTGCTTATATAGTGCAGAGCCCACTGCCTTTTTATGGATCATTTTGCTTTAGTCACCATCCATCCTGGCATTGAGCACATAACCTTACCACCAACTCCCTTATCAAATACTTCTAAAGTCTACCACAACTCTCCCTCCGGTCTACTCTGGCAATGGAAGACTTCACTGTAATACTGACTCACTGTCAAATTGCACTCGAAGGAGCGAGGAGTAATGGACCTGGAACCCTGTGAGCTTGAAGTCACAAGGCGCTCAACTATAATTCCCAGCGCCTCCAATTACTTGGCTATCACTCTTCACATTTAGTGGCACGTATATTTTGTGCGATCAGCGCTGTTGGTAATGCTGCAGAGTGGAACTGTCAAAGCCCCCGGTCATTACCGTAATAGGTGCATATGTATTGGGTGTGTCTCAGATGTGCAGGGGAGGTTCAACTGTTTTTTTTGTTTGATAAGAAATGACCTGGAAACAAGGGACAACGTAATAGGCATGGAGACTAAAAATCAACTGTAGAAAAAAGTACGAGACAAATGTATTGGATCTGAAAGCAAACTAAAAACTATCGGACAAAATGCACTTATACATAGTGAGTCTCCATCCTATCGAAATCTGGGTTTAGGCAGCTAACTGCTGAAATAAAGGCAAATGCATCCAGTTCCTTTGACAGTCCACCATGCTGTTACTAAGGAGACTGTAATTAAATGAAATCCAGAAGAGATCGTAACCGGCCTGGAAAGGATAAAAAGAATGCCCCCCCCCCCCCTTCCAGCCATAAAAGAAAAACATGCCCCTAATGGGAGGACCCAGGGGGTTGGCTTCTCGTGCAATGACACACAGAACCCCAAAACCACCGCAAGCCCCTGACAGAGCCTAGGATAACAGGCGGGGGCGTGAAAAACAAAGCCTCATTAGCAAGTGAAAGGTCTTTTAATGACCTGTGAAGTACTCGGTGCTCAAAAACTGACTGTCTGTGTGTGTCCCGGGAAGCTGCTGACACGCACGAGTGGGGGTAGGGGGGGCGCGCTCAGCCAATAAAAGGCATTGTTTGTTTTGCTGTAGAGACACTTTTTTATAAATATCGCGGCCAATATGGTTATTATCGCGGCCATCGCGGTAATCTGCCGATTTCGCGATTTTTTCGTGAATCGTGAAATCGCGATAAACTGGAGGGTCTGTTTAGATTCATATACTTTTAAGATTGCCTTTATCGGTTTAGCTCCCAGTTTTTTACTAAACCCCATAAGCCCAGAGACTGTTCTCGTGAATGCCACCGAGCGGCTGTGATTTTGTTCCCGCCAGGTGCCATTCTGATCGAAAACCACCCCCAGGTAGGGAAATGTAGGGACCCTGGAAACCATTTCGCCATTGCAAAAGAAGGTTTTTGCTTTGTTTTTTGGTTTACTTCTTCCTATAATGAGGACCTGAGATTTCTTGGCATTTACTTTTAAATCCAGGTTCTGCATGAAGGAGCCAAAGCTATTTAACAGTTTTTGTAGGCCTACCCCGGTTTGTGATATAAGGACCGCGTCGTCCGCGTATAGTAGAACAGGTGAGACCATTTCTCCCACACGCAGACTATTTGTTCTAAGGCGTTCATATAAAGTGTAAACAGCAAGGGTGCCATGAGTCACCCCTGCCTGACGCCCCAGTCTGACCTGAATTGCTTAGTACATCTGCCATCTGAGTTTACTCTGATTTTGGCCGTGAGGTTTGTATGCAGTTCTGCTATAAAGTGCACTAGCGGTGCGTCTACCCCCAATTCAAGCAGAATGTTCCAGAGTTTGGATCTATTTACATAGTCAAATGCAGAGGAGAGGTCCATGAACCCCATGTACATGGACCCCTCTCTTGCCACAGTATACTTGTTGATTAAAAGATGTAAATTCAAACATTGATCTATAGTACTATGTTTAGCTTTAAAACCGTACTGAGTTTTTGACAGGACACCTCTATCAGCTAGAGAATCATTCAATCTATGCAACAAAACCCGACCCAAGATTTTCACAGAGGAGTCGATCAGTGAAATCGGCCTGTAACATGTAGGATCCTGTCTAGACCCCTTCTTAAAAATTGGCACAATAATTGATGTGGTCCATGTAGAGGGGATACTGTCCTGTCCTATAGAGTTAAAAACGTTTGTTAGGACTTTAGCCCATAATTTGGGGGCGGCTCTGAACTGGTCCGCAGGTACCCCATCCGAGCCGGGGGCCTTATTTTTAGTCACTTCCCCAATGGACCTTTCAATTTCTTCAGTCTCAAACCTTAAGAGTTGTTCAGCATAATTAGGGGCATAATTCCTGGCATTATCTCCACTCTGCGGGACACTATATTTTTGCTCAAAGTGGGCGATCCAGGCATCATCGGTGCTGTTACAGTCTAACACAGTGTTAACATTATTTTCAAATAGTGGCTGATTTATAACTTCCCAAAATCTGGAGCTATTTTTCAAGACTTCAGATGACAGCAAATCAGTCCAAGCCTCATCCCGTAGTTCCCTTTTTCGGTTAAATACAGCTTGTTTGTATTCAGCTCTGTTTTGGGCTACCAGGCTCTTATCCCGTGGGGTTGTCTTCAGGGATTTCAGGAGTGCGGCATGAGCAGAAGAACACTTTTTGTCAAACCATCTGTGCTCCCTTTGAGGTTTGCGTTTGTCCCTGATTGTCAGCTTTTGGTTTATATGTGCACAAATAACATCAAACGCATGTATTATGGTTGGTCCAAGTCCTGTATCATCTAAACATATATTTATCTCGGCCCCTGCGTTTGTTAAAATTTCTGTTGTGAAGGCCTCAGGGACAACTTTTCCCCATTTTAATTTCCTTCCTTGATCCGTTGATGTGACCTCTCTTGTTGACCTTTTGGGGTCAGATCTTAAAGTCAGTGCACCCACCGCTGCTAGTTCGATTATCACGGGATTATGGTCGCTGAAGGTAGAGACCTCTATAAAGTACCTAAAAATCAAACCTAACATAAAAGAAGTTAAAAAAATATAATCAATGACTGTGCCCGTGTCTCCATCCCTCCCTTTAAAAGTGGGGATCCTTTGTCCTACCTCGCTACATCCTGATTCATATAGGTTCTGGTTTGCCAGAAAATTTTCTAGATCCTCCCCTTGTTTTGTGTGTTCGAAGTGAGGGTTTGCTGAAAACTGTGGTCCTTCATACAAATCACTCCCACATTTATCTACGCACGGATGTATGTTCAGATCCCCCATTAGGATCACTTCAAAGGATTTAGACTTACTACTGTATGATAATAATAACTCCTCTAATAAGCCAAGGTTATTATCTGTGTCTTGGGAGTTATAAAAATTTAAAAATAAGATATTACCGGAGTCAAGTGCCCGGAGTTCTACCGCCAAACAATTATGACCTCCCATGTCTAATTTTGTAAGCGAACCTTTTATTTCTAAGGAGATCAGGCTAATTAATCCCCCTCTGGCTCTTCCGACCCCATTTCTCCTAGCTGGGACATGGAAATGAGAATAGCCATCCAGGGAAAAACTGTTTTGACGATCCCAGGTTTCTTGTAAAGCTATTATATGGAATGTTTTTAAATAGCTAATCCAGATATCATTCGCCATTTTTGCTTTTACACCTGCTGTGTTCCAACTCACTATTGTACATATTTGATTAGATTTGACAGCGACCTTAGCAGTTGCAGATGTCTCATTTTGTTTTAGTCAGTCATTTTCTTCTAAATTAGAGAGTGGGGTAAAACGATTTGCAAGTGTGCAAGGAGGTGGATATATTAAACTGATGTTATAGTTTGTACTACAAGAAGGGATATTTACGTCTTTTACATACTGAGTGGTAGTGTGAGCATGTTGGGTAGGAACTGATATTATGTTCCCATCTGAAACAATTGGGACGGGAAGTAATCCTGTTCTTATCTGAGGGGGGATAGAAAAACCCTAGGGGTAGGGGTCTGATGCCTGGTTTTGTGATGCCAGAGCCATCCCAGAGTAAACGCTCTGCCACGTTCTGGGTTTTGAAGTTTATCACCACGCAATCCCCCTCAATTGACTTTGTTTTAGGGCCTACCCATCCCACCCTTCTCACCATGTTTATGTGGCAGGCAATGTCCAAGTCACCACTGCTATAGTCCTGACACCAATTTTTAGTTTTTTCAATTAAATATTTAGAGCTCTCATACACTTTAGTTTTCAGGGGAGGAACCCCTGTTAGCACGACTACTAGGGGGGCTGCTTGTGGGGGAAGGTGTAACCTAGATTTACATGGTAGTGTATTCTTATCTTTGTCGTTATTTGACTTGATTGGTAAGTCACAACTCCTTTTAGTATCAGAGACGCTTTTTCTCGTGCAAGGTTGCCTCATATGTTCCCCTGATGCCAGGCTACTAATCCCTGGCGTAACAGTGGGTATAAGGCTATCTATTAAGGGGCCGCGTTTACCATCTACAGTGTGTGCCTCTGCAGGCAAAGGCACTTGTATCTGACCTCCTTTAACATGTTCACGTTGTTCTTGTAGAAAGGACTCTATCAAGTTACATTTTTTTAACAAACCAGCCACACAAGTGTTCAAAACATCGATTATGTCCTTCGCTATACCTGTTAGAATAGGCTCTATATGTAAGTTTACAAGTCCTTCGATTTTATAACTGAGTCTACTGATCAAATCGTCTTCCCAGAGTTCATTCAGTGTGTCTGTATGCTTAGTCTTTCTGGAACATTTTTGGGATTTTTGTCCTTCCCCCTGTGTAATAACATGAGGTGGAGATGTGGCCTGTCCCTTTCCAATTGTGGGTGTGATGTTTAAAATACCATGATCCAGATCCAAATTGGGGTTTACAGCCACAAGTGCATCAGGCTGGGGGACTAGTTTGATCACAGTTTTTTGCCCTTCAGGGACTGGGCCAGGTATGAGATCTAATGTATGAGAAATGGCCAGTTCTTTTTCAGCATTAGCGATTTCTTTAGTAATAGCCCCCACTGCAGAAGTTAGGTAAGAAAGTATGGAATCAGCCTTTCTAGGTATCTTGGGTTTTTTACTGTTGAGACTCCCATTACATGTTTGTTTGCGCTTACCCATAATGGTAGTTCTTAGGGAGGTGGCCTGTCCTGTCCTCTGTCGTCCGCAGACGGCCGTAGACGGCCCGCCCTCTGCCCGGGCTCAGCCCGGCGCCGCCCGCGATCGTCCGTGACGCGGCTGGAGCTGCTGCCTTTTGTGCGCCTCCAGGCGCTGTAAACCGGAAGTGGACGATGTTTTGTCCCGGGGCAGGCTGGGAACTGTGGTCCGCCCGCTCAGAGGCCGGGCGATGTGAGCTGCTCGGCGGCGGGGCGACCACAGTGTCAGGAACCCAGCGGCGCTGCAGTGACCCGGTAGGTCTGTGCAGCGGTCCCTCAGTTTGCAGAAAATGCTTGTCCTTCTCCCGCTCCACCGAGGGAGCTGCTGCCTTTTGTGCGCCTCCAGGCGCTGTAAACCGGAAGTGGGCGAGTTTTTGTCCTGGGGCAGGCTGGGAACTGTGGTCCGCCCGCTCAGCGGCCGGGCGATGTGAGCTGCTCGGCGGCGGGTCGACCACAGTGTCAGGAACCCAGCGGCGCTGCAGTGACCCGGTGACCTGGTAGGTCTGTGCAGCAGTCCCTCTGTTTGCAGAAAATGCTTGTCCTTCTCCCGCTCCACCGAGGGAGCTGCTGCTTTTTGTGCGCCTCCAGGCGCTGGAAACCGGAAGTGGGCGATGTTTTGTCCCGGGGCAGGCTGGGAACTGTGGTCCGCCCGCTCAGCGGCCGGGCGATGTTATGTTATGTTATGTTATTAAAGTACTTTTAGAGCGCACTATCACCGATTGGTTGCTTGGCGCTTTGATCAGTGATAACATGAACATAGAGGGGAGAGAGTTATGAAAATGCTTGTCTGAAAAGCCAGGTCTTCAAGGCTTTCCGGAAAGAGAGTAGGTCTTGACAATTCCGGGACTCCATCGGGAGAGAGTTCCACAAGCAGGGAGCGAGGGTGGCAAACCTACGACCTCCTGCACGCTTTAAGTTGAAGGTAGGCGACTGCAGGAGGTTCTGATGGCGTGAGCGTAGGTTGCGGGACGGGGTGTATTTGGAAATCAGATTGTTGATGAATAGAGGGCTTTTACAGTATAAGGACTTGAAAATTATGCAGCCAGTTTTGAAGGCACATCGTTGGGCCACCGGGAGCCAGTGTAGTTTCCTGAGGAGGGGGATGGCTGCCTGGCGCCTGGGTTGGTTCAGAATTAACCTTGCAGCATGGTTCTGTGCCATCTGGAGTCGCTTAACTAGGTAGTTGGGAAGACCTAGATAGATGGAGTTAGCGTAATCCAGATGGGATATTACAGTAGCCATCACCACCTGGGTGAGTGCCTCGGGTGTGAGCAGGCGACGTACCTTCCGAATTTTCTTCAGTTGGAAGAAACACTTGGAGACCACTTGACCAACTTGAGTTTTTAGAGATAAGTCCCGATCCACGGTAACTCCTAGTGTTTTAGCTGACAGGGAGGGTGTTGGGGCTTGGCCTAGTTCAGAAGGAAAATAGTGCGGGCCCCAGTGCTTGCTGCTATCGCCAGTCAGGACTAGTTCCGTTTTGTCCGGATTTAATTTGAGCTGATTCTGGTCCATCCAAGTTTTGATGAACCTCATGGTGGACTGGAAGTGCCGTATGGAGTCTTCGGTGTTATCGATGGTGAATAGCAGCTGTAAATCGTCTGCGTAGTTGAAGACTCTCACCTGATTATCTCTTAAGGTCTGGATCAGAGGGAGAATGTACAGATTAAATAGGTGAGGAGACAGGGAGGAGCCCTGTGGCACTCCGCAGGTGATGGCCTGTTTGGTGCCCATTAAGTCACCTAGACGCAGAGTTTGATTACGGTCAGTCAGGAAGGATCTCAGCCAGTCGGCTGCTAGTTCCCTGACGCCGGCTTGTTCGACACGGTCGACCAAGATGTTGTGGTCGACCGTGTCAAAGGCGGCCGAGAGGTCCAAGAGCACTAGGGCTTGCGGAGAGTGTCTATCAGCACAGTCTCGCAGGGTGTCCAGAACTGTCGTGACTACTGCTTCGGTAGAATGAGCAGGCCGAAAGCCTGCCTGATGAGGGTCGAAGCAGGAGGATCCCTCAAGGAAATTAGATAAACATTTGGCCACATGTGCCTCAAGTACTTTTGCCAAATAGGGCAGCAGTGAGATCGGCCGAAAGTTGGCCTTGCAGGCAGGGTCTGCCCCTGGTTTTTTTAGGAGCGGGATGACTATGGCTTCTTTAAAAGCTGTGGGGACTAGGCCAAGTGTCAAGGATTTGATGTGAGCTGCTCGGCGGCGGGGCGACCACAGTGTCAGGAACCCAGCGGCGCTGCAGTGACCTGGTGACCTGGTAGGTCTGTGCAGCGGTCCCTCCGTTTGCAGAAAATGCTTGTCCTTCTCCCCCACTTTAGTCATTATCTTTAGTTTCTCTAACTATCCCTTTACTGTATGATGTGCAACAATGTAAGGCTTTGATCTTGATTTTTGATAGGGGAGCCGCTCGTAGTCGCTTTCTTTGACTGGCCTGATCTCTTGCTGGACTCTGGGGCGTATCCTGGTTCTTTTACGGACATTGTGGAACTTGGGGCTGCTCACTGCCTGGCTCTGCCGCTTTGTGGGACTGCGAGGACCAGCGTGCCTTGCAGCTTGGTGATCTCCCGCAGCTGTTCCTCTTCCCGCTCACACCCCCATTGGTATTTAATCAAGCACTTACCCGCGTCTCGCGGGACACGCGCGGGGGAAGCGCGGGCGAAGTCCGGGCCAAGGGCGGGCCCGTTGTAGCCCGTTAAAGCCCGATTAAGATCGGACCGGGCACCCCATCTAACTTCTTGTACCTAGTGTGTTTAGACTTCACCTCCTTTTCGGTAACACTTTGGGCCTTGATAACAACGTGACTGCATATTGTATCGTTTTGATATCTTACCGATTTATCACTAGAGTAAATCATGTCCACACGTGAAAGCAGAAGCAGGGCTGCTGCTGGGTCATTATTGCTGGGAAAACTGGACAATTTTATTACTAGAACCAATTCCGTGATTGATGAAGGGATATCTCTAATGGAGCGGATGGTGTCGCAGGATTTGGCCATGGCAAAACGTTCATCCATGGGCCTCCTGGCGAATGCCTGTACGCCCAAAACTAACCTTTGAGATAGATTCACGGATGCTGAGGTAGTACTTATACATAGCCCACCTAGTTCCCAAGGCTCTTTCTGTTCCCTGCCTGCGCCAATTGTACACTTACCAGCAGACGTAGATTTAGAGGCTACACATGTAATAGCTGTAGATAGTTCTCCTGTGAAAACTGGTACTAGACAGCTTCGCGGGAGACGTGAAGGTGCTATCCCTAAGAGGAAGCAACCACCATCTGCCGCGAATGGATAGAACACTAAGATTTCTACTAGGGGTAAATCAAGCCAGGACATATCAGATATACATAAGGGGGCTGAGTTGCAGAAGTCATTGATTGAATGTGCTCCACCACCTCCGGTGACTGCAATGCAAATACTGGCACACGGAGTTGGTGTCAGCACAGATACTGTTACTGTCCCAAGTAGTGGAAAGGCAGACGAATCAAAGGAGGATGCCCTAGTCAATAAGTTGAAGAGTCTATTAACTTCCAGTCTTGCCCCGGTGGTATCAAGGCTTGCCGGGATTGGAAAACAACTTTTGAAGATGGAACTGGACATGGGAAGTATTAAAACTATAGGGAATTCCATAAATAGTCTTATGGTCGTACCCCAGGTAAATTCGGTTGCATAGGTGCAGACAGTTCATCAAACTGCCGCTACTGCTGAGAGAGCCCCTTCTAAAGCAACGAAAACTCAGGCGACTGTGTGTTTGCCAGAGCTGCCGATCACGGCGGATAATGGCTCACTACAAACAGCAATATTACAGAAAGAGGGTGCAGAAGGGGTACCTGAGGAAGCTCTAAGGAGGGCAGGCAGTATAAACTTACCACCGCAATCTAGCCCCTATGTAATAGTATTAACAGGTGTCCCAGAATTAAAATCTACTAGCCAAGAGCCATTTATGTGTTTGAAAAATAAGGTGGCATTTTGGCTTAACAGAAATAGACCCCTAACCCCTCATATTAGGTCTGAAATTATGATGGTGCACCGATTACCCTGGTTGGGAAATAGGACAAAAACCATTGCAGGGGATTGTATATTGGTTAATTTCAAAGACCCTCGGACAGTGGATTATATCTGCTCCTGGCCTAACTGTCATAAAGATCTTGGTTCCATGATAGAGCCTCGACCATTGTCCTTTTTCTATCCACCACCAAACCAGTTAGATGAAGGAGGGCCCTGGACTCGTGTAACATACAATCGCTATGGCAGGGTTGGCAACCATCATTATGGACTACCAGACATTCAATGCCCTTTGACCCTCCAAAATAGATTTAGTTCACTAGAAATGGTGGATTGACTGAATCTAAGTATAGATTGTAAGCAGAGTAGTGAAACGGTGTGCTGTGAGCAAGGGGAGTGGAGCGATTTGGCAAACCCACAAATTAAAAATAATCAGGGATCTGGAGAAATAGCCACCAAAACAGTAATCAACATGGAAGATGTAGTGGCTGCAAGGGGGGTTAAGGGTATCTTGGGGCAGGAATCATTAACCCAATGTGAAAATCAACATAGAACCCCGCCTAGAGTAGATATACAGATACCACCTATACTAGGTAAAGTGAACGGGGATAAGGGAGAATCCACAACTTTTATATCTTGGAATGTGGCCGGACTATCAAATAAGTTAAATGATCCGGCTTTCTTACCCTTTATAAAACAATTCTCCATTGTTTACCTTCAAGAGACATGGGGGGAGGGATGAAATTCATATCAATAGGTTTAGAACATTTCATACAGCTGCTGAATCATCAACTAGGGGCAGAAACAAAGGGGGTCTCTGTGTTTTTATTTCAAATACTTCCAAAGTTAGGGTTGGCAAATTTAGGGCCGTTTCGAAATATCAAATGGTGGAGCTCATATTTGCTGGTAAAGAGGTTATTAACCTGATAAATTTTTATAACAATATTCCCAAGGACGAAATGGTTAGCGTATTTGAAAGTCTGTCACATATGATGTCAAAATCTGATGTGGATTGTTTTACGGGAAATCGTGTTTTGTGGGTGGGTGATTTTAATTGTTTTTTGTGTCCAAATGGTCATTTAAATGTATGTGGCTTATTCAATAAGGAAGGTGATCCCTGAACTCATCTCGCCCACACTCCGTTTGGGAATCTTGTGAATAACTTGATTGATTAAGGCTTCGGCAATAAATTATGTACCCCGCAGGTCGATTTTGCACCAACATATAATGGTAGGGTTTACAATTCTTTGATTGACTTTGTCCTGGCCTCAAATAGTATTTCCTATAATTTTCTTAAATTTGAAACGGGTGAAATTGCAATTAGTGACCATTATCCTATTAGTTTCTCCTTGGATTTCAAAGTAAATAATTCAGCTGAGAACGGATTAGTTAATAATCTGTATAGCCATAGGATTAATTTAGAGAAATAAAATGGTTACACACTGAAATGGAATAAAATTGAGCCAGTGGGATTCCTCCAAAACTTAATAAAGAACAAGTTAAAAGATTTTATGGTCTGCCTTTCGGATATGACGGACGGGATTATAGTAACCACTGCGTTTTGTAATATCACGGAGGAGATCAGTAAATTATTGGAGAGACCATCGAGAAAACAAAATTAGGGTAAGCCTGAGGGCTGGTTCAACCAGGAATGCCGTAAAGCTCACGCTGGTTATGATGGGATAGAATCTCATCTAGTTGCGCACAGTTCACCTGGTGTAGTCCTACACCTTAAATGATTATGCAATATCAAATCTATATACTGTAATCAATCAGTTATTTAATATCATAATCTGATTCGCATTAAATCAATCACAAAATAATGCATTCCATAATCTTGATACAATTGTGATTAACAGTTTGTCCCAATATTTACAATTATACAATATATTCTATATTCACATTTTGTAACCAATCATGATTCATAACATTTCACTATTTTTCATTCCCGCCCAATGCATTTCGGCACCAAGTAGTGCCTTCATCAGGGGATGATCTGCAATGAAAATAAAGACAACATAATGTGTAAATTTATTCTAATGAACGTGTGCCATGGGAGTATGTATATTAAGGTGATTTCATTTCATACCTCTCAATGTTGTTTGTGTGCTCAGTCAGCTGAAAATAAAAAACTGCATCACCTATTGTTAATGATATTAAAGCGTGCTATCTCAGGTCTACTAAATCAAAACCAGAATACTACTTGCTTACCCAATGCTTTCTGGGACTTTGTGTTCTATAGAAAAAAAGTTATTACAGCCCGGCTGTTAGTTATGATCATTCGTTTGTATCAATAAATGCAACTAATGTTGGGTAAACGAAAGGTCCTACCTTAACTGGACTGGTTATGACGACCTATAAACGCATAATGGAACGTTTAGATGCTTATGTAGAATCTCAAGCAAGTGTATAGCATGACCAACGGGTCAGAAAAACGTACCTTTAGAATAACTGCTCTCTCCCTAAAAAAATAAACGGGTTTGTTTAAAGACCAAACTGATGTTCTATAGGATTCTGTATTCTACCAAGAGATGCTATATATACCTGTATTAAATGCCGTCGATGTTGTAAACCGGATGCTCGAAACATGTGCTGCCAGTAAAGTTAGTGAACTAACCGCGTCTTACTGTTGTTTATCGTATCAGGATTCGCGCCATGCGCTGACACTAAAGACGGACTCAAATCACAAATGACTGAAAAGGTAAACGATGTCACGCGCCATTTGTTAGAGTGCAATGCTCTAACTGAATCGTATTCTCAAAGCTTAACACCATCAACGCTTATGGTTTTCCCCCCTGCGCTGAAAATCTGTAAATCCCATTAATCATGACGAGCTCAGCTCGGCATGAGTGTACGAGAGGTGTACCTCATGACGAGCTGAGCTCGTCATGAGCGTCGAAGGTGTTAAAGTGGAAATGCTTATGCTTTGAATCAAAAGACACTAAGCCGAAAAATGTTGTAAAATGACAATTGCGGTGACCTACTGTTTACAAAATCTTTTGACGTAATTAGCGATAAAACATTATGCAATAGTTATCCCTTTGATATTCTATGCTTAATGTTACTCATTTTATCAGGTCTTGCGATTATATAGAGCGGAACGATGTGGATGTTAGTGGTAAAGACATGAATCCCATGGTTTTGTATAATAACACGGATGTGAGATGTAGTTCCTGATGTCAGCGGGTATTTGCATGAGTGTTGATGTAACAAAATGATAACTAAACCTCAAGGAACTTCGACAGTGGTAATTGAGGCAGAACATTTGTTTGAAACTACAAAATGGTCACAAGTCAAAATGTATTGTCGTTTCATAGACGACATTTTTCTTATCTGGCAAGGCACTGAGGAATCATTACTGGACACCATACAATATCTCAATCAGGTGAACCCAAGGATTCAATTTACACACAAAATTGATCGTAATATGATGGATTTCTTAGATGTGCGGTTACACAAACACTCCACGGGTTTCAATACAGAACTATATACCAAAGCTACAGATCGAAATAGTGCACTGCACTACACCAGTTTCCACCCTAGGCGATTAGTGGAGAATTTACCCCTCTCTCAATTTATCCGCATTAAGAGGATCTGTTCACAAACAACAACATGTGATGCTAACATTGAAAGGTTCGTCCAAAGATACCAAGATCGTGGATATCCTCTGCAAGTAGTGGAACAAAGCAGAGAGCGAGTCTCCCAAATGAATAGACAAACATTGTTTCAATCAAGACTTGTAACTAATCAGGACAGATTGGTGTTTGTGTCAAAGTTTACTACAGTATCTACAAAAATAAAACGGATTATTAATCAGAGATGGGAACTTTTGTCTACAGAGAAAGATTTTAATGGCATATTTGCACAACAACCTATGCATGCTTACACGAGAGGACCTAACATTAGACAAATTTTGAAACGTACTACTATGGATGACCGCAATATTGACTATAAGGGTACCGTACGTTGTCAGAATTGCACAAATTGCAATAACATAATCATTGGCAATACTTTTTCACATCCAACAACCGGTAAAACCATAAAATTGAGGCACACTAGTGATTGCAATGTTCAAAACGTGATATATGGGATCAAATGCCCATGTGGCAAAATGTATGTTGGCAAAACTGAGCGGAAGATTAAAACAAGATTAACTGAGTACAAAAGCAGAATACGAAAACAACATTTGTCATCACCACTTGCCACCCATTGGAAGGAAGCAAATCATAAGATTTCCCAACTACGGTTCTTTATCATAGAAAAGGTGATAATTCAACCTGGCATTGACAATAGACAGAGACTCCTACAACGAGAATTGTATTGGATCAAACAATTACAGACAATGCAACCTACGGGGCTAAATGACAGATATGATTTATCGTGTTATCTTTAAAATCAATGAGGTCGACTATTTTAGGGTTCCAGAGCTCAGAATAATCAATCTACCCTATCATTTCCGGAATAGCACTCTGATGATGTCCAGTCAATAAATGAAATAGATAGTCTAGCACTTAGTATAACATACCAATACACACTACCACCATTAGAATAGTATATGATGTTGTGATTTTTTCCGTAATGTATATTTCATTTACATGATTACGCATGGTGTACTTAGCATTATGTTTAACTACTAATATTCTAGGTTCCTTGTGGTTCAACATACAAATGCATACTACCATCATTAGAACAGTATATGATGTTGTGATTTTTTCTGTATTGTACATTTCATCCATATGATAACGCTTGGTGTACTTAGCATGATAATATTTATGCTCAATTACCACTGTCGAAGTTCCTTGAGGTTTAGTTATCATTTTGTTACATCAATACTCATGCAAATACCCGCTGATATCGGGAACTACATCTCACATCCGTGTTATTATACAAAACCATGGGCTTCATGTCTTTACAACTAACATCCACAGCGTTCCGCTCTATATAATCGCAAGACCTGATAAAATGAGTAACATTAAGCATAGAATATCAAAGGGATAACTATTGAATAATGTTTTATCGCTAATTACGTCAAAAGATTTTGTAAACAGTAGGGCACCGCAATCGTCATTTTACGACATTTTTCGGCTTAGTGTCTTTTGATTCAAAGCATAAGCATTTCCACTTTAAGCTTTGACAATACGAATCAGTTAGAGCATTGCACTCTAACAAATGGCGCGTGACATCGTTTACCTTTTCAGTCATTTGTGATTTGAGTCCGTCTTTAGTGTCAGCGCATGGCGCGAATCCTGATACGATAAACAACAGTAAGACGCGGTTAGTTCACTAACTTTACTGGCAGCACACGTTTCGAGCATCCGGTTTACAACATCGACGGCAATTAATACAGGTATCTCTCCATATAGCATCTCTTGGTAGAATACAGAATCCTATATAACATCAGTTTGGTCTTTAAACAAACCCGTTTATTTTTTTAGGGAGAGAGCAGTTATTCTAAAGGTACGTTTTTCTGACCCGTTGGTCATGCTATACACTTGCTTGAGATTCTAAATAAGCATCTAAACGTTCCATTATGCGTTTATAGGTCGTCATAACCAGTCCAGTTAAGGTAGGACCTTTCATTTACCCAACATTAGTTGCATTTATTGATACAAACGAATGATCATAACTAACAGCCGGGCTGTAATAACTTTTTTTCTATAGAACAGCAAGTCCCAGAAAGCATTGGGTAAGCAAGTAGTATTCTGGTTTTGATTTAGTAGACCTGAGATAGCACGCTTTAATATCATTAACAATAGGTGATGCGTTTTTTTATTTTCAGCTGACTGAGCACACAAACAACATTGAGAGGTATGAAATGAAATCACCTTAATATACATACTCCCATGGCGGATTGGTGTCAGTACAACGCGATGTATTACAACGCGTTCCGTTACAACGCGTTTTTTACATCGCAAATACCATTACAATGCATGCCATTACAACGCATGGCATTACATAGCAGATACTTTTACAACGCGTGGCATTACATCGTAAGTATAGGTAAGTATATCTTTTTAAAAAAAAATGTAATAAAGTTAAATAAATTAATTTAAAATAATAAAAATAATATAACATTTTTAAAACAGTAATTAATTTAATTATAGTAATTTAATTAATATTAAAATTGATATTAATGTAATATATTTAAAATAATATAATTAATGATATATAAAAAATTTATAAATAGAAAATAATATAATGTAATTAATAACAATAAATATAATTATAATTTAATTAAGTTATAAATAATACATAATATAATTATATTTAATAAAATTAAAATAATTTAATTAATTAAACATTTTTAAATAATATAATTTAATTATAATCGTTTATTAATACAATTAAATTAATAATTGTAAATATAGTTATTATTTTAATTAAATTAAATAAAATTAATTTAATTAATTTAATTTATATAAAGTCGTAATACTCCTGTACCCCAAAAAACAAACCCAGCCCTAAAACCTAAAAACACCCCTGTACCCCAAAACCCAAACCCTGCCCTAAAACCTAAAAACACCCCTGTACCCCAAAACCCAAACCCTGCCCTAAAACCTAAAAACACCCCTGTACCCCAAAACCCAAACCCTGCCCTAAAACCTAAAAACACCCCTGTACCCCAAAACCCAAACCCTGCCCTAAAACCTAAAAACACCCCTGTACCCCAAAACCCAAACCCTGCCCTAAAACCTAAAAACACCCCTGTACCCCAAAACCCAAACCCTGCCCTAAAACCTAAAAACACCCCTGTACCCCAAAACCCAAACCCAGCCCTAAAACCTAAAAACACCCCTGTACCCCAAAACCCAAACCCTGCCCTAAAACCTAAAAACACCCCTGTACCCCAAAACCCAAACCCTGGCCTAAAACCTAAAAACACCCCTGTACCCCAAAACCCAAACCCAGCCCTAAAACCTAAAAACACCCCTGTACCCCAAAACCCAAACCCAGCCCTAAAACCTAAAAACACCCCTGTACCCCAAAAAACAAACCCTGCCCTAAAACCTAAAAACACCCCTGTACCCCAAAACCCAAACACTGCCCTAAAACCTAAAAACACCCCTGTACCCAAAAACCCAAACACTGCCCTAAAACCTAAAAACACCCCTGTACCCCAAAACCCAAACACTGCCCTAAAACCTAAAAACACCCCTGTACCCCAAAACCCAAACACTGCCCTAAAACCTAAAAATACCCAAACACCCCAAAACATATACATCAGTACCCCAAAACATATACTCCTATACTCATACTTATTTTAAAAAATACTTAAATTAATATATTTAATTTATAATATTTAAAAACGAAATAAATATTTTTAAATAATTAATAATAATTAAATCAATTATAAAATATTAAATAAAAAAAAAATTAAATACTTACCAATACTTACGATGTAATGCCATGCGTTGTAATAGCATGCATTGTAATGGTAATTGCGATGTAAAAATCGCGTTGTAACGGAACGCGTTGTAAAAGATGCGTTGTAGCGGTAACACACCTCCCATGGCACACGTTAATTAGAATACATTTACACATTATGTTGTCTTTATTTTCATTGCAGATCAGCCCCTGATGAAGGCACTACTTGGTGCCGAAATGCATTGGGCGGGAATGAAAAATAGTGAAATGTTATGAATCATGATTGGTTACAAAATGTGAATATAGAATATATTGTATAATTGTAAATATTGGGACAAACTGTTAATCACAATTGTATCAAGATTATGGAATGCATTATTTTGTGATTGATTTAATGCGAATCAGATTATGATATTAAATAACTGATTGATTACAGTATATAGATTTGATATTGCATAATCATTTAAGGTGTAGGACTACACCAGGTGAACTGTGCGCAGCTAGATGAGATTCTATCCCATCATAACCAGTGTTTCAATCACAGGCGTGACACACCTGATTAGTTGCAGCACCGCTTGATTAGATTGAAAATTTAGTTTAGATAGGAGTGCTCCTCACACACCCCCTGAACTGTAAAGCTCACGCAGCAATAAAACTTGCACTTAAAGGAGACCCAAAATGCACTGCGGAGATTAAAGAAGCAAGAACTACCTATTATACCGCAGTAAAGAAAAGGAACCATGAAATAAAAAGGGAGGCTTTGAACGTTCTCCATCGAGCTTGCCTACAGAAGGACAATACAGGCTTCTGGAAGGCGGTGAACGCTCCATTTTTCGTAGACAGAAAAACTGGCGTCCTAGAAATAGCAATAGAGGAAAATACCTGGATCCCTCACTTTACAGAACTCTATAAGAAGGATTTTTTACCCGAAACTAGGGAGGCTGGTGAATTTGGGGAGAATGACGATGACAATATTATGGGTTCTTTTCCATTGGATATTATGTTTGAACTATCTGAGGTAGAAGAAGCCTTTTGTGAGAGCTCCGGGGGCAAGGCACCAGGACCAGATGGGGTACCTGTCGATATTTATAAATCTAATACTAAATTATGTGCACCCTTACTGACCAATGTTTTAAATTGTGCTAATAAAACGGGGGTCTTTTTAACATGGCAGGAAGCTATTGCGGTCCCTATTTTTAAGATGGGAGACCGCAATGACCCAAAATGCTATAGGCCTATCTCATTGTTAGATTCTTTAATGAAAGTGGCGGGCAGGTTCATTTTGAATAGATTGCAAGAATGGACAGAGGCCGTAGGAGTTTTATCTAATACCAAAATGGTTTTAAAAAAGGGTTAGGTACAGTGGAACAAGGACTGAACCTAGCTACAATTGTTGGGAAGCACGTGGTCGCAAAAGGGGATACGTTGTTTTTAGTATTCGTGGACCTAAGTTCGGCGTTCGACTGTCTGAACCACGATATTTTATGGGAAACGCTGACCCAGCTGGGCGTTGCCACGAGCCTACTCAATTTTATAAAAGAGTTATATACGGGGGCCGGTGCCAAGGTTCGCTTTGGCAGTCAGGGAGAGTGTACCTCCAAATTCCCAATAAAAAAAGGCGTCCGCCAGGGATGCATACTTGCTCCTTTTTTATTTAATTTATACATCAATAGCATAGCATCCCACTTAATACAATATAAACAGGATTATCCGCAAATTGGAGGAAACCCGGCTCCAATCTTACTATATGCAGACGATGCGGTGATCATGGCTAGGACCCAGGTGGGGCTTCAGAGGTCCCTTACGGCTTTCTCGGACAACATGAATGAGCGAGGCCTAAAAATTAATACCAGCAAAACCTTCAGCATGTGCTGTTCTAAAAAGAGGATCACTCAGTGTAATATTTTTCTCTCTAACTCTAGGATTGAAATGACAAAGACTTTTTCCTATTTGGGGATAAGCTTTGAAAGGAGAGGCACGTGGACTGCCGCTGCAAATACCAGGAAATTAGCTTTCTCGCGTGCCATTGGAGCTGTGAGAAATGTTGCTATCAAGCTTGGGGGTCGACCAGTAAACATCTTGTTGGACATCTATAAATCTAAGTGTGTGTCCACTGCGACGTATGGTGCGGGGATTTGGGGGATTGCGGACACCAGTGACAACCAGCTGTGTGAAAATGCCTTTGTTCGCTATTTATTAGCTACCCCTAAGTCCACTTCTACTTATGTCTGTCACCAAGAGTTGGGGCTGGTTTATGTAACTGACTTGATTAAAGTAAGTCCAATATTGTTGTGGCATAAGATATGGGTCTCCCAAGAAACCGAACTGAATAGGGACATCATTCAAGATTGTCTGAAATTACAGGGGAGCCGAAATATAGAATGCTTTACCTATGTGAAACACTTTCTAACAGATATTGGGCACGCTGAGTTTTTTGATAATCCATTATCTATGGCAGTAATGTCTAGAAAAAAGTTGAAGGAAATCTGTCCTATCTTCTTAGAAAATAAAAGGTGGCAAATAGAGGGTAAGAAAAGTTCGGTGATTCAGAATCAATTAATGCAACAGAACCAGGGTATACAGCATTACTTAGTGTGCACGAAGAGCAGTTACACACAGATGTTGTTAACACGCTTTAAGGGAGGGAGTCTTTTCAGATTATTGACCTTCCCTGTCATAAGTACTTGGTCAAAGACATTAATTTTGTGTCCATGCGACGGCACTTCCCACCAATCCACTTTACACTGTGTCCTGTTTTGTAAATATTACACCTCATTAAGGAAAAAATACTTATTTTTATTACTTAAGAAGTGGGGGCTAACACAATGCAGAACAGCCTTGTTGAGATTGCAAATGCTGGAGAGTGAGTTGACACTGTATGTTGTATCTATGTTTTTAAAAGATATGATGAGATTTAGATTATCAATGAATTGATCTTAGTATTCTGTATCAATTTAAACTTTGTTCATGATTATGATAATGACTTGGATCTCATACTTATATGTTAAATTTTATTTTGAATGTAATGTGAACATTTTTTATACTGTGCTTTTATGGATTCTAAAAATGTGAACCCGAATAAAGCTATTTTTTGATTTGATTTGATTTGATAGGAGGTCAGTAGTCCAATCCACAGATTTTGAATTACTGGAATTAAAAGATGATATGAAGGATTTGCTGAGTTATTTAGCACAGTTTCAATGCTTAATTTTAGAAATAGGATGGACTCAGGAAAAAAGAGCTACTCTTTTTGTACCAAAGGCTCAGTGAAACTGGGAAGGATATGTTATCCCAGGTACTGAACAGACCTAATGACTGTGATGAGGTAATAGTTTTAGTCTTCGAAATGAATAAGAGGTTGGCAGGACATCAAGGGGAGAGAAGGTGAAGCGAGGTTAAGCACAGAGTGTGGTACAGATCAGTTTTTGATATATCTTTGGAGAAAAGTAGATGTTTATCCCTAGAATCCATGCAGATTGGAACCATACATCAACAACTATCAAAGGAAGAAAAAGAGTATCATAAGACGTAGGGTCATATGTATGAGAGGGTTGCATCACGTTTGCACCATGCAACGTGGTTCATGCACAATGCAAACCTCTAGGTCAGATTTTTTAAGCCAGGCAAAGCCACTCTGCGCGGCTCTGATTGGTTTCAAGAATCTGGAGTAATGTGACGCAGAGCAAATCGTTGCGTTGCGTTACCCTCCCCAGGGAAGGCGTTGCATGGACGTTGCATCGGTATTTCCCTGCAACTCCCATGTTTACAAGAACTTGTAAACCTGGGGATGCGTTAAATTCTTACACCTTCCCAGCAGAGGCGCAATGAGGAGAAATATCTCAATCTCCTCATTTCTTCCTCTTTCTATGTGTACTGCATGCTGCACCACACATAAAAAGATGAATATGCCTTCCAGGATTGTTTTTTTGCAGGAAGGTGTCCCTTCCTGCACAAAAACAATCCTGCATGCAATGCTAGCGCCAGGGTGCCAGGGTGCCTGCGATGGCGCTAGACTGCAAAAGTGCGCCAGCGCAAGGGAAAGGGCAGGAATGCACCGCATTGCCTTAAATACGGCACATTCCTTCCTTTGTCCTGTCAAGCAGTGCAGTGCAGGAAGCTGATGTGCTGTGCTGTGCTGTGCTGTGCTGTGCTGTGCTGCGCTGCGTGACTTGGCCATAAATATTATCCTAAGAATCTATTTTGGAGATCCGACACACATTTTATATAGAATTGTCCCATGAAATCCAAACGTCTGCATCAGGGAACGACAAAAACTTCAGAGGAACTTGGGGTCTTCTCTCTGAGCACCTCTTTATCTTTGATCTCAGACAATTATATGTTAAATACCGTTCACGTGAATTGAGTGCACCTTATATTACATGTTACATTGCTGGATCATCAAAAGACTCATACATCTAGGACTACTCTAGCTGAACTAGGAGTGACAGGGAATTTAATTATTTGGAAGTGTACAAAGATATTAGTGTTACATCAGAAAAATAAATCTGAAGTTAGAGCGGTTGATGATACTAAGTGTACATCAAGACTCATCACACGTTAGACAGTAGAATTAATCATGATTTCCAACGTATTTTGGGATTACCTTTGCTGACTGTGCATAATCCAATCATTAATTTGGAATAGGGTCCACCGCAACTGACATCTTCACAAAGTCAATCTGAATGTTGGGCAAAGTTGCAAAACAGAGATTAAGAGATGGCTGCCCCCGAGAGATGTTTGGTTCTGGCCACATCTTCCAAGTACAACATTGAGCCACCACGTTAGCTACACTCACCATGGTGTCACTTATGTATGCTAATTAATATTTAGATGTGAGTTTGATAAAAAATAAGGTAGAAACACTACCACCCCATCGCCCCTTCAATTGCGGAATCAATTTGGGACCATGAGCAGGTGTCCCATGCAGTCATCTCTGCACCGACAGAGCCAGAGACAGAGTATCCCCGCAAGTATCTGAATGAATATCTGGCAAATTGATATTTTTACCCATCAAAATCGCCTGATACCTCCTCTTTGTGCCCTAGAATGGTGGTGAGTCACACACCTGCATAGGTCACAGAGCCTTGAATCTAATTACACTCAAGAATTGCTACCCCTTACCTTTAATTCTATTCATGCTTGATCAAATTTAGACAGTAAAGATTTTTGCCAAGATTGATCTGAGAGGTGCGTACCATCCGATTCATATAAGAGAAGGAGATGAATGGAAGACAGCTTTTCATTCTAAGTTTGGCCTCTTTGAAAATCAAGGTATGCCAATCGGCTCATGCAACGCATCAGCAGCATTATAATAACTCATCAGCAAGATCCTTTGTGAGTACAGTGATATTTTTGTAATTAACTATATTGATTGTAGGAGGTGGATATCTGACTATATGGTTACCCCCACGTTTTGCCTGGTGTTTTGCTGTTTTTCGACTTAGTTGGACTGGGATCCTGCTATTCAGGGCCCCAGTCTATCTGCTTTCTATATAAAATGGACTCCATGCAAGGCCGGATTTGCCATAGCAGGCACTGGGCGTTTCCCTGGTAGGCCGCTAGGGTGGGGGGCCGGTTTTGGGCCCCTGGGGGGGCCGTTTTTGTTACCGGGGGTCGGCAATGTCGGCCCCCGGTAACAAAATCGTCCGAAACCGGCCGTCGCAAACTGCTCAACTGCACTCCCCCTGACCCCAGGGGGGGCCAGCTGAGCAGTTTGCCAGGGCCGGTTTCTGTTCTCAGTCCGGCCCTGACTCCATGTACTTTAGGTACATACCAGATTGATTACTGGGTCACCCTTGTGAGCCCAGTACCCTTGTAGTGTACCTTAGGTACCCAGGGCATAGGTGCACCTTGGGCCTACCAGGGGCTGCAGCATGTATTTTGTCATCCCTGGTTAGCCTTCCAAACTGACACCACAGGTCTGCACTTGCAGCCTGGGCAAGGTGGTGTAATCACCCCTTAATTAGATACAGTATACCTATCCATATCCATACTAATATAATAAAGAGAGAGCCCAAACCTTTGAGGTGGGTAATCTCAGGAACCACAGCACCAATCACAACACCCAATACAGCGTTGGAAAGGGCAGTTGCAGCAGAAGTACATAGGCTATGCAGACGCCCATCATATACATTTAAAAGGTAAAAGAACCGTGCCAGCAAAGTAGTCCCTTGTGGGCGTGTCTGCGTTGTGCTATGGGCGTGTGATGGGGGCGTGACAAATGCTGGGGGCATGTGGTACGTTCCACCCTTCATGCCATGTCTCATATTGTGTGCTAATCCCACCCTACTCCCTTTAAATACCCCTGCACCCCATAATCATAACCCACCCGTACTCCTTAAAATACCCCAACACCCTTAAACACTAACCCATCTTAACCCTATAAATATACCCTGTACCCCAAAACCCAAACCTATCCCTAAACCCTAAAAATCCCCCTGTACCCCAAAACCCAAACTTACCCCTGAACCCTAAAAATACCCCTGTATCCCAAAACCCAAACCTAGCCCTGAACGCTAAAAATACCACTGTACCCCAAAACCAAAACCTACCCCTGAACCCTAAAATACGCCTGTACCCCAAAACCCAAACCTAGCCCTGAACCCTTAAAATACCCCTGTACCCCAAAACCCAAACATACCCCTGAACCCTAAAAATACCCCTGTACCCCAAAACCCAAACCTAACCCTGTACCCTAAAAATACCCCTGTACCCCAAAACCCAAACCTAACCCTGTACCCCAAAACCCAAACTTAGCTCTGAACCCTAAAATACCCCTGTACCCCAAAACCCAAACCTACCCCTGAACCCTAAAAATATCCCTATACCCCAAAACCCAAACCTAGCCCTGAACCCTAAAAATACCCCAGTACCCCAAAACCCATACCTATCCCTAAACCCTAAAACTACCCCTGTACCCCATAACCCAAAACTATATCTGAACCCTTAAAATACCCAAACACCCCAAAACATAAACATCAGTATCCCAAAACATATACCCCTATACCCATACTTACCTTATCCAAACATTTAAAAAAAACATGCTTTTACCATTCATGCATTTACAACGAATTTCGTTGTAAATGTATGCGTGGTAAAAGCATATCAAATGTAATGCCATGCGTTATAATGGCATTGTGGAGTTATGGTACTTTCGTGATGAAAGTATGCGGAGTGATGGTATGCGGAAAGAAAGTTGCGGAATAATGGGTGTTTACCCTCCCCCGGTAAGTACATTGGTGGCACGGCGGGCCACATCTCCAGCAACATACTCATATTTTTTCACCACCCATTTGAAAAATGCACAGGTCTCTCTCATTGCTGTCCAGCACCGACATACACTTTTAGACACACCTCCTAAAATTGCAAACTTTAGAGCTGGGGAGCTACGTTCGAATCTCGACATCAGC
Organism: Lissotriton vulgaris; assembly: GCF_964263255.1. Taxonomy (NCBI): domain Eukaryota; kingdom Metazoa; phylum Chordata; class Amphibia; order Caudata; family Salamandridae; genus Lissotriton; species Lissotriton vulgaris. The sequence goes on along the minus strand of NC_141691.1, from coordinate 53,593,716 downwards.
TCAACATCCTGTGATTCCAGGCAAATCGCTTTGTCTCCCTGTGCCTACCACAAATGAACGTGTTCTTCTGTAATGTAAATTGTGCTCATGCCATGTTTTCGAGTTCGCACTATATAATATTGCAAGAAAAAATTAAGTAGGGAAACTCGAGTTCACACACTACTGAACGCGCACTGTTATGTGCATCAGCAGGTCATTGTGAATCGGAGCGTTTCACAGGCCTGTCACAGATAAGAAATGCTATCAAAACGAAATCCTACAAAACAATATACTACTGGCCGCCAGCAATTCATACCGATTCGGTATTTAAGAATAGGTAAATGGGATGTAGATACATTTTCAGTAAAAATTACCGAATCGGTAAGAATCGGCATTTACCGATTCGGTAATTGCTATTCATTCCTATGGGACTGGAGGCCCATAGGAATGAATGGCAAATACCGAATCGGTAAATACCGATTCAGTAAAATGGGGGAAACATTCAAGGGTGCCAGGGTGTCACTTTGACACCCTGTTGCACCCCTGAATCGTGCTTGTGAGCAGATGTGGCACACATACATGCCCTAAGAGCATGTATGTCTGCCGCATGGCACAGTTGAAAATGCACAGATTTGCATTTTCAAATGTATTCCTTATTTACAACCAACTTATAGTTGGTGGTAAATACCGAATCCTAAAATGGGAAAAGCACTCATTTGAGTGCTCCCTACATTGCAAATTCGGTAATTTACCGGTTCAGTATTTTAAGGAATCGGTAATTTACTGATTTCTTAAAATACCGAATCGGTAAATTACCGAATATGCAATTTAGGCCACCTACATCCAAAATGCCCAATACCGGTCGGTAACGGACGAAATTCGGTCATTTCGGCCGTTACCGACCGGAATTGGGCCACCTACATCTGCCCCTAAGTGAGCAATTGTCCAGAGACACATGGTTGCTGCTGGTGATGGAGCAAGGATTCGCACGTAACGCGACTTGCTCTCTTTCATGAACCTTGCCTAAATCATAACTGTACTAACTCCGATTGTTTGTCATTTTATTTGTATTTCCCCAACACACGGGTGTCCCTAGGAGGCTTGCCTATGTGTTTTTTCATCATAATCACGCTTGCACATTAATAAAATGGCCGCTTTGCAGAAATCCAGTCTGCGCATGCGTCGGTCATACCCATGTGATGTGACGCACTCGCAATCTGGAGGGAAAAGTTCGCTCATGCGCATTGTTGCTAAAATGGCCGCTTGTCTTTAATCATGCTTCATGCTATCTTAAGCCGCTTTTGTATATGCATCTTTTCTGCACTAACTCTTAATGCTATAAGTATTATAAAATAAGGGATTAAGAGTAGTTGGTCATGGTGTACAGTGTATTTATTTTATTTTGTGTTATTAATTTGTTTTCGCTTACTTTTCATGTACCGCGTAAATGAGGGCCTGGAAGTAGGGACGGGAACCATATTGAAGCTGACGTATCCCTCATCACGTGACCTAAGATCTGGGACGTGCAGCAATGGAACCTGGCCAGTTGGCTATTGAAAATGGGACTGTCCTTTCCAAGCGCACCTTCGCCCTTGAAGACTTGCTATTTTTACTCTGAATGTGCAACAATGTTGCAAACCTTTACTTTACTATTGTACTTTCCCACACGTATGCCTGGGAACCCAGCTGCTAGGGGGAGGGTAATGTCACGTGAAATACGTAATAGAAATATAGGTGGTGACAAATGTCTTAAACCACCTCCCTTGACCAATCAGAAGATGGGACTTTGTCATTTTGCAACATTTATGGGTGGTCTTGGGGACTTAAAACTGTATATATAGCCTAGCTTAGCTTAGAGAAATTGTCCGACTTGTCCGAGTAGCAGACCTGTCACTGACCCTACGAACTCTATAGGTGCCTGATACAGAGTGCTGCAGAGCATTCTGCCTGAAACTTTCCACAAACTCCAAGGGGTGGAAATTAGTCCTAAGTGCTAAGCGAAGCACTTTGCTGGGAGATTCGAAAACCCAATCGGGGTTATTGGCGGATTCCGTGCAGAAGAGGGGGTAACGCTGGCGTTGCATCCGATGCTGTGAGGGGTTGGTCGTGCCTTGGTGAACCCAGTCCTGACCCAGACCTGAGGGGTATCCTGTCCTGACTGTCCATGAGCTATACCTGCTCACCTTCTGGTATTTCCTGAATCCTTGAGGGTCCTTGTCCCGTTCTTTCCCAACTGACCCGTGGCCAGGGTTAGTCCTCATTCTCACTTAGGTAAATATTGGCATAGGTGTCTGTCTATACTATACCCTTAATTTTCCTCTTCTAATTAAAGCAATCTTGCCTGTGATATTCTCCATATCTCCTTTGAATGTAATTTCATGCAATTGATTATTAGTAAATGTTCCACTTTTACCCTTCCTATAGGACATTGTTAAACCCGACTGTTTATCTAGATTGTTCCACTTATTCCCTTTCCCTTAGTATGGTTGCCGTGAAGTTAGTAAAGATAGCATAAGGTTTAGGAATTAGTATAAAATTATTAGGTCACACATTAGGTCCTCCTCACGTCCTTGCCCTATTTTAAACCCTATTAGTTAATATGTTTATGGTGATTCATGCCCTATAGTGTTCCCTTTTACTCTATGATACTCACCATTATCCATAGTTACATTCTGGTTCTGATTCTAATCATTGATGTATTGCTTTGCATTTGCCTCCTTGTAATGGCATTTTCATTTTAAACTTACACTATATAAAACCCTTAAAACCATCAAGGTGTCTGTGGTCATTAAACATTAAGCGATATTAAGGGTATTAAATGTGTAAAGTAGAATTTTCTCCCTTTTAGGAAAACCCTTATCACCTGTCCACTGCTAGCTCCTGATCCGTCAGGAGTAATGTGCCTGTGGTAAGTCAGGTACATGAATAGTAAGTGGTGTAAGAGTCACCCAATCGATTACTCATAAGAGCGCGTATTTATTGGAAATCACCTGGTTCGCCCCAGTAAAACGTTATCATTGAAATTGAATAAAACATAATATTTACACGCCAGGGCCCAGTGCGTGGAAAAAGAAATTCGGTGAGCCGGGTGACCTGCGCGCTCTATCAGTAATTTCTGGTAGCAGAGGATGATTAGGACTAGTAAGATAGGTAGATAAGATAGTTAGAAAATAAACCGTGAAAAATAAATGTGCTGCTAAAAAAATTTTTTATATTGATTATGTTACTTAATATTTTATTGCGCAACTGTTTTTAAAATATTTTAATTTGTTTTGAGATAATTTTATTGCTGCTAAATATTATATGTTTTATTAACCAATTGTGTGTGACTGTTGAGTGTCGTCTGAAATCCCCGGGGAATTGTATAACGGATGGTGAGTAGAATCCATCGCGTTCTGAGGTCATTTGTAGGGAGGAAAAGTTAGTGCATGGTTCAAGTTGAACTGGAAGCGCTAATTAGGTCTTTTTCGGAAAACTGTATGAATGAAAGTAACGGGACTGCTGATAGAAACCTTGGTCTGATATCACCTAGTAAGGGTCACACTAAGGGAGTAATAGAGTCATCGGAGCTTGCGTGTTAGCAGAGGGAAACGCTGTCGAAACCTTAGGCTTAGTATATATCCCGGGAAGAAGTGGATGAGACTGGGTAATAACAGGTTTTCTAATGCTTGCGTGAGGGTAGGCAAGAGAAGTCTATCCGAAGTGTATGAAAAGTAGACAGAAGTGGTTTACTTGCAGTAAAAGAAGAACTTTCTATCTCTTTAGAACACTCCTACACAATGGCGAATGTTACACGTTGTTGACTAAAATTAACATTAGCACCTTAGAGAAAATACAAAGTTTCCGTTACCTTGTAAAGGAGGGAGTCAGTCGAAGGGCTGCTCTGACGTCACTCCGTGCCGCGCTGGGATTGGTTAAACCAGCGGGGTGTGTAGTGAAGCTGAAATTGTAAGGGAGGGGTGAGTGCCTGAGCGTGAGAACGCGTCTCGCGAAAAGGCCGCGCACCCATTGGTCAAGAACTTTTGCAACCTCTGTACTGATTGGTTGTTGCGAAAATTGGAGTCGCGCTAGCATTGGAAGCACAAACGAAGTAAAAATTTTCCGCACCGAGCTTATAGATTGTTACGAGCGGTGTATGTGGTACCCTGATTTTCTGCCCGATCCCAGAAATCTAGGGTGTCATAAAGAGTTGATGAGCAAAGGCAGACCTCACAACATGTACGGAGGAAAGAGAAAAATGTCATTTGCCAGCAAAATAAAGAATTTCTTCAAAACAGACAAACCCGTACGAACTAGGGAGGGTGTGATCATTCCTCCGCCAGATACTCCCGCCTCTTTCATGATGTTAGAAAAAGGGTATCATACCTGTGTATGGTTAGAGAACTGGGTAAAGTACACTGCGGAGGATGGAGTTTTAGCCTTTCCCATTGATGGTACTTTTAACGGGAGAGTCCTATTTAACCTGAGGACCCGAATGAATGAATTACATCCCAGACCTAGATTAACTCAGTATGAAGCTCTAGAGGAATGGGAAATTGAGGCTCTAGAGCGAGACAGACCCCGGATGGACAAGGGAGTGACCCGATGGTATCCAAAATTGGTAAAGGAAACCAAGGAGCAGAAATTGAAACAGTGGAGACAAAATATGATGGTAGAAGGGTTATTCCCCATGTTCGGAGCTAATGAAATGATGGGAGGGAAGAAATGTACTGAGAAAACCCGACACATGATGCCCCTGGGTGAATCGGAAGATGAATTTTTAGAGGACTTATTTATGAAAGGTCCCCCGCCTTATAATGAAGAAACCAGATCTCAAAGCTTAACTACTCCATTGAGACCTTCAGGAAGAAGAAGTACTAGTGAAGCTGATTCCACAGGGATAGAACAGAGAAGAGCGGGAGGAGAGGGATTTGGTAGACCCGACCCCGTGGTCCCGAATTACAACCCTTTTGGTGAGGAAAGACCAGTTTTGTCAACTCCATCAGCTCCGAATATTTATCCTTCTCTAGTACCCGAAATGATACAGGATCCCCCCATAAATAGGGTGTTACACGAGCAGGAAAGGGAGGCCCTGAGAGGACAGCGAAACGATCTCATACATGCCATAGCCCAGATTAATCCAAATCCTGAAGCCCTGACGATTCCAGTAACCATTGGTCCAGTTTTTCCTCTATATGGGGACAGAATGAATACTCCAAAAACTCCAGTCATAACCCCGATGATGCCCCCGCCCAGAAGGGAACCACTCATTATTGATGACCAAGCAAGTGAATGCGAGTCCATGGTTTCCTTGATGGATCTGCCTAATAAGGAACAGGGAAGTAGTATGTCCCGAACTGGAACTCAGACTAGGAACAAAGACGTACTAATAGAGTCTTCATCAGGGACTCGAAGTGCTAGGGTAGTAACTCCTGAGGAAATAGAGAGATGGACCCGAGAGTTAGAAGGAGGAGACTCTCATCCGAAACCTTTAGATATCTGTAAATTAAGAATAGAATTAGAGGAATTGACAGCAGGAAATGTGGGATTAGACCGATTGAATGTCCGGGATGAAGAGGAGTTGTTGTTCAGGTGCAAGAATCTCACCCGGAATGCAAAAATATTTTTCGAAAAATTAATGGACACGGCAGCATGCATGGGAATCGATGTTAGCAGATCCAAAGTACTACAAAGATCCTACAGAGTAGATTTTTCAGATAAAGATTTAGAAAACCTAAATACAGTAGGGAAGAAGATGCAGATTAAGGAACTGATAAACCTAGTACAGAAATGGGGAGATCTAGATAAGTGGAAAGCCAGGCGGGCAAAGAAAAAGGAGGATAGCAAGGAGAGACCACGGACTGCTGAGTACGTCCTACAAGAGGTGGACAAACCAGAAAAATTATGTCCCATGAGAGAAGTCCCAGGGGGAAAATATGTCCATGTCCCTTGGTCCAGACAAGATATAGTGTCATTTACCAATGACTTCCCTAAATTGAGGGAGAAACCGGTTGAGTGGTACCGACAGGTTGAACGCTTCATAAAGGTTCAGAAATGTCTCCTGAAAGACCTGGATGGGTTTTTCGACATTGTAGTACCTGTAGACCTATGGACCGAATGTAAAATTGAAATCGATTGGCCCAATGAGGAGTACGAGAGAGACTCTGTAACTGGAGCTCCCTCACCTGACGTAATGAGAAAATATAACCAAGTCATACAATACCTAAAGAAAAAGGTACCTGCAAAAGAAACTGATTGGACCCGTATAGATAGAACTACCCAAGAGCGTGATGAATCAGTCCACTCCTTTTATGAAAGGTTACTACAGGTGTTCAAAACTTACAGTGGAATCGATAATGTGGACATGAAGGATATGACCCATTTATCGATTCGTGTTAGGATTGAGACCTGAAATATCCCAGTGGATTAGAGATAACAAAATCAGTTGGCAAGGGAAACCCATTGATGATGTTCTCAAGTATGCCAAATACTGCGAAGATGAGATCGAGAACAAAAAGAAAGCCCTAAAGGAGAAGGTAATGTGGGCTCAGGTGAAGTTAGCTGAACAACAAGAAAAACAGTTAAGTAAAATGACTAATACTAATAATGCACCAAATCTGAATACTGGGGGTGGAGGCAGGCCCCGGGTAAAAATGAGTAGAGAAGAGGCTATGGGAAAATTCCCCTGTCACGGATGTGGTCAGATGGGGCATTGGAGAGATAAATGTCCGCACTTGCAGGCTGATAATGCCCCCGTAAATGGTTTAAATCCACAGGTGCAGAAAGAGGGGATCCGAAAGACCCAACAGCAGGTAAATCAACCCCCATTGCCACGTGCTCCTAGACAAAATTATAGGAATCAGGGTCAACAGAATGAAAGGGTCGAAGTGTGGGAAGGAGAGAATGAAAGAAATGCACCCATTCCACAGTACCTGTTAAACGACACTTTTCTCTGTGATGATCAATACTGACGGGGCCTGAGAGGGGAGGACAAGGAGTGCGTGCTTGGCGCCTCCTTACCGGTAGACCAGACTGGACCATACATTGAAGGAAAGGTTGAAGGGACAGATGTCACCTTTCTGTTGGACACTGGTGCTACCCGTTCCACTGTGAGAACAGCGGACGTTCCTAACCTACCCCTCTCGGGAGAAGCCATCCAAGTAGTGGGAGTTTCAAATCAGATAATCAGTACTCCGGTAACAGAACCTATGGAAATCTCCATAGGAAATTTCAAGGAAATGCACAGATTTGTGGTCTGTGATTCCAGTCCCGTAAACCTATTAGGACGAGATTTGTTGTGCAAAATGCGTTGCACCATCTTTTGCTCACCAAATGGTGTTGAAATTCAGACCCCAGATGAAGATGGCCTATATAAATTGATGTTACTGAGGCCCGACACAGAAATTAAGCCCATGTCCATTGAAAGTCTACCTGAAGAACTCCAATCGAGCGTAATACCTGAAGTGTGGGATTTTACTGGAAAAGATGTAGGCTTAATGGCAAATGTAGACCCAGTTAAAATAGCTATAAAAGCAAATGCGGTATACCCAAATACCAAACAGTATAAAATGAGTGCAGAAGTGAAAGAAGGAGTCGCAAAGGAATTAAACAGATTGCTCAAAGCAAACATCATTCAGGAAGTGATGAGCAGTCCCTGTAATTCACCCATACTTGGAATTAAGAAGCCTAGCGGAAAGTATAGAGTAGTGCAGGACCTGCGCAAGGTAAACCAAATTGTGGTACCTTGCTGTCCCATAGTGCCTAACCCCGCAGTAATTCTGTATCAAATTCCTTGGAATGCGGAATGGTTCACTGTCATTGACCTGTGCCATGCATTCTTTTCCATCCCATTGCATCCTGAAAGCAAATTCCTTTTCAGTTTTGAATTCAACAGCCAGATCTATGTCTGGAATCGTGTCCCCCAGGGGTACACAGAAAGTCCATCGATTTTCAACCAGATTCTAAAGAAATGCCTTGAATCTCTAGTACTGCCTAAAGAGTCTGTCCTGGTGCAGTACATAGATGACCTACTGGTAGCGTCTAGAAGTCAAGACGACTGTGTCACTGATACCATTGCCTTGCTGAATCACCTAGGAAAGGGAGGACATAAGGTTTCACCAGACAAGCTACAGTTCTGCAAAACCTCAGTAAAATATCTAGGGCACCAGATAGAGAAAGGGATCCGGAAAGTCACTACAGAAAGAATTAAAATAATTCGAGGAATGTCACTACCAGTAACCCAGAAAGAAGTAAGAATGTTCCTAGGAGTTGTTGGGTACTGCAGACAGTGGATCGTGGGTTTCGCGGCTATAGCTAAACCCTTGATTAACATGACAAAGAAAGGAGCGGAAGACCCAGTTTGTTGGAATAATGAATGCATGACTGCTTGGGTAAAATTGCGAAATTGTCTGTGCACAGCTCCTGCATTAGGAATGCCCGACTATTCCAAGAACTTTGAACTGTTCTGTGACACGAGAGACAATTGTGCGCTCTCGGTCCTAACCCAGGAACATGGTCTGATTAGACGTCCCGTGGCCTACTTTTCAGCCGCCCTAGATCCAGTGGCTGCTGGATTACCTGGATGTCTGAAAGCAGTAGCAGCTACCTGTACTAGTCTAGAGCAAAGTGAGAACATTGTGATGGGACATCCTGTCACTGTATTTGTTCCACATTCAGTTGTGATCTTACTTACCCGAACGAAGACACAGTATCTCACCCCTAGTCGGCTGACTAAGTATGAGAGGATTCTCATTGGTGCAGAAAATGTAATAATTTCCCGATGTAACATTCTAAACCCTGCAACTCTATTGCCCCTTCCCATTGATATAGAGGCAGGAGATGAAATTGAACATAGCTGCATAGACTTAACTGAATTTAGCACAAAACCCCGTCCTGATATCAGAGAAGTGGCCTTGGTTGATGAAGACCTCAAAATGTTTGTGGATGGTTCATGTTTGAGACATGAGGATGGAGGTTTGAGTGCTGCCTATGCTGTAGTCACTTTGGAAAAGACCCTGGAAGCTTCCTATCTTTGCGAAGTTAAATCTGCTCAAGTAGCGGAGCTCATCGCTCTAACAAGAGCTTGTAAAATTGGGAAAAACAAAAGAGTAACTGTTTATACTGACAGTCAGTACTGTTATGGGGTTGTTCATGACTTCGGCCAGCTATGGTTGCAAAGAGAATTCATGACTTCCTCAGGTTCTCCCATCCGAAATGGGAAACCAGTACAAAACTTACTGGAAGCCATCCAATTGCCCAAAGAATTGGCTGTGGTCAAGTGTGCGGCTCACCGATCTGGAAATGACGAGGTGACAGCCGGAAACAGATATGCTGACCAAATTGCCCAGTACTGCGCCCGACACAAAATGTCCCTCCTAATTAAACTATGGGGAGGTGGAAGCAGCTGCCAACTGATGTTGTTTGAAAGGTTGGGAACATGGGATGAATTGAGAGAACTACAACAGACAACAGACAGGGAAGAAAGGAACAGGTGGAGGCAGGATGAATGTCGACCAAGGGAAAAGGATGGTGTTGTGGTCCACGTAACTGGTATGCCTGTACTCCCCGAACGACTGGTTACCGCAATGGCCCGGATAATACATGAACCCACACATATTGGGAGGGATGCCATGTGCCGAATGTTTGAAAAGGTGTTCTACAGTCCAAGATTCAGGAGCACAGCAGACAAACTTTGCCAGAGGTGTTTAGTGTGTCAACAATTCAATGCAGGAAAGAAGACAGTAGTGGAGCAAAGTACCATTGGGAGAGCAGAAGGTCCCTTCATTAGGATGCAGGCAGACTTCATAACAATGCCCCTGTGCAAAGGATATAGATATGTCCTGGTCATAGTTTGCTTGTTTTCCCGGTGGGTGGAGGCTTACCCAGCAAAGAAGAATGATGCCCTGACTGTAGCTAAATTACTACTTAGGGAACTGATACCCCGCTATGGAATTCCTGAGACAATTGAAACAGACCAAGGTGGACATTTTTCAAACGAGGTCCTAAAGGAACTCTGCAGAGCATTTAAAATGGAACAAAGGCTGCACTGTGCCTATCATCCAGAGGCTTCTGGGATAGTCGAGCAAATAAATGGCACTCTCAAGTCCAGGCTGGCGAAATTGTGTGACTCCACAAAAATGAACTGGATAGAAGCTTTGCCCATGGTGCTGATGAGCTTAAGGAGTATTCTAAACAAAAAGACAGGCCTGAGCCCCCATGAAGTTCTGATGGGAAGAGTGATGCGACAGGCATGGGTACCTGGACACAAACTGCTAAGTATTACTGATGATATGGTGCTAGAATACTGCAGGCAGTTGGGTGACCAAGTGCGTTCTATCTCTCACCAGATTGGAGAGACTGCTGTCGAATGGCCTACAACTCCAGCACACAAACTGAGACCAGGTGATTGGGTGGTGTTAAAGAAACATACCCGGAAGAGTTGCCTTGGACTGAAGTGGGGCAAGCCTCGACAAGTGATCCTTGTCACCACAACTGCTGTGAAGTGTGCTGGTGTACCAAAGTGGATCCATGCAAGTCACACGAAGCGGGTAACCGGAGAAAACTCGACTGAAGCTGAAGGTAGCCCAGCTGAGGAGACTCCAGAAGAGGGTCCGGATCTCGCTGATGGCGAACTACCGAGCACAAGTCAAGACGTTGAATGGTTTCCTGCCGACGACCAAGTTCTTGATCCAATAAGAACCAGAAAATACTCTTACCTAGGTAGTGAGTGGGACAGTGCAGGTGAGTCAGAACAAGAAGGAGAAGGTCAGATCATCAAAGCCATCATAAAATCTGATCAGGGAATAGGCCAAGTAGGGACAGAACAAGTCATCGACACTCCTTCTGAGACAGAGGAGACTGGAAAGGGACAGATAGTAGTCAAAGCAGAAGTTCATGCGGAAGAAAATCAAGAGATCGAAGAGCATGAACAGGGCCAGTTAGTAATAGACGAACATGTTCAGAAAGAAGCGTACAGTGAATCACTCACAAACCAAGATCACATACAGTCTAAACCTGAACTAGGTCAGCTTAAGGACCAGGCAGAAGAAATAGATGAAAGACCTGGAACTAGTCAGACAGGAAGGGAAAAAGACACTGCTGAAGCAATAGTGCGGCCAAGAAGAGAAAACAAAAGAGCTCACGAAGAAGGTCAAGTTTCCTCGACCACTAAAAAGATCGAAAAGAAGGGTGAACCCCGGTACGTGAAGAAACTAAGGATAAGAATAAAAACGGTCGAAGAAAAACTAAAGGACCGAAAAAGGGCTGAAAGTGAAGGGAAGGAAGCCCGAGGAAAGTTCATCCGAAAGGGCAGTAGAGTAAAGAAGCAGAACAAACTGTATCGGAGCCCTGAGTGGACTTATTTGGTGTTGGAAGAAATTGATGAGCCCAATCACAGTGGCAAAAGCGACGAAGAGTCCATTGCTGATCCGAGTTCTGACGAAGACCCTCCTTGAGGTGAAGCAAAGTAAAACCTCGGCTGAAAAGAAACAAAGAGGGGTTGAGAAAGCCACCTGTAAGATAAAATGTCTGATTCAAATGTCACTGGAAGGTCCAGATTTAGCTGTTGCAGAACTTGCTGTAAAATATGCATCTGTAATATAGTACTAATGATAGTGATATGGATAGGATTAACAGTGTTTATACCTTTTATGATAAGCAAAGACCCTAACATATATCCTACGGACTCGATGACGCCAGACGCAGAAGTTGTAAATACTGAAGAAACACCACGAAGAGTAGAAAGACGTGACAATTCAGTGAGACTGAGACATACACGACCTGACTTAGAAGCATCAGATGAGGGTGAACTACATTATCACCAAATGAAGAACAGGACACACTTAAATGTTTTCGCTAATCTTTTAGTGCACTATGTAGAAGCTATGGAAATAGAAGATTGCTATGTCTGCATGATGCTACCTACTTCAGTAGCTGAAGGTGTGACATACCACCATTTACCCCTGACCTATGGAATCTCCTGTAGTATTCTAGCTAGCTTGTTCTATAGAAGCACTTTACAGTACTATTACTCAAACACTGACGTTATCTTTTCAGAACTTCCTATTAGAGGGAATCTGAACCTTGTACATACACTTGGTGGAGTGACTCGCTACATGGGGGAATATTTCCTGACTATAGGTGACATAGACTTAAATGAAGCTAGAAAAGCTAACTTGACTTGTTCTTTACATGCACAAGAGAAAATGTTCTTGAAGATGGCAGAGAAGAGAAGGGAAAAGTTTCAGAAAAAGGCAAATGACGAGAAGGACAGAACACCTAGATGGGCAGAAAACATGGATAACACCTCACAAAGCGAAGTTACTCCTGCTCTGTTGCTGGATTTTGAACGGAAAGGGAAACTCTGTCTTCATAGAGAAAAGACTAGTTATTATAACAATGTATTCATTGGTTCCAGCGAGTGTGAACATAATTACAAGGTAATTGGAGGTTGGGGTTTCAAAAATGGGTCAGAACCTGTGTTTCCAGGAATTTATTATATATGTGGAAACAAGGCGTATTTCAAATTGCCGGATCACTGGTATGGAAGCTGCTACTTTGGCATTGTCTTTCCGAAAATATACCATGTGAACAATGCAGCTGGAAGCAATGAGATTACTAATGGCTTAGTGCGTAGCAAACGTGAAAGTGTAGGAGAAATTATAGGTGATATTTTTAGTGCACTGATACCTGGGGCATCATTTATGAGGCCTTGCGTCAGTGTTGCGCTGCGGATGCGTCACTTTTTCTGACGCATCTGTGGCGTAAAACATGCGCCTTGTTGCGCCATATTTAAAAAGTGACGCATCTAGGTAGATGCGTCACTTTTTAAACCCCTGCGCCACATTATACCTGACGCAGGTATAATGTATGCAGAGGGGGCGTTCCCCCGCAAAAAGCCTCGTAATAGTGACGCAGTGAAATCTATGAGATTTCACTGCGTCACTTTTAGGATGCTGTTGCGTCAAAATCTTGCGCCTGCCTCACAGCAGGCGTAAGACTGACGCAAGCCCTTTCACATGGGGCTTTCCCCATGTGAAAGGACGCAATGCTGGAGATGCGTCACTTTTGTGACACACTCCAGCAATGCGTCACTTTTGCGCTTACAGATGCGTCAGAAATACTGACGTATCTGTAAGTCCTTGCGACATGATGCGTCATACATTAAATATGACGCATCATTGGTGTCGCAAGGAGTGCGCAGTGAAAAGTGACGCATCGCTGTTTTCACGCAGCGATGCGTCACTTTTCATAAATGAGGCCCCTGGAATGGGGGTAGTTCTGAATACTCATAGAATCTGCAAATTATCTACAGTAGTGGATCGGTTATCTACTGACACTGCTGCTGGATTCCTGATGATCAATACCGAAATGGTTGCGATCAGATCAATGGTTTTACAGAATCGCCTTGCTCTTGATACCTTATTGGCAAAAGAGGGCGGAGTCTGCAGGATGCTGAGGGCACAACATTGTTGCACTTACATTCCTGATAAAAGTGTCGAAATTAAGAAGTATGTAAGAAACATAACTAATTTGGAAAAAGAACTTAAACCATTAGAGGTTGACAGTGCCTGGAAGAGACTGACTGATGGTCTCTCCTCTGTAGGTAGTTGGTTTTCTAACTTAGGTAGAAGTCTTCTATGGAAAATACTGATGCCAATAGTTGGAATAGGTGTGATTGTTCTGATCATATTCATCTGTTGCAAATGCCAGAAATGCAGAAAATATATAGTGAATAAAAGAGGAAAGCGAAAGGCTGAAGACTTAGAATTAGAAGAATTAAGACACCAGATATATAAGAAAGCAAAGAACAATCATTCTCACAGAGAGGCGGAGAGAAAGCTCAACAATAAGTTCATTGAGATTGACATGGATGAAATGGAAGAATGAAGTTGGCATCTGTTTTCATGTGTAGTGATGATAGTAAATATCATCAAAGAGGGGATTGATGGAGCAAGGATTCGCACGTAACGCGACTTGCTCTCTTTCATGAACCTCGCCTAAATCATAACTGTACTAACTCCGATTGTTTGTCATTTTATTTGTATTTCCCCAACACACGGGTGTCCCTAGGAGGCTTGCCTATGTGTTTTTTCATCATAATCACGCTTGCACATTAATAAAATGGCCGCTTTGCAGAAATCCAGTCTGCGCATGCGTCGGTCATACCCATGTGATGTGACGCACTCGCAATCTGGAGGGAAAAGTTCGCTCATGCGCATTGTTGCTAAAATGGCCGCTTGTCTTTAATCATGCTTCATGCTATCTTAAGCCGCTTTTGTATATGCATCTTTTCTGCACTAACTCTTAATGCTATAAGTATTATAAAATAAGGGATTAAGAGTAGTTGGTCATGGTGTACAGTGTATTCATTTTATTTTGTGTTATTAATTTGTTTTCGCTTACTTTTCATGTACCGCGTAAATGAGGGCCTGGAAGTAGGGACGGGAACCATATTGAAGCTGACGTATCCCTCATCACGTGACCTAAGATCTGGGACGTGCAGCAATGGAACCTGGCCAGTTGGCTATTGAAAATGGGACTGTCCTTTCCAAGCGCACCTTCGCCCTTGAAGACTTGCTATTTTTACTCTGAATGTGCAACAATGTTGCAAACCTTTACTTTACTATTGTACTTTCCCACACGTATGCCTGGGAACCCAGATGCTAGGGGGAGGGTAATGTCACGTGAAATACGTAATAGAAATATAGGTGGTGACAAATGTCTTAAACCACCTCCCTTGACCAATCAGAAGATGGGACTTTGTCATTTTGCAACATTTATGGGTGGTCTTGGGGACTTAAAACTGTATATATAGCCTAGCTTAGCTTAGAGAAATTGTCCGACTTGTCCGAGTAGCAGACCTGTCACTGACCCTACGAACTCTATAGGTGCCTGATACAGAGTGCTGCGGAGCATTCTGCCTGAAACTTTCCACAAACTCCAAGGGGTGGAAATTAGTCCTAAGTGCTAAGCGAAGCACTTTGCTGGGAGATTCGAAAACCCAATCGGGGTTATTGGCGGATTCCGTGCAGAAGAGGGGGTAACGCTGGCGTTGCATCCGATGCTGTGAGGGGTTGGTCGTGCCTTGGTGAACCCAGTCCTGACCCAGACCTGAGGGGTATCCTGTCCTGACTGTCCATGAGCTATACCTGCTCACCTTCTGGTATTTCCTGAATCCTTGAGGGTCCTTGTCCCGTTCTTTCCCAACTGACCCGTGGCCAGGGTTAGTCCTCATTCTCACTTAGGTAAATATTGGCATAGGTGTCTGTCTATACTATACCCTTAATTTTCCTCTTCTAATTAAAGCAATCTTGCCTGTGATATTCTCCATATCTCCTTTGAATGTAATTTCATGCAATTGATTATTAGTAAATGTTCCACTTTTACCCTTCCTATAGGACATTGTTAAACTCGACTGTTTATCTAGATTGTTCCACTTATTCCCTTTCCCTTAGTATGGTTGCCGTGAAGTTAGTAAAGATAGCATAAGGTTTAGGAATTAGTATAAAATTATTAGGTCACACATTAGGTCCTCCTCACGTCCTTGCCCTATTTTAAACCCTATTAGTTAATATGTTTATGGTGATTCATGCCCTATAGTGTTCCCTTTTACTCTATGATACTCACCATTATCCATAGTTACATTCTGGTTCTGATTCTAATCATTGATGTATTGCTTTGCATTTGCCTCCTTGTAATGGCATTTTCATTTTAAACTTACACTATATAAAACCCTTAAAACCATCAAGGTGTCTGTGGTCATTAAACATTAAGCGATATTAAGGGTATTAAATGTGTAAAGTAGAATTTTCTCCCTTTTAGGAAAACCCTTATCACCTGTCCACTGCTAGCTCCTGATCCGTCAGGAGTAATGTGCCTGTGGTAAGTCAGGTACATGAATAGTAAGTGGTGTAAGAGTCACCCAATCGATTACTCATAAGAGCGCGTATTTATTGGAAATCACCTGGTTCACCCCAGTAAAACGTTATCATTGAAATTGAATAAAACACAATATTTACACGCCAGGGCCCAGTGCGTGGAAAAAGAAATTCGGTGAGCCGGGTGACCTGCGCGCTCTATCACTGGCGCCGGGGATCAAACCGCGAGCACCGCACTTTGGAGTCAGCTGCTCTGGCCGCTGCGCCACACCTCTCCATCCACTTCACTGTGACATTGTAAACCAAAACTGTCTCGAACTTCTCACCCACTGAGTTAACTTTAGATTTCAAACTGGTAATTGCTGGTATTTTATGTTTTTTATCTTCTTGTACCTCTCTAACGCTGCTAGTGATTCGCGTTCTCCGATTTACTCTCTATGTCCCGGAAGTTTGCAGATACAGACCTACGACCATCCTATAGGTTTCTGAGCTATACATGTCCAGTATTTGTAAAGCGCGAACAATTACTTCTTGAAGAGTACGAGAGCTATTGCCCAGAGTCACATGGTGCTGAACTGATCTGCCGCCGGCGATCGAACCGTGAGCCCCCCTCCGGGTTCCGGAGTCAGTCGCCCTGGCCGCTGCGCCACGTCTCTTCCATTATGGCGTCGTTTGTTTACCTGACTCTGCCGTATACACCCCCCCCTGTGTCTTCACCCCTTTAGGATCTCATCTTTCGCCGCTCTTCACAGCCTTGTGGTATTGAAATGTTTTGAGTTTTTTTGCATATTTCTATAGCGCGAACTCGACCCGAAGGTATTGGAGCGCTGTACATGAGCACCGTATATACATGACACATTCAGGCACGGGGAGATAAAGTGATTTGCCCAGAATCACAGGATGTGGACGGGACCCCGAGGCTCGAACCCTGGTCTCCAGCACGAAAGTAGGCAGTCTAGCCGACGGACCTTGTCTTTCTTCTCCCTCCTTGTGGTATCTAAACATCTCCCCTCTCCTTTCTCTTGCATGTTTATACCCACTGTGTAATTCATATCTCCCCTCTCCCTCTTCACTTTCGGCCTTCGGGCATGTACATGCGTCTCTCTTATCTTCCCTCTCCCTCCTTACCTGCATTTCCAACCTTGTGGTATTTAAATCCCTTTCTCCTAACTCACTTCTTCCTCCTTCTCAGTATAGATAGCCTTGTGGTATTTAAATATCTCCGCTCCCTTCTTACTTTCTAATTTCATATCTCCCCGTCCCTCCTCCACTTTCTTTACAGCCATATGGTATTTAAATGCATTTCTTTTATCTCTCCCCTTCCTCTTCTATATTGTAGCCTTGCATTATTTAAACATCTCCCCTCTCTCTCTCTTATGTTTATGCTTCCATTGTCCTTTCAGATCTCCCTGCCCCTCCTCCTCTTTTCTTTCAGCCTAGTGGTATTTAAATCTCTTTCTCATAACTCACTGCTCCCTCCTTCTCAGTATATATAGCCGTGTGGTATTTAAATATACTCGCTCCCTACATACTTTGTAATTTGATATCTCCCCTCTTTACTTTCGGCCTTGTGGTATTTAAATCTCTTTCTCATAACTCCCCCTCCCTCCTCCCTCCTGTGTATTTATGGCCTTCTGGTATTTAAATATCCCGCTCCCTTCTTACTTTGTAATGTCATATCCCCCGCCCCTCCTCCTCTTTACTTTCAGCCTTGTGGCTTTTAAATGTGTTTCCTATATCTTCCTCCCTCCCCCCCTCCTCTATTTAAATGTCCTTCTCATGTGTCCCCTCCCTCCTCTCCACGGAGCTATGAATACCTCTCTCATTAATGTCTCCCCTCTTCCACCTCCTTTCTTATAGCCTGAAGATATTTACATATCTCTCTCGTGTTTTCTTTCGACTCTATATTTACAGTATTAAATGTCTTCCTCATATCTCCTCTCTCCTCCTCTGTCCTTGAATCGTGAATAACTCTACTCTGTCTCCCCTCTTTCTCCGCCCATTCTTATAATCTTGAGAGTTTTAAATATCTCTCTTGCGTCCACTCTCCTTTCACCCCCGCGTGCATAGTCTTGCCATGCAAATGTCTCTCACACATTTACCCTCACCCTCCCCTCTCTATTTCCTTCCCTTTGGATTTAAAAGTCTCTTCTGTGATGACAGGGCCTGGTGGTATTTAAACATCTCTCGCGTGTCCCCTCTCCCCCTCCTGGGTCTTGTGTCCGGCCATCCAGTGCACATTATCCAGTGAATCTGGGCACACGTGCCCAGGCAGCACGGCAGTAACACTCCCCAATGTTATTCCCCACTCCGGTTGTGGAGCCGAAGCCGCCTTGTACCGGTGCAGTAACACCGCTGCTTATACCAGCTTCTGATAGCAATACACCGATGAGCCCAGCAGAGGGCGCCGCAGGCATTCTTATGATTTGCTGAACACTGGCCGGTGATAGTGTTCCTGTCTGTACCGAAGAGAGAGAGAGGTTCATGGTTGCTATGAGGGCAAAGGGAGACATCGGCCTAGGGGCCAGATGTAGGTAGCCCTTTACCGATCGGAATCGGCCGAAAATATCGATTTTCGGCCGTTTCCGATCGGTAAAGGGCTAGGGAGATGTAGGTGCACATATTCGGTAATTTTACCGAATCGTTATTATTACCGAATCGGTAATAAGTACCGGTAATAATTACCGAATCGGTAATATTTACCGATTCGGTAATATTTACCGATTCGGTAAAATTACCGAAAATGCTATGTGGGTAGCCAATTTTCCATTGGCACATGGCTCACAGAATCGGTATTTTACCATGGAATACAAATCCATGGTAAAATTCCGATTCCTGTGTACATGCACATCTGTGCATGTACACATGTGCCATGTGACCGACAGACGTGCCCTTAGGGCATGTCTGTGTGCCACATGGCACACATACCCGTTTTGGGGGTGCTAGAGGGTGTCAAAGAGACACCCCCTGCACCCTTGTGAATTCATTAATTACCGATTCGGTAAATACCGAATCGGTAATGCCTAATCATTCCTATGGGCTTCAAAGCCCATAGGAATGAATGGGCATTACCGATTCGGTATTTACCGAATCGGTAAATAATGAATTGTTAAGGATTCGGTAACGAATCCAGATGTTGGAACCTACATCCCATTTACCGATTTTGAAATACCGAATCGGTAAAATTCGGTATTTCAAAATCGGTAAATGGGATTTACCTACATCGGGCCCTTGATGTAGGTAATTTTATTTTACCACTTCTTAAATACCGAATTTTACCGATTCGGTATTTAAGAAGTGGTAAAATAGAGGGGGGGGATGTAGGTATTACAGAATCGGTAAATACCGAATCGTTAAGATTCGGTATTTACCGATTCTGTAAATACCGATTCGGTAATGCCCATTGATTCCTATGGGCATTGAAGTCCATAGGAATCGATGGGCATTACCGAATCGGTATTTACCGATTCGGTAAATACCGATTCCAGGAAGGGTGCAGGGGGTGTCACTTTGACACCCTCTACCACCCCAAATACAGGCATGTGTGCCATGTGGCACACAGACATGCCCTAAGGGCACACCTGGATTCGGTATTTTACCACCCAATTGGATTGGGTGGTAAAATACCGAATCTGTAAGGCCTTTGGGACTCAGAAGAGTCCCACCTACATCTGGCAGTTACCGAATCGGTAAAAATACAGATTCTGTATTTTACCGATTCAGTAAAGTTACCGAATCGGTAAAAATACAGATTCTGTATTTTACCGATTCAGTAAATTTACCGATTCGGTAAATTTACCGAATCGGTAAAATTGGCCACCTACATCACAAATACCCATTTACCGGTCGGTAACGGCCGAAATGGGCCGTTACCGGTCGGTAAATGGCCTCCTACATCTGGCCCATGATCTTTTATTTATTTTATTTTATGCGTTTTTATATAGCGCAGACTTTACCCGAAGGTGTCAGAGCGCTTCACAATAGGAACAGTAATGATACATGAGGAGAAAATTACAAGTGAACAAATTACAAAAGCAAACGCTAAGTTACATGAGGCAAAAGTGACAATTGTGAGCAAACAAAATACAAGAGGAGCAAACAGTGCATTACAGGAGGAAAAAGTGACGTGTGCAAGTTACAAAAGCGTACAAAGTACAAGTAGAGGTATAATACTGCAATAAATGGCGGACACTCAAACACAAGAACAAATGTTACGTAGGCAATGGTGGCACTTGAGCAAGTATCGAAAGCAAACAAAATATAAGAGGCAGCAAACAGTGTGTTACAAGAGAAAAGTGACGTGTGCATGTTACAAAACAGTACCAAATACAGGTACAAGGATAATACTGCAATAAATGGCAGAACACACTGGAAGGCACTTCCATAGTCTTGGAGAAAAGGATTCTCTATAATGGAGGGTCTTCCTTCAGATAATAGAGAGGGTGTGAATTACATTTGGAAGTATCTTTGAAGGAGGAGAGCTTTGGGGTCCGTTTTGAAGGCCTGGGAGGAGGTGGTGGTCCGGAGCTGAGGCGGAAGTGAGTTCCAGATTCTCACTGCGTTGCCTGAAAAGGATTGGGCCATCGAGATTTCCTTCTTGAAAGTGGGAGGTTCAAGCAGTAAATTTTCCGCATTTCGTGATGGTCTAGAGCCTCCAGATAGTTTCAGTTTATTTGCCAGGTAGCGAGGAGAGGAGGAGTGCAAGGCTTTGTGGGTGATACAGGCAGTTTTGTAGATAGTGTGTGTGTAGTCTGTGTGAGAGATCGTGTGTTTTCCATCTTGAGTATTTAATCTCCTTGCAGTATCACCCACTGACGGGGAACTCTTCAGGGCACAACAAACATTGTGCATTGGACCAGCCGGACATGCAATCCTTGTTCATTCAATAATAGGTTCAAAACCGGTGTTTGTTGGGCTCGAGGACTGTCATGACGTCCTAAAGGTGTCCAGGCTAACGGCAAGCAATGTGGGCACACCCAGAGGTAGGGTCTGTGACGTGTTGGGACGGGAGGGCAGAATACTGGTCCTTGATTGCAGACAAAGGCCTGAGAGTTTAATATTACTTCGATTACTTACCCGTAACCATCACTTTAACTACATAAAGTCTTGACGCTCGAGCGGACACTGTAGAGGTCTGTTTTCCCACCAAAGGAACTGCCCAGCGAAAGGAAAGCGATGTTCTGCCTATTGGAAACGGAACCATTTTGCAAACGTCTGCAGGCCTTCACTGCCCCTAAAGGAACTCACCAAACAGAGGGTGCATGCAGTCACCCCTCTCAAAGGTGATCTGAAGGGTGGTGACATGGACAATGCAGAGGGTGAAGAAACAATACATATTTTGCATGCCATAGACCAAAACACAAAGATATCATGTTCTTCCCCAAAGTGTCAAGTGCTGATCGGTAAGAGGCTAGCGACGGGCATTATTGACACAGGGTCTCCATCAATGTGACAGCAAAGCAGCTGTGTGACACGTCATCAGTGCACACACCATCCTCTCCTACACCAATGACAAGGAACTCATACTCTCCCTTTCGGACAAGACCCCACCACAAGAAACAACTTCACCGCCTGCACGAACGAAGTCACTTACTGGGTGAAAGCCAACTGGTTCAACCTCAACATTGACAAGTCATCAGTTGTGATCTTTCCCTAGAACACCTCACCATGGGATTCCAACTGATGGGAGGACGAACTTGGGTCCATACCTAGAACCCACACCAGGAACCTTGATAAAATCATCAACGGCAAACTGGACAAGACCGCACGAGTCAACACCATTACTGCATCCTGCTTGCAGACCATATAGTGCTGGGAAAGAACTTCAAAGGACTGCAAAGCAACACTAGAACAACTGTCACTCACACACTAGTGAAATGAAATGAAATTTGATTTATAAAACGCATGGCTGCCCGAGAGCGTCCCAGCGCTGCAGAACCAAGAGAAGAACTGAGGAAGGTACCGTAAATTAGGGCTCAATGGGAAAAAGAAAAGTTTTAAGGAGCTTTCGAAACTTCAGATGGTTAAATTCCGTTCGAATCATGGCGGGAAGATAATTCCAAAGTGTTGCCGCGTTGACCGAGAATCGACGTCCCCCAGAGCGTGCCTTCCTCACTCTGGGGACAGTGACCAAATTTGCAAGATCAGAACGGAGAGTCCGAGAGGACTTGTAGGGGCAAATAAGATTCCTACGGGTAGGGGGTCCCCTCCCCTGAAGTAGCTTGTGGGTTATACACAGGGATTTGAATTTTATTCTTTCACGGATCGGCAGCCAGTGAAGAGATCTCGGTGCCGGCTTGGCCGACGATCTTAATGAGGAGCCGGTAAGCAGCCTGGCGTAGTCACCAGCAAATTGGACTAAGGCAACACCCACTACTCCAGGATCACCGAGCAACTCACTAGAACACTACAAACATTCTGTAACTTTGTAGCAAGACTCGTTCTCAACCGCCAACACGGAACTCATATCAAACCGCACCACAGGGAACTGCACTAGCTCCTATGCACAAACGTGCTCATTTTAAACTCCTCGCATACACATTAAAGGCACAATTCGACTCCATCTGCCGCCTGTGGGGTTCAGCGCAGGAAGACATGCTGCACCTTCTCTGTATGTGCAAAGAATGAACACAGGAACGGAAACAGCTTTTAAAGGCACTTTTTAATCAAAGCGGTATCTGCACATGGAGGCAGGCTGTGCTGGCGTGCTTTGCACCTGAGGACATGCAGCTGAACTGCCGACCGGTAACATTTTTGAGACAAGTGGGGAAGAGAATGCCACAATATCTAGTTGCGGATCACCGGCCACCAGCTTCTGATAGAACAATAATATAGCTAAAAGGAAAAAAGTCAGACGCTGCTAAACACAGGTTAATTTCACCAATGTATTGCATAGACCAATTGATAATAAAAAAGAAATCTAATTTATAATTCAAATGTGATGAGATACTTTGTAGCAATGGTTTTAGGTAACTCTGCTAAATAAAATAAAATACTTGACATTCAAGGCACTACACAACTCAGGCCCCACCTACCAGAACAGTTGCATCTTCTTCCACCAACCACCCAGACACCTCCGCTCTGCAGGATTCCTACTCACCAAGTTCCACATATACACAGAACCTAGACCTAGTTCTAGGACACCCCCGCGCCGCACGGCCACCAGCTGCTGCGTGTGCCTCCCCGCCTGACTGCCTCGCTGCCCGGCTGCCGCCGCGTGACCACGCCCCCTCCTTCGAGAGGCGTGGTCCGTGCTCACCTGTCCTGCAGGCTCCTGGGCGCCGCTTCTCACCCTGTGCCCCTGCTATCATTGATGTTTTGAATTGTTTTGTTTTTATTCTGTATTGCCTGTTTTGCTCTCAGTAGCTGCCCTTCGTCTTCCCTCCCCGCTCCCCGCTTCCCGCCACCGCCGCTAACCCCGCCCCTTTTTTCCTTCTGTACCCTCCCCGCTCCCGCCTCCCAGCTGCTCCGCCCCCCGCGCACTTGGCCATATATGGCGACCGTGCGACGCAGGTGAGTGTGACCTAGTTCTAGGACACCCCCGTGCCGCACGGCCACCAGCTGCTGCGTGTGCCTCACCGCCTGACTGCCTCGTAGCCCGGCTGCTGCCGCGTGACCACGCCCCCTCCTTCGAGCGGCGTCGTCCGTGCTCACCTGTCCTGCAGGCTCCTGGGCGCCGCTTCTCACCCTGTGCCCCTGCTGTCATTGATGTTTTAATTTGTTTTGTTTTTATTCTGTATTGCCTGTTTTGCTCTCAGTAGCTGCCCTTCGTCTTCCCTCCCCGCTCCCCGCTTCCCGCCACTGCCGCTAACCCCGCCCCTTTTTTCCTTCTGTACCCTCCCCGCTCCCGCCTCCCAGCTGCTCCGCCCCCCCGCGCACTTCGCCATATATGGCGACCGTGCGAACGTGCAGCAGTCACGCGCAGCCGGTGCGCCGATTGTGCGCCGAAGGCGCGCCAAAGGTAAGCCCGTCTGCGCCCGTCCGTGCCTGGACCGCGCCCAGTGCCAGGACCCCTGGCCCACGAAGACCCCGGCCGACCCGCCTGACGTACACCGCCGCCACCCTCATCGCAATCAACACTGGCCGAATCCCAGGATGCTACCGAGCCACCCCACGACGCTCCCACGGACCCTTCAGCTGCCACGCCTGCAAGTTCACCTGCATCCGGACCTGCCCGCCACCAGCACCTGCCAAGCCGAACACCAGCAGCAACCACCTCAAGTGCATCCTGCTCAACACCCGCTCCGTCCACAGACACGCCATCGAACTCTGGAACCTCATAGACACCACAGCCCCCGACGTTGCCTTCCTCACGGAGACCTGGATGAACGCCTCTTCAGCGCCCGACATCGCCATCGCCATACCGAAGGGCTACAAGATCACCCGGAGGGACCGCACCGCCAACCAGATGGGAGGAGGCATCGCCATCATCCACAGGAACACCATCCGTATCACGACCAGCACCGACAACACCCTAACCACCGCCGAACACCTGCATTTCCAGATCCACACCGACCCGAAGACCACCCTCAGAGGCACCCTGATCTACCGACCCCCGGGACCACGCACTCAATTCAGCGAGGACATCGCCGACTTCGTCAGCCCGCATGCCCTCCCCTCCGCTGACTACATCCTCCTGGGGGACCTCAACTTCCACCTGGAGAACAACAACGACCGCAACACCAGCACCCTGCTCGACAACCTCGCCAACCTTGGACTCAAGCAGCTGGTGTCCACCCCCACCCACCTCGCCGGACACACACTCGACGCCGTCTTCTCATCCAGCACAGACATCGCCTTCAGGCACGCCACAGAACTTCACTGGACGGACCACAGCTGTGTCCACTTCACCTTCAAAAGAACGACGATCCACCAGCAACAGGTTGCCCGTAGAAGCTGGAACAAGATCTCAGCCGACCAGCTCGCCGCCTCCCTGAGCCAGCACCCCCCTGCCAGCTCAGCGAACCCCAGCCAGGCCGCCGACAACCTCACGAAGTGGATTAACAACTGCGCGGACGAACTCGCCCCTCTGAGGACCCCGCCCAGCAGACCCGGCAGCAAGAAAGCCCCATGGTTCACCGACGAACTCAAGAGCTCCAAGAAGAACTGCCGAGCCCTCGAGAAAGTCTGGAGAAGGGAACCAACACCGGACAACATGACCACCCTCAAGCTCGCCACCCGGAAGCAACACCAACTGATCCGCGCCGCCAAGAAAACTGCATTCAAGGACCGGCTGGACAACAACGCACACAACTGCAAGGAACTCTTCAACATCGTGAAAGAGCTCTCCAACCCCAGCGCAGGAAACAACGACATCACCCCATCGCAAGACCTCTGCAACTCCCTCGCCTCCTACTTCCACAACAAGATCGCAGACATACACAACAGCTTCAGCACTCAACCGACGCACGCCACGACCACAGCAACGCCGCCCACCACCACCCTCCGCGCCTGGACTCCGATCAGCACCGAAGACACCGTCCGCATGATGAACTCCGTCCACTCCGGATCTCCGACCGACCCCTGCCCTCACCACGTCTTCAACAAGGCCGACGCTGTCATCGCACCCCACCTGCGGGACATTATCAACACCTCCTTCGACACCGCCACCTTCCCTGAGAGCTGGAAGCACGGCGAACTCAGCGCTCTACTCAAGAAACCCACAGCGGACCCCACCGAACTCAAGAATTACCGCCCCATCTCGCTCCTCCCGTTTCCAGCCAAAGTCATCGAGAAGACCGTCAACAAGCAGCTGGCCGCCTTCCTCGAGACGAATGGATCCCTCGACCCCTCACAGTCTGGCTTCCGAGCCAACCACAGCACCGAGACCGCCCTCATCGCTGCCACCGACGACATCCGAGCCCTGATGGACAACGGAGACACAGCGGCCCTCATCCTCCTAGACCTCTCCGCGGCATTCGACACGGTCTGCCACCGCACCCTAGTGCAGCGCCTCAGCAACGTCGGAATCCAGGAGACGGCACTGGAATGGATCATCTCCTTCCTCGACGGAAGAACACAGAGAGTCCGCCTACCACCGTACAAGTCAGAGGCCACCGAAGTCATCTGCGGCGTCCCTCAAGGATCCTCGCTGAGCCCCACCCTCTTCAACGTCTACATGAGCCCCCTCGCGGCCATCGCACACCAACACAACCTCAACATAATCTCCTACGCCGACGACACCCAGCTGATCCTCTCCCTGACCAACGACCCCGCCACCACCAGAGCCAATCTGCACGAAGGGATGAAAGATGTAGCCGAGTGGATGACAACCAGCCGCCTGAAACTGAACTCAGACAAGACGGAGGTCCTCATCCTGGGCTCCTCGCCCTCCGCCTGGGACGACTCCTGGTGGCCTCCCGCCCTGGGCACCGCACCCAAACCGACAGACCACGCACGCAACCTGGGCTTCATCCTGGACTCCTCCCTCTCCATGACCAGGCAAGTCAACGCCGTCTCCTCGGCGTGGTTCAACATCCTACGCATGCTAAGGAAGATCTTCTGGTGGATCCCCACCGAGACCAGGAAGACCGTCACCCAGGCCCTCGTCACCAGCCGACTGGACTACGGCAACGCCCTCTACGCCGGTACCACCGCCAAGCTCCAGAAGAGACTCCAGCGGATCCAGAACGCCTCAGCCAGACTCATCCTCGACATCCCACGAAACAGCCACATTCCGGACATCTGAGAGACCTGCATTGGCTCCCCGTCAACAAGAGAATCACCTTCCGTCTCCTCACCCACGCACACAAAGCCCTACACGATCAAGGCCCGAGCTACCTCAACAACCGAATCAACTTCTACGCTCCCAAACGCCACCTCCGATCAGCCAGCCACGCCCTCGCCGCCGTCCCCCGCATCCGAAGAACGACAACAGGAGGAAGGTCCTTCTCCTACCTGGCCGCCAAGACCTGGAACTCCCTCCCGACCGACCTGCGCCTGACCCAAGACCACCTCTCCTTCAGGAAGAAGCTCAAGACCTGGCTGTTCGAGCAGTAGCAGCACCCCCTCCCCCCCCAAGCGCCTTGAGACCCTACGGGTAAGTAGTGCGCTCTATAAATGTCTTTGATTGATTGATTGAACCAGATTAGGAAGACGGGTGTTCTCCTACATCGCCCCTAAAGTGTGGAACGGCCTCCCTGTCCACAACAAAGCCTTCACCTTTCTTCTTGTATTCTGCAAGAAGATGAAGGTCTGGCTTTTCAATTAACCAACCTACCTTAGGCAGAGCTAGGCACACACGTGTTCAGCGCCAGGATACCCTGGCTAGTGATGGCGCGCTTTGCAAATACACAAAACATCCTTTTGAGGCCTTTCTGCTAGGGTACCAGTCTTTCCCCGATCCCCTAACAGCCAACAAACCTTTCCTATCTCCCAGTCTCTTAACTTTCCTCCCCTGTCAGTGGTCGATCCTCACTTTCTGACCTTTCCTCTGTTTTGTTTCTTTGCAGGTCCTTCTTGACTGTCAGACCGCTGCAGCCATTGCGGGGACTCTTTCTTCAGCCCATGTAAGTTTCTCAGTCCAAAATGGCATGACCGTGAGTAGGGATAAATGCCAGTTGCTCGACGAGAGTATGGATTATTTGGGGCGCAGTGCACTAGAAGTAATCAGGGATATACGCCATTGTGCTGGAGCCACTCAGGACAATGTTGAGAACAGAAACATTCAGGTGGACAGAGAATGAACAAAACGCATTGAGTAAGAGTAAGTTACTGTGCAAAGTGCCTGCTTCGAAGTCTTATGTGAGTGGTTATCAGTACCTTGTTACTGTTGATGCCAGGGCCGAGGGGTTTGCGGCTGGTCTGTGCCGGAATGGTATTGGAACAGAGACCACTGTTGCGTTTGAGTCACACACTTTGAGGGACACTGAAAAAGCAGTGCAGCACCATTGAGCGTGAAGCATTGGCATGTTCATGGGGCGCAGAAAGATTTAAAGCGTGTGCTTGGGGAGTGCGTTTTGTCTTACGGACTGGTCACAAGCCTCTCAGGTATGCGTTTGGTGACGGGTACGGCTAATACTTCACCCAGGCATACAGAGCTTTAGTCTAAATTGCTGAGGATACCTTTCTTTTTAAAAGCTTTGTATTAGTCAAAACAAAACCAAGGTCAGGTCTGACACTCAGCATGCAGGATAAACAGGCGAATCGTCATGATCATCACACAGAACCACTCAGAGCCATGTACCAGACATACAAGATAAGAGGGAGCACTGAGGGATCCCCCTTTCTGATCTCAATTCAACGTAGCCTCACAGTTGCGCGACTTGTTATGCATGGTCTGTGACCTGGGTTCTATGTATATCCCCTGGGGCGCCTCCCATTCTTTCCAGATATTAAAGTATTTATGGGGGCAACCCCTAGCCAAATCAACTGTCCCTTCAGGCTCATGCAGAAATCCATGCCCTTTGCCCATCTAGCCCGGGACGGGGCTCCTTACGATGTCCCTCATGGCCACAAGCATCCTTAACCACAGCAGGCCCTCTGGCATCTGCTACCCTCGGCATCATCTGCGATATGGAGTAGGATCAGTTTCGGATCCCGAGGAACCCTCCAGCGCAGGACTATCCCTAAAGTCCCCCGCACCCCCTACCAGATGGATGAGTGGACCGGAGAGAGCCAGAATGTGAGCAGTAAATCTCCATTAACTGCACCACAGTGCAGACAACTCCTGGAGCCCACCAACCCCATCTTGAGGAGCCGCTCCTTCGTTAGGTATGTGCGCTGTAGGATTTTAAGTTGACTGAGGTGGAATTGTGTGGCCACCGCTGCCTCCTTCGGAGTTGCCACTGCCTCTCTCCAATCCTCGTCTCCGAGTTGGCCCAAGTCTTGCATCCGCGCCTCCCTCTCTCCCGTCATAGGATCTGGTTGTTGGCATAGGATAGGACCAACAGCCTATGCATTCTGGTGTCAGTGAGTAGGCTGGTATCTCAGCACCTGCTGGCAAGTATGGGGTGAGACACGTCCAAGCTGAAGATATAAAAAAAACTAGGAGAGGTGCATTTGGTATCCCACCTGCAGCTTAGAGAAGATTTTAGGGATCTGTTCTTGAGAACAACTTCCAACGTTGTAATGCCAATGGCATCCCATCTTGTAAATCGTTGTAATGTCGAAACCTGGGGAAGTCGAGTACCCCTCCACAGCGGCGTTCCAATGTCAATCGGCCAGCCCATCCAACGGCCTTCGTGAATTCCTTCCATATAGTCAGTACCACCCTAGTGGAGCTAAGCCTGGTGGTGGCAGAGCTCCTCCGTAGAACAGATGTGGAAGACTGTACCGGGCCAAGATCCAACCCTCCACTGCGTACGCTGGATCCCCACATTCTTTGAACCACCAGTCATTAAGTATTAGAAGAAGTGCCACAATATAGTATTGCAATATGTCTAGGATGGCAGTGCCCGCCTCGGATCTATGACAGAATATCGACCACAAAAATATCGACCTACAAGAATATCGAGTCAACAATATCGAGGGCAAAAATATCGACATCCTATCTACAACATGGTAAGTACAAAAATATCGAAAAAATAATATCGTTGTAAAAAATATCGATGTTAAAAATATCGATTTTTTTTTATATATATAAATGTAAAAGTAAGTATATAACACTAATAAATAAAATAAACATATTTAAAAGTATCTAATAATGTTTAAAATTAATAAATAAAAATATATACAGTAAAGATATAATATATATGTACTAAACAATAAGTATTAATAATTAATTTACTAAAAATACCCCTTTACCCAAAAACTGAAAACTGATCCAGAACCCTAAAAATACCCCTTTACCCAAGAACTGAAAACTGACCCTGAACCCTAAAAATACCCCTTTACCCAAGAACTGAAAACTGACCCTGAACCCTAAAAATACCCCTTCACCCATGAACTGAAAACTGACCCTGAACCCTAAAAATACCCCTTTACCCATGAACTGAAAACTGACCCTGAACCCTAAAAATACCCCTTTCCCCATGAACTGAAAACTGACCCTGAACCCTAAAAATACCCCTTTACCCATGAACTGAAAACTGACCCTGAACCCTAAAAATACCCCTTTACCCATGAACTGAAAACTGACCCTGAACCCTAAAAATACCCCTTTACCCAAAAACTGAAAACTGACCCTGAACCCTAAAAATACCCCTTTACCCATGAACTGAAAACTGACCCTGAACCCTAAAAATACCCCTTTCCCCATGAACTGAAAACTGACCCTGAACCCTAAAAATACCCCTTTACCCAAGAACTGAAAACTGACCCTGAACCCTAAAAATACCCCTTTACCCAAGAACTGAAAACTGACCCTGAACCCTAAAAATACCCCTTTACCCAAAAACTGAAAACTGACCCTGAACCCTAAAAATACCCCTTTACCCATGAACTGAAAACTGACCCTGAACCCTAAAAATACCCCTTTACCCATGAACTGAAAACTGACCCTGAACACTAAAAATACCCCTTTACCCATGAACTGAAAACTGACCCTGAACCCTAAAAATACCCCTTTACCCAAAAACTGAAAACTGACCCTGAACCCTAAAAACACCCCTTTACCCAAAAACTGAAAACTGCCCCTAAACACTCAAAATACCCCTTTACCCAAAAACCCAAAAATGACCCTGAACCCTAAAAATACTCCTTAACCCAAAGTTAAATAATATTATTTAATTAGCAATTAATAATTAATTAACAATAACAATAAAGTAAATATATTAGCACATAAGCTGTAATTAATATAATTTAATAATTATTATCATTTTTCCCCAATTAATTAATTAACAGTAACTAAAAATTATATATAAATAAATTACTCTAATAATGTAATTAACTAACTAATATTATTTAATTACCAATTAATTACTAATTTAAAATATGTACCAAATTATATTAATTAATTAACTAATTAATATTAATTATTTGCCAATTAATTAGTTATAAATATTTAAAAACATATATTAATTAATTAATTATTATTAAATTACTCCCCACCCTATTCCCCTATAAACCCACATCCCGCTACAGAAAATATATATCAATTAATCAATTAATTATTTCCCAATTAATCAATATTAATTAGCAAATAATTATAATTAATTAATTAATCCTACTAATTATTAATCAACTTACCATAATTAAATTACTTCCCACCCTATTCCCCTATAAACCCACAACCCGCTCCGGTACTAAACATCAAATTTACTTATAAATTTCTATATTATTATAGAAAATGTATACACATATAATAGTAATTATTTTAAATACTTAAATTAAACATATAACACATACATAATAAAAAACTATAAAATAATACAAATATCGATATTAGTGTCATCGAAATTATTAACATCGATATATATGCTATCGATATTACTAACTTCGATATTACTTACATCGATATTAAGTATTTCGATATTACTTACCTTGGGTCGATATTCTGTCCTACGATATTCTTGCCTTCGATATTATGCTCCTTCGATATTACAGACTCGATATTATGGTAAGTCGATATTTACAACTCGATATTTTGACTGTCTACCGCCCGCCTCAAAGGTGGACCTGCAGAATTTGTCGAGAGCAATGCAGGGCGGTCCTCCGTTCCACAGGAACTCTCTTAACAGAGCATTGGGCTTGACAAAAAAGGGGTTCTTTATCAGAAAGGGGAAATTTTGGACGTGGTGCAACAGTCTCGGTAGTGAGACAATCTTAAAGGTGACCGAGCGTCCAAGCAGAGTCAGCAGGAGGAAGTTCCAGCACTTGATGACTCCTGACAGTTTCTCTAACTGGGAGTTGAGTTCGTGCTCTCATGCCAGTGCTTTGTCTGCAGTGATAAACACTCCAAGATATTTAAAACCCGCCTGTAACACTCATAGTTCCAGGGCCAAGGACATGTCTGTCGGGCATCGATCTATGGGATGAAGGGAGGATATTTCTTTGTTGATCTGCAGGCCTGAGTATTACCCAAAGACAGTTAGAACGTGCAGGGCTTGGGGCCCTGAGCTGGGAGGATTATCTAGGAAGAACAGAACATCATCTGTGTATTAGGAGATCCTGTCGCCTACCCGCGGGCACCGATGGAAGCCGCGGCAAAGAGCGTCAACTCTTAAGGTGCTAGGGGCTCTACTGCTAGGGCAAAGAGGAGAGGGGAGAGAGGGCACCCCTAGTGAGTACCTCTACTTATAGGGAGCCAGGGGGAGATATCCATACCAGCACATACCATGGCCTGGAGTTTAGAGTAAAGCAGTCGGATGAAGCCAATATAATTGGGCACAAACTGTAAATGCACCAGCAGCGTGAAGAGGTATTCACAGTCTACCAAGTCAATGCTCTCTGAAAGTCAGCCAAGAGCAGGGCTTGATGGCCCGCCATGCTTGCACTTATCTCTATAGTCTTGTTGGCCCATCTAATGTTGTACCTGAATGTTGTGCCTGGTGGCTCTCCAAGGCATAAACCCTGACTGATCGGGATGAGCCAGATTCCCAATCACCCTGTCTGTCTATTGGCCAACACCATACCCATATTTTAACTTCTGTCTTTAACCGACAGATTGGGTGATAATCCCCACAGCGTGTGCCTAAGTGGCCGGGTTTTTGGAATCACCACTATGTCAGCTGTCTGGAGATTTTGAGGCAGCTGGACGAAATGTTTGTGACAAGAGTGGGCCCACCTGAAGCCACAAGAGCTTCCAAAACTCCACTGGGAACCAGTTGGGGCCCGACGCCTTACCCAATTTAAGCTGTGTCAGGGCTTACCCCAACTCTTCCAATATGCCCTGGGCCCCCAGTCTCTCCCTGTATTTTGGTCCCAATGTGGGCATTAGGAGGTCTGCAATGAGGTGCTGTATATCAGACTTTCTCTTCTCCGGGTTGAGGCGTATAGTCGTTTGTAGTAAGTGGCAAAAGCGCCTGCAATGCCCTCCATGCCCGTGATGTGCATATCAAGGTCATGTTCAATGTAAGAAAGGGGAGTTTCATTGGCATGGGATGTACACACCTAATAACTTTGCCCTGGGACTACAGGGGTGCCGGAACACGGAGGGCAAAGAGAAGAACCCTTACTGGTGAGGAGCGCTGAGCGATTAAGACCTTGGCAGTCAGACAGCCTAAAAACACCAGGAGACTGCAAAGCGGCAGATCAGGGCTCGGGCAGGAAAACCGTGAGTGCAGCAGAAGTGAGGTGGGTCCGAAGCGCAGCCACCGAGGCCCCCGGGCAGTGACTAAGCAAAACCCGCCGGCGGTGGATGGCGGGAGTCCCGAAATCCTGGGGGAATACATAGTCTTTAGTACCGCAAGTGATGAGAACCCAATCTCACATAAATAGGAGGAGCTGAAAGGCAAGAGAGTTTTGATGGCAGTTTCTCGCAAAGCTGAATGTTCTGCAGACATTTTCAGCCAAAACTCTCCCAGTGAGACTTTGCTGAAATGCATCTGCAGAGTGCGGTCACTTTGGAGATCAATCAGTTCTTCCTGCATACGGATTGGGAGATGGCTTGCCACCTCTGCCAGAAATGGTTGAAAGGCCCAGTCATTTAAGTGAACGTTGTCCTCAGGAAAATACTTTTGCAAACTGTCCCTGAGGGAAGTCAGATGCTTTTTTATTACCTCAGCAACACTTGGCAGTTCATATTCAGTCTCCGCAAGAGCATCTACTAAACATGGAAACTGCTCAAACAGGCCCTCTTCAACTAGTCTTCTCCATAATTCCAGCTTCTTCTTGAATGCAGTTATTCTTTTATACATGGTAAAAGAAGTCATGTCAGCTCCTCGCAGAGACAGATTCAGGGAATTTAATTTCTCAAAATGTCAGCAAGGTATACTAGAAGTACAAGCCAGCGGGGATTGCATAGTTGTTCTGCTTTGCAGGGGACCAAACACAGAAGAAACTGCCGTATTTCATTCCTTAATTCAAAGATGCGAGACAGCACTTTCCCCCGGGATAACCACCGCACTTCTGTATGAAACAGCAAGCCATCATGCTCAGCTCCCATTTCTGCACATAAAATTGTAAATAGATGAGCTCTTGTGGGATGGGTCTTTATAAAATGTACTATTTTTACAGCAGAATTCAGCACATCCTCTAGTTCGCTGTCCATGTTTCGAACAGCAAGGGCTTCCCGGTGTATCATACAGTGGGTCCAAAGAATATGTGGAGCCACTTTCAATACGTTTGCTTTTAGGCCAACCCTAGCACCACACATTGAAGGAGCACCATCTGTGCAGATTCCAACACAGTTATCCCATTTTAAGCCATGGATATTCAGGAAGTCATTGATCATGGCAAACAAATCAGATCCTGTTGCCCGCCCCTTGATTGGCTTGCAAAATAAAAAATCTTCTAATACTAGTGTTTCATAACAGTAACGAACATATGCATTTAAATGGGCATCCTTTGACACATCAGTTGCTTCATCCAGCTGTAAAGCAATTATTTTAATAGAATACATACCCCCCCCCCCCAGCAGACCAAGGTCAAGAAACAAATTCGGTTGAACCACCTTAAGTATATAAGTTGAAGAAGTAAACTCTCACAGCTCACAAGATTTGATAACCAAGAAAAACAAAAGGAAAAGAAAAGAATGAAGAAAGAGATTCACACATCCGCTTTCTCCTTAGGGATATTCCCTTGAATATATTTCCCTTAACTGTGGACCTCTATCCAGAGTATCAATGGTTCCCAAATCATCATCCCTCTTTGTTTTTTTTTTATCCCTTGTTTTTATATATGGCCATCTCCACGCTACATATGGCAAGTAATCTAGCCCTCCATTGTGTGAAAGATGGCGGTTGAGGGTCGAGCCATGCGGTGGCTATACACAATCTAAGAGCCGCCATAGCTACAAAAATCAGCCCCTGTTGGTACATTGGGCGCTCAGTTGCTGCCACTCCTAAGATCAATTCTTCAGTGGAGATAGTAATTTCTACCTGAAATATATCCGAAATGAAATTGGATACTTCTATCCTAAGGTTGGTAAGTGCTGAGCACGTGGCGAACATGTGAATATCATTAGCTGCCGCCAACGAACAGCGTGGACAAGCAGTTCCCGAGCCGCTGGCCCATTTGTCTATTTTATACGGTGTGTAGTAAAGGGCAAAAAATGTTTTGTAAAATTGTGCTTGCAATTTTATTGACATTAACGATGTTTGTGCAAGCTCTAGCGCACGATCTGGTGTTGCTTGCTGTACGGATAGGTTGGCCTGCCACCTAGCAAGATGTTTGTCTAGATCATCCGGGAGAGTACTATTAAACTCCTTATAAATGTCCCTGATTCAAGGGGTAGTTTCCGAACATAATTTATCTAGTCAAGTCATGTCAAGTCAAGTCAAGTCATAAAATTTGTATAGCGCGCTACATACCCAGAGGGTTTCAAGGCGCTTAGGAAGGGGAGGGGGATTATTTGTCAAATATCCACGTTTTAAGCTGCTTTCTGAACGCTAGGTGATTCTGGGTGAGGCGAAGGTAGGCGGGGAGTGAGTTCCATGTTTTGGCCGCCAGGTATGAAAAGGATCTGCCTCCCATGGTGGTCTTGTTGATGCGAGGTACAGTGGCGAAGGCTTGGCTGGAAGAGCGAAGTTGGCGGGAGGGGGTGTAGAAGGACAGTCGAGAGTTGAGGCAATCTGGTCCGATGTCGTAGAGTGATTTGTGTGCGTGGGTAAGCAGTCGGAACGTGATCCTCTTATTGACGGGTAGCCAGTGGAGGTCTTTAAGGTGACCAGAGATGTGTTCGTTGCGTGGGATGTCTAATATGAGCCTGGCTGAGGCGTTTAGGATTCGTTGTAGTTTCTTCTGGAGTTTAGCGGTGGTGCCTGCGTAGAGGGTGTTTCCGTAGTCCAGTCGGCTCGTGACTAGAGCGTGGGTGACTGTTTTCCTTGTTTCGGAGGGGATCCAGCGAAATGTTTTTCTGAGCATGCGAAGAATGTTAAAGCAGGAGGAGGATACGGCGCTGACTTGTCTGTTCATTGAGAGTGAAGAGTCCAGGATGACGCCAAGGTTCCGTGCGTGGTTTGTCGGGATGGGTGCTTTTCCAAGGGCTTCCGGCCACCAGGAGTCGTCCCATGCAGAGGGGGATGTGCCTAAGATGAGGACTTCTGTTTTGTCTGAGTTCAGTTTCAGACGGCTTTGTTTCATCCATTCGGCGACTTCTTTCATTCCTTCGTGTAGGTTAGTTTTGGCGGTGCTGGGGTCCTTGGTGAGAGAGAGGATCAGTTGAGTGTCGTCCGCGTAAGAGATGATGTTGAGGTTGTGTTGGCGGGCGATGGCCGCAAGGGGGCTCATATATACGTTGAAGAGGGTGGGACTAAGAGAGGATCCTTGTGGTACGCCGCAGATGATTTCAAAGGCCTCGGACTTGTATGGTGGGAGGCGGACTCTCTGGGTTCTTCCGGTGAGGAACGAGGTGATCCATTCCAGTGCTTTTCCTTGGATTCCGATGTCTCTGAGGCGTTGTAAAAGGGTGCTGTGGCAGACTGTATCGAAGGCTGCGGAGAGGTCGAGGAGGATGAGGGCGACTGTGTCTCCATTGTCCAGTAGAGTTCGAATGTCGTCTGTTGCTGCGATGAGGGCGGTCTCAGTGCTGTGTTTAGCTCGGAAGCCAGATTGTGAGGGGTCCAGTGATTTGTTGGCTTCGAGGAAGGCGGCGAGTTGGTTGTTGGCGGCTTTCTCAATGACTTTGGCCGGGAATGGAAGAAGCGAGATGGGGCGGTAGTTTTTGAGTTCGGTGGGGTCCGCTGTTGGTTTTTTCAGAAGGGCGGTGAGTTCAGCGTGTTTCCAGTCTTCTGGAAAGGTAGCGGAGATGAAGGAGCAGTTGATGACGTCTCGGAGGTGCGGAGCTATGACGGAGTCTGCTTTGTTGAAGATGTGGTGAGGGCATGGGTCTGTGGGGGATCCGGAGTGGATGGAATTCATCAGGCGGATGGTGTCCCCAGTGGAGATTGGTTTCCAGTCGTTAAGGGTGTTAACGGGGGGAAGATGGTCAGCAGATGGTAGGGTGGGTTGGCTTCCGGGTTGGTTGTCAAAGCTGTTGTGGATGTCAGCAATCTTGTTGTGGAAGAATGAGGCTAGGGAGTCGCAGAGGGATTGAGAGGGGGTGATGTCGTTGGAGTTGGCCGAGGGGTTGGAAAATTCCTTGACGATGTTGAAAAGTTCCTTGCTGTTGTGGGCGTTGTTGTCAAGTCGATCCTTGAATGCTGTTTTCTTGGCCTTTCGGATAAGTTGGTGGTGGATGCGGGTGGCGCTTTTGAAGGCGTCCTTGTTGCTGGTGGATGGGTCTTTTTTCCAGGCCTTTTCAAGGGAGCGGCACAGTTTTTTGGACTTCTTGAGGTCATCGTTGAACCATGAGGCCTTCTTGTTGCCAAGTTTGTGTTGACG